>NC_135788.1:69761267-70361267 GCF_051106095.1 Pogona vitticeps
TCCTATTCATGAAACTTTAAATCTACTGGCTGCCTCACTTTCCCTAATGTAATGCCAGCTGTGCCCATTTTTTCTGCCCCAAAGTTCAAGGAACCTTAAAGTTCAGAAGATGCCCCAAACCCCAACCAAACCAACACCATCGCTGCCACCAGCAGCACATAAAATCCCTTTCTGTATGAGCATGCCTTGCACACATAGACTGTATGAGACCTTTTTGGATGACAGGCTGTTTGTTATGTGCTTATATCTCCTGATACAGTAATTGGGAACAGAGCAGGTTAGGAAGAAATAGAAACAGCCATTCTCTTGGCACAACTTGGAGGGATATGAAGGCTGGGAGTAACAAGGGAGGAGTTCCTATCACACAAAATTGATGTGGACTGTTAAGAATGAACCAGAGCCTAAACTTTAAAAGATGGGGGGGGGGGGGGAAGCATGGCCCTGGGTTGGCAGAGTAACCCATCCTAAAATAGTGGGGACAGCCCCTTCTCATTTAGACTGTGGGGTGTCAATGGATCAATAGAAGCTTAGTAGAATCTGGACTGCTTGGAAAGAATACCAATATAGAGGCGAAGACAATGGATAGTATTACCTAAATGAGAGATGATACAAAGAAGAGATTTTAACATACGAACAAATGTCATGCCTCCGACTTACAGTTGATCCATGATGTGATAATCAAAAAGTTATCTTGTGCTTTAAGTTCTGTGACTTTCACTGGAGGATCTCTAAGCACAGAATATCTGTCTCTTATGATCTGGCTATGGTCTCTCCAGCAGTCTTTATAGTCTGTGGGAACTGATACTTCATGCTTTGGAATATTTCAGTTTCTGCCCTAAAAAAATATTATAGCAAAGCAAATGGCATCAAAACTCTGGTTCATTAATGGGAAAATACAGAGTACACAAGTTTAAACATTTCTCTCCTTATCACAGCTCATTCTTTTTCCATTCTGTTCCAGTCCATTAAGGCAGGCCCAAGGAGCTGTCTGAAAAGTTATTGAGATCCCACAATATAAACAGAACACAGATCAACTATTTATAGGCAACATTTAAAATTCAGCCAAAGTACATTCCCTTCTTCACTTTCCATCCTTGTCAGCAAGTCTCCTAAATAAATCCTTCTGTTTGAAAAATGGCACAATATTTTAAGTTAATGCATTTCCCTTTCTTTCTTCAGTTGCTCCCTTTGCTGCATTAGTTACTTATACTAAGTAGGTATATATTTTTCTTGGTTTGGATGTGTTGTGGTATGTGTGTAGAATCAGAAAAGAAGAAAATCCATCCCATCCAAGTAAAATAAACACATGTACAGTGGCGCCTTGCATTACGACATTAATTCGTTCCAGCGAAATCACTGTAGAACGAAAATGTTGTAATGCGAAATAAAAAAGCCCATAGAAACGCATTAAAACCCAATTAATGCGTTCCTATGGGCTTGAAACTCACCGTCCAGCGGAGATCCTCCATAGCGCGGTCATTTTTGCTGCCTGTGCAGCAAGGAATCCATCCCAAAAAAGAGGAGGGAGCAGTTTTTTTTACCCGACGGCCATTTTGAAACCGCCGATCAGCTGGCCGAAAACCGTCATTTTATGAGAATCGGTTCCCGAAGCAGGGAACCGATCATCGCAAAGCGAAATTCGCCCCATTGAAACCATCATAAAGCGATCGCAAAAAGTTCAGTGCAATGGGATTTCGTTGTTGAACGGGGTGCTCGTTTTGTCAGGCACCACTTTACATGCTAAATCTCAAAATATTAGTCTAGAAGATGGCTGTTTTTCCAGACTGGTCTCATCATCTGAATCAACATGCATCAAGGTTCTTGTACCAAACACTTCATCTCCAGCAACATAGATGATCAAGGGCAGCCCTACCATTAAGCTGCACAAAGCAGTTATCACCAGTAGCAGCTTTTGAGTGTTATGAAAGAGCAACAAAGGATTGGTTATTTACTATATATTATGTAGTACTGTATTTTACAGCAGGGGTGGGGGACTGGGGCTCATGGGGTTTTCTTCCCCGTGTGCCAAAACAATGTGTCTGGTTTTCAGTGTCATGCATCCTGATTTGGGTTAGAGGGAGGCACCATTTGCTGCTCTGCCTCAGGTGGCAAAATGTCATGGTTCACTCCTGCATATTCTTACAATTCTTTTGGATAAGAAACTGTGTTGCAGGGCTGACGAGAGAGAGCTTGTTACCTTGTGCAATTAAAAAAGCATGTCCAAAGTCCACTGCAGTGCCATTGAACATGCTGGTTGATGGTGGCGGGTAGGACTTCCAAACTGCGAAGTTCATTGGAGAATTGAGCTTCCATCATCAGTTACGACTCTGAAAGAGATATTGGGCACATTTCTAGGATTCCTGTCTGCTTTATTGGCACCCGAAAAAATTTAGTGCTCCACAGGCTCCTTATGTTGCTTCTGCAATTCACTTACTACATCTTTGGCACTGATATCTTGCTTTTATCTTGCTATTCAATGATCTCGTGGCAGTTAACAAGACAATGGAATACTAACTCAAACAGTAGCACTGTAAGAATAAGAAAAACAGCAGACTACAGATAAAATACAACAGCTAAAAGTACTCACATATCTTAGAAGGAAAGGACAAGATATTTTGTATTTGGCAGTAATTATGGCAAATACTGTACACAATAGCCTAGCATATTGCTTTTCGGAGGAGGTTCCTGTTTCTATATGAAAGCCTCAGTCCAGAACATGTTCAGTTTGAAGATACTAAGCTATGAGAAGGGGGAAATGACCTTCAAGTTGCCCATACACTGTTAACATCTGGATAGCAGACCTGGAAAGCATATGGGCCAAACAAGCACAGCATTTCCTACTATGGTAAAATGCATTTATTGTTTCTATATAAAATCTGGTTTTTATGATTATATTTACATCTAATTTGCATGGCATATGCAAATCTGCCTTTTGCTAATATATATCTTCTTTTTTGGAAATATGCAAGGGGTCACCCTCAAGAGGTCACCCTCAAAAAGAGATGGGGCTTTGAAAATACATCTAGCGGAATTGTTCCATTATTGGGATGCCATCAGAGAAAAGTGCTTCCCTCAGGTTACTCCCCACCGTACTTCAGGAGAAACAGGTACAAGGAGAAGGGCCAGAGGGTTTCTCATTCCCATGGATAGGTAACTGAAATGAGTTTGAGGGGAGAGTTTTCTTCATTAAGCAATGTTGGATTAGATATATCAAGACACATTCTTTAAAACTGTAGAACTGGTTTATAGTCAGTTTATAGTCTTGTTTTACATGGAAATGCCAGTTTTATTTCCTCAGTTCTGTGATTATTTGTTTCAGTTCATGTCACTTTGCCTGAAGGAGGAGGAAAGCAAATCACCTTAAGTCAATTGCTTTTTCTTCACAGGTTTCATACGACAGAATGCAGAGCGTTGAGAAATTACTGTACTGGATTGTTGTTATGGGCTATCAAGTCAGAACTGATTTCTAGTAACCCTGATAGGGATTTCAGGTAAGTGAGATATTTGAGGAGTACTGGATTATAACTCCCCAGATTCCCCAGCCAGCACCACCAGTACCAAAAGAGTAAAATTTCCAAAGCCTAGAATATGAAATGAAATTCCACATTGTAACAAGGCTGGTGTTAGGACATTATATGAAAAGTGATGTATTTGTATCACATAGAAACTTGTGGCTTTGCATTGTGAGGGCGCTTTCACAATATGAAATACTTCCTCTCCAAAATTTTCTCGTAAACATTTTACAACAGCGAGTGATACAGCACTGGCACGAATATTTATATTTATCAAATTTCTTCTTGCCAATTTGGAAGCTAACTATTAAAAGGCACAGGAGTCCTTACCAGGAAATAAATAAAATTAAAAAAAAAACACAGGAGAAATTGGTGTACATATTATTAGGCAATAGGCTTCCTTGTTTAAACTTTTTATTTAACGTACTCCCAGCAAAGGAGGAGCAGCATTGTTCAAAAGGAATTTCATAGTTTTTGTTGGGATGCCTTCTAATCTTATATGCATCCATCTTAATTTGGGCTGAAGATGTGGGAGAACAAGTCAACATGTGTTCTGAGTATTTTCCCAGCTAGGTCAGCAGTATTATCTTGACATGCAGAGGTTGCTTTTGGTGCAGGGAGGGGGAAGGGAAATGTACAGTTGCTTGGGTTCAACATCAGTTTGCACATGACAGCCAGTGGCAGAACAGTTGAACCTTAATGCTTTCTCCCTACATTTTCTTTTTCACTTTAACTCCCTGCACTTAAAGAAGCAGTTTGAAACTAGCATTCGTGTTTCTCACTGCAGTCTTAAACACTCCTCCCTCAGCTACCACCATTGATTCTCATTTTTTCCCTTCCAGTATGGACCCCACTTTTTTGTAACACGTACCAAGAATAATCCAAAAGGCAACCAAAATTTATGACCAATCTGCAACAAAATGAAAGCATGGAGAGGAAAGCAACAACGGAAAGAAAATAATGTGAATTCATACATTATTCTCTGTTTTATATTGAGGAGAGGAGCTAAGCCAGCATATGGAAGATATCCTTCCCTGAAACTAATATATATATATTTTTACAGATAAAACATGACATTCATGTTTTACAGTATCTCTTACCAATCAGCCACTGTCTTCTAGGAAAGCATGGTCTATTTTTATTTTATTTTATTTTTGGCTGCCATTATTGTTGGGGATTCTTTTGGGTTGCTTTCTGGATTATATGTTTGATGGATTGAGGGTCACGTGCTTTTATGTGTGTTTATGTGTGTAAATTGCACAAAGAAGTGGCCTGCCATTAGATGAGCAGTATAAAAATCCAATAAATACATAAATTACTATGGTTGTTTGCATGACTGGCATTCGAGGAACAAAGTAAGTGAGAATTTGTCCATACCACCATTTTGTAATAGGAGAGTACTTAATAGATGACCAGATAGTTTGTTGAGTTGAGATCTAGCTGCACAGTCTGTGGGTTGGCAGCTCAATTCCCCACAATGCTTCCTGGAGGAACAGAGCCAGCCTATGCCATCTTGAGAAAGCTGCATAATCCTGGAGTGCCCCAATAAGAAGGGAATGGTAAACTACATCTGAGTATTCTATACCTATAAAACCAAAGAAAGGGTCACATAAATTGGAACCAATTGGATAACACGTTATTGTTATTGCTGTATAATATTAAGTACGGAACATTTTTCAGTGAGGAGAAATACAAACAATCTGTCTACCACTAGCCCAACGTCACAGATTCCTGCGCCAGACTCCACAATCCATGTTTCACATAACACAGCTTGCTTAGAGATTAAAGTTCACCGTGAACACAACTTGGGGTTCTGTGAAATGGTTTGAACAAGATGTCTCTCTAGGTTTTCAGTTGGGAGGAAAAGACCTTGAAATAAAGTTTGGGATCCATTAATTTACAGAACTGAACAAGACCACAGTAAAACTCACTAGTGTTCTTGGCTGGTGGCCATAAACTATCACAGAAAGTGTATATTTTGCATTTTGTATCTCTGTCAGGTCTTTCATTTTTATGATTGCTTTTTACTAGCTAGTGCTTCTAAGTCAGCACACTTTGTGCTTTCCTATTTAAATGCACATTGTTCAGTGCAGCATCTTTTTACAAATCGCAGTAATCCTTCTATAGGAGCTCAATGCAAGGGATATTGAAACTCCTGACAAGAAGAAAAGCATAATCCAACAGTTATTAATTGCCTAATTTCTATAAGAGAAAAACTTTTGCTTCATAGACGTATTACTGTTCCATTTTTCAAATTGTTGCCTGGTTGTTTCAGCAAGGTGTGAATCTGAGATGTGTTTGCTCGTTCTCCTTTATCCTGATAGCATTTCAGTGCATTTCCTAAAATGAAAAAGATGGGGAAAGCATATCTTTGAGTAGAAAAACATTCTTTTTGGTGTAGATCTCAAGCAGACAAATTCACAACAGCTGAACAATTGAGCTCTGAGAATTCCAAACTGTGCAATTAAGGTTCTGCTGAAACCTATGCGAAAGCTTTGTAATTTGTTTGGGGGCATTTTATAGCTCAAATCTTGCATTCTGCAGCATCCCCTAAACTGTGGTGAAATTACCTTCTCAGTGAGTGAGTGGGTGAATCTGCAGAGCACTTCAAAACCAAAATGGTCATTTTAATCCCACTTTTACTAAAGTTTTTACAGGGTTTGTGTATGTGTCCACTTGTACAGCTGACTATAAAGAAAAGCTAAAAGAATTTCTCATACTGATTTTATTTTATGAACGATGAAGGCAACTGAAACCATGTTTCCTTATGGCAGGGGTCGGCAACCCCCCGGTCTGTGGTGGGCTTCCTTTAACTGGGCCGCAAACACGGATCTCCGCCCCCGCACACATGCACAGGGGGGCATGTTGCACTTGCGGAGGGGCATGTCATGCTCGGGGGTGGGCATGTTGCACTTGTGGGTGGGCGTGTCACACGCACATGAGTGCAACACAGCCACCCGCAAGCACGACATACCCACCCACTCTCAAAATCTGCCTAGTTTCTTATTTCAGCCTAACTTGGAGCAGGAGCAGCAGCAGCAGCACCTACTTGGTGAGCACGGGGCTTCCTCCCCACCTCATAGGGGCTGGGTCCCACCTGTCCCCTCGAAGCACCCACGCGTCCAGAAGGGAAGCCCTCTCTCTGCCCGGTAGTCTTCTCCCTCAGGGGTTTGGCACTGTGACAAACCCAGACCTACTGGGATATGTCACACAGTTACACTAAGCTGCCACCAACCATTCCCTTTAAGAAGTCACACAGACCAGGGATGGATTTTTAAACAATAAAAAGAATAAGGTTTATTTAAATACACACAGGGAAAATAAAACAATCAGGTGAATAACATAAAGTAACGTGGCTTACTTTCACTCATACATACACACAGTTTGGTTCACCCAGAACCCTTAACTTAAAGCACAGACCCTGAACCTATCAGTTCTGGCTAACCAACAGACACCTGAACCTATCAGGTTGGTACTCTGACACACAGTAGTACCCTGTCTGACACACAGACTCCCACAACAGCTTCTTCTTCCCAGCTGCTGCTTCGTCACATCCCAGTGTCTCTCAGCGTCTCTCAGTGTGTGTCTCTCCCCACACAGGCATCACATATTTATACAGTACAGCCCCTCCTCCTGATGTCCCGCCTTCCACTCTCCATAGGATGGAACTTTCCCTCCAAACCCATGACAGACAGGTAACATCAGTGCTGTATGTAACACCTCCCCTCTTTATAAGTTGTTTTGTAGGGGGAAAGCTAACGTGCTTTTCACCAAAAAACAACCTGGATAAAACACACAACAACAGTTATACATACCATATTATACTTACTCATACTTACACTCTAAGTTAAACATTTACCATTTAGGCATTTAAACATTTACCATATACATTACATCCATTTACCTTTATTCATACAAACCAAATTCAAAACCAGGTACATTTAACTTTTTGTCATCATTATATACACATAGTCCATGTTTCTTTCGCCGTCTTCATTCTTCAGGTCTTCTTGATAAGGCGTCAGCAACACAGTTCACTGACCCTCTGACCACCTTCACTTCAAAGTCATAGTCCTGTAGATTTAAAGCCCACCTCATAAGTTTGCTATTGTGGGTTTTCATTGTCTTTAACCATTGCAATGGTGAATGGTCAGTACACAGAATAAAATGTCTTCCCCAGATGTAAGGCTTGGCCTTCTGGATCGCGTAGACTATGGCCAAACACTCCTTCTCCACGGTTGCCAAATGTCTCTCACCTTTTTGAAGTTTCCTACTCAGGTAGGACACTGGATGCTGGTCACCATTCTCATCCTCCTGGCACAGAACTGCTCCTACGCCGCTGTTAGATGCATCTGTGTAGATGATGAACTCCCGGTCGAAGTCTGGAGCGCGCAGGACAGGATAGTTGATTAACGCCTCCTTCAACCTCTGGAACGCCGCCTCACAGTCGCTGGTCCACGGGATGCGGTCATCAGCCTTCTTCTTCATCAGATCGGTCAGCGGAGCCGCAATCTCGCTAAACCTCGGGATGAACTTTCTGTAGTAGCCCACCAACCCAAGAAATGATTTGACTTTTTTCTTGGTGTTGGGTCTAGGCCAATCACGAACAGCTTCTATTTTGGCCTCCAGGGGTTTTATCATTCCTCCCCCTACCATGTGACCCAAGTATTTTATTTCTGGGCTACCCAGCTGACACTTGCTGGCCTTTACTGTTAGCCCTGCTGCACTTAACCTCTGCAGCACTAACTCCAGGTGTATCAGGTGATCTTCCCAGGTATTACTGAAGATCCCTATGTCGTCAATGTAGGCCACTGTAAAGTCACTGAGCCCTACCAAGGTCTGGTCCATCAGCCTTTGGAATGTGGCTGGTGCATTTCTGAGACCAAAGCTCAGGACTCGAAACTCATAGAGACCAAAAGGGCTGCAAAAGGCAGTCTTTTCTTGATCCCTGGGATCAATTCTTAATTGCCAATATCCCTTTACTAGGTCCAATGATGAGATGAACCGACAACCCCCTATGGTTTCAATCAGGTTGTCTAGCCTGGGCATTGGGTAGGCATCAGGAGTGGTTACACGGTTTAATTTCCTGTAATCGACACAAAACCTAATGCTCCCATCAGGCTTGTCCACAAGGACTATCGGAGAGGACCAAGGACTAGAAGAGGGGACGATTATGTTCTCCCTCAGCATCTCGTCCAGCTCCTTCCGCACCTTGTCCCTATAGGGTCCCGTTACTCGGTATGGGGATACTGCCTGCGGGGGTGCATCCCCTGTGTGGATCCGATGCATCACTCCCTTCACTATCCCCGGCTTGTTGGAAAACACCTGTTGATATTTACTAAGCAGCATTTTTAGTTCTTGCTGCTGGTCTTGGGTGAGTGCAGGACTGATCTTTACCTCCTCTGGGTTGTATTTTACTTCCCCTCTACCCTCCCAGAAGGGTAATTCAGCTTCCTCACTCTCAGCTGCTTTCATCGCGAATAAAACCCTCTGTTCCCCTCTGTAGTAGGGTTTTAGGGCATTCACATGAACCACCCTCCTTGCTTGGTTCTCCTCCTGCTCTATTAGGTAGTTCAGGTCTGACATCTTGGAAATGACCCTATATGGTCCTGCCCATTTGAGCTGCAGTTTGTTCTCTCTGCAGGGCCTAAGCCAAAGCACTTCCTCCCCTGGGTCAAAGTGCCTCTCTCTAGCTTTGTGGTCATACCATGTTTTCTGTCTGACCTTCTGAGCTTGCAGGTTTTCTGCTGCCAGCTCTAGATTTCTCCTTAGGTCATTCATCAAGGTGTCTATGTATGTCACAACGTCTTGTGGGTCATCCTGGGTGATCTGCTCCCAATTTTGTTTGATCAAATCAAGGGGCCCTTTCACCCCTAAGTGTGCAGCAAACATGTCAGAGTGACCCCTTTGTAAGATCATGGGGCGATACTTTTCAGGTACCACCAGCTGACTTCTGATCCCATCTCCCCCTTTTGAGATATTCCTCAGGGTTTCTCTATATAAAATCCCCTTTTTCTCCAGAAATCTCACTGGGGTTTCAGGTGTTAGCTGGGCGTCAGTCACCTGTTCAAAACGCTTTTGGAGAGTGGCGTCTGCCTTTTGCTCCTGTCCAAATCTGCTGTCTGTGGTTAAGGTTTCCACCACAGCTTCTGAACTCCCCTCTGCTTCCGTCTCTGGCTCATCATTACCCCCCTGAACTGTCCCTGTGGTGGCTTGTGAGCGTGTAATCACTAGCACCCTTTTCACATGTTCAGCCAGGTCATTTCCCACGAGCACGGCTGCTGGCAGAGTCGATGAAATCGCTAGCCTCCAAACTCCCCTCCAGCCTTGAAAGTTGACAGGTACCTCTGCTACTGGCAGAGAGATCACCTGCCCTTCAATTCCTGCCACCTTCATGCTCTCATTTGGGATTATAAACTCCCTAGGAATAATATCTGGATGGCACAGGGTTACCTGGGAACAAGTGTCCCGCAGCCCCCTATACTGACGGTCAAGTATTCCTACGTCCACCCCTGCTGTCTCAAACAACTGAGAATCTGTTTTCACCAGCAAGCAGCGTTTTACCTCTACAAGAGGACCATTTTCCTCAGCCTGATCAGCAGCGGTAGCTGTTCCAGACTGAGTAGCCATGGCAACCGGCTCCCTCAGTGACACTGAGCCTTGCTCTTTCTGGACACAGAACACAGCTTTTGGCTTGGTCCCACTAGACTCCTGAGGCACCATTCCTTTTAGTTGCTTTAATTTCTCACACTCTGAGATTAGATGACCCTTTCCCTGACAGAAATAACATTTTCTGGTGTATTTTGATTCTCTCTCATCTTGTTTTGGTTTTCCCTCCAAAATCTGAGGTCTTAGTTTCATGTCTGAGGGCTTCCCTTCACCATGGGCCCCTCCCCCTTGCTGGCTTTTCCCTGGTCCCTGAGAGTACTTGCTGTAGGTTTCTTTGGGTTTACCTACAGATTTCCCCTCACCCAAGGGCTTTCTTATTTGGGAAATAAAATCTGCGATCTCTGCGGCTGCTGCCACAGATTTAGGTTTCCTTTCCCTCACCTGGAATTTCAATTCCCCATGCAGGACTGAATAGAACTGTTCCAGTGCTATCAAGTCTTTAAGCTGCTCATAGGTCTCTGTCCCCTCCTGAGATAGCCATTTCTCAAGCAGCCTCACCAATTGGGCCCCCACTTGGGTAAAAGTCTGTTCTGGTTTCTTGGTGAGGGACCTGAATCTTTGTCTCAGCTGCTCTGCATTTATCCCATGTCTGGCAAACACCAGTTTTTTAAACTCTGCAAAATCTTTCATCAGTTCCTCAGGCATCTCGGCATAAACCTCAGCCAGGCTACCACTGATTAAAGATCGCATGATGGTCATCTTCTCAGTTTCCCTCACTGAGAAGTCCACAAACGCTCTTTCCACTAAGGAAAAGAACACCTCAGGACAATCTCCCTTGTGGTACACAGGGAATTTCTTCAGGTCAGCCTTAGACAATTGGCCTCCCTCAGAATCCCTATTATTATTATTGTTCTGGTTCATCAGTTCCAGTTTTCTTAATTCAAACGCCATTTTCTCTCTCTCCATTCTTTCCTCCCTCTCCATTCTCTCTATTTCAAATTGCCGCTGTTTCTCTCTTTCCCTTTCTTCTCTTTCCCTTTCCTCCATTTCAAATTGCCTCATCCTCAGTTCATGCTGTTGGGCTATGAGCAATTTTCTAAGTTCTGGGTTCTGCTCTCCTGTGCTGTCACCCTGCACTGAGCCAAATTCATCCTCAGAACCTTGGTCAATCTGGGGGTCTTTCACTTCACTCATTTCGGCCATCTGGCTTCGAGTCAAGGGCATAATCCCCCCTCAGAACAGGCTGCTTTAAAAGTCAAGCCTCAAAATAAAACGACCACTTTTTTCCTTCTTGCCTCAGAACCAGCCTTCTCTAGGCTGCTGTTCTTCAGCACTAACTTGCAACAGTATCGAGTCAGAGCCTACCCCCCTCTGCTGGGCCTCTCAGCTGGCAAGCTAGATCACTGTTACTACGCAGTTTTGCCTCAGCTTTTTCCCGCCAAAACTAGGCTGCCTCAGAGCACCTTAATCTAAGTCTCCCCAGTTGGCACGTTCTTCTACTAGCGCACCTCCCCGTGAGGTACACCTAGAAGATTACCTACGCGCCTCAGACTGTCCCTGACTAGACCCCCCTTGCTCTGGGCACACTTGCCAAGGCTTTGCTGGACCACTGGACAACTGGACCAGTCGTATCCCACACGCTGGACACCAATCAATGTGACAAACCCAGACCTACTGGGATATGTCACACAGTTACACTAAGCTGCCACCAACCATTCCCTTTAAGAAGTCACACAGACCAGGGATGGATTTTTAAACAATAAAAAGAATAAGGTTTATTTAAATACACACAGGGAAAATAAAACAATCAGGTGAATAACATAAAGTAACGTGGCTTACTTTCACTCATACATACACACAGTTTGGTTCACCCAGAACCTTTAACTTAAAGCACAGACCCTGAACCTATCAGTTCTGGCTAACCAACAGACACCTGAACCTATCAGGTTGGTACTCTGACACACAGTAGTACCCTGTCTGACACACAGACTCCCACAACAGCTTCTTCTTCCCAGCTGCTGCTTCGTCACATCCCAGTGTCTCTCAGCGTCTCTCAGTGTGTGTCTCTCCCCACACAGGCATCACATATTTATACAGTACAGCCCCTCCTCCTGATGTCCCGCCTTCCACTCTCCATAGGATGGAACTTTCCCTCCAAACCCATGACAGACAGGTAACATCAGTGCTGTATGTAACAGGCACCACCCCTGAGGCTTCTGCTTTTAGGTCTCTCTCCCCCGCCCACTCTTCATGGGTCACCCGAGGTGGCTGCTGCTGTGGCCTTGTCCTCTCTGCAGCTGAAGTGAAGGAGGGGTCCCGCTCACAACCTGGCCATGCGCTTCTCCTTCCTCCCGCCTGGTGCTCCTCCATTCCCTGCCCAGACGTGCCGTGGGAAGGGGTGATGCCAAGAGAACAGCCTCCTTGTGCGCGTTCCCGTTTCCCCCTTTCACAGCTTGCCACGGAGAGCTCGCGCCCGTCCATCCATCTATCTTGACGGTCTGTCACTCGTTCCCTCCCTCTCTCCTTTCCTTTTCCTTTCCTGCTGCTGCTTGTTTGCTGCCACCACCTGGGCCAAAGAGCCGCGGCCAACAAGGAACAAACAAAAAGGAAAGGAATCTTGGTATCTAGTAGACCAGAACAAAGCCTATTTTATATTTGTTTCTTCCATGTAGGCAGAACACAACATATTTCAAAATATATTGTTATTGTCACCCAGTAGTTGAACATGTGTAGCACCAAAGACTGAAAGGGAGCAGTTTTGCTTCAGTGTGAGTAGAATTCTGTCTTCAGGCCCTGATGTAGTTTAGTTGTATGTAGGACCTGCCATGTACCACAAAGAGCTCTACCATCCAATACTCCACTATTCCTTTCCATTCCCCAGTATATGACTTCTCAATCATCCATCCCCTTCTGCCTGACCAAATGCAGACTGAAAGAGAAAAAAAGGAAATTCAATTTTTAAGCAAGGAACTTCTTACTCCAACACATCCAATTTAAGAGACAGTGGTCTTCTCATCCCTTTCCTACTAGAGGCTGGATGTAATTGTGGCCATTCTGACCATGCATACAACAACTCTTAAACAATGATATTGTATTGTATCCAGACCAATAATTGATTATTTTTCTTGCATTGCTTCTTCCATTCATTTTACCTTTTACCTGTATGATCAGTGGTAACAATCTGTCACAGATTGCTACAAATACCAGCTCCCATCTGCAGCTCTTGGAAACGTCTATTTAAAATTTATAAGGGTCCAACCTTTGGATCTCTGTCCTTCAGGATCAAGAGGAAGAGGAGAGCTTTTTTTCTTATGTCCAAATGGGAATGCCACTAGTTTGATGTTTTCTTGATAAATCAGCAATGCTGATCATGTGAGCCCTGTCTCGGTAATTCACTTCTTGTGTGATAAGAGGCAGAATCAGTAGGAAATCAGTATAGTGTCAGGCCTGTGATTATTCTTGTGGATATCCTACATTTGGAGGGGTGGGAGATGGAACTTTGCTAGTGGCAGTCAAGACTGCTTTTGGGATGAACTGTGGAGCTGTTGAAAAAGAATGCAGAAGAGAAAATGTAGAGGAGACATGTAAACTGGAAAGCATTTGAGAATTTTTGTAATTAAAATATTCTGCTGTGGTCCCTTGTTGACTATTGACACTTCGGAATATACAATAATACTATGAATTTCTAAAACACTGTAGATTTATTCACATGATATTTTAAAGTTCATGAAATTAATATTCAATGTTTTCCTCCACCACTGTTATTTAATCTCTGACCATCCACTCCTGAAATAAAGAGACGGACACAGGTGTTGGAGTTAACTAGAGTCACACTTTATTGCTTTTAACCTCCAATCACTCTCATCCTGAAGAGGGGCCTGGACGTCATGTGGATCCCTGGGGCAAGCTCTAGGGGTATCTCTTACCCCCTCTCCAATCTTAAGTGAGTGAGTCCCGAGCCCCTCGTCAGAGCTGTCTCCTGAACAGCTTGTACCCAGCTGGCCAAAGACTGGGAAGAAAAACCTCCCTATATGCCATCCATCCAATTGTCTAGAACTAAGACATGCAATGGATGGGACTATACCTTATTCACCCCTCATCCCAGCAAGAGAAACGCTAGATCCTGGTTGCTGTGATGCTGGCTGCAGTAGGACCCCATGTGCTTTTTGGGAGCTCACTGAAACTCACCTTCCCTTCCGCACTACCTGACAGTTTGACCTATTTAAACATGACTCAAACCTAGAATAGCCCTCAGAATCCCATGGGTAAAGTGTGGGATAGGCAAAAATACGTCCGCCCACCTTCTATATGCCAATCAGGTGAGACGGACCCAAAATTCCTATCCGGCCCTGAAGCGATCACCTCAGCCACACTGGACCCAGGGCAGACAGGTTAACTCAAAGGAAAAAGGGCTGGCTGGGGGCAGAAGGATCTTATAATTACACCAGCATCCAGCCCCAGCACAGCCTTGTGGAAAGTGCCAATTGGTGCCTCTACCTGCCTATGTCAGCTCAGGAGACGTGGGAAAAATAGTTTAAAGTCAGCCCGGGCTTAAGGTTGCTGCAGGCGCAGAGGGTCTTTCTCGGCCAGGTTGGCAGTGGCGGTGCCTCAGTCTCCCTGCCGAGGCTGGGGCTGCGAGGGGTGGAGAGAGAGAGAGACAGAGAGACGAAGCACAGCTGATCGGCGGGGCCTTTGCAATGATCGCTTCCCCGCGATCATCGCAAAGGCCCCAGCTGATCAGCGGTTCCAAAATGGCTGCCCGCTGTGTTGCCTCGCTTTAGAGGCACTGAAAATGGCTGCCGCAATGGAGGATTTTTGCTTAAGGTTAGTTTAGGAGCCCATAGGAACGCATCAAAGGGGTTTCAATACGTTTCTATGGGCTTTTTAAAATCGCTTAGTGACGAAATCGCTAAGCGAGGCACCACTGTAATAGTATGTCTGGGTATGTGCATATGAAGAGCAATGATGGGGGATTGTGGGTAGGAGAAGAAGAGAAAAGGAGAGGGAATAAAACAGCGGGAAGCCAATTTAGGCAAAACAAAAGACGTGGAGGATCACTAAGTAGGCAATAAAACTAAAAATAAAGTAAACAAAAGCTCAAAAGAGTCTGGAAAAACAGCCAGAAGGCAATAGCGAAGCGCTCTCTTTCCAGAGAACCGTTCAGCTCGGCGGAAAAAAGGAACTGGGGAAGATGGTGGGTGGAAGGAGCATATACCTTGTGGAGGATCACATCATAAAATTATTACTTTTAGCTCTGGAATCTTCTGAGAAAATCAGCGCAGGCGCAGAAAATATATATGCATTCACAGAGGCCACGAAAAAGAAATTCATAATGTTTAAGTAACATTTGGGGATTTGACATAGCAAAGGTTTATGTTTAATTTACAATTAGGTTCCCATCAGGTAGCAGGTATAATAAATTTCTTGCTGGTGTGGGGAGAAAGAAACATGCAGGATAAAGAAAAGGAAAGCCTTCTTCGTTACACTACACATTCCAGTCAATGGAAGATGTCCGCAAATGTCACATGATTAGGATTTTACATTCAACTTTTCCAATCCCTTTCAAGTGCCATAGTTGCTCATATTAAAAAAAAGCAAAGCGTGCTTATATACTGCCCGTAGTGCTTCAAGCACTTTCTGGTTGGTTTACAAGTTAATTATGCAGGCTACACATTGACCCCCAGCGAGCTGGGTACTCATTTTACTGACCTCGGAAGGATAGAAGGCTGAGTCAACCTTCAGCCGGCTACCTGGGATTGAACCCCAGGTCCTGAGCACAGTTTTGGTTGCAGTACAGCGGTTTAACCACTGCGCCACGAGGCTCCATATATGGCGTCTACATTCTTATGGCAGATAACACTCTTACAAAACTGCCTATCCTCCAAGCAGTAATGATTGCACATTCTTCAGACAATATCTACTTGTAAAGGGTGAAACTCAATTCGTTCCAGCCAGTTTGTGATGATTTTAGTTTTTCTACATAATACAGGAAGGCCTCAAACACAAGGTCACCTCTGACAGATGCCAAAGTAGCATTTCCACTCCTAAGTGCCTTCATCATCTCAAGTTCCTTTTTTTAATCTAAAAACTGTCATGGATATCTTTTAAAAACAAGCTATGTCCAGCTTTGAAGATGTTTATGCAAGTCTGCATCAAGTGTTGTGAGAATAAAACCAGATTTTGTCAAAGTATTATGAATTTTATAGACCTGAACAGATCCAGAATGTAAAATTGATGAACTGCCATAATGAACACCTGTGTAACTGCTGAGTCACAGTGACTAAGAAGAAGATGATGCAACATCTGGGGATGATGCAACACCCATGTGGAGGAAGATGATGCAACACTTCAAGTGATTGGACAGAAGGATCAGTTTAATTGTATATAAGTGAACAGTGTGGACATTAATGTATCTCCTTTCCTATATGCTTCTATCTATGCTACTGTGCCTATATTTTTGCCTGCCACGCCGAAGGTCTGCTACTTTGTACATTTGTATATATTTTGTTAGTACACGTGTCTTTTTGTAGAAGAAGAGCGTGTGTGTTTTTCTTCAATCAGAGAACTCTGCACATTAAACAGCAAGAAGCTGACAGATTTTTCAGAATTAAAGAGTATTTTGTACATATACAACGATCATAAAGTTCATAGTTGTCCTTTTTACTTGTTCCCCTGGTAAGAACTTCTGGATTGCAAGGAGCTGAAATTGTATCCTAACAGACCTATGAACAAAATACAGCCAGAGTTTGTGACTGACAGTCTCCTTAATCTGTCTTTTTTCTAGACAGGTCACAGCTATTCATATTTACTTGATAAAATAGGCATTAAAAATCTTGTTATTCTATATGCTTCATATATGAGACTTTGGAAGCTATTCTCTCATAATCTCACACCAACCAATGTAGTTATTAGTCAATAAGTTTGGCTATTAACAAGCACATCAGTCTGCAGCATTTTACAGTAAATAAAACTTTATTTTCTCTCAACTCTGCAAGATTAACACTGCCAACAGTCAGAGATCAGCTTATGATACAATTAGTAAGGAACTATTTACAATTTACAGGAGTGAAATTTAATTCTCACAAAATATATGTATAAAAGCTAGGAATAAACAAGTGAGGTATTGCAACCTTGATCCATTATAAGCAAAATCTTAAAAGAAATAATCTTTAGCAAACAATCAATAGATCAAATTTGGAAGAGAATAAGGAGTCAAAGCGCTGTTAATTATTATTATAAAGTGTATGTGTCACAGGTTCTTCAAGAGGATGGTCTCAGCCAGGACTGGAAGTGAGAAGGAGGAAAAGAGATATAAATATTGTGTTAGGCAAATTTGCTTTTCCATAAAGACAGAAACATAAACATAGAGGTGGGAAATATTACCCTTCCAGTGTTGTTGAAATGCAGCTCCCATCAGCCCTAGCTAATACAGGCAACGGCGAGCAATGATGGAAGTTGCAGTCCAGAACACTTGGAAGACTCCATGGTTCCCATTAATAGTTTAACTAGTAAATTAGGAATCACCAGTAAATTATATTATTACTAAATAGTAGTTCTATTGCTACTATTATTGTTATTCACAATATGATTTAAAATATCACATTATAATATTTTACTGTAGTGAACAGAAGCCTATTAATTTATAACATTAAAAGGATGACAAGACTTTTTAAAAAGTAGGCGCAGATGTTAGGAGAGAATCCTTAACTTCTAGGCCAGAAAAGAACAGGCGTCTTCTTCCTATTTAAACAGAACAAACTCACAATCCACCAGCGTTCAAATGAGCATACCATGGAATTTGGCAATGCAGCTAGATATGGTTTGCTAATTTTTATCATTGGTTAAAGAAGATTTCAATGTCAAATCTACTAAAGTGTAGCAGGCTTTTCCAGAGTAGAACTCAGAAATGCCAAAGGGAAGGATAAGAGATGTGCTGTATTAATGGAAAAGGATAATTCCACAGCAGAAAGACAACGGGTTACAGACTTGGCAGGAGACATAAAATGTTACAAGGCATGCAGCTATCAATTCACTGTCACAGATGTAAGAAGACATATAATGTATTTACTTCATAGCTGAAATCTTGTTGCTTAGTGTACTAAGATGCAACCAGAGTGAGCACAATGAATCAGTAGGGACTTGGTGAATCAACTCCTCCATACGTTCCATTAATTCTATGGGTCCACTCTAGTATGTCTTCTTACTCTAAGCAACAGGATTTCAGTCAATTAAATTTTTATTCTCCTCTATTTTGAGAACTTAGTACACTCTCTAGATGTTTGACAATAGTAGCTGCCTTAAAGATGAAGATGGAATGCCAGGCTTAAATTATATTATTTCATTTGTTTGATGGCCATCCAATTGGTATGTTAGGTCCAAGTATGATATTGAGCTATTATCCCAACTCCCACAAATGCCATATTATTTAAATGAAAAATTTGGGATGAACTGGATTTTTATACTGCTGCTTCAGCAGCAACTTTTCTACAGTTCACTTGCTCTTTAGAGCAGTTTATTTTTTTAATTTTGTTGTTTTAGTCTAAATCAAAATGGCCCAGTTGGCAGTAGAATTTTCATTTGTCATAATTCGACAGGACTTTGTGTACTCAGAACAGTTACTACTAAAATATATCTGTGACCAAAGACGATTGCCCCAGATAAAAATTGCTACTGCTTTTGTTTTCCATTTTCTAAATTAAATGAACTAATATTTTAAAACTTTAATAAATTTGGGTGCTTTATTCTATACTATTACAGGAGCAGGAGAAAAATAATACTGGGAGCTTCCCTCTTGGTTGGGCTAGAACATTTAAGTTGAGGAATCAGAGCAGAGAAAGAATTAACTATTCCACTGCCTCAGTCCTAATCCGAGCAAGGAGGCCCTGCCATTGGCTTTATACAAAAGGAAAGGTAATGGGAGAACCAATCATAGATATTCTCACATGTTTGGCCTGAAGTACCTCAAAATTAAGACACAAAGAAAACAGAGATAAAAATAAATACCAAGTGTATTTATATGCTTATTATTGCACTGCTGTGGACATACTTTTCAGAAACTCTCAAATTTATCCATTATCAAAATGTAAGGAGGTTAAGATGTGATTACTACAAACATTGCTTTACAGAAAAAGTATGGAAAAAGAAATGTTTAGATTTTTTGTTAGTATATAACAAACAAATTATGTGTACTTTTAGCAAAGAAAAGGAAAACATGTTAGGCAAGACTCACCCCCATGCTAACTAAAGCAGTGACGGATGGTTTATTCAGAAGATACCAACGTGAGGTGGAGTGAACTACAAAGCCAAGAAAAGAACAGCTTATTGGGGTACTGTTTTAATAAAAGCAAATGTTGGATTTAGAAATGTTTGGCAAATTGCATTATTTCCACCTGATGTTTGTTGCCCTTGGTAATAGTATCTATGACTATTCATGGATCTTCAATGTTCTATACTGCATCTGGCTTATTGTTAAAGGTTGTGTGACTGCTGAAACAGTACTGATAGGAAACTCTGACATAATTCTTCTGGGTATTTAGAGTGAAAGGCTGTGTCATGTAATGCAGATACACAACCTGTGAGCCCGCAACAGCTGATTTAGTTTTACAAATGATACCTGACAGTTGTCCTTTCCCAACTGCTTCTGATTCTTTCTGGTGGCTGGGGCACAAGATCTACTAATACTTTAAAGATGTTAGTATTCAAAGCAGAGTCAAGATAAGGATGCACACCTCTTTATTTTGATGCATGCAAAATGAAACAACAGACATGATACTGTGTCGCTAGCACATCATCCAACATTTGCATGCAGAATTAAATATGATTAACAGCAGAAGCCCACAGTGGTTTTGGAATGACAGAAAAGCACATCAGGATTAGTCTAAATTAAAGCAGGGAAGTTTTCAAAAATATAGTCAAAGAGAGGACACAGCTAAAAAGAAAATGAACAGATAGTGGCACACAATTTTTCAACTGAAACCACACATAATATCCCTAACTTTCTTCAAAAACTATGCCACACCAACTACTCTCATACTTTTTCCTAATAAAATGAACAGTAGTCACAAAATGAACATTTGAATGTATTGCAGCTAATCTTTACCCCCACCCTTTATTATGTGTCTTCAAAACAGTCATCACTCTGAAAATCTTCAAAAGGTACTCAGACACAGTCTTAAACCCAACCTACGGAGCCCCAAAAGTGAATAGTTTCAGAATGGATGAATGGCATAGAATCTGTTCATATTTGTCATATTTCACATTCTATTTGATTTTTATTTAAATGGTGAACTAAAATGTCAGGAAAATGAGGAACCTTAAAGTGCTTTGTATAATGTTTATGAGTACACATCATGTTCCTAAACTGAGATCTACATTTTCAACTTCACAGTTTCATGTGTTGTTCACTAATGGTTTGCATACCTGAGTCGAACACTGTCAGGAGTGGGATAGGAAGTGAACTGAGTTCACTAAATCATTTAATATAGGAAATACAACAGTGAAAAATGGACTGAGATTTCCATTTTGTATCTATGAGTAGCTAAAGATATAGTACAGACCTTTCCGCTATAGCCAATTTTGGTTACTGTACACAATAGTAAGTAATTTTAGAGGATTTCTAGCATACTAATAATCAGGTTACATGTACTCCCGATTTGTAGTCCACCGGCAAATCAGCTGTATCAAACAAAGAACTGCCATGGATACAGTCTGAGACTTTTGTCCTGATATTCAGTGAAGAAATTCTCTACCATTAATTACTAATGGCAAATAAAATACAAATAACAGTTATGATGGGCTAAGCAAAAGTTTTAAAAAGCCATGCAAAATGCCCATCAGGCTCGGCTCTACAGTGCTTGGGTGGGTGAAATCCAAATGAAAAGATCCAAAATTATGCCAATATTAAGGCATAAGATCTGAAGACTAAATATAGTCCCCAGGTGATCTCAGTCTCCATAAGAAAGAATTCTAGAGAATAAAATGTTGCCTTTTGGAGTGCCTGTGTTTTGGTAGTTCAATAAATATGTTACCCATTTCAAATTTTCTCATGGTTATCCCAAGAATAGTTGCTCAGTCCTTATAAAAACCCTTCCAAATAAATTTTTATAACACTAAATCGTTCTGAAAAAGGGATAAATGATCAAGATATATACATATAGACAAGACATATCAAGATATAGACAAGGTGGCTGATAAACAACTTTTGTCTAGTCTTACCAGTGTCCGAGCATCTTCTCGTTCCAAGATCTTCTGTGCTTGGTCAGTGGGAAATTTCAGCACTGTTGTTATCACTTTTGCCATTGTCTTAAAAGAAAAAGAAGAAGCAGTAAATAAAATAACTGGCTAAGCAAACGTCTCAGCCACCAACCAGCAGTTTCAATTTTCCCAATTAATCAAAGCACTGCATTTTATTTTTAATAGTACTTATGAAATCATGGCAAAAAAGGTTAGATATATACATGTATGTTTTCATTTAATCTACCTGACAAATGACAATTTATGAGAATTATATGGAAACCAAGATTACTGTATTTACTCGGTTTACAGAATTACAGATAATTGCTACTTTAAAGCAATTCTTTTGTATGTTTCCTTATCATTGTTTTTATTTTCATTGCTGTAAGTTGTCTGATGACAATATACTGTATAATCATTAATAATATTTAATAAATATATTTAATACATTTCTGGAACAAATGGAAACTGCTTTTAAGTAACTTGCTCATGCAGGACAGCAAGAATGTCTTTACATCCTGAAGATCACCACAGAATGGGGATAAATGAAGAGTTATCGAACTGGTTGCCATAAACGGCACAGGAATACGTAAACCAAGTTTTAGACTTTACCACTTCAGATTGCATGTGGGAGGGTAAGAAGACTGACAGCTCCTTCTTACACACATTCCTCTTCCCTTTTAGGATCCTGACATTTACCTTTTCTTTGAGATCACTGGAAAGACTTACAAGGAATGTCCATTCCTGTCTGAAGAAAGATCCCTGGATAGGGTTAACACATTGTTGCTCAGAGAAGGCAGGAATCGCCTGCTTTAATCAAGATGTTATCATATTAAACATCAAGGTTCTGCTCTCACTTCTGACCTAGCCAAGTGAAAAAATGTAGAGCAGTGATCTGTTGTGCAATATACCTAGTCATGTATTATGTGAAGTATGGTGTTACATGGTAGTTTGCTTCATCCAGCAAATTAATGCTCATAAGAACACACGTCCATAGAATTCAGCCAACCTGAATGCAGATCCCATCCTATTTCCAAACAACTGTGTGTGCAGAGGCTGTAATTCAAGACATACTGGAAGGTAGTAAGGAAAGCTTTGCTTTCTTACTTACTGTGGGTTTTTCTTTTACAGTATTCTATGTAAAAACAGAATTTGGCCACTTGAGGGAACCAGTGAGCATTTTCATATTTTTTTAATGCCTGCCCCAGTAATAAGAAAATGTAATACAGTACATTAATAACAAGGCTAGGGTAATAATAGCTGTAATGTTTACAAGTGGATTAATGTTAACTGTAAACACCTCTTGCGGGCTCAAGGTATTAAGTAACAAAACAAGTTACTTTTAAAAAGTAACATTCTGACCCTTGGAAAAAAATAATCTTTATGGTTCTACTCGCTGATAAACTAGCAAAAAGGCCACAAAAGAGAGGATAAAAATGTGTGAAAACAGCCTCCCGCTGGAAGAAATAGGATCTCTCCATCTCTCTTTGCCAATAAGAATGGACTTCCACAGTTAAGCTTTCCCAGCATTTATTTTGTGTCCAGGATGAAGACATCCCTAACTGAAATACACTCAAGACTTCACAGCTGACAAACAGGCAACTGGTAGCACTAAGAAGACAGGATCTTTTGCACTTTGGCTTAAGGCAAAGGTGCCCACTTTGTAATATCTAGTAAATGTGGACAGAGTGGCCCAGGCTGCTGCTTTGCAGGCTTTTGCCAGTGGGACACTAATAGAAAAGGCAGCAGATGTAGATGTAGCCCTAGCAGAAGCTACTACAGTACAATGTTGCTGGATTAGGGTAATCTTGTGCTTCGTAAACTATAAAGATGCACATGTTTACTCAGCAGCTTTTCATAGGTAGTTTAACTTTGGAGTCTACACAACCAGGAAGAAGGAAACAAAAAGAGTACTTTATCTTCAAAGGAGGCTGTGTGTTTGATGTAGATTTTTGATAGCATGTCAAATATCTAAATCAGCCATAATTTTTCTCTGGGATGAGAATGGAAAGGACAGAAAGCTCGAAGAAGCAAATCCTCAGACATGTGACAAAGAGAATTTCTTTTTGGAAGAAGAGATCTGTTAAATCTGAAGGTGACTTGTTCTGTCAAAAATATATACAGTACTGACATGAACAAAAAAGGCAGACCGCTCTAAGACTTGTCTGGTGAATGTATTCACCACTAACAAGACCACATTCAAGGTAAGTAAGTAGCCTCAGTGAGACAGAACACAGGAATGCAAAAACAGTTTCAGTGAGGAGATTAAGGGAGACTGAGCAAGGCAGCTTCTGTGATGAATTGGTGAATGTGAGGGTGAAAAGACAGAGATGGCACACTTGGCTTTGTGATAATACTAGAAAAAAGATACCAATTGTCTCCCAGGTTCTTAGGACAAAGGGCCAGATCAGTGCCTGACTGGAAAAACTCCAAAACCTGAGGAACTCTGATTAGGCAGAATGCAGTTGTGTATGCAGCACCACTGAAAGGCCTTTAAGGTGGGCTTGTAAACCCTGATGGTCAACAAGAGCAAGGTGTTCTTATATACAGTGGTGCCTCACTTTACGATTGCCCCGCATTACGACAAAACCACATTATGATGATCTTTTTGTGATCGCAATTGCGATCGCAAAACGATGGTCTGAATGGGTTTTTTTCACTTTGCGATGATCGGTTCCTGAAGCAGATTCTTCGCAAAACAACGGTTTTCCTCCAGCTGATTGGCGGTTGCAAAGTGGCTGCTGGGTAAATAAAATGGCTTCCCGCTGTTTTCTGGGACGGATTCTTCGCTGCACAGGCACCAAAAATACAGGGCGGAACTCCTGATCAGCATGTCTGTTTTGTAATTTTGTTGATTGGGTCCCATTTCAGTTTTCTGTAGGTGATGGGGTCTAGAAGTTCCCTGATTTTGTCCCTGTGTTCTTCTGTTTCCATGATTACTGTGGCATGCCTTTGTCTGCTGGCAGAATAATGATGTCCAGATCTGAATTTAGGGACTTGATCGCATTTCTCTCCTTTCTTGTTATGATGCTTTTGGGGGATTTTTGCTTTTTGTAGGATCCTTGTCACTTCACCTCTTATTTCTTTCACGTTGGCAATGATGTCTTCTACAGGAATTTTACTGGGTCAGAACACGGCCAAAGATCCCAAGAAAACCCACAACAACCATCATTATTCTTAACTTTCTGATTGAAGTAGTGGAACCACTCCTAATTCCATAGCAGGTTGGCATTAGACCTCTGAAGAACTGCACAGCACAAAACCTACATTTAACCAACATATTGAAGATGGCTTTGAAACTAAGAAGCTAATGTGGTGAGTCTTCATTGATCTGTCAGTTGTCTGTGACAACGTTCATCATCCAGTACTACTGCAAAAATTCTATAATTCAATATGGATTGCAATCTAACTTAAAGTCAGAGCAACCTTTTTACAAAACCAAAGATTTTTGGTTGTGGGTTTTTTGGGTTCTTTGGCTGTGTTCTGAAGGTTGTTCTTCCTAATATTTCACCAGTCTCTGTGGCTGGCATCTTCAGAGGACAGGAGTAGCACGCTGTGCTCTGGTGCAGTTAGTTGGAGAATTGAGTAATTATAGTTTTGGGTTCAGCTTTTGTCCTATTCAGGAGATGGGTGATAATGGTGATCAGTGTGTTTTTGTTGTGGGTCTATTGTTGTGATAAGGAGGAGAGATTATCTGTCACTGTGCTTGATGTGTGTCATTAGCTGGTCTTTTGTGTGTAGTGATCACTAGTCCTTGTGGCTGGGTAGAATTCGTGACCTTTTGCAGGCTGTATTTTTCAGTGCTGGGAGCCAAGCTTTATTCAGTTTTAAACTTTCTTCTTTTTTGTTGAAACTCTGCTGATGTTTATGGCTTGCCTGTGTAGTCTAACATAGTGGCTGATGGTGTTGTCCAGTACTTCAGTATTTTGAAATAGAATTTATTTATTTATTTATTGTATTTATACCCCGCCTATCTAGTCATTTCGACCAGCTTGTTTTAGGGCATGTTCAGCTACTGCTGAATTTTCCAGTTATTTTAGTCTGAGTGTCTCTCATGTTCCTTGATTCTGGTGTGAATGCTTCGTTTTGTGGTTCCAATATACAACTCGCCACAACTGCAAGGTATCCGGTATACTCCTGCAGTGGTGAGGGGGTCCCTTCTGTCTTTTGCTGACCGTAACATTTGTTGTATTTTGTGGTGGGCTTGAATACCGTTTGTAGGTTGTGTTTTTTTCAAAAGCTTCCCCATGTGGTCCGTGACCCCTTTGATGTATGGTAGAAATACTTTATTTGTGGGTGGCTGTTTTTCTTCTTCAGTTTGGTGTTGATTTCTTGGTTTGATGGCTCATTTTTGGAATAGCCATTTGCCTGTAGGGCCCAATTAAGTTGGTTGAGTTCGGTGCCGAGAAATTCAGCTTCACAGTTCTGATTTGCACAGTCCACCAGTATTTTGATTATGCATCTTTTTTGCTGTGGGTGGTGGCTGGCATTTTTGTGTAGGTACCGGTCTGTGTGGGTGGGTTTTCTGTAGACCTTGTGTCCCAATCGGAGGTCAGTTTTGCATATGAAGATTTTTCATACATTTTCAAGGACAACACAACCAATGGAGGAGTAAAAATGGTCTAGTCTAGGCTAGTATAATGGTCCTTACTTTGTTTAACATCTACATTAAAAATGAATCCCTTCCTCAAGGCATCAGGAGTTTTAATTATGCCGAAAATTTCACAATTGCTGCTTAGTCAGACAGCTTTCAGTAGGTAGGACATCTTCTAGCAATTGTAATATAAGAACTTGGTATTTATTAGGGCGGAAATCAACTTAGGCCCAACCCTGCTAAGACTCAAATATGTTCCCCCTCTTGCCCCATCTGAGAGACAAGCAGACATCTCGGAAACTTCAGATATCCTGGAAGGGCATCCACCTCGGTCATTGTTTTGCTTCTAACATACCTAGGTGTTACTTTGGATTGTACATTGACCTATAAGATTTGCTGTCTAAATGAAAAGCAATAGGTCTCTGCAAGGAACAAAATCCCTTTAAAGCTACTGGGAACCAGCTGGGGTACAAAACTACACACACTAAGAACTACAGCCTTGGTCCTATGCTATTGTGCAGGAGAATATGCTAGCCCAGTGTAGTATAGTTCAGCCCATGCAAAACAGGTAAATGTAGCACTCAATGAAAGCAGCAGAATTACTAATGGTGGCCTGAAACCAAGCCCTATGAATAAAATCCATAGTCGACATTGCACCCAGTGACATACAGAGAGAGGCAACAGCTAATAGTGAAAGACTCAATACATCTCTATCAAATGCACATCAACTCTTTGGCTATCATCTTGCCCCTCCCCCAGATAAAAATTATTTGATAGGTTTACTAATTGTACTGTGGTGCTTCTGACATGAACAAAGCAAAGATTATTTAGGGTGCAGGAGTTCTTTAGCTCCTGGAGACCAAATCCAGGGATAGGAAGTGGGGGGGGGGGAGATGCAGCCTCGTGGCGCAGTGGTTAAATCGCTGTACTGCAGCTAAAAAACTGTGCTCACGACCTGGGGTTCAAATCCCAGGTAGCCGGCTCAAGGTTGACTCAGCCTTCCATCCTTCCGAGGTCGGTAAAATGAGTACCCAGCTTGCTGGGGGGGCAATGTGTAGCCTGTATAATTAAAACTGTAAACCGCCCGGAGAGTGCTTGTAGCGCTATGGGGCGGTATATAAGTCCAATAAATAAATAAATAAATAAATAAAATGTGGAAAAAGGAAAAAAATATGATTATTAGTTTTGTTTTTAAAACAGAAACAGCAAGGGAAAATCATACAAAGTACACTGCAGAAGAACTAAGGCAAAGGAAGAATAAAGAGGGCAGCCTTGGCATCTAGTGCAGTAACAACTTGATTAAAGCAGGTGATTCATGCCCTTCTCGTCTCCTTTGCTGCAGATAGTGAATTACATACAGGAAAGCATTCAAGTCACATGAGGCTGCAGTCTGCAGACCTAATTTGTTGGTTTTAATGATACATGTTACCCAGTCCTTTCTAACAGAAATGGACATTTCTGTGAAGTAAATGTGCAGCTTTGCAACTGTTTTTGTCACATTACCCTGAAACCAGTACTGTATCAGAGACTGCAGAATGAAGAACACATACCAACATTTTATAGAATGGTGTTATGTAAACACACATATGGCAAGACTGGCAAAACAAGGTTAGATGTATAATTTAACACTTGTGCTTGAAAGCAGCACCACTTTACTTTGGAACCAAAATAGCTTTGCTCCTTCCTTATAATGATTAACTGGATAAATATGTACCCTGAAGGTGATAAATTCCAAAGTACTTGCAGTTTGAAACCCCGTCCACTGCTCTTGCTGACTGCAACTATCTCCATCTAAGAAGCTAAACCTGGCCCCAGAAACAGCCATGAGGTTTTGGGACTTCAATAAAAGCATATAATTTTGGAACTACCCAGCAAAAACTTGGTGCACAGCCTGAGGAAGATGAATTATCATTGATAGATCAGTTTGTTTTTGTTTTGTTTTATTTTTTTAGTGGTCCAATAAAGATATCACCTGTTCCTGCATTTGTACTGAAGACATAGGATACCTTTGTCTCACGGCCCATCATGTATTCAAATAGCACCTTCCTCAGGTATTCAAATTCAGTTGGTTCCCCAAAGAGAGAGACATCTGAGTGACACAAATTTCCATCTGCATAAGAAAAGAATAGGCATTTTATGTAGGTACCTTTTTATGTGAAAGTATACAATCAGACTGAAATACAATCACACTGTATGTTCATTCGAACTGACCAAATTGTAACAGACATAATGAATGCTAGTTACTAACAAATGTATATAAAAATGTTCTATAAATAAATGAACACAATTGTGCTATTTTATAGGGTACTTTAAGAGTGAAATCTAATGCTAAGCAGTTTGTGTTTAATATTTATTATGCTATTTCCTTTAAATAAATAAGAGAGAGAGAGATAGCAGGAAGAGATGGATGATTGCTGTCTCAACAATTTATTTGCATTTAACGCATAGCACTGATTAATTGCACAAAGCTCCACTTGGAAGGAACAGAGAAGAGGGTTCCATTATTAACCTCATGAAAGTCACCAGGGATGGTATTTAACATGCTCTCTCTCTTGACATGCCTCTAGCATCTTATCTTTTGGACTACATAGCCACATGTTTGCCAAAAGCCACAGAACTATATTCCTAGGGTATAATTCAAGCTATATTCTAAACATTCTAAATTTTTCTAATTATTATTTTTAATGGATGGACCTAACTCAGCCATTCCCAACTTTTTTTTGCCCATGGCCCTTTTAGGAGCCCTTCTCAGGTTCCAGGGCCTCGTCAAACAAGGGTAACAGCATCAACAGATGAATCTGTGGCCTCCATCAAATCTGACAGGACCCCCAGGGGAATGATATGGCCCTCACTGAGAATGATTTACCCTAACTGACAACACTACATTTTGTTAAAGCCCAGCAACAGAGCATGATTTTCATTCTGGCCAAGGGCTTCTGTTCACAACTCCTTATGCTTTTGAAAGCTCAATATCTTGTCCATCTTGGACTGTGCTTCCTGCCTCAGGGTCTTCATATCTCCAGTTGTCGCTTCTAAAGCTTGACTGTTTGCTGCTTCAGACAAACTCATGAATTTGAAATCTATTAGCTTGGAGGTCCATAGCTCATGGGATCCTGACACCTTTTGAGTGCACTTTGTGCAAGTGTTAAGTATGTTCATGTCAAATGTTTAAGCACAACTACTAGACTTTTGTATGCATGTTCTCCAGGACATGTAACCTAATCTTGATTAGGTTTCTGAGGGACTATATCATTATTTTCATAAAAATTTTCCATAACAACTTATAGTTTTAAAAATATGCTTCATAAAAAATAAAGAAAACATAATGCATTCTAACCATGTCTATTAGACTTACTTCCAAACAAAGGTCAAGGGAAAAATGTCTGCATTGTTGAAGTTTTCAGTCTTATATCTATAGTTACAGCATATTTCTAAATGTCTAGGAACCACTACTTATTTTACTTTCCTTGTTGCATATAAATTTTCCCCTTTTATACACATATACATGTTTGTTGCCTCTAGAAATCACCACTTCCAAAACTACTGTTCTTAAACCTGAGTGTTTCAAGCAGAACCATGATCACCCAACCCTCTCACATATATGCTTTGCCTAACTGCAACTCAGACAGGCAAAATTACTCCTAAGATTTTAGGACAGCATCCAAAAATATATCTTTTTCTCTATCTGATTTCTATAGAAGTTCAAAGTACATCTGCTATTAATATTAGCTATTTGTGATAGAATTGTGTCAATTTCAATATACCTGTGAAAAATATAAAGGCATGCTGACATGTTACAATCATTTTCTAAGAATGATGAAATTAAGCAAAAGAAAAACAATCTTCCTCATCAGGTCAACTGCACTAGTACAGTACAAAACTACTATTTTGAATTTGTTTCCACATTATGCAAATAGTTGAAATGAACATGACTAAAAATTAAGGATGTGCACTAGCACTAAAATTTGGATTCAGATTCAGATTTGAAATCACACCCTTCTGGATTTAGAATTTTTAAAATATGGATTTTCCAGATATCCAGAACTACATTACATTCAATATGACTACTATATAGTCATTATTTCCACTTAAAAAAAAGACAAAACATTTTAAAAGGTTTTTCCTGTGTCCTCAGACACCTTCCCTTGTGATTATGCCAAATAAAAAGACTGTCAACAGTGTCTACACATTAGGAAATGACTGTAATGGGTATACTGATTGGATCCTGAACAGTGGGAATGCCAGCAGGAATAAGATAAGAAAGGACAGGTCATACAGTTGTGCCTCGACTTACGAACGCCCCTACCTACGAACATTTCGACTTAGAAACGGCTCTGCTCGCAAAATTTTGCTTCAACTTCTGAGCGGAGCTTTGATCTAAGAACAGAAAAAGGCAGGGGGAAAGGGGGAAATTCAAACTGTGGGTGACAAAGAGGCTGCTTCTTTGTAGCTGTTTCGTCCCAACGGACAGAGCAAGGGGTCAGGGAACTTTTTTACTCCTGTGGCGCAGGAGGAGAAAGGAGAGGCGGGGGCAGCTCCGGATCGCCACCAGGCACAGGAAGCTGGTGTGCTCCCTGCCCATCCCTGGTGTGGGTCTACTCATGAGTAAGGCCCGCCGAAGGCACGGCTCTACTCACTAGTAAGGGTCCCCGAAGGCCCTGGGCTGGGCTGACGTGCACGGGTCAAAGGGGCTCCTCCATGGACAGGGCGTGCAGCGGCAGCGCAGGAGGAGGAATGAGAAACGGGACGGCTCCAGTTCACTGCCGGGCGCAGGAAGCCGGTGCATTCCCTGCCCATCCCTGGCGCGGGTCTATGCATGAGTAAGGCCTGCCAAAGGCATGGATCTACGCATGAGTAAGGGCCCCCGCCGCCGCCTTGGCTGCCATACGCGCCGGCCGCCATCCACCGGGGAGTGAGTGCCTAGGAGGAGGCTTCAGTCTGCCTGGTAAGGTGCTACTTTTTGCTTTTTAGAAACTTCTGGTTGGGTTTTGAGTGAGGGAGAAAAATCTTGGAGTAGCAGTTGGAAGAATGAAAGAGGCAGAATCGGGAGCAGCAGAACGAAGCATAGAAAAATGCTGTTCTCCCTCTATGAAATTCCCCATCCACCTAGACCAGGCATCTCTAAACTACAGTCCATGGGCCACATCCAGCCCACCTTGCCTTTCATCAGGCCAAGCATGTGTGTGGGACTGCACACAAGCGTGCAGGAGTCCCCATGAAAAAACTGAAAATATATATGGCCCTCACAGTTAAAAGTTTGGAGCAGCCAAATGCCCTTTGTGGCTCCGTCACTGTTTTAAGCAGGCAGTAATTGGAATTCCTTCAACTTGCCACATCCTAGATTAGGTAGTGCAGTGGCAATCTCAATTTTTCTTGCCTCTGCTGCAACAGTTCTCTGCCATGGACACAGTGTTGAAAATGCCCTCCTATCTTTATGGTCCACTGTTATATTAGGGATGCATGTCTTCCATACTCTGCAGAGCACTCTGAACTACTAGGTTAAGAGTGTGAGCTATATACCCCTTTCCTCTTCTCAGCCTGCAGTGCTGTCCCCATTTTTGCCCAACTGTCTATGATAAACAGGCCTTGTCTTTCAGTAGCTACAGTCATGTGAAAAAGTAAGTACACCCTGTTTAAATTCTATGGTTTTACATATCAGGACATAATAAAAATCATCTGGTCCTTAGAAGGTCCACAAATTAGGTAAATACAACCTCATATGAACAACACATGACATGTTACATCATATCATGATTTATTTTACAAAAATAAAGGGAAACTGGAGAAGCCATGTGTGGAAAACTAAGTACACCTTATGATGAAACAACGCCTTTAGCAGCAATAACCTAAAATAATCTTTAATCTTTAGCTATTGGACAAATGGCCTCCCTTTCGACTCTAAAATACTATGGTATACAGAGTTCGTGTTTGACTCAATGACTGCAAGGTGCCCAGGTCCTGGCGCTGCAAAATAAGCCCAAATCATCACCCCTCCACCACTGTGCTTGGCAGTTGATATGAGGTGTTTATGCTGTTATGCTGTGTTTGGTTTTGGTCAAACATGGTGCTGTGCATTATGGCCAAGTATCTGCACTTTGGCCTCATCTATACAAAATACATTGTTCCAGAAGTCTTGTGGCTTCTTCAGATGCAAATTGGCAAAACAGCCACACTGCCATGTTCTTTTTAGAGAGAAGAGGCTTTCTCCAGGTAATCCTTCCAAACAAACCATACTTGGTCAGTCTTTTTCTAACTGTATTGTCATGAACTTTAATGTTTTCCATTCTAACCAAGGCCTGTAGAGTCTGAGATGTAACTTTTGTTTGTTTGTTTGTTTGTTTGTTTGTTTGTTTGTTTGTTTTGCAACTTGTCTGAGCATTGCACAGTCTGACCTTGTGATGAATTTGCTTGGACATCCACACCGGAGAATATTGCAAACTGTCTTGAATGCTTTTTACTTGTGAATTATCTTCCTTACTGCAGAATGACAGACTTTAAATTGTTTGAAAATGGCCCTATAACCCTTTGCCAATTGATGGGCAGTAACAATTGCTTTTCTATGTTGCTGATGTGTTTCTTCCTTGACATTGTGTTAACACACCCCCGAATGCTCCAGACCAGCCAAATGCTAAAACTTTAGCTTTTATGAATGTGGTTACACCTACTGATGATCAATTACTCGAGGGCATTTGGTTAGCAGTACCAGGCTGCTACTTAGCCTCTTAATTCCTATGGAAGCACTAAGGCTATACATAGTTTTTCACCCATGAGTTCTCCATTTTGGCTTTATTTCTGTTAAATCAATCACAGCACGGTGAAATATGTCATGTGCTAGTGTTCATGTGAGGTTGTATGTACCTAATTTTCAGACCTGCTGAGGACCAGATGATTTTATTATGTCCTGAAATGTAAAACCATAGAATTCAAAGGTATACTTACTTTTTCACATGACTGTAGATTCCACTGCCACAGCATATCCTTCAGAGCTCCTTCAATGTTGTGACCTCCATCACAGCACGATTCAACAGGGCCGACTGGTATCCTGACTTGTGTGTTCCCCTAAGCCTGACGCCTCCATCTCTCACTAGTGTCCTGTCAGGGAGAGAAAGGCATGTTTTGTATTGGAGGACTGGTACAGCTGCTGTACCAGTCCTCCAATACCCCAATAGAAATCTGCCATCACCTGTGTGGCAATTGGTAAGGGGGTGCCAATTCTGCCACAAACCTATGGAAACCAGTGCTATCCAACAGAGAGAATGGCTGGTCAACTAGGGCTATCAGCTCCCTTGGATAGGCATCTTTCAGTCTTGAGAGACTATGGTCATGTGCTCTGAATAGAGGACTTGGAACAGCATCTAGTGTGACTGAGAAGGCCAATTCAAGAGTGACAATCCCTTCCACACTGGAGACAAATACAATCTGTCCCCTGTCCAGCTTCCTGATTTTGCTGGTTTCAGGACTGCCTCTTTGCCTCGGCCTATTGGACAAGTGTCTCTTCAAAATGCGAGAGGCCATGATGCACCGCCTACCTCCAGGCTGAACGCTCAGATGTCAAGGTTTCCCAGCTCCCTTAGATGACTTGTGTGTTCCCCTAAGCCTGGGAAAGAGAAGATTTCCCTTTCACTGCTTACTCTAGCAAGCAGAAACCTAGCCTTTTGCTTTCTAATCTACAGGAATAAATGGGACTCTAAACATTAGAAATTATTATTACAGATATTCATAACTATCAGATTTGGATTCTATTCAGAACTATTTGCATATGGCATTATTCAGTGAATTCTATTTCTGAATCCAAATACAAATTCCTACCAATTTTTTTAAACAGATCTCAGAAAAGATCCATAAATAAATCTCAGTTCATGGTAACATTTTTCACTTACCACTCCACACATGAAAAGAGTTTTGTAAACAGCAGAAAGAGTTACATTTTGCTATAATATTGCCAAACTCATATATACAAACTTTTAGGGGAACTTTTAGAGAAAATACATATTCAAGGATCACATGTACAAAAAGGGTCAGAAATACGGAAGGTGTCATAATGCAGTTCATCAAAATAGATCAGACTAGCTAGGTAACACTATTATCAGGTGTTAATATGTTGTTATATTTCTGAAGCACAACCACAAATTAAAAAATGAAGATTAATTTTGTTCCTATAAATTACCTTATGTATGTTTGCAACCTTACCATGGAGTACACTGGGGTCTATTCTTAAGTAACCGTGCATAAGACTGTAGCCTTAATTAGGCTTACAAGTTCTTTTTTAAGCTTTATACTGTACCCCACTGTTAAGACAAACATTCCTCACCTCTATGAGGAGATTCAACTGTTGTGACATACATGCTCTTCTCATAGTTTTTCAACCGGTCTTGTAGTGCATGAATCTAAAAATAAAGTGATGGATGATGAGGATGAAACAAACATAACTGAAATGTCTTTGGGGTGTGTGATTCAGTACTGTTGTCAGTTAAGTGGAAGAAACATTTTAAAAGCTGCTCAACTACATCCCACCATCACCACATCACAACTACAGCATCAAAGAATTCAGCATCAATTTCATCTAAACATATCACTGTAATAGTGATTAATGTGCATTAGATATGCTAGATTGTGTTGGAAAAGATGGAAGTATTGTTCCCATTAAATTAAGTTTAAAATTGTAACTGAAGACTAGGCGCCAAATAAGCTTCCCACAATGAAACAAAATTTAAAAAAACTATATTGTTCTTGATCTAAGAAACTTTCTGATTCATAAAGACTCATTAAGACCCACATTAAGAACTGATTATATACAGTAGTTATAGGTGTTACATACAGCACTGATGTTACCTGTCTGTCATGGGTTTGGAGGGAAAGTTCCATCCTATGGGGAGTGGAAGGCGGGACATCAGGAGGAGGGGCTGTACTGTATATATATGTGATGCGTGTGTGGAGAAGTTAGGGAGACGCTGGGATGTGACGAAGCAGCAGCTGGGAAGAAGAAGCTGGTGTGGGAGTCTGTGTGTCAGACAGGGTACTACTGTGTGTCAGAGTACCAACCTGATAGGTTCAGGTGTCTGTTGGTTAGCCAGAACTGATAGGTTCAGGGTCTGTGCTTCAAGTTAAGGGTTCTGTGTGAACCAAACTGTATGCATGTATGAATGAGAATAAGCCACGTTACTTTATCTTATTCACCTGATTATTTTATTTTGCCTGTGTGTTGTATTTAAATAAACCTTATTCTTTATTTGTTTAAAAATCCATCCCTGGTCTGTGTGACTTCTTACAGGGAATGGTTGGTGGCAGCTTAGTTAACGTGTGGCAGATCCCAGTAGGTCTGGGTTTGTCACATTGATTGGTGTCCAGCGTGTGGGATACGACTGGTCCAGTTGTCCAGCGGTCCAGCAAAGCCTTGGCAAGTGTGCCCAGAGCAAGGGGGGTCTAGTCAGGGACAATCTGAGAGCGCGTAGGTAATCTTCTAGGTGTGCCTCACGGGGAGGTGCGCTAGTGGAAGAACGTGCCAACTGGGGAGACTAGATTAGGGTGCTCTGAGGCAGCCTGGTTTTGGCGGGAAAAAAGCTGAGGCAAAACTGCGTAGTAACAGTGATCTAGCCTGCCTGCTGAGAGGCCCAGCAGAGGGGGGTAGACTCCAACTTGCTACAGTTGCAAGTTAAGTGCTGAAGGAACAGCAGCAAGCTCTAGAAGGCTGGTTCTGAGGCAAGAAAAAAAAAGTGGTCGTTTTATTTTGAGGCTTGACTTTTTAAAGCAGCCTGTTCTGAGGGGGGATTATGCCCTTGACTCGAAGCCAAATGGCAGAAATGGGTGAAGTGAAAGACCCCCAGGTTGACCAAGGTTCTGAGGATGAATTTGGCTCAGTGCAAGGTGACAGCACGGGAGAACAAAACCCAGAACTCAGAAAAATACTCCTAGCCCAACAGCATGAACTGAGGATGAGGCAATTTGAAGTGGAGGAGAGGGAAAGAGAGAAACAAAGGCAATTTGAATTAGAGAGAGAGAGAATGGAAAAGGAGGAAAGGCTAGAGAGAGAGAAAATTGCTCTGGAAAAAGAAAGGATGGCGTTTGAATTAAGAAAATTGGAAATGATGAACCAGAACAATAATAACAATAGGGATTCTGAGGGAGGCCAATTGTCTAAAGCTGACCTGAAGAAATTCCCTGTGTACCACAAGGGAGATTGTCCTGAGGTGTTCTTTTCCTTAGTGGAAAGAGCGTTTGTGGACTTCTCAGTGAGGGAAACTGAGAAGATGACCATCATGCGATCTTTAATCAGTGGTAGCCTGGCTGAGGTCTATGCCGAGATGCCTGAGGAACTGATGAAAGATTTTGCAGAGTTTAAAAAACTGGTGTTTGCAAGACATGGGATAAATGCGGAACAGCTGAGACAAAGATTTAGGTCAATCACCAAGAAGCCAGAGCAGACTTTTACCCAAGTGGGGGCTCAATTGGTGAGGCTGCTTGAGAAATGGCTATCTCAGGAGGGGACAGAGACCTTTCAACAGCTTAAAGATTTGATAGCGCTGGAACAGTTCTATTCAGTCCTGCATGGGGAATTGAAATTCCAGGTGAGGGAAAGGAAACCAAAATCTGTGGTAGAAGCAGCCGAGATCGCAGATTTTATTTCGCAAATAAGAAAGCCCTTGGGTGAGGGGAAATCTTTAGGTAAACCCAAAGAAACCTACAGCAAGTACTCTCAGGGACCAGGGAAAAGCCAGCAAGGGGGAGGGGCCCATGGTGAAGGGAAGCCCTCAGACATGAAACCAAGACCTCAGATTTTGGAGGGAAAACCAAAACAAGATGAGAGAGAATCAAAATACACCAGAAAATGTTATTTCTGTCAGGGAAAGGGCCATCTAATCTCAGAGTGTGAGAAATTAAAGCAGCTAAAAGGAATGGTGCCTCAGGAGTCGAGTGGAACCAAGCCAAAAGCTGTGTTCTGTGTCCAGAAAGAGCAAGGCTCATTGTCACTGAGGGAGCCTGTTGCCATGGCTACTCAATCTGGAACAGCTACATCTGCTGATCAGGCTGAGGAAAATGGTTCTCTTGTGGAGGTCAAGCGATGCTTGCTCGTGAGAACAGATTCTCAGTTGTTTGAGACAGCAGGGGTGGACGTAGGAATACTTGACCGTCAGTATCGGGGGCTGCGGAACACTTGTTCTCAGGTGACCCTGTGCCATCCAGATATTATTCCTAGGGAATATATAATCCCGAATGAGAGCATAAAGGTAGCAGGGATTGAGGGGCAGATAATCTCACTCCCAGTCGCGGAGGTACCTGTCAACTTTCAAGGCTGGAGGGGAGTTTGGCGGCTAGCGATTTCATCGACTCTGCCAGCAGCCGTGCTCGTGGGAAATGACCTGGCTGAACATGTGAAAAGGGTGCTAGTGATTACACGTTCACAAGCCACCACGGGGACAGTTCAAGGGGGTAATGATGAGCCAGAGACGGAAGCAGAGGGGAGTTCAGAAGCTGTGGTGGAAACCTTAACCACAGACAGCAGATTTGGACAAGAGCAAAAGGCAGACGCCACTCTCCAAAAGTGTTTTGAACAGGTGACTGACGCCCAGCTAACACCTGAAACCCCAGTGAGATTTCTGGAGAAAAAGGGGATTTTATATAGAGAGACCCTGAGGAATATCTCAAAAGGGGGAGATGGGATCAGAAGTCAGCTGGTGGTACCTGAAAAGTATCGCCCCATGATCTTACAAAGGGGGCACTCTGACATGTTTGCTGCACACTTAGGGGTGAACAAAACACAGCAGAGAATCACACAGAATTTCTACTGGCCTGACATAGGGAAGCAGATCAGGGAGTTCTGTAAACAATGTGATGTGTGTCAAAGGCAGGGGAATAGCCGCGACAGGACCAAAGCAAAGTTGTGCCCTTTGCCTGTGATTGACACTCCGTTCAAATGCATAGGGGTGGATATTGTGGGACCTTTGCCCAAGGCCACAAAGAGGGGGAACAGGTTCATTCTCACCATTGTGGACCATGCCACAAGGTACCCTGAAGCCATACCCTTGACTAACATTGAAACTAACACAGTGACAGATGCCTTGGTGGGGTATATGTCCAGGATGGGATTTGCCTCAGAAATAATCACAGATTTGGGCGCATCGTTCACATCAAAGCTCATGAAACGCTTATGGCAAATCTGTGGAATTAAGCACAAGGAAACTACTGCCTATCATCCTGAAAGTAATGGGTTAACTGAGAAGTTCAATGGGACTCTAATGCGCATGATTAGGGCTTACTTGGCAGAGAATCCAAACAATTGGGACCAGAAGCTGCAATCCCTTTTGTTTGCTTATCGATCAGTGCCACAAGCCAGTACCGGGTTCAGTCCATTTGAACTTTTATTTGGGAGAAGGGTGAAAGGGCCCCTTGATTTGATCAAACAAAATTGGGAGCAGATCACCCAGGATGACCCACAAGATGTTGTGACATATATAGACTCTTTGAGGAATGACCTAAAGAGAAACCTAGAGCTAGCAGCAGAGACCCTGCAAGCTCAAAAGGTCAGAAAGAAAGATTGGGATGACCAGGAAGGCAGGGAGAGGCACTTTGACCCAGGGGAGGAAGTGCTGTGGCCTGGGCCCTGCAGAGAGAGCAAACTGCAGCTGGGTATCCCAGAAAGAAAATACTTGGGTCACAAGGTAGGGGGAGGAGTGATAAAACCCCTAGAGGCCAAAATAGAAGCTGTTCGTGATTGGCCTAGACCCAACACCAAGAAAAAAGTCAAATCATTTCTTGGGTTGGTGGGCTACTACAGAAAGTTCATCCCGAGGTTTAGCGAGATTGCGGCTCCGCTGACCGATCTGACGAGGAAGAAGGCTGATGACCGCATCCCGTGGGCCAGCGACTGTGAGGAGGCGTTCCAGAGGTTGAAGCAGGCGCTCATCAACTATCCAGTGCTGCGGGCTCCAGACTTCGACCGGGAGTTCATCATCTACACCGATGCGTCTAACAGCGGGGTAGGAGCAGTTCTGTGCCAGGAGGATGAGAATGGTGACCAACATCCAGTGTCCTACCTGAGTAGGAAACTTCAAAAAGGTGAGAGACATTTGGCAACCGTGGAGAAGGAGTGTTTGGCCATAGTCTACGCGATCCAGAAGGCCAAGCCTTACATCTGGGGAAGACATTTTGTTCTGTGCACTGACCATTCACCGCTGCAATGGTTAAAGACAATGAAAACCCACAATAGCAAACTTATGAGGTGGGCTTTAAACCTACAGGACTATGACTCTGAAGTGAAGGTGGTCAGAGGGTCAGTGAACTGTGTTGCTGACGCCTTGTCAAGAAGACCTGAAGAATGAAGACGGCGAAAGAAACATGGACTATGTATATATATTGATGACAAAAAGTTAAATGGACCTGTTTTTTGAACTTGGTTTGTATGAATAAAGGTAAATTGATGTAATGTATATGGTAAATGTTTAAATGCCTATTTGCTATGGTTAACTTAGAATGTAAGGATAAGTAAGTATGGTATGTATAACTGTTGTTGTGTGTTTTAACCAGGTTGTTTTTTGGGTAAAAGCACCTTAGCTTTCCCCCTACAAAACAACTTATAAAGAGGGGAGGTGTTACATACAGCACTGATGTTACCTGTCTGTCATGGGTTTGGAGGGAAAGTTCCATCCTATGGGGAGTGGAAGGCGGGACATCAGGAGGAGGGGCTGTACTGTATATATATGTGATGCGTGTGTGGAGAAGTTAGGGAGACGCTGGGATGTGACGAAGCAGCAGCTGGGAAGAAGAAGCTGGTGTGGGAGTCTGTGTGTCAGACAGGGTACTACTGTGTGTCAGAGTACCAACCTGATAGGTTCAGGTGTCTGTTGGTTAGCCAGAACTGATAGGTTCAGGGTCTGTGCTTCAAGTTAAGGGTTCTGTGTGAACCAAACTGTATGCATGTATGAATGAGAATAAGCCACGTTACTTTATCTTATTCACCTGATTATTTTATTTTGCCTGTGTGTTGTATTTAAATAAACCTTATTCTTTATTTGTTTAAAAATCCATCCCTGGTCTGTGTGACTTCTTACAGGGAATGGTTGGTGGCAGCTTAGTTAACGTGTGGCAGATCCCAGTAGGTCTGGGTTTGTCACAATAGGTTTACTCAGACCAAAGGTTTATTCAAATCTTCCCATAAATCTTACCAAATTAACTTTACACAGTGTCGCTAACCCTAATCTACCTCAAAGGACACTTGTGTGGATTCTTTGGAAGAAAGGGAAAAATAAAAATATGGTCACAAATAAACAAACCTTCCCTTCCCACAAGGCTTCTCTGTTGATTTCAAAGGCTGCAAAAGCGCAATATAAAGAAAGAGACGGAACTTCCCTCTTAATTTGTAAGAATAAGCAATAAAGGCCTGCATCTACTGCATCCTCATAGGGACAAACCAGAAATAAGCAAAATAGAGAACAGAAACAAGCTATATAATGAATATAACAGTCCTAAAATCAGTTTAAATGTCATGCTTTCTGAAAATATGGGAATTTCCTTTTCCTTCACAGTAGAAAGTTCACTGTTTTTTTAGCCACAGTAATGAAGTGAGTTTGAAACAGCATAAAAATTATTGTTTGAACTTGGTTTTGCAAGCTATATCTGATTTCTAAGTTTTAAGACAGCCCCCTTTAAAAGTTAAAGGTAGGATGGGGGCATTTTTAAGTAACCTCTTACAGTCATTTCAAGTTATCCCTAGAATATGTTACAGTTCCTGATAGCTTATGTAGAAGATCGCAACCTATTTTTTAAAAATTAATTCCTTACCTGTTCCCTAAATTCCTGTTCTTTCAACTTTGAATCATTGAGAAGTGTTGTCTTCTGGGCTAGCTGTGCCTGAAATACAGCACAACACAACACACATACATTATAATATAATGCACAAATAAGAATGTGCACTGAAATTACTTACCTTGTAAGAAATGATCAACATTTTAAGCAGAAGAATGATTAGTATCATTGTACTAGTGTAAATAGCATAAAGGAATTCACAAAGGAAATCTTACCTGAAGTTCTGCTACAGTTGCCTAGAACAAAGAACATATAAACATTTAACAGAATGTCATTTATTTGTTCCTTAAGACAACAGGGAGCATTATACAATAATTTTAACCAACATGCTGCTGTTAAACCTAATAACAGCTTTCTATTTCTGTGTATCATACTTTTTTGTAAAATGACACTTGTGACATTACTGTTCAGTATTATCTGCTAAAAAAGGTACATTTTTCATCATATAAAAAGTTCTGATTAATGTTCATTACCACAACAGCTCTGCCATTCCCAAAACACAAACTGGACACTTAGTAGAATCAAATCTAAGTGCTATAAACAAATAATTCAAAAACAAAACCTCCAAAGTACTGGTTTGTATTGTATTTATTCAATTTTTTTTGCTCTATCCCTATATATTAAGAGCCTTGAAAGAAACACGGATGCTATGGGGAAAAGGAAGAAAGACCCTTTGAGATGAGAAACGGGGGGGGGGGTGTTGCTGAGGAGAGGAATTGAAAACAGCTGAAGCCCCTTGAACTGATGTGGCGCCACCCTTTCCAAATATATTTCAGAAGAGCTCTTGCATGGTTGGGTGCGGGATTTAATCTCAGTTTTCTCCACCAGGGTTCTCGGTGCAGCTGCAGGCAAAACCAAGGGGGCAGGGAGGTGGACTTGCAGTGTGGTCTATTGAAATTCCATCCCTCTCACCAGATGTCACATTCTCCAGTTCCCCAGTGAAATGGGGGTTGGGGGAAGAAACCTGAGGTTTGTTCATTTGTGAGGGAACTGAAGGAACCAAAACAAAGCCCCAGTAATTGAGGTAAAAGACAATTTATTTACATGTAAACAGGTACTACCACTTACAAGGAAGTACAGCCCATAAAACAGCTACAGAACCTTTTATAATCCCACCTCAGATGGAACCCACCAATCAGCTGTTGACACTTGGAAGGCAGTAGTTAACAGTTGCTTAATAAAGGCAGGCTATGCAAACATCTCTTCTGTCACAGACAAGAAACACAGAATTCTGCCAATGTTTGCTTGCTACTACTTGAATATGTCATGGCAGTTCAGTAAAAACATGTCCACATACATTAAATTACAAAGATAATGAAGTAACAGATAACAAGTACAGAATCAAATTAAATTCCCCACAACACCTGGGTTTGAATGTGTATTTCTGAAAGCAGGATCCTGAGACAAAATAGGGATTCTGTTACTGTCCTGTCCACCCTGTAGCTCCACAGCCTCCCTTCCTCAACTAACTGAGATGGTACTGGGGGTGGTGTCAGAGTCCCCTTGGCTTGTGCTTGGGGATGTCCATGCTGAGGCAGCTCTGTCAGGAGTGACTCAGGACTTTATGACCTTCATGAGACCCATGGGTTAGTCCCAAATGGTATCTCCCTCCACCCATGCTGCAGGGCACACTTTAAACCTGTTTTTCTATACTGGAGAAGATGCTGATGACCTGGCTGTGGAAGAACTTTTTGTAGTTCCATTGTCATGGGGGTGGGGGTTTCGGCTCACTGGAACTCAGAGCCTGCAGTAGTGGAGGACAGACTAATATGGTCTGCCCCAGAAGGCTGATAGATCCAAATGGCTTCCTATCACCGTACAATTGCACTCGTTTCACATGCTAGCAAGGTTATGCTCAAAATCCTACAAGGTAGGCTTCAGCAGTATGAGGACCGAGAACTCCCAGAAGTACAAGGTGGATTTCAAAGGGGCAGAGGAACTAGAGACCAAATTGCTAACATGCGCTGGATTATGGAGAAAGCCACAGAGTTCCAGAAAAACATCTACTTCTGCTTCATTGACTACGCAAAAGCCTTTGACTGTGTGGACCACAGCAAACTACGGCAAGTCCTTAAAGAAATGGGAGTGCCAGACCATCCTATTTATCTCCTGAGAAATCTATATGTAGAACAGGAAGCAACAGTTAGAACTGGATGTGGAACAACTGATTGGTTCATAATTGGGAAAGGAGTACGGCAAGGCTGCAGATTGTCTCCCTGCTTATTTAAGTTATATGCAGAATACATCATGCGAAAAGCCGGACTGGATGAATCCCAAACCGGAATTAAGATTGTCGGAAGAAATATCAACAACCTCAGATATGCAGATGATACCACTGTGATGGCAGAAAGTGAGGTGAATTAAAGAACGTCATAATGAGGGTGAAAGAGGAGAAAGCAAAAAATGGTCTGAAGCTCAACATCAAAAAAACTAAGATCATGGCCACTGGTCCTATCACCTCCAGGCAAATAGCAGGGGAAGATATGGAGGCAGTGACATATTTTACATTCTTGGGCTCCATGATCACTGCAGATGGTGACAGCAGCCACAAAATTAAAAGACGCTTGCTTCTTGGGAGGAAAGCGATAACAAACCTAGACAGCATCTTAAAGAGCAGAGACATCACCTTGCCGACAAAGGTCCGCATAGTCAAAACTATGGTTTTTCCAGTAGCGATGTATGGAAGTGAGAGCTGGACCATAAAGAAGGCTGACTGCCGAAGAATTGATGCTTTTGAATTGTGGTGCTGGAGGAGGCTCTTGAGAGTCCCCTGGATTGCAAAGAGAACAAACCTATCCATTTTAAAGAAATCAACCCTTAGTGCTCACTGGAAGGACAGATCCTGAAGCTGAGGTCACAATACTTTGGCCATCTCATGAGAAGAGAAGACTCCCTGGAAAAGACCCTGATATTGGGAAAGTGTGAAGGCAAGAGGAGAAGGGGACAACAGAGAATGAGATGGTTGGACAATGTCATCGAAGCTACTAACATGAACTTGACTAAACTCTGGGAGACAGTGGAAGACAGGAGGGCCTGGTGTGCTCTGGTCCATGGGGTCACGAAGAGTCGGACACGACTTAACGACCAAACAACAACAAAAAAATCATCTTAGCAGGTGACAGTGTTGAAGCTTTGGCTGATTTCCAAGAGTAGACACGTTCTAGATGGGCGGTATATAAACCTAATAAATAAATATAAATAAATAAATCTCTGGAATAGGGAAATGGCAAAAGCCATTGAGAGGATTGTTTCTAAATGTCTCCTCCCCAGAAAGTAGAGCCAAACTGTCCACCTGTTTTACCAAAGAGCTACTGGAGATGAAATGAATGAGACATAGACTTGTGTGATAATGGTGTAAAATGTGGACTGAATCTGACGAAATGTAGGCTACGGCCCATTGGAAGGCTTATTCCATGGCAATAGCAGCAACAAAAAGGTCATTCTTTTCTGTCACCGTCGGGTCTGCACAGAGTTGTCCGGTGGAGTTCTTTCAAGTGATCATGGGGCTATTACATCACAGTCCAAAGGAAGAGAATGGAGACTAGACTGTAGTCTGCTGTGAAGAATTTGCATAACACATTGCAACCAAAATTGCTGCAGTTCAGTGATTCCAAACCTCGATTTGTATACATTTGCACTCCACTTAAATTAATAAAGAATTCACTGTGGTGTGCAATGTGTGACCTTGAAGGTTTCAGGAGGCCAGAAGAAGCACCTGCAACACTCTCCCAATTGTTTTTTTGTTTTTAATCTGTGAGTTTGTCCCCTTGTGCCCTCTAGGGGGCACTGGGGCCAATTTTGCTATGTTGAGGCATCCCTGATCCCAATACTCTTTGTTTGCTCATTTGACTGACTTACTCATATATCACCCAGATGTTTTACAAGTAGAGGTGCAAGGAGGCATCTTCAATTTAAGAAAAACTGTTAGGTAAGGGGGAATGATGGGAGCAGGAGTGGCCCTCCAAGGTCCAGACACTGGTATGTGTGACCTCCCAAACCTCTGGAGATTACACATTCCAGAAGACAAGAATATCTACAATATATATATCATTTCTCAATGAATTACTTAACTTTTAGGCAAACATTTTTGCAAAGTCTAAATACTCTTCTGATAAGTATGCTCCAATATGTATAGTATTTGAAAAGATAAATTCAATCTTTTATAATTAATGTTAATGTGAAATTTAAGTAAAGTCTTACATTCATGGTTTAGTGAATATACATGTTCACCTAACAATGACTGTTGTGTTCAGCTCAGAACCTGTCAAAGATGTCCTACACACTATTTCTGTGTAGGGCATCTATTGGCCTTGTCTTTTCAGTATTCATTGACAAAGGTTCTGAAAATATTCTTGACACCAAAGAATCCTACAGTAAAGCTACCTACTTTTTTCTCCCAACCCAATTGCTGTTGATATAAAACTAGAACTGAGACTAGTTCACTTTCTAAAATTCACCAACTTTGCAGCTGAGGATCAGAACTGAAGCCCTTTCATAGGTGTAAAAACAACAAAAACCATATTGCCAATTTTTTTGAGCAAAAGGTTAAAAATACTACAGGTCTCACAGAATATTGAACTTAAGATATGTAAAATCATGCTTTTCAACTTACTTCACTACTGTTCCAACTTTCCTCATCTGCCAATCTTTGTTTATATTCCTCTTGTAATTTTTCCAACTGTATTTCCAGTTCATTTACTCTCCCCGTCATTTCTTCTTCTCGAGCCTTCAGAACAAAATTTTAAAAATTAGCTCTGTTAAGCTTACATGGCAAAATTGTCTACAATTTGGCTCCTATCAGCTCCAAAAGTTTTTTAAAGATACCTGCATCACACACTTTAATGTCCAACTATTTAAATACTAAGACAAAAATGCATCTCTGCAGAGAACTACATAATGCAGGAAAAGCACAAGTAAACTCAGATAATGCTATTCTGTTATCTTACTCTACTGTGAATCACCATAAAAATACTAGTATTCAAGTCATAGAACCAGTTCTAATTACAGGTTTTAAAAATGAAAAACAGCAGCATTATAAAAACTGTTAAGTAAAACTATCCTCTTTTATGGAACATAGGCATTAAATACCTATATAGTAATTATCCAGATGAGGTGCAACTTTGCTTACCCCAGTTATTTTTTGGGCTGTAGCTCTCAGAAACCCCAGTCATCACAGCTGGTGGTGCAGGCTTCTGGGAACTGCAGTTCAAGAATACCTGATTTACCTAAGGTAATTGAGCTAGATCACCCAAGAACAGAGTATATCAAGTATAGAAAAATGTTGTCATTGTTGTCCAGTGAAGCATTCACATCAGACAGCAAAATGCAAACTTGCATAATTCATAGCTAATGCTTATATGAAATAGGAAATAGTAAGCAGAAGAATAGAGTCCTTCAAATGTTTCCAAAAAGTTTTCTGAAACACAGTTCTGAAGCTTCAGTTCAGAGTGGATATGTACTTAGAAGCAGGACAGATTACAATAATATTCAGGTAAATTTTAGCTATAGGCAACAGTAAAATTAATAATAGCAGCAGTAATAGCAATTAATAAAAATATTGTTTTCAAATAAATAAAATGATAAAAAGAATGAGAAATAAACCAAAATGAATTAGGAAAATATTTCATGAAAACATTTATCCAACTACATAAGAGAACAAAAGGCATGTTGGATTAAATTTTCTACCTTACATTAAATTCTACATAAGATAAAGCAAAACAAAACTCACAGTGACAAATGGGTACGATGCTATTATTTACTCTTTATTTATTAAAATATAGCCAGTCTTCCCTCTAATCTGCTCATTTTAGGGAGGATATTATTGCAAAAAATTACAATGATCTGATTTTTAAATTTTAAAAGTTTCCATAATATGATTTACAAAACATACACAAAATATGATGATTTATAAAATGCACACCCTATTACTGGCTAAGAAAAATATTGTTTTAAATTTAGGTCTTCTATTATGAATATAATCTTAAATTAGGCAAGAGAATATTCCTTTAATGTCTAAATATGCAACAATAAACAAACAACCACATGCCCAACTGACAGATACATAGAAATACAAAAGCAGAAAAAGTACAAATTCTATTTTACATTTTGCCTTTTGAAATCCCCCCCAAAATTGCTATGAAACACATACCTCTAGTATGTCTTCATACTTTTTTATTGTTCTTTGTAGATCATCATCTTTCTCTAAAATTTTTTTATGTAGCTGAGTTATCTCTGCATGGTGACTTTCTATCAATTCAGATTCAACCTCCTGGGCTTTACCTGTTTAAAGATGGTAAGCCAGAAGAAACCTTTGAAGAGATAAAGTAACAAAATGGGTCTACTCTAACAGTAACTTACTATGCTAAGGTAAGTCACAGTTAGAATAGACCCATTTGAATCAATGGAATTTACAGAGGAGCTGACTCCTCAAATCATCACTGATTCAATGGGTCTACCTGAGTGTGATTTACTATGTTAAACAATGGGATTTTGGCTAATATACTTTACAGTTTTTTAGAAGAGGTGTTTCCTCAAATGATGAAAGATGTCTGTTGTAATGTGTTGTTCCCCTTTACTACACATCCCATCTTAATTACCTTGAAAGCCCTATTAGGGTTGCTATAAATTAATTCTGACCTGAAGGCACAAAACTTTACAACTAGACATAGGATATGAATAAGATTATCAGCACCACAGGTGCTGTGGGAAATCTAATCCCTTTGCCCAATGAATTGGCAAGTCCACTTACAGGTCACTGCACGGTGCGTATGGCCATCCTTGTCACCGCACCAATTGCAGAAGCATCCCAATCAGTTCTTCTCCCGCCTCCCTACACAGCAGTCACCTGAGAATATCCCATGTCTATTTACAACTATTACCAGTCTGCTGAAAGCTCACTTCTACTTTAGAGCCAGAGCTCTCCTGAACAATATGGGATGGATGTATCTGTGAAGATTCTCAATCGTCCAGGTATGATTATCTGGAAGTTGAGTGATGGCAACTGGCCTTCTTTCTTGTTAGGTTGAAACACTTCGCTACTCCTCCAAGTAGCTTCTTCAGTCTGAGGAGAGTTGGTAAGAGACTCCTGACCCTGGTCTGAATAGCTTGTTAGATAGGACAATGGATTGGGGGGAGTGAGTACTAAACCACAGAGCAAGAAACAACCCCACCTCCACAGAAGCCAAGAAGAAGGAAGACAGATATCTGAAGACAGCCCTTAAGGCCTGTAGATATCCAAAATGAGCCTTTAATAAGCCAGTGTCCCGACCCAGGAGGACAATGGAACAGTCTGAGATCCAGGGCCAACGGAAGGACCGGGTCATTCTTTACATGGCAGGTCTGTCTGAAAAGCTCAAAATGATTTTTGGTAAATACCACAAATCCATACACTTCAAACCCACAAACATACTAAGGCAAAGACTCATCCACCCAAAAGATGGATATCAAAACACAACAGGAGCATAGTATGTGCAGAATGTTAGGAGGTCTACACTGGAGAAACCAAACAGTCACTAAACAGGAGAATGGCCCAGCATAGGAGGGGAAATGGCTCAGGACCACAATCAGCAGTGTTCCTTCATTTGAGGGACAAAGGACACTAATTGGATCACCTAAATGTACTCATTTTGGACCGAGAAGATAGGTGGCTTGAGAGAAGGTTCAGGGAGGCTATACATGTGCATACAGAAAATCCCTCACTCAACAGGGTTGGAATCCTTAGATACAATCTGTCTCCTATTTATCATGCTGCCCTTTCATCCGTCAACAGAAAGATCAGGACCACACAAACCAGAAAGACCATTGTTAGAGAACATTAACGACTCATGACAATGGGTGGAGAAGGACTGCAGAAGTGGGATTAGCCCTCAGCCCCAGTCCTTTGTCCTTTTAAGGAGCCTATTCAGACCAGGGGGAAGTGAAACCAATGTGGAGGTTATATCAGGGATCTCCTACCAACTCCTCAGACTGAAGCTACCTAGCTGAGTAGCATCCAGGGGTTGCTGGGGAAGGAGGAACAGATCAAGCCTGGGCACACATGCACTACAGTTTGGGAAGATTTTTCTTCTCCTATATCGTATTGGTTAGGAAGGCTTCTCTAAAAATTCCTATGCTCTACAAGTTTCCTATATTTTAGATAAGATGAATGGGTCTGTGCACCATTACACACAAAAAAGAGAAAGAATATATGAAGAGATGCAGTACTACATATGAATTCAAAACATGGGATGAACAGGGGGCAGGGATCAAGCCTTGCTACCTCCTACACTGCTTCTTAGCATGTCCCTAAAGAAAACATCCACAAGACCTGACCTTTGAATCTACAGCTGCTCTTCCTCTAAACTTCCTCTGGCCATAAAAATAGATCAGATGTTTGGATTTAAAAGAGAGACAGACATTTAAAATCTATGCGGCATGTTGTTCCAACTCACTGATAGTTTCTTTTACAGCCATTTCCAATTCCCGGTCCTTTTGTGCCAGCTGGGTATTAAACTCCCTCATTAACTGCTTTAATGTGGAGTTATGCTTCAATTCAATATCCTCCTGCTCGTATCTAAAGAGAAAGAAACCAAAACAAGATTTTTTAGGGCAAATAAAGAAAAGCTCAAAAATATGGACTTCCTACTGAAGAATCAGGAACGTGGTGGTGCTGTGGGTTAAGCCACAGAAGCCTCTGTGCTGCAGTCATAAGATCAAATCCACATGACGGAGTGAGCTCCCATCACTCATCCCAGCTCCTGCCAGCCAAGCAGTTTGAAAGCATGTAAATGTGAGTAGATAAATAGGTACCACCTTGGTGGGCAGGTAATGGCGTTCTGTGTCTAGTCGTGCTGGCCATGTGACCACGGAAACTATCTACAGACAAAGGCTGGCTCTATGGCTTGGAAATGGGGATGAGCACCGCGCCCTAGAATCGGACACAGCTGGACTACATGTCAAGGGGAACCTTTACCTTTACCTGACTGAAGAATCAGAGTTGAGTCCCTGTTGGAATAACATGTGACAGTAGACAAAGGGCATCTTACTTACCTATTAACTGTGATTCTCCAATTAGTCACCTGTGAATTCACATATAAGTGTTGCCTCTCTGTCTTACACAGACAGGGACATTCAGGAACATTCTAAAGATTTAAACACCTCCCTTCAGCTAGTATGCCAGCTCCACCTAACAGTCACTCTTCAGTTCCCTCTATCCAATGCCACAATCTAAGCAGAAGTAACATGAGAGACAGAAGGCTGGCTGGATGGTTTTTGGGAATCCACAGATGGCCACTGAAGAACCACAGTTACAAATAACATGTCCTTCTCTGTTGTGGTCTCTTTGATTCACCAGTTTCGCAGTTCATTTATCAGCCAAACAACTGTTCAGTGCTTTGCAGCCCATTCTCCTTTGTTGGGTGCCATGGCTTCCCTGCCTTGCCTTCTCTGGGCACTGCCTGAGTGGATGCCCACTGGAGGAGGCAGGTCAGCACAAACATTCAGCTGACGAACAAACTCGCAAGAACTCGCAAGCAGTTATATAGGTTAGAAAATACAAATGAGCTCAAGCTGTATGTTCAAATGTTTCTGTCAACTGGATCAAAACCACTAACAAGGACCACTGTGGTGTTGGAGGTTTTCTATTTGGATAAATATTATTCGAACCTTATAGAAATGTTTCAACTATTGAACTTTGAAAAGGTTTTGATGAAGTAGAACCCTGTAGTCTGTATAATAGAGCAGCAGACAAACAAACTTTAATAGAATATTGTGAAAGACCTTTCTCTTTTAATGTCCAGTAAAAAGCATTGCACGTAGTGTAGAGTCTCTGCTAAGTATGGCTCATTAATAGTTTGAAATTTCTTAAATTGCCCCCATTTATAAGACTCACAATAGCACTTTCTAGTGTATTTATTTATAGACACTCTAGAAATCTTTGCTAACATAGCAGAATTCCTCACTCTGTCAATTTTAATATCTCCATGTCTGGGTAACAAACGTGGGTATTGTAGCATGTCAAATTATCTGACATGCCATAATACCCAGCAGTCTCAGACTGTCTATCAACATTAGAAACAGGATTGTAACCCATTACTGTTGTGATCATCAAGGAGTTAATAGAATGATGTCTATGTCATCTTGTTCTGATTTTTATGATTGTCCTGTGAATCAATGGGAAAGGAGGGAACACCTGATCAAGTTTGTGCGAAAGCTCTCCATGGGCTTGTGTTCCTAACCTGCCCAAGAACAGCACATTTTGCTTTTTTTTTTTGTAACAAAAAGATCTATTTGTGGCAGGCCCCACCAGTGTTATAAGTCTGTAAACTTTGTCCAACAGCTCCCACTCATGATTCTGCATTTAAGTTCTGTTTAAAGTATCTGCAATGCAACTGTCCTTAAAAGAAATACGTATCAAAACAAGCTACATTGCCTCTCAACACACCATTCCCATAGGTAGATTGTTATAGTAAAAGGGCCATAGAATGTGGTCTATGCTTGTTTACATAGTGCACTGGCTGTGCTATTGTTCATTATGACCTGTACCACTTTTCCCACTACGGTATTTGAATGTTCTTAAAGCTTTGATAAGTGCCAACATTTGTAGTTGATTTGCATTTATATTTGGAGACCAAAGTGAATTTATCTGCTTTCACTGGCAGTGAGCACCCCATCTATTGATGGCTGTGGAGACTTGAAGGGCATGCCCATCTTTAGGTTGTCCCTATTTTGCCACATGTCACCTAAAGTGCCAAGTCTTTTGTGTGCATTGTTGTTCAAACTGTTGTAAAGGACTAGGTACCACAACTGTAGAGGCATCATCCACCGGCTTGCATGTGCTACTAATGCAGTGCTGGATGCCAGGAAGACAAACAATATAACTGTGTCAAATGTGCTGGTTCAGTTGGAATTTTGAAACAAGTGAAATAATTTTGTTCACTCATTCTTGAGGAAGATAAGCTTTCCCTCTGATTGAGTCTAGACTAGCACCTTTGTACTGAATCTTCTTCACAGATTGGATGACTGACTTCTTAAAATTTATTTTCAGTCTGAGATCCAACATTAGTTGTGGCATGAACATTGTTTAACAGTTTTTCTTTCAAACTCGCTACAGTCAACCAATTGTCTATATAAGGCAACATGTTTATTCCTCTCACTCTGAGATTGCTGCAATGGGGCCATGCACTTGGTAAAAACAGTTGACAGGCCAAAAAGGAAACACCCTGAATTCGTAAATTCGAGGAACCATAGCAAAGTGTAGGAAACTATAATGATTTGGTGGTAAAGCTATATGGAAATATTTGTCTTTGAGATTAACTACGGTACTTCAAACCAATCTCCTTGTTTCAGAAGTATGAAAATGCTTAACAAAGTCACCATTTTAAGCTTTTTGGTAGTGATGCAAGAGTATGTCTTGTAAGTTCAGAATTGGACATAAACCCCCATATTTTTTCAGTACAGTGAGGTAGCAGGAGCGGAATTTCATTGTTTACATAATTCTACGGAACTTGTATGATTATGTTCTTCTTCAGAAGAAGAACTGTGATTTCCTCGAGAACTTATGACAGCTTTAGTAATATCATTTCAAATTTGATGAAATAACAATGGGCTATGGTGGTGAGTACCCAATGGTCACTGGTGATTGGACATCACTTGCTAAAGAAGAACTGAAAATTTGAACATTTTGAATTTTAAAATGTGATGGTGTGCTTTCAGTCTCATGTATGTTCTATTGAAACCAATTGTGCTTTCATCATTCTTTTTAGAAGCTGGAAGATTGCTGTGAAGAAGATCTTTGTTTTTCCACAGGAGATCTCCCTCTCTGGTAAGTGCACTGAATTCTCCAGGGTGTTCTGTACTCCTTGTGAGTATTGCTGTGTAAAACCCATGTGTTATGCCATATTTTACTTTTTAAACAGGTCTTCTATCATGTCATCACTCTTAGTGTTAAAATACCTTCTTCATCACATGGCAGATCTTCAATATCACTCCTGGAATCATCTGGTATGACTGAAGATCTGAAGCAGGCATACCTAGTTAGCACAACTGCTACAGACATTTCTTGTAGCACAGTCTATGGAATGTCTTGCAGTGTGAATTTGTTGAGTGGTGGGCATAAGAGTCTCTTGTTCTAATGTTATGGCTAGTGTACATCTATCTTCTGGCAAACTTTGTCTAAGTGGTTGCATTTTTCCCCAAATAAAGGGATGGTAGGCTCCCACTGCAGCTTGATAATTGGATACTTTATTCCCAGGACAGAAGTAGAATAAATACACCTTCCAACTTCCCTTATTTATAGCCTTTGAATGAGTTTTACCATTAGACCTGGTTTGAGAAGCTTTGACAATGACTGAATTTGGTTGGGGTGCTTAAATTAAAAAGATGCACCCTCTTTCTGGACCTTATATTCTTTTTGATGACGGTGGTAAGGAAGATGGCTTTTACTAGAATTCTATGATTAGATCAGATAGTGTTTGAAGTAGTTGAATATGAACCAGTTGGACAGTGTTCTTTTGTATTTTCCTCAAAACTGATTCTGTTTTGAAGGTAATGAGCTACAATCTTAAGTGATTTTGCCACCCATCCATCCATCACACTGCCCTGAAGCAGCACTATTCTGGGTGGTTTCACAGCAACTCTGTATTTAACAAGCTGCTTATATAATCTAAAGGAGATTAAGTATTGGTATCTGATTTAAGAGAGGTTAAATATACAGATGAGGAGAACTCTCAATCAACCTTTATATCACTGGAGTCTGTATCAGATTACTCTTGACCAGCACAATCCTCTGTCTTTTCTTTTTGTGTCATGCAAATGTTTATTTGTTTAAATTTAACAGGTATCAGTTCAACACTTTTCAAGCTGGATTTTGACATTTTTGATGTCAGGTTCTTCTTTTCTGACCTCTGACTATCCTTAGGATCTGATTGCTCTTTCCTCAACTTCAAGAATTTGGAAGGCATCCTTTGTTTTTTGTCAACTCACTGAGTCATGCTTAGGTAGTTTTGTTAGTTTTCTTCGGCTCTTGGAACGATGTCAGATTCGTTGATCTGGTTTTTTTGGGCTCTTTGGCCGCGTTCTGAAGGTTGTTCTTCCTGATGTTTCGCCAGTCTCTGTGGCCCGCATCATCAGAGGACAGCAACCTGTGCTCTCTCCTCTGAAGATGTTGGCCACAGAGACTGGCGAAACGTCAGGAAGAACAACCTTCAGAACACAGCCAAAGAGCCTGAAAACCCCAGAACAACCATTAGGTCCCGGCCGTGAAAGCCTTCGCGAATACAGTATATTGATGTCAGATTCATCGGCAATCTTAGCTTCTCTGTGTTTTAGTATCTTAATACCGATCAATTTTAAAGTGTGGAAGATCAGGATTGGCTTCTCTTCAGTGTTCAGTGATTCAGATCTTGACATCAACTGTTTCCTCAACATAGAAGCCTTTGGTTTTGATGGTTTCCAGTTCAATATCATTAAGGGAGTTCTTGATTGTGCCATTTCCCAAATGAGGTTCTGAAACATCTCTCAAGTCCACTGAACACCATTATATGGCATCAAAGATTGCTAATCAGTATATGCATAGTACACTGATTCCCAAACTGTGCACCCCTGTGTGCACCATAGCATCCTCTCATTCTTTGCTGCAGCCTCCCTCTCCCTCTCCTTGGCTGGCAGATCTCCTTGCATGGCGGCTGTGATTGTGCCTAACGCCATGCCCAGGCGCAGACCCCAGGGCACGCTGCACCCCTGTCCTTAGACCTGTGCCTGTGCAGTAGGAGAAGCAGTGCAGTGGCAGCCCTGGCACAGGCACCCTTTTTGCACTGGGGAGGCTCCTGGTTGAAGTCAAGGAAACCATGGCTTGAAAAAGTTTGGGAAGTACTGACATAGTGGGATGGTGGAATGAAAAATGGGTACGACGGAACCATTGTTCTGTCTCCTTTGATTGAGGCACACCTTGAATATCTGGTTTTATGCCTCTTCAAGTACAGTAGTTGGGAACTTCAAAAATGATTGGGATAATGAAGCTTGGTGTCTTTTTGGATCCGCATGATGGCTCAGTTCAACAGTAGCTTTTTCCATGTCAGGTGAACTGGTTATATGAAGTAGTGGAGAAGAGATATAAAAGTGGGTCCCAGGTGACTTTTGAACTTTATGCCCCAAATGTCCTGCCTCTTCTTCAGATATTTATTCAAGGCTGTGGCATCTCTTAATTTTTTTTCTGTAGTAAGTGTGGTTCCAAGACAGATACAGATGCCTTGGCATTGAGTCTTGTTGGTATGGAGTCTTTAGATTTGTCTTGATGGGAAATCTGATCACCTTTAACAACAGGTTTCTTTGTGGTGATTCTAGACACAATTTTACAGTCAATGTTGAGTCCTGCTCTTAGGATATGGTATCAGCAGCCTTAAGTGATTGCTCCCAGAGTTGGAATTTCAGCTTCAACGATCTGTTTTTACAGGCAATTTTTGTAAAGTTTTGACTGATTTTACAATTTGGGGGCTGGTGACCCTCTCCCAGACACTTATTGTGGCTGTCTGTAAGTGGTATCTTGACACTGCAAGATACACATTGAAAGTGGATGAATAATACATTTTCCCAGGACAGAGGAACAGGAAAAATAGGGTAAAGGAAGGATAAGCAGGTAAGTAAACAGGAAAAATTCTCTGATGAACAACATTCCAAAATGCTCTCCAAACTCTGTGAGAATGGCAGTTAGAAGGAACTGAGGAGTGACCCTTGGGTGAAGCTAGTATATTAGCTGAAGGGAGGAGTTTAAAGCTCTAGAATGTTCCTGAGATTATCTGCACAGGATGAAAAATAATGCAAGATCCAAAACAATTTGACCAAATAAACTTTAAACAAAACCACTCTGTGGATATACTGCAACTTTCCTCTGTGTATCCAAACGAGATTTAACAAGATGATTTGCTCCAAGTGCAGGTCCAGATTGCAGATATTCAATTTATTTGTCTAAGATCAGTTAAATAATTTAAGAAGTTGTAGTCTATATTTTCAGAAACAAGAAGCTTCTGGATGTGCACTACAGTCCACAAAAATATACAGTGGTGCCTCGCTAGATGAATGGGTCCAGTGAGCATTTTGGTGCCTCACAGGACGATTGTCCCTACGGCGGTTTTCCGCAAGATGAATGAGGCACCATTCAGAGGCTTAGCAAGCAGAATTTTTGAAGTTTCCGCCCTTTCCTCCTGCCTTTGGTAAGGCTCCAAACATAAAAAGAAAAGAAAAAGAAAGCCTTTTTACATTCGGAGCCTTACCGAAGGCAGGAAAAAAGGGCAGAAACTTCAAAAATGCACATTGCTAAGACTCTGCAACCCCGCGAGCCGGCTTTGGAGTTCCCCTGCCAGTCCTGGGATGGTGCAGGGAAAAGCTCTGAAGCGCGCGCATGCGCGCTTGCAGGGCACACCCCGTCAGCATTCCGATGGTGCAGAGAAAGCCATTGGAACACTGGAAGGTGTGCCCTGTGAGCCTTTCCCTGCACCATCCCAGGACTGGCAGGAGAGCTCCAAAGCTGGCGCCTGCGGTTGCAAAGTCTTAGCAAGACACATTTTTGAAATTCCTGCCATCTCCTCCTGCCTTCGGTAAGGCTCTGAACATAAAAAGGGGAAAAAAAGAAAGCCTTTTACATTTGGAGCCTTACCGAAGGCAGGAGGAGATGGCGAAAGCCATTGGAACACTGGCAGGTGTGCCCTGCAAGCGCGGGGGGGGGCTTCAGAGCCTTTCCCTGCACCATCCCAGGACTGGCAAGGGACCTCCAAAGCTGGCACACGGGGTTGCAGAGTCTTAGCAAGACACAGTTTTGAAGTTTCCGCCCTTTTCTCCTGCCTTCACTAAGGCTCCGGACATAAAAAGGGAAAAAAAGAAAGCCTTTTTACATTCAGAGCCTTGCCAGCAGGAGACAGCAGGAACTTCAAAAATGCATCTTGCTAAGACTCTGTAAGTACCCATCGCTGCTCAGAGGGACCTCTGTGAGTCCTGGGATGGTGCAAGGGAAGCCCCGGAGGACCCCCAAAGCCAGTGATCACGGCGAGGGGACCCCCCCACCAGTCCTTCGATGGTGTTTCCCCAGCTCCTTACCTGGTAAGTTACTTTTTAAAAAAAATCCCATAGGAACACATTAATTAAATTTCAATGCATTCCTATGGGAAACCGTGCCTCGCAAGACAATTTTTTCGCAAGACAGCACTGACCGTGGAACGAATTAACCTCGTCTTGCAAGGCACCACTGTACTAGTTAAATTTCTTTACTATCTACAGCAGCACAAGACTGTTGTTCTTGCTGGGGGGAAATGCAGACTAACATGTCTACTACTCTTTAAATAATTTAAACATACTTATAAAAAGAAAGTATTGGGATAATACACTTTTAAGACATCTGGATAAAGAGAAGTTACTTCCCTGTAACTCTGGTTCTTCAAGTGGTCCTCTGTGAATTCACACTGATGGGTTAATCTGCACCTGAGCAGAGCAGCTCAGAAACTTCCACAGCTTTAAGCACTTGGTGCCATGACCTCCCCTACACCAGCTATATAACTCCGCCCCCGGCAACCAATGCCTCAGTTCCAAGGAACTGACCACTACTGCCCAGCATGCAATGGCACACGTGAAGGACAGCGGGAAGGAGGGCGGGACATGTGAATTCACAGAGGACCACTCGAAGAACCAGAGTTACAGGTAAGTAACTTCTCTTTCTCCTTCATGGTCTCTGTGAATGCACACTAATGGGTGACTGGCAAGCTGAGTAACCAGGAGGAAGGACATCATGAAAGTGCAGAAGCCAGGACAGCTCGACCTACCACAGCCTGAGCCTTTGGACAGACATCCAGGCGGTACTGCAAGATAAAGGTAGACTGAGTGGTGCATGTGGCAGCGCGGCATACATCAACAATGTCCACTCCATGGAGAAAGGCCATTGAGGATGCTACAGCTCTAGTAGAGTGAGCTCTCACTGATTTTGGAAGAGGAGTCTCTGCCAAATCATAGGCAAGACAGATGGTCTTGACTATTCATCTAGAGATGGTCTGAGAGGAAGCTAGTGCACCGAAGGAGGAGCCAGCAGAGGTGACAAAGAGATGTTGTGAGGCACAGAAAGTGGTCGTGCGATGCACATAATATGACAGAGCATGCTTCAAGTCTAGAGTGTGCAGAGCTGTCTCAAGCGGTGAAGATGGTGTGGGAAAGAAAACAGGAAGGACAATTGGGTGGTTCAAATGGAAGGCAGAAAATACCTTAGGCAAGAAGGTAAGGTCTGGCCATAAGGTTACTTTGTAGAAAGGAGGATCTTCTCTTAGTGTAGCCAGTCCTCCAGCCCTGCAAGCTAAGGTTATCACCAGGAGAAAGGCAGTCTTGAGGGTTAGCAAGCAGAATGATGCTGATGCCAAGGGCTTGAAGGGAGGCCTTATAAGCTGCCAAGATGTTAGTGGTCTATAGGCAGGGCACATATTCTCCAGGCTTCAGAGAAATAGCTTGCAGGTAGAGCGGGCCAGTCCCAGGCGGAACAGGTGAAGGAGAAACTGAATGAGTGCGTGCAGAGACGTTGGCCTAGTAGGCAAGTGTTGTCTTGATGCAAAGTGACAAAATGCCTACCCATTATAGGAGTAGGTCAAGGTGGTAGAAGGTTTGTGAGCATGATTGCGCATGTCTGTTACAGTCGGGGAAGTCTCCAAACCATCAGGTGGAGGGACTCGAGGTCCAGATGAAATATCCGGTCCTTGTCTCGAGACAGTAGATGAGGGACCAGCTGCAACGTGATGTATTCTGCAGCTCCTGGGAGCAGGATCGAGAACCATGGCTGGTGAGGCGACCAAGGGGGTATAAGTATGACATTTACACACTCATGCTGGACTCGCACGACAGTCCTTTGAAGAACGGTGAAAGATGGAAACATGTGGAGGAGGCCCTGTGACCAATTCATCAGGAAAGTGTCCCCTAGGGAGTTGCGGCCAATGCCGGATCAGCAGAACATGGCACACTTGTTCATCCGGGATGCAAAAATGTCTATTGTCTAGAGTCCCCCATCAACGACAGAGGCAGCGAAAGATGGCATTGCTGAGAGCCCACTCGTGAGAGCAGGACTGTAGTCTGCTGAGATGGACTGCCACGGAATTGTTCTTGCCTACCAAATGTACAGCCACCGGATAAATGTGGCGAGCATAACACCATTCTGAAAGGTCGATGGTGTGAAAGAGAAGATGTAACAAGTGAGTGCAGCCCTGCTTGTTTATATAATAAACTGCAGTGGTACTGTCTGATGCGACCTGGACCACCCACCCATAGAGTAGGGGCTTGGAGGCCCGAAAGGCCTTGGTAATAGCCAGGAGCTCCAGCACATTGTTATGCAGGCCGGCTTCTATCGTGGACCAGCTGCCATGGACAACTGGTGGTGTAGACAAGCCCCCCCCCCAGCAGTGGGAGCTGCAGGGGGCCTTTTCTTTCCCCAAAGGCAAAGCCAAGGCTTACTGTATGTTGCCGGGACCTCTTCGGCCACGGCACCCAGCTCTCCGGAATTAGCAGCTGTGTGAATGAGCCCATGAAGGAGGGCTGTTCCGTGCCAACCTCCAAAGAGGTTTTTACCCCGGTCAAGAGAATCACTGACAAGCAGGGATGGTGGCAGGAGCTGCAGGGGGCCCTTTCTACTTCCAAGGGCAAAGCTAGGGCTACCGTATGTTGCCGGGATATTCCCAACTACGGCACCCAGTTTTCTGCAGACTTAGCTCAGATGCTGTCCTCTTCTTTTTCGACATAAAGAGGAAGATTGCAAAGAAGTGGATAGCTGTTGCTCTTGAGCCTGGGGGTAGCCTTGTTAAGGTAAAAGAGACCTTATTTCTTTAAGAGAAAAGCCCTTAGGGCTCCAAAGCTGGCTTTGTAAAGACTCTGTAAAGCTTTTACAGATAATACCTAACACAGGCTGGTGCTCTTCCCCCAGGCAGAAGAAACAACTTGTTACTGAAGAAAGAACAAGGGAGGTCAAAGAAAGGAAAGATAAGAAATAGAATTGTTTTTTACTTGCGAAGTTCCGAATGAAGCTGCTGCTACAACAGCGGTCGAAAAAAGAACTGAGGCACTGGGTGCTGGGGGCAGAGTTAAATAGCCGGTGTAGGGGGGGGGTCCCGGCACTGTGCTTAAAGCTGTGGAAGTTTCCAAAACTGCTCTGCTCAGGCACAGATTAACACATTAATATGCATTCACAGAGACCATGAAGGAGAAACAGAAAGATTTAAGAATCTTCTGTACTAACATATGAATGTGTCCTTTTTTCATGAACACACAGAAAATACTACAATTCTATAATAATTGAGAGCAAATCCTAATGAACAACATAGAAATAATGATAACACTTCTGTATAAATAAATACAACAACCCCATATACAACACATATTCTAAACTAAACACAACACATGTCCAAGATTCACATATATCCCTAACTGCAGATCTTAGACTTCTACTTTAGATCTAACTATTCAATTGTTACATTTTGATAATACAGTGGTGCCTCGCTTAACGAAGAATCCACATAGCGATTTGTTTTTTGTGATCCCAAAAGCGATGGCATTGCAATCTTTTCAATGGCAAAACATCGCTTTGTGATGATCGGTAAGTTGTTTCGCTTACCGATTTTCGCATAGCGATGTTTTAAAAACAGCTGATCGGCGGTTCCAAAATGGCCACCGGGGAAAAAATGGCCACCCTCAGTGTTTTTACGCCCATTCCTTGCATGGCAGTGAAAATGGTGGCCGTATGGAGGATTTTCGCATAACGGTGAGTTTTAAGCCCATAGGAATGCATTAAACGGGGTTTAATGCATTCCTATGGCTTTTTCTTTTAGCATAGCAACGAATCCGGATAGCGACGATTTTTCCGGAACAGATTATCGTCGCTATGTGGGACACCACTGTACTTCAAGGTCATATACGACCATAATCCGTTCCAGAAGATGGACGTAACTCGAAATGGTCGTAAGTCAAAGCACCATTTCCTACTGAAATGCACTGGAACGCAATCAATCCATTCCAGAAGAAAAAAAACCCCAAATAAAATAAAAATAAAATACTGCAAGCCCCATAAGAACACGCTGGTGCTTAAAAAACAACAACCTTAAAAATAAATGGAGCAAGCCCTGAAGACATTGGGGCTTTTTTAAAAACTCAAAATAAACCACCCAGGAAGCTGCGAAGGCGCTGGGGCTTAAAAATCAAACCAAAAATAAACAATGGAGCAAGCCCCACGCTGGGGCTGCCAAAAAATCATCATAAAACAAAACAACACAGCACAGAAACATAACCCCCGCAGCCCAAACCCACCCTGCAATACCCACCCAGAATTCACTCTAACTGTTGAGGTGAAAGAGCTACAAAGAAGCAGACTCTTTGCCTACCAACGGTTAGGAACTTGAATTTCCCACACTTTTTCCCTGCCTATTTTGGATTGTAACTGGAAGCTCCGGCTGCAAGTCGAAACAAAATTTTGCGGCTGGAGCTGGTCATAGCTTTAAATGGTCATTACGTAGGAACATTCGTAAGTCGAGGCACCATTGTATATGCAGATGGTTCATAAGTGAACTATTCAGCTTTTATCCAACGCAGTAAAGTTATGAGCTTCAGAATAAATTAGGAGATTAAACTAATTTCAAACCACAGGCTAATATTGTAGTTTCCCTCAGTTATAGTAAACCTTGATTACTTAGAAGTTCAATTGCTTGCTCCAAAATGGAAAAAGGGAAGACAAATAAGCAGACAAAAAGCTCACAGTTCTCCTTGCCTAAAGATGGGCACAAATCTCAGTTTGGAGGTTTGTGCCAGTTCATACATGCACACTGCTTTCCTCCACCTCCTTGGCTAGACTCCCACTCACCAATTAGCATACACTCCTCTCCTCTTTAGCTGTTCAGCCACTCCCTGGCAGGAGCAGGAACTTCCCTGCCCCACTTCCTTGGCTGAGCACCCACTCAGACAAGGAGGCAGGACAGGCAAGTCTGTGCTCCTGCCATGGACTGGATGAACAGTTGAAGAGGAGCGGGAGGAAAGAAGCTCGCTCCATCTGGTCAATGGGGCATTGGCTGAGGAGGCAGGTAAAGGGCATTGCCTGTAAAATCAGCATGAACCTCTGAATCAAGGCTCATGCCCATTTCTAATGTTGACCATCCAAACTAGGCTGATACCAGTCTTACATAATATTTCCTATGACTTTGAAAATGTTTTGAGTAATGCTAATTTTAAATAATAGAGTTCATACTGCTTATTGCAGAATTGAATACAGTCACACAATTTCACTAACTATTTATCTAATGTGAATTTTTAAGGAATTCAGTGAAAAACTCACTTTAATTTTTGTTCCATTTCTTCCAACGATTCCTTCTTCATTATCTCTAATTCCTGCTGGTGCTCCTTCCTCAAAGCCCGCAAATCTTTCTGCAGCTTACTCAGATCTTTTTGGTATTTCTGCTTTTCCCGCTCAGTCTCATCCAGTTTAGTCTGTGTATCATTCTGTTGAGTCTTCAGATCATCAAGTTGTTTCTGAAGCTCAAGAACTAATGTAGTCTTTTCTTCTATGCTTTCTCCCAAAGTTTTTACAAGGCCACTTCTTTCATCTAGCTGCTGCTGGAGTCCTTGCAATTTCTCATCGTATTTTGAAATAATCTCTCCTATTTCAACTCTGTGCACTTCCTTCTCTTTTATTAAATCCTCATCAATGCTGTTTATCTTTTGTTGCAAAGATTCTCCTTCTTTCTCCTTTTCTTGCAACTTTTCTTTCAAATCTTTAATAATTTTCTTCATGTCTTGCTCTTCTTGTTTTTTGGTTTTCAATTCTCCTCTGATGTTTGCTAAGTCATTATCATATTTTGTGTGTTGTTGAAGCAAAGAAGCCTCTTTCTTTATTTGCTCCTCAAGTTCTTGCTGAAGCCTTTCAATTGTAATCCTGTCTTCTTGTTTTCTCTTAAGGAGTTCTTCTTGCTGATTATGCACTTCTAGTTCTGAAATATCCCTCATTTTTTGTTCCTCGTCATATTTCTTTAGCAGTGTCTCCCTTTCCACTAAATCCTTTTGTAAAGCATTTATTTTTAATTCATAGATTTGTTGCATGTTTTCCAGTGCATGGCATTTGTCCTGCTCTGTGGAAATGCTCATGGCTTCCAATTTCTGCTTCTCTTTTTCTAAATCCAAATATATTAATTTATTTTTTTCTTCTAAAGACATTATTTTATTTTCTTTTTCTTGCAATTTTTGTTCTAAATGCTTTTCCATGTCTTGTCTACACTGCTGTTCCTTTTCCTCCATTTGAGAAGTCAACTGCTTTCTAACAGAAGCAAGTTTTTGTTCAGCCTTTTTTTTCAGGTCTGCTATTTTTTCAGTGGTTTCTGAAACAAGTCTCTCTTCTAATGCCTTCAATTCTCCATCTTTGCTTTTCATAAGAATAGTTTTTGTTTCTTCAAATTCTTTTAATTTTTCCTTGTAATCAGCTTCCATAGTTTGCATTTTCTTTTCAAAAATCTGTAATTTTTGTTCCATCTCCTTAAGCCTGTTATCTTTTTCCGTAATTTCTATCTGAGCCTCTTTAAGTTTTTCTGCCACTTCTTTTTTTTCATTGTACTTTTTGAGTTCATCCATTAAAAAATCATTTTCTGCTGTTTTCCGAGCAATGTGTTCTTCTAGTTCAGCAATTCTTGCTGCGCTGATTTTTAATTCAGCAACCAAGTCAGATTCTTGTTTTTCTCTTTTGATTTGCTTTTGTTCTATTAAGCCTTTCAAATGTTCTAAATGCTTGCTTTGTTCATCACATTCCTCCTTCATTCTATTCAATTCCTCTTCTTTTTCACAAGCTTGACTATGATTCAGTTCAACTTTATTTTGCAGTTCTTTAATAGTATTATGGTTCTGTGTAAATCTTATCTGGGCTTTTTTCTTCCACTCAGACATTTTATTCATCCAGTGATCTACCTGTTCAAGAGCAGCTGTTTTTTCTTGGCTCAGTATTTCAACTCTGGAGGACAATTCCTGTACCTCATTCAATAACTGCACTTGATTCTCTTTGTGTTGGTTGTTTAATAATGTTGTTGCAGCTTCTTTTTCTAATAGACTGTTTTCAAGCCTGCCATTTAATTCACTGACAAGTCTGTTAAGATCTGTGATCTCTGACTTTTTCTCATTCAGTTCCTCCTGCAGAGAAGTGATTACATTAATATGATCAGATAATTGTTTCTTCAGCTCTGTGATGGAAGTTTCTTTCTCTGTTGCCACATGTTGTTGGTGTTCTCCTTCTTTCTGCAGCTGTTCCTTTTCTGTAACGAGCTTTTCCATATCTGTTTTCATAGACATCACTAGCTTTTCCTTTTCCTCCAAGTGTTGTTTGGACTCTTGTAAAGAGCTGGTTGAAGTATAATGGCTCTCTTTTATTTCTTTAAGCTGAATTTCTAGGCCCTGAATTTGATGGATTTTCATTAATATTGCTTCTTTAATTTTCATTGCCCACTGCTGACAACGCACAACCCTAGTTGTTATTAGTGACATTTTTTCACTGCATTTTTCTATTAGTTCACTTGTTTTTGTTAGAAGTAGGGCTTCTGCTTTCTGCTGGTAGTCCTCCAGCTGTGTTGCTGTATCTTTTGCAAGCTTCTCAAATTCAGCTTGTTTCTGCTGAAGCTTTATATTTTGGTCCTCAAGCGTTTTCTTATAATCCTCACACTCTTTAGAATGTGAACATTTCAGAGCTTGAAGCTGCTCATCGGATTCTCTCAATTTTCCTAATAGTTCACTAACTTTATTCTTCTCTTCCATCTGCATTTCACTAAGCTGTTCCTGGATAGCAATCTTCTCCTTTAAAGAAAAACTAGCATCTGCTTCCAGTTTTTTAAGCTCTGTTTTCAAATCAGTTTCTTTTTGTGTCAAAAGTGTCACTTGAGCTAATGCTTGTTGTAGCTGCTCTTTCAACTCACTTATAGATGTGTCCTTCACAAAATGTTCATCCTTTAATCGAGTTATCTCTGCATTACTGTCTTCTCTTTCAGCACTGAAGAGAGTGAGTTTCTGCTTGAGGTTGCCTATTTCCTGTTCTTTTTCCTGCAATTCTATTTCATGCTTTTCCTTAAGTTCTTCAGCCTGCTGATTCAGCTTCTTTTGCCAGGTTTGTACAACTTCTTCTAGTTCTTGTTTGTGAGTTATTGCTAAGCTTTCTAGTTGCTCTTTCTGATTTATCTCCAGTTTTGACACAGCATCACTAATTCCAGCTGAACTAGCATGAGCCATTTCCAGCATTTTTGAATTGAACTGCTTCTCTTTCTCACTAAGCTCCAACTGCTTGTTTTCAATCTCCTTTTTCAGTTTTGTCTCCTGCTCTGAAAGCTTCTTCTTAAACATTTCTTGTACCTCCCTTGCTTTTTCTTTTACTTTTCCTGCTTCTGTCTCTTGACGTTTCAATTTCATTTCATATTCTTCTTTTAAAGAACTAATTTCGTTCTCTTTGGCTGACAAATGGTGTTCAAGCTTGGCAATCTGCTGATTCAAGAGCCTCCTTGTTTCTTCAAGCTCATTTTGCTTATCAATAAAATTACTCCTTGCCTGACTCACTTCTTCTCTAAAAGCTGTTACTTGTGATTCATACTGTTCTGTCAGAGAGGATACTTTCTGCATATTTTCTCTCTTCTGCTCTTCTAATTTACATTTTGAATCACATACCTGTGATATCTGAGAATCTAATTCAGCTCTGACTTTACTCAGTTCGGTTTCAGTTTTTACAAACTGTTCTTCAATCTGTAATTTTTCAGTAACTGTAATGTCCAGCTTTTGCTGTAGATCAGTTAACTTCTGTTCATAAGTGTTTTCCTGTTCTTTGGCATTGTTCTCCCTAAACTGAGAAGCAACATCTAGTTCTGCAGACATTTTCTTATATTCACTTTCAGCATTTATTAAAGATTCCTTTACTGTTTTCAATTGCTTTTCCAGCTCCTCTTGGCATTTTTCTTTATCTTCCAAGAGTAGTTTGAGTTTACTTATTTCATCTTCAAATTTTTTTCTTACTGCTTCCTGGTCTCTGAAGATTGTTTCGATTTGTTCTTTGTGGTGATTCTTCTGCTGTTCCAGCTTTTCCTCAAACTCTTTTTTTTCTTTCTGTGCATTATCTCTTAATGTCAACAGGCACTGTTCAAGCTCTTGACGAATTTTTAATGAGTCTGATAACTCAGAAGAGAGTGCTTCTAGCTCTGTTTGTTTCACATCAAGCTTTTCTAGTGTTTTTTCATTCATCTCTTCTATATGTGCACGGAACACAATCTCTTTCTCTTTCAGTGCTTCAACTACCTCTTCCTCATGAAGCTTTTTCAGTTTCTCTATTTCTGACTGCTGCTGCTGTATTAATATGCTAAGTTTTTCTGTCCAAAGTTGTTGTTCTTGCTCTTTCACAATTTCAAGCTCTTCTTTATGTTTTTCACGCATGGTATTTATTTCTTTATTGTACTTATTTTTTTCTGATTCTAACTGAGTAATCAAATCCTCCAACTGACTGTTGTCGTTTTGTGAACATTTGGCAAGGGAACTTTCCAGTTCAAGTATTCTCTGTTAAAAAAAATAGAAATGCCATAAACATAATTTCTTTGAATATGATTTCTATATTCTACATGGAGCAACAAAACATCACAAACAGAAATAGGCACTTTATATTCGTATGCAGCGGATACAAAGTGCAGCACCACAAGCATCATGGTGGTCCATTCCCTCCCCCCAAAACCAGCCTGTGTCCATGAGTGACATCACTGCGCCAATCGCAGAAGTAGTCTGGTTGGCGCTACCCCACCTCTTCCTACAGCTGACCACTCCAGCAAGGAGGCGGGAAGAAGAGTCTCCGTGCTCAGTTGCTAAGCGGTTGGCTGTGGGAAGAGGTGAGGAAGTGTCAGCCAGATTACTTCTGCAACTGGTGTGATAATGCTGCTGACAGATGTGCGTGCCCCGCAGAGTCCAGTGAATGGACCAGGCTGGTTCTGGGGGAAAAGAATGGACTGCTGTTGCAGCTGGGGTGCTGCACTTCATATTCATATCCCTTGAAATATGAAGCACCCATATCTAATCATGAAATTACTTATGAAGTCTATATAATAGAAAATATTAAGACACAGCAGATTCAAAACTAAGCACTTTCAAATGCCACTGACTTTAATGGAAGAACTAAACATATGATGATGATGCATCCATTGATACTAATTAATTTACACAAATTACTTTAAATGGTAATATCCAGAACCATAAAAGTGGTCTTATTAAAACAGAATATGACTTTCAACAGCAGTTTAAGGAGGAGTCTGAAATTCCAATACACCAAACAGTAACAAGGTTTCCGAGTTTGCAATTAAAAGACAGAAACATGAGATCTCAGAATCTTCTACATCTGAAATGAAATCACATGCCCACATATACATCTGTGGGCATGAGCAAGCTGCACAGTCCCAGGATGCCACCAGAAGGAGGGAATGGTAAACCACTTCTGAATACTTTCTACCCAGAAAATCCTGAAAAGGGCTGCCGTAAATCAGAACTGACTTGATGGCACACAATTATATGTTGTCATATTGTTGATGTGCAAACCACTGCTCTTTCATGTATTACATTGAGAGAAAAGCAGCAATTCGAGTAGAATTACCCTCTGACTTGCTTACATGGTGTGTTAAATTTTCTTGTAAGCATACGCCCAATGCTAAGTGAAAGTGTAGGTCTGCTCCCCAACCCCTGAGGCTGGCATCAATGTAGGTCTCAATGCCCAGAACAACTACCATCTGTAATACTCAGGGTGGAGGACATGTCTGTCTATAATCAGTGGATGGGAATCTGGAGCTCCAATCCCCCAAGTATTCACCTCTGAAACAGCTGCAGCCTCCTTACATCACCAATACTGTACTGGGAGAGAGCTAGTGAATAAGTGTTGAGAAGGGCCTGCCTGTATCCAGCAGGAGTCACTTGACCATGAGAGTTAGCGGGGGAGTCTGAGTCACTCCTGCTACTCTGGTCAGAAGTCAGACACCATTGTCACCACAGCAGCAGTGAATCTGCTGACAGATGATAATGAGAAATGTCAACAGAAGCAGCAACGCTCTGTAGAGACAAAAAAACCAATCTGACAAAAGTAAAGATAGGCAGTAAACTGGTCACTCAGGGTTGCCCTCTCAGGTGGTGCCCAGTATCAACCTGAATTGGTTTAAACCTCTTGCCAGGTAAAGCAAGTGACAAAGACAACCTGTAGTAAAAATTTCCTCCTTCACTACATGAAAAAACAGAAACTATTTCCACTGTTTCCTCAACAATGTAACTGAACCTTAATAAAAGGATGATAGTCACATCACCTCCCATATTGTGCTTCCTTGACTATTAAGGAAAATGGGAAAAGGCATGGAAATGTTACATGAGTTTACATTTTTTATAAAGTAAAAAAACAAACAAGTAATTTCCACATCTTTTACTCACAGTTTTGAAAGTCTCTACTTCTTGTCGCATATTTTCAAGTTTTTTGTCGCATTCCAACTGAACTGCACTTTTCTGCAATTCCAGTTCTTCTAAGGCTAACGAGGCTTGTTGTTCCTTTTCTTGCATAATGTGTTGATGTTCACTCTGACATTTTTCCTGTGTCAAGAATTATTGCTCAGTGAAAAAATAAATCCTCACCAAAGACTCCTGAACAATCTTAGTAAAAAGAGAATACTGGTTAAAAGAAAGAAGAGACTAGAAATAAATTATCAGTTCTCAGAGATTTAAAGAGCAGGATCCCCCATCTACCTTTATGGAGAACTGTGGCCTGTAGTATGTTCCAAAGGATCCACATTTGCTGATAAGACCAAACTACTCAGCACGCTTAGAACAAAAAATGATTGTGAAAAAATTATATGGAAGAAACATCTTTCATGTTGTGCATACAAAGAACTGAAAATAAAACTGACAATAGAATTCTGTCCTTATACAAATTTGTGATGTGATCACATTTGAGTTGTTCTACACAGTTCTGTTCAGTGCTCCTCAAAAAGGATATTATAGTCCTAGAAAAAATGAATTAAAAATGCAACTCCAATTACCGAGGTACTGAAGAATTTAAAAAACTTAACCAAAGGCATGACAGAGGTTTTAAAAAGTGTATGTGAAAGAAGGAAAAATAAACAGAGTTCTGTCTGTCTCCCATAATATTAGAATCTGAACTCATCCACCAAATGTTGTGAAATTCAGAACAGCTTTTAAAAAATGCCTCATCAAATAATGCATGGTCAAAATGCAGTGGGGTCTTGACTTAAGAACGGCTCGAGTTAAGAACATTTTGACTTAAGAACCACTCTCATAGGAAAATATTGACTTGACCTACATACTTAGATTTGAGTTACAAACTGAAAAAAAAACCACGTGGGAGGCAGGGAAAGTGCAAAATTTGAACTTTCAGTTAACTGTTGGCCAGTGAAAAGGGTGCCTGTCTGCTTCCTCACTCCTCCCAGCATTTAGAGAGTGGATTGGGAGACAGTCTTCAGACTGCCTGGTACTGTACTGCCTGGACTGTATTTTCCCTGCCTTCCCTGAACCTTTCTTGACCTAAGAAAAAAAGAAACAAAATATCCCCCTCTAGTGCTCGAAGGCGGAATAGCAGCTTCCCATTAGTTTCTATGGACAGAAAAGAGCAGATACGGATCAAATGGTTTTCAATGCATTCCTATGGGAAATGCAGATTTGACCTGCAAACTTTTTGACTTGAGAACCGCCTTCCAATACGGATTAAGTTCTCAAGTCAAGACCCCACTGTACGGAATTCAGTGCCATAAGAAATAGGGATGACCACTGACACTGAATTTGTTGGTACCTATAAGTTTTATGATAAAACTGGCATCTATCAATGCTTGCACTTATGGTGTCTGTAACCTCCATAATTACTTTCTCAGTTGTGGCAACCTATTTGCATAATTTATTCCCCAAGGAGACACAATGTATCTTGCTAAAACTGTTTTTTTATTGTTTGGGGCTTTTTAATTTGATGATATCTGAGTTTTTAAAAAACACAGAGTGGTATCTTCTGCATATCTGAGGTTGTTGATATTTCTTCCGGCAATTCCAGTTTGGGATTCCTCCAGTCCACCCTTTCGCATGATGTATTTTGCAAATAAGCAGACAGACAATATATAGCCTTATCGTACTCCTTTCCCAATTTTGAACCAATCGGTTGTTCCATATCCAGTTCTAACTGTTGCTTCCTGTTCCATATATAGATTTCTCAGGTGGTAGATAAGGTGGTCAGGCACACCTATTTCTTTAAGAACTTGCCATAGTTTGTTGTGGTCCACACAGTCAAAGGCTTTTGCATAGTCAATAAAGCAAAAGTAGATGTTTTTCTGGAACTCTGTGGCTTTCTCCATAATCCAGCGCATGTTAGCAATTTGGTCTCTGTTTCCTCTGCCCCTTCGGAATCCAGCTTGTACTTCTGGGAATTCTCGGTCCACATACTGCTGAAGCCTACCTTGTAGGATTTTGAGCATAAACTTGCTAGCGTGTGAAATGAGTGCAATTGTACGTTAGTTGGAGCATTCTTTGGCACTGCCCTTCTTTGGGATTGGGATTTAGACTGATCTTTTTCCAATCCTCTGGTCACTGCTGAGTTTTCTGAATTTGCTGGCATATTGAGTATAGCACCTTAACAGCATCATATTTTAAGATTTTAAATAGTTCAACAGAATGCCATCACCTCCACTGCCCTTGTTGTTAGCCATGCTTTCTAAGGCCTACTTGACTTCACTCTCCAGGATGTCTGGCTCGAGATCAGCAACCACACTATCTGAGTGGTCTGGGGCATCCAGATCTTTCTGTATAATTCCTCTGTGTATTCTTGCCAACTCTTCTTGATGTCCTCTGCATCTGTTAGGTCCCTACCATTTTTGTTCTTTATCATATCAATCTTTGCACAAAATGTTCCTTTAATTTTCTTGAACAGATCTCTGGTTTTTCCCTTTCTATTATTTTCCTCTTTTTCTTTCCAATGTTCATTGAAGAAGGCCCTCTTGTCTCTCCTTGCTATTCTTTGGAAGTCTGCATTCCATTTTCTGTAACTTTCCCTATCTCCCTTGCATTTTGTTTCCCTGCTCTTCCCTGCTATTTGTAAGGCCTTGTTGGACAGCCGCTCTGCTTTCTTGCATTTCCTTTTCTTTGGGATGGTTTTTGTTGCTGCCTCCTGTACAATGCTACGAGCCTCCAGCCATAGTTTTCAGACACTCTGTCCACCAAATCTAGTTCCTTAAATCGGTTCTTCACTTCCACTATGTATTCATAAGGGATTTGGTTTAGATTATACCTGACTAGTCCGGTGGTTTTTCCTACTCACTTCAGTTTAAGCTTGAATTTTGCTATGAGAAGCTGAGGATCAGAGCCACAATCAGCTCCAGGTCTTGTTTTTTCTGACTGTATAGAGCTTCTCCATCTTTGGCTGTAGAGAATATAATCAATCTGGTTTCGGTATTGCCCATCTAATTATGTCCATGTATAGAGTGGTCTCTTGTGTTGTTGGAAAAGAGTTTTGACCAGTTTGTTCTCTTGACAAAACTCTACTGCCTTTGCCCTGCTTCGTTTTGAACTCCAAGGCCAAACTTACCTGTTGTTCCTTTTATCTCTTGACTCCCTGCTTTAGCATTCCAGTCCCCTATAATGAGAAGAACATCTTTCTTTGGTGTCAGTTCTAGAAGGTTTTGTAAGTCTTCATAGAATTGGTCAATTTCAGCCTTTTCCGCATCGGTGGTTGGTGCATAAACTTGGATTACTGTGATGTTGGAAGGTCTGCCTTGGATTTGTATTGACATCATTCTCTCATTTTTAAGATTATATCCCATTACAGCTTTTCCCACTCTTTTGTTGACTATGAGGCTAGTGTGATTTTGATGGCATGCTTACTTGAGTTGGAAGCATGCCTCAATGTGCCCATGTTTTGACAGAGGAGGGGGTGTTGACCTATGGTCTGATTTTCTGTAATGTGTGTGTGGGATGCAGCTTCAACCATAATGTTTTGTTTTCAAGTGAAGGGTTCCCCCGCCCGTGGGAGATGAGGGTTTATAATGTCAAGTGGACCCTACCGTGGGCAGAATTCTCAGTGGTATAACAAATGCCTGTTTCCCATTCCTTCCCCAGCCCTCATGATTAACATTCATATTTTACTGTGATGTTGAAAGGTCTGCCTTGGATTTTTACTGAAATCATTCTATCATTTTTTGAGATTGTACCCCAGTACAGCTTTTCCCACTTTTTTGTTGACTATGAGGGCTACTCCATTTCTTCTACAGGATTCTTGCCCACAATAGTAGATATGATAATCGTTTGAATTGAAGTCGCCCATTCCTGTCCATTTTAGTTCACTGATGCGTAGGATGTCAATGTTTATTCTTGCCATCTCCTGTTTGACCACATCCAGCTTACTAAGGTTCATAGATCTTACATTCCAGGTTTCTATGCAGCATCGGACTATATTTTACTTCCAGGCGCGTCCACAGCTGAGTGTCCTTTTGGCTTTGGCCTAACCACTTCATTAGCTCTGGAGCTACTTGTACTTGTCCTCCACTCTTCCTCAGTAGCATGTTGGATGCCTTCCAACCTGAGGGGCTCATCTTCCAGTGTCACATCTCTCAGTCTTTTGTTTCTGTTCATGGAGTTTTCTTTGCAAAAATACTGGAGTGGCTTGCCTCTTCCTGCTCCAGGTGGATCGTGTCTAATCAGAACTCTCCACTATGACCTCTCCGTCTTGGGTGTCCCTGCATGGCATAGCCCAGAGCTTCTCTGAATTATTCAAGCCCCTTTGCCACGAAAAGGCAGCAATCCATGAAGGGGTCCTGTATGCATATAAGTCACAATAACAAGTACACCAGATTCTTCCTTTCATGGTCTGATTTGTTCACCTTCAGAAACATGAAAGTGCACATGCACCAAACGTATACACACCAAATATATCTGCTTTAGTTGTTAAACATACTTACAAGAGCTGCTTTCATTTCTTCCTGGAATGCCTGATCTTGAGCTTGTAACCTATCACTAAACACTTGTTCTTTCCTAGACAGTTCACTTTTATGCAGGTTTTCCAGCTCAATAACTCGTTCTTCTGAAGATTTCTAAAAATGTAAAGACGCAAATCAGAATCTCCCCAAGAAACAGGTATGATTGTCTCATTGATAAAACAGAAGTTCAAGTTAAAGAAAGAAAATGTTCCCAAACATAGTAGGATAGATCCAGATTTAATAATGCTTAATAGGACAATAATTTATTTCCAATGAGTCTACATCAAACTAATTTCACTGCTTCTTCTTTAACTGTACAAAGTATGGTCCTAACGTACTGCTTTCTTGCATGATAGATGATCAAGAATGTAGTCTTCTACAGTTACTTAGGAATCACTCTTGCTGACCTTCAGAGCTTACTTCCAAGTTGACACATACAAGATACATTGTGAATGGTTAAAGTCTTCCCATGAAATTCTTAATATGCCCTTACAGCACAATCTTGCATATTCAGAAATACGTAAATCAAATTTAATTCACTAGGATTTACTCCAAAGTATGCTGGATTATACCAAGGGATTAAGCAAACTTCATTCTGTGTTGGTTTTAGTTCTTGTACATGCTTTTCCAGACATTTTCTCACAAAAGGGTATAGTCTTGTGTACTTAGAATCTTCATTTACATAGATTTAAATAATTCATATTCAAACAAAGTTTTGAAACAAAGCAAGCAGATAGATTCTTGTGTAATTAACCAAGATGCTGGTTAAGCAATATAAAGGCTGACATCTAACTGAATTAACATAATTCTTTCCATCATGACACTACTCAAGCACATAAACATACACATCAAAGCTGAGTTTTGCTTGCATTAACATGATATATTGTAACATCATATTAAGTTATTATTATGGAGCGCTTACCTTCATAATATTAACCACCTCTTGCTTCACCCTTGTTAATTCCTGCTGAAGGTTTACACGCTCTTCCTCACTGGCTTTTTCTACAGCCATTATCTTTTCATCCATTTCTGCTTGCAGTTTCTTGCGTGCTTCTTCAGTCTTCTGGGCTGTGCTGAGAGCCTTCTCAAGCTCTTCAAATGCTGTGGAAAAGCAAAGCAAACAGAAAATGCCATATGTATGTATCAAATATGGCTAAAGTTCAAGGCAGAAACAAATTCTCTGATATGTATGCCATGTTCTCACTAAAATAACCACCTAAAAGCAAATCAAGACATCAACCTGGAAACACTGGCATTTATTTCCATGTTGAAAATACAATTCAAAAATCAATGAACTAAGTTACTCTTCTCCTTCAATGTCAACATTCAAAATCTCAGCTAAACTACCTAAACTAAATATGAATACTGTATTGGAAAGAACAATGACCAGCAATTAAATTCAATCTAATACAGTACTTGGTTAGCAATAGCAATTCTCAAGAGTCAGTAAGTGAAGAATGTCTGGAATGCCAGAATTCTTATATAACAGCAGCTTCATTCCATAAGAAATTGAATGGAAGTAAACGCTGCCAAATGACTATAATGTTTTTTAAATTTTTACTAGAACTCTAAATTAATATCTGTAATTTTTATTTTTACAAAAAGATCAAAACAATGCTGCTTCAATGTGTATTTGGCCTGAACGTGCATAATTACGGTAGCAACCTGAGGACAGTGAGCTGTCAGTTTGTTAGCCTTTGGGGTTTTTTATGCTATTTTAATGAATTTTTAAAACAGAACTGTTAACTAATTTAAAGAGATAAACGAAATATAAATTATTTCAATGAATTACAAGTGTAAATCATCAATGTGAAAAGAATCTTGGAGATGCTATGGATCACAAGCTGCTATGGATCAGGAGACTGATAACCAAGCCATATGAGGAACAACTGGAGGAACTGCGTATGTTCAGCTTTAAGAAAAGAAGGCTAAAGAGATTTGATAGCATTCTTCAAATACTTGAAAGTCTGTCATACAGAAGAAGGGCAGGATCTCTTTTAAATCATTCCAGAATGCATGACATGCAATAATGGCCTGAGATGCCCGCCAGGTTTCAGCTGAATTATCAAGAATAATTTCCTGTTATATTTGTTTGTTCAGTCGTTTAGTCGTGTCCGACTCTTCGTGACCCCATGGACCAGAGCATGCCAGGCCCTCCTATCTTCCACCGCCTCCCGGAGTTGTGTCAAATTCATGTTGGTTGCTTCGATGACACTGTCCAACCATCTCATCCTCGGTCGTCCCCTTCTCCTCTTGCCTTCACACTTTCCCAACATCAAAGTCTTTTCCAAGGAGTCTTCTCTTCTCATGAGATGGCCAAAGTACTGGAGCCTCAGCTTCAGGATCTGTTCTTCCAATGAGGACTCGGAGTTGATTTCCTTTAGAATTGATAGGTTTGTTCTCTTTGCAGTCCAGGGAACTCTCAAGAGTCTCCTCCAGCACCACAATTCAAAGGCATCAATTATTCGGCGGTCAGCTTTCTTTATGGTCCAGCTCTCACTTCCATACAACACTACAGGAAAAACCATAGCTTTGACTATTCGGACTTTTGTTGGCAAGGTGATGTCTCTGCTTTTTAAGATGCTGTCAAGGTTTGTCATCGCTTTCCTCCCAAGAAGCAGGCGTCTTTTAATTTCGGGGCTGCTGTCTCCATCTGCAATGATCATGGAGCCCAAGAAAGTAAAATCTGTCACTGCCTCCATATCTTCCCCTTCTATTTCCCAGGAGGTGATGGGACCAGTGGCCATGATCTTAGTTTTTTTGATGTTGAGTTTCAGACCGTTTTTTGCACTCTCATCTTTCACCCTCATTACAAGGTTCTTTAGTTCCTCCTCACTTTCCGCCATCAGAGTGGTATCATCTGCATATCGGAGGTTGTTGATATTTCTTCCTGCAATCTTAATTCCAGCTTGGGATTCCTCCAGTCCAGCCTTCCGCATGATGTATTCTGCATATAAGTTAAATAAGCAGGGTGACAATATACAGCCTTGTCGTACTCCTTTCCCAATTTTGAACCAATCCGTTGTTCCATATCCAGTTCTAACTGTTGCTTCCTGTCCCACATATAGGTTTCTCAGGAGATGGATAAGGTGGTCAGGCACACCCATTTCTTTTAGGACTTGCCATAGTTTGCTGTGGTCCACACAGTCAAAGGCTTTTGCATAGTCAATGAAGCAGAAGTAGATGTTTTTCTGGAACTCTCTGGCTTTCTCCATAATCCAGCGCATGTTGGCAATTTGGTCTCGAGTTCCTCTGCCCCTTCGGAATCCCGCTTGTACTTCTGGGAGTTCTCGGTCCACATACTGCTGAAGCCTACCTTGTATGATTTTGAGCATAACCTTGCTGGCGTGTGAGATGAGTGCAATTGTCCGGTAGTTGGAGCAATCCTGTTATAGCATTATGATAATCAATCCAAATACTGTGGAAGGTGATGAGCATTCTAATTCTGGAGGCATTCAAGAGAAAATTAGACAACCATCTGTCAGACATTTTAGTTTGGATTCCTGAACTGAGCAGGGGATTGGACTTGATGGCCCTATGGGGGCCCCTTCCAACTCCATTGTTGTTTTTCCTAATTAGAGATGGGGGTATTCGTATTTGTATACGAACAGACTCGCATAGGTGGAGATAACGAGGATCCGCCTCCCTGGGGCTGGACTGTCCACTCACCCTTCTGCTGCTGCTGTGGGCATCATGCTCCCTTCTTATCACTCTGGAGCGCCCTGTCTGCAAGCCACTCTTCAACCTGGCAGAGAGGCTCATCGTCCCACCTCCTGCCAGGAAGGGCTAGCTCCAGAATGATAGGAAGGGAGTGCAGAGCCCATGGTAGCAGCGGAAGGATGAGACCCTCGATATCTCCACCTGTATGTGGGTATTCGTATACGAATATGAACACCCCCATGTCTATTCATAATCTTGAAATAATGTATCGATACTAAAATTAAAAATATCGGGGGGGGGGAATTATCAAGGACCAAACATATCTTTCCATTATTGGCAGAGTAAATCATCATGCAGTGACTCTTCTGTTTCACTTCCACAGAAAAAAACTGTGCTTTTTGAAAAGGATATTACTGCATGAGAGGACGTTTAAACAGTCTTTAACACATATACAGTAACATTAAATCCTTCTACAATGAAGATCTTCTATGTAGGCAATTCAATTAAAAAATGATGCAGTAGATGAGAAATGGGCAATTTTGACGGGTACGGAGGGAATGTTTTTGCCCTAAGCCCCAGTGTGGATTGCATCAAGCCTCCAAATGGCTATTTGTGACCCCTGAAAAAAATGAAAACAGGAAATACTGAAAGGGAATGGGAGGGGAGAGCTTACGAGACATCCAGAAGCAGAAATAGGGCTTTTTTGACCCATACAATTTTCCCCTGCATTTTTAAAATGGAGATCTTTCAGACTGTCACAAAATATATGTTTTGTCCTCTGTTGTACACACCCAGTGTGGCCCCAGGCCAGATTGTGTGGTATAAAAGCATAATTAATTAATTAATTAATTAATTAATTAATTAATTAATTAATTAATTAATTAATTAATTAATTAATTAATTAATTAATTAATTAATTAATTAATGTCCTGTTTGGTCCCATATGGTCACCTTTTCTGTATCTGCAGTAGACTCTCCTTTTGAGGGATCTATTGAAAAAATTTAGACCTGAGATATGGTCCTAAATGTGTGCCTTCTAGTGCAATTCAATACCTGTTCACTCAGAAATCAGGTGTACGTACAGGAGATAATACTCCCATTGATAAACTAGCAGAAAGCAGTGCTATAGAAAAAAAAATATTTCCAGAAGTTCCAACATGGTGTATTTAAAATATAGCCCTGCCAACATCAACACAAAATCAAGTACCTGTCCCCTTTTAACTGTACCATAATGATACACTCAGTTGCTATTATGACACAGTATAATAATAATAATAATAATAATAATAATAATAATAATAATAATAATAATAATAATAATAATAATAATAATAATAATAATAATAATAATAATAATAATAATAATAATAACAACAATAATAACAACAATAATAACAACAACAATAATAACAACAACAATAACAATAATAGTAATAATAATAATCATCATCATCATCTTATAACAGCAGAGCTGGCAATCACCCTATGGATCATCAAATCCAGCCGCTGTAAAGGAGGCACAGTGGGGAATTGTACTTCCAACCTTTGGCTCCACAGCCAGATACCTAAACTGCTCAGCTATATTTTGCCTTTTCCTAGGCAGCATAATGTTCTCATGTTTTCAGAATGTTGTTAAGAGTGCAAAATTTTATGGGGACAGAAGGACAACTCAGCATAAGCATGCTGTATGGTGGCAACCCTGTGGAATGAGTACTTTTGCCCTGAAGCCCTGAACAAGGAGAAAAGTTCACACTACTATAGATTGGAGTCCATAAGTCAAAGACTAGCATCCAAATAGTTAAATTTAGAATTCTGCAGTTCTTTTTCTTTCTTTTTTTCTTAAGGCATTTGGAGATATAAAATAGGCAAAAAAATTACACAACTGGAAAAATCAGAAACATTTCCAACATATACTATGATTACACAAATGGAGTAACCCAACTACATGCAGTTGCATTACAATATTTACAAGCTCACAACACCAGGAAGAAAGCTAAGCATGCAGAAAGAAAAATAGTTGCAGAAAAGCAGCATGAAAAACACGAAGCAGCACTTCACAGAAACACATTCTGGTCTCAAAAAGTCAAATTTTATGCATCTCAGGCAGTCTAACATATAAGCAAAACACAACACTTCTATCCAAGATAGCTAATTCTAATGCAAGGGATGTGTGCCAGCAAGAAAATAATTTATTAAAAACAATACTGGAAACATGTGTTTTCCCCCCTTCCCCCCACTAGCATAGACGTGTCCAAGTATCAGATGCTTTAAAACAGGTCCAGTTTCCAGTGCAAGGCAGAATGGGGACTCTGCAGTTTTCACTGCAGTGAAGAGTAGAGAACTACTGTAGTGGGGCTATCTGTAAAAAAGTACTGTACAGTTATGCTGACCTGATAGTACTCCAGTCTTCACCATCCTCGGACAAACAGGAATGTGTCTTAAGTAAGGGACTAAGGCAAATGCCTTCCTAAAGTAAAATGTTTGCCAGCAGCACATTAAGCATTAAAGCTTGTTCAACAGCGCACTAATTCAGACAGGAGACAGAGACTCACATAGCTGCTCCAGAATACACTGATTCCAAATGGCACTCTAGACCTCGCCAACAGAATGCAGCATTGCTTTAGTTTTAAAAAAAGTCATTGACTGCCCCCATCTGTAGTCTGAAGTGGTACAGGTTAGAACAAAAGCTTACCACTTTATCTGCTACTCAGGAAAATTAGGACTGTCGTATTTAAGAGTGTGTGATCAGGAAGACAGTATAGCTGGATTTCACTGAAACTTTTAAATTTTACATATATTGTCCATATCTTATTCTGAAGTTTCACATAGATGGTGCTGTATATGATGTAATCAAATACATAAGGATAGTATCTTTTACTGATCCAACTCTTTTTTATAGCAAGTCATCAAGCTTTCAAACACAAGTTGAGCGCACAGGTTCTCCATCAGGTATAGGTGACTTAAACGAAAATATAGTATGATACTGTGGTTTTATATATGAAAACTCTTGTTTTATCGCCATGTGACAACAAAACAAAATTGGTTTAGGGAAAATCAGCTGACTTTTGCCTGTTGATGACATAGGTCTAGGCCAGCGATGGCGAACCTATGGCATGCATGCCACAGCTGGCACGCGGAGCCCTTTCTGCTGGCACGCAACCCATAGGTCGCCAGATCGCTATTCCCCCTGCGCAGCCAGACCTCAGGAGGATCCGAAACAACCGGGATTTCCCCTTCCGCCACCACATCCGGGTCCAGGTCTTCCACCACTGCTGTTTTTTGTTTTGTTTTTTCCCCATTTTGGGCACGTGAGCCCAAAGAGGTTCACCACCACTGCTCTAGGCTCATCCAAGTACAGAAAAAATGTATCATATTTCTCATTCTTTCTGACATTAGGGCACTATGAAGTTGCAGAACTCTGCCATATGAACTTACACGACAAGGAGAAAGTCAGATACATAGGCCATATACACCATTTGTATAGGCCACATATCAGTATTTTGCACATAAGGGCCACAGGATGTGGTGTTTGCATGTTTTTCTAAGTGTATGTGTAAGATCATGATAGCTTATTCTCTATCTGCACCAGATTGGTAATAAAGAGAGATGTATCTAATTTGCAATCCTTTTTAAACATACTTCACTAAAAAAAGAGACTTGAAACACCAACTATAAGCCAAATGCATATCTTTGTTCTGACCTGATGAAATACCCATGTGTGGTTCACAAGCTTGTGAAAAATATTTCTTTTAAAAAAAACAACTAGAGTTGGCACAATAAAAGCCATCTCTACCTCTTTCTTTTTTAGTATCTCATGCCACATTAATTGTTCCCTTCAACAATAGCATCATCTAGTGGTAAAAGCTGAGGAAACCATCATGGAGCCAAATAATGCAGATTCAGAGACACTCATTTAGTCTGTTTCAACAAATATGAAAAAAGTGAATGTGAAACTGTGACAAAGCAGAGCACCAAGCCAAAATAACGTCCTATGTTAAAGCAGTCTAAACTTGCTTTTAATTTATATAGATATCTGAATGCAAAGTTTCCCATCTGTAAACTTTAGAGTTTTTATGTGGTTTGGAAAAATGTAGACTTCTCGTATTAAAAGGGAAAATGTAGACTTCTCATATTTAAAAAAACTACAGTATTTCAAAATCACTGTTTTTATAGTTAAAGCATTGCTCAGCCCTCACAATGTTTTGTAACAAAAAATATTTAATATTGGAGTAATGTGAAAGATTTACTGATGATAAATGAATGTGCAACAATTTTAATTATAAAACAAAGAGTCAAATATTCAAAGAGACTGAACTGAGATGAAGGCACTTATTTCTGATATTGCCTGAGAAGCACAGAATTTACTTTCTAAAGCTTGCTGCAAGCAGCAATTGAATGAAGTAAGTAAAAGATCCCTTACCCCAATCCTGTTCATACAAGGCTTGGGAAAGGCACCATGATTCACTTATTGGCATGTGTGGATGCACAAAAATAAGATGCTTAGTGAGATTTTAATATTACAAAATGAAGAGTTGTAGTAGTAATTTTATATATAAACTGCTGCAGTTATATTCTATATATGTTCATAATTTATGTTCATAATTTTTAGCAGACTTGTTAGAAGCACTTGTGCATTATATAAAATATAAATATCTCAATGCTAAATACAAGCTCACTAAAATGTAAGTCAGCAATTTATAAATATAAACCTAAGAGTTGGCTTGAAACTTAGCCTTCCACAACAGGAAGGGCTCCTTCTGTTCCCAAAAGACTTTGGATCCAATGGCTAGTAAACAGCAGCAATGATTTTCATTCTTCCATTGTAGACTTTTAGAGGCTGCATAAGAAAAGGGGAATTAGCAAATGTAGCATCACCTGAGCAGACCTCCAGGCATGAGTTGCTCCCAGTAATGGAAAAAAAAAAATCTGGATCCAAGCTAATGCAGAGTAGATACAATGACAAAAAATCCTGTTTGTGGCACAAACCAGATGATGTCACAATCTGGCACCAGTAATATTTACTTAAAACTAATTAAAAGCTTTCTATCTCGTCCCTTCAGGTTCTGAGGATCCCTATGATACCATTTTGCCCTAGGGAAGCTTTTTGGAGGTGGGGGAGCCCTTAACTGTCAAAAATTGCTGCTGGACTGCTGAAGGCAAGATTTAGACAGCTGGTGGTGACTCCGCTGAGGTTTTTCATTATTAAAGCTCCTTTCCCATTCCAAGGCTCCCATAGGCTTTCCCAGGGCAAAATGGTACCCTAGGGAGCCTTAGAACCTCAATAGGGGTGTGATAAGAGGTTATTGATTAATTTTAAGTATTACTTGCACCAGATAATGATATCATCCAGTTTGCATCATTCAACTATGCAAACTGAATTCTGGGCAATTTATCATTAGAATGAAATAGGGGAGGTCACTTTTTGAAAGAATTGCCTACCATTTCACATCAACATTTCCTTTAATAGGCTAATTTTGGTATTCTATTTTGTTTATCCTCCAGAGTCTCCACAATAGCATTTTCCTCTTTTCCACTGGAATATCAGAAGTAGTCAAACTCTAGCTTTCAGAAGAGTGAGTAGGCTCCTACAATGAGTCCAAACCAATTGGAGGGACAATAGCATCTCCTACACATCACAGTTTGCTTATCTGAAAACATACATAATCTTTTCCCTCAAACATTTTCTCCACCAGTTAATACGTTTTCTGATTAAAACCTGCAGTTTTTTGTAAACTGGAGACTGTAGCCACTGTTAGCAAACCAGACATGTTAGAAAACTTGGGTTGTATTAGCTTGAGTCCATTATATCACCTGAATTAATTATGTGAAGAGAAGGGGGAGAAAGAAAACAGCTTTGGTGTTGGGAGGCGAGAATGCATTTTTCTGAAGCTGACTTCCAATGGACAGTGTCAGTGGACAGATCCCATACCAACAGTCAACCTCTCTATCATGTGTGTTATTGGATGTAATCTTCCATACAGATTGCACTGGTTACAACCATGAAGTGCCTTTTTCTTACAACACATGACTTTTTTCTTAAGCTTTTTATGTGATAGACATCCCTATTGATTTTAGAAATTGTCACAGGTTCAGAGAACTTTCAGTTTTGAAGCAGGTAAGAAACTCAGACAGCATGTTTTCATCTGCAGTGCATTAATCAAAACACATTAGTTTACTTCTGCACAGCCCTCTAGCCACTACTGATTACATGATTAAAAGAAAATGTTGATCATCACAATGTTAATTTTAGTAAAGTAGATAGCTGTACATTTTTGCCTGTCATTCTATTACAGTTCTTTTTACTGTTACATGAACAACTGCAGAAGAGAGAAGGTTTGCAGGTTTTTAGTGAGCACCACAATGATGTTATGGAAATAAAGCTAATGGAATTGTTATAATGGCTGCTGACAAAATGGCAAACAAAAGATGCCAAAGAGTTCCTTATTCAAATAACAAGTGAATCATCAAACTTTCTTACCAGCTTTTTCAGACTTTTCTTTCTGTTCTTTTAATTCTTCACTTTGCATAGCAAGTTGCTTGATATGGGCACGCAACTGGACAATTTCTTCTTCCTTCATTTCCAGTGTTTCATGCATTTGCCGTTTTGTTTCTGCTATTACCATGCCCTATAAAAGAGGTGATCACAAGCAACAGAAACCCACTGAATGAATACATAAATGTAAGAATGCTCAGCTCAAAACCAAAATACAGTCACTATTCTGAACTAAGATCAAAACCTCTTTGTTTTATTAGAATAAGGAGTGGACATACTATGCAAGAATTAGATGAATACACCATTCACAACCAAATACAGGGGAAAGAGGATCTGGAGGTTACTGCCGACACTCTGAAATATGTTTGTGTTTTATGGAGCAACTAAACAGCAGGAAAAAGCAAATGGATCCTCTAAAGTTGTACCTAGGTCAGGTTTCCCCAAATGAGCTTGCTTTAGCTGACCACACAGGTGTCATACGGGAGTGAGAAGCAAACTGGAAATTTAAAATGTATCATACTGCTTACTTTATCTTGTTCTAACTGTTCTATCAAGTTCTTGGCATCACGTAGCTGAGTAATCAGTTTGGTCTTTTCAGCCATATGAAGATCCTAAGAAAAAAGACAAAATGAACTTAGAAAAATGTGACTCTCCTGAAGTAACTCTTTTTCACTCTCCCACCTGATCAAGCTCCCCACAGGAGACCGAGGTGCACATAAAACTGTGGGGAAACTTCTCTCTTAGGATGATTCCCAATCTTTGGTTGTCAAAGTGAATTATCATAGATTGTCATAGATTTGGAGAGCTGAACTCCAAAACATCTGGAGGACCAAAGATTAAAAACCACTGTTCTAGGATATGCATTTGGCTATTCTGAATGCTAATTTTAGAGGAAACTATAGTCCATTCCTCTTGAAATTAATCTCAAGATGAAGAACAGAACTTGCATGTCAACCACTATGCTTACAATAAAAACCAAATACATACTCAAATCTATGTTAATATTGTTAGTATAAATAAACTAGATGTTTCTGTGTGGGACATAAATTTCTGTAAAATGCTTAGATGTCTAGAGGTAAAACTGACTCTTAAAAACTCACTTTTTTAGACTTCTAGAAAAAAACATCAAATCTACATGTCTGTAAATATAACAGCTGGCACCTTTTGATAGCTATCAATTTAACATACCTTCATTTTCTCTAATTCCTGAAGCCTCTCATCTAGTTGTTCTTGTAGTGCCTCTTTTTCATTAGCTAGCTGTGCTGAGCGCTCTTTATGAGAACGAATAGTTTCTTTACATCGATGGAGTAAGTTCTCTTGCCGTTTTACTCGCTGAGTAAGAGTTTCTAGTGTTCTAGCAGATTCCACATCACCACCTACAAAAAAAGAAATTACAGGCTCATACAATTGGCAATCTAAATGCAGCCACCTGAAAGGAAACTTACAAGCTTGCATACATGTGTTAATTACAAGAACAGATTTCTCTATGACCATTTAATATTTAGACCATTAAATATCCCTCAGTGGTATTATCAAGAGGAAAGTTCAAGCCAGAAAAACAGATATTTCTCTCTCTCTCTCTCTCTCTCTCTCTCTCTCTCTGTGTGTGTGTGTGTGTGTGTGTGTGTGTGTAAAAAAAATTCTTAGGTAGAAACTGAATTAGCCCATTTCTTAATAATTTATCTTTTAAAACAATACTTGGTATCAACCTACCAGGACTCCCTGGCTGTAACACATTCTCTGCATTTATATCTTTTGTTGGACTTTGAACTTGTGGTTGCGTTTGTACATTTGGATCAGGTAATTCAATACTTATTTGGCCATTCTGTAATCGTTGTTTCAGTAGTGACACCTGCATAAATAGAACAATATCTATTAATGCCACCTTGGGTGCCCTTATCGAGAGAAAGGCGGACTATAAATAAAACAAACAAATAAATATTTAAATAATGCAACATTTCCCCCTTTGCCAACCTCCCAAAAACTGAAAGAAAATACTAGACACAGATGCTCATTAATCATGATTCTCATTAATTACATTAATTCAAACATCTGAGGCAATACATCTCTCAGTACCACCTACTGAAGAATATAAACAGAAGGTGCTATTGTTACTGTGTCCTGCTTATAGCCTTTCATAGGCTTTGTGTTGGTGGCTGTAGGAAAGAAGATTGGAACAGATAGACCTACAGTCTGATTCAGCAGCTCTTAACGGTCTTTCACCTACCTTGATTTCTAACTATGAACAATCTGTATAATCTGTATTTCTTTTCATAGTTGTAAAAGAAACTAAAATTAAAAACATAGCTCATTGCCTGGTCTGAGGCTCGTAAGCATTGTGTAGCTCACCAGTGATCTTCACTACTAAGCATACAGAAGGTACATAGAGTCTGGCTTGTTGCTGCTGCTTGTACATCACATTACTTTTACTACTTAAAAATTTGATGCCAGAAGTGTGCTAGTTTAAGGATACAGCCTGCCCATGAGCTGGGATGAAACCTGAAGAAAATATACTTCAAGGGGCATTTCATTGAAAACCATGGGTCACATACTCTCGTCAATGCTTGTGATGAAGGGCATCATGTAGGAGAATGTGTACTTGGGCATCCTTCTGACCTTAATCCAGTATGCTAGCTAAGAACCTCCCCAGTTTTCAGATGGTATTTCACAGTAGACTGATACAAAGCACAAAGATCTATTCTCACTGAAGCAACAAATGAGTAAAATAGAATATAAACCACACTATGCTTAGGCAAGACCATGTATATATTAAAGGCCTTTGGTATACATGCTGACATATTAAGCGTTATGACAAATTACGGCAACTGCTGCCACCCCTTAGTGAACGAAATAGCTGGGCAATTAATTTATAACAAAATACTGAGAGTTGGTAATACACAATCTCTTTGTATAGTTTATACCATACATATGAAAAGAGAAACAACTCTTGCTTTCCCAAAGGAGACTGTTAGGTCTTTTTTCCCCTCATTCTTTCTTGAAAAGCACTTTTCTTAATGAAACATAAATACCTGAGTCTGCAGAACACTTATGAGCTGGTCTTTTTCTTCTAATGAAGCATCAAATTCTTCCTGAAGATGTTTTTTGGCCTGCTGATCCATCTGGAGTTCCTAAGATATCACACAATGTTTTGCAAGCATTTGTATCAAAAAATATTAAACAGTATAATCTGCTTGAAATGCTTGCTAGAAAAAAATACAAAACAAATGAAAGGCAATATTCCTTGGATACAATCAATGTTTTGTCTAATTTTCACCCCACTGCAAGGGAGCCTCACCCGTCTGCACATGATGGGCAGGGTTTCATCCAAAACCCAGAAATACACCGGCATCAACACTGGCTGCCACTGTATTGTGCCAATGGAGCTCTGCACACATGCACCTTAGAGAGAACATTGGGTACAATATAAGCTAGCCAACTGACTCTTCTGTGGACACTGAGCAAATGTAAATATAATTGGTTTCTACATACCAACCTACTTCTCCCTCTAGGACTATCATTGTCACCACTATGCACACCCTCCTCCTCATGCCTTCTCCAGGTCTCTTCTCTTTATGCACAGCACAGTTACAGAGCTACTCTTTTCATGTTCCTCCCTTTCCAAGTGTGGTTCTGACTCTATTTTGGGAAAGATCCAATTACAGATAACATGCTTTTCATTCTAACAAAGAAGAGATCTTGTATTTTATTATGCAAGAAGTATATATCTGTTCCAAATCTTTTCCAAAAACTCTATTAACATCTCCCCAAAAGAAGAAAACAGGAAAGGCTATCAATCCAGCATTAGTAAGACTGGACAGCTCACAATACAATAGAACTCAAAAAGAGAAAGAAGGGGCTCCTGTTTATTTTTTTTTTTTAATTTAAAATATTTTTACCCTGCCTTTCTCCTTAAAAGGACCTTGGGCAGCTTACAACATTAAAAGGACATTATTTAAAAACTAAAAACAGTAAATATACAAATATTAAAAAGAATTAAACAAGTATCATATTAAAACAATAAATAAAATGAATGTTAAAAACACACTAAATAGCAACAGAGCACAACAATCCACTCTGGAAAAAATCCTTTCAGATAGCCAGTCACTAAGGAAAAACCTGCCTGAAGAGAAAGGTCTTTGCCTGCTTGTGGAATGACAACAAAGAGAGGGTCAGTCTGGCTTCCCATGAGAGGTCATTCCAGAGCCTGGGAGTGGCAACAGAGAAGGCCCTCTCTTATGTCCCCACCAAGCATGCTTGTGAGGGTGGTGGGACTGAGAGAAAGGCCTTCCTTGATGATCTTAATGTCCAGGCAGGCTCATAAAGGGAGATGTGGTCTTTTGGATGGCTTGAACCCAAGTCATCTAGCATTTTATAGATTAAACCCAGCATTCTGAATTGTGGCCAGAAAAAGATTGGCAGTCAGTGAAGCTGCTATAACAAGGGAGTTATATGTTCCCTGTAACCAGTCCCAGTTAACAATCTGACGGCGGCATTTTGGACCCTCTGAAATTCTTGAACATTTTCCAAAGGAAGCCCCACATAGAGCATGTTACAGCAATCCAGCCGAGATGTAACTAAGGCATGTGTCACCATAGCCAAATCAGACCTCTCAAGAAACAGGAGCAGCTGGTGGACTAATGTAAACTGTTCTTGAATGTGAAATTATTTGAAATTAATGAAATATTAGTTCAGATTATTTTAAAAAAAGGTGGTGCACTATGGGGCTAGGGGCTAGTATTCTCTACTACATGGAAAGGATTATAGAAAGCAAATTGGCTGGAATCCTGCTGATGTTACCCTGTTTCCCCAAAAATAAGACCTAACCTAAAAATAAGCCCTAGTATGATTTTTCAGAATGCTTGTAATAAAAGCCCTACCCCCCAAATAAGATCCAGTTAAGTGAAACCCCCACCTCCACCATTGTGCAGCAACCAGAAGAAAATGACATGACTGTAAAATAAAACATCTGATGAAAATAAGCCCTGATGCATTTTTGAAGCAAAAAGACCCTGTCTTATTTTCGAGGAAACACAGTAGGTTTGTGTAACTTGTTGCAGCTAATTGAGGTATTCAGCTATATCCTGGGGTTCACAAACAAGCATGTGACTAAGCATGAAACTGAGTTCTGCCTTGGCACTTTATCAGTCAATTGGCCATGGCAAGTTACCATATTTTACCGTGTATACGACCCTCCAATGTATAAAACAATGCCCTAGTTTTGACCCTTGATGGAGGCAGAGGAACAGTTAATGGGCAACTGCTCCTCCACCTCCATCTCCTGCTGCTGCTGTCTCTGCTGCCCGCCCGACTACCTCCTCCAGTGCGACTGCCGACTGCCGGGGCTCACCTCCAGCTCTCAGCGCTGCCTTGTCCCCTACCCTAAGGAGATTGTGGGAGGAGGTGATCTGGCAGTGGCAGCAGGAAGAGACGCCCAAGCGCGCACGCGAATGCTTGTTTGCCTCCGCCTCCACCTGCCTCCACCACCGGAGGGGACAAGGCGGGCAACATGAGCTGCAGGTGAGCCCCGACAGTCAGCAGTCGCACTGGAGGAGATAATCGGGCGGGTGGGGAAGGCAGCAGCAAGAGGCACCTGAGCACATGTGAATGCTCCTTCGCCTCCGCCTCCTGCTGCTGCTGCCTCGGGACCACCAGCCGTGAGCTGTGGAAGAGGCAACTGGGCAGCAGCAGCGGCAGCAAGAGGTGCCCAAGCGCGTGCACAACTGCTTCCTTCCATGTATAAAATGACGCTCAATTTTCCCTCTAATTATTTTAGGAAAAAGTGTTGTTTTATACACGGAAAAATACGGTATATAAACCTTATGCAAACACTAACAGGAGTCTAGTTATTGTATTTTCTGTTCTGAATTAAGCTTCAACCTTGTTCTTAACTCTTCCCAACCTAACTAAAATGAACCCACACTTGGTTGGCAAACAGTTTCTCAACACCTTGCCTAAAAATCTGTTTATATACAACAGAACAGAATGCAGAATCCAGTGACATCACCTGCAGCAGTTTGCATATAAAATATGTCACTCCAATTGCAAGTGGGGAAAGTTACGTTTTAAAAATCAACCAGATAGCTAGGAACATGCATTAATACTAACATTGTAGTACAGTATTCTTTTTTCCTGTAGCACAGGAGGACATCCTCAACAGATGGGTTGTCCCTCCTACTCGCTTCCATAGGCAGAACTGACCAGCCAATCAGGTGGCAGTAGGTATATTAGTGATGAGGAAGACATATTTTAGATTCTCTTCTGTAATGACTGGAAAATGAACACCTTCACCACCCTATCTCCTTTACAGTTCTCTATGTCTTAAAAGTCATTCCAGAGAACTGAGGAGGGAGGTACTTACAGAACACTCTGAAATGTGTCTTTCAAGGCATAGCTGCCTGAAAATCTCTCTTCCCAATTTCAGGCAATTGTCTTTTCTTAACACCATCTGGTAAGTGACACTTCAAATTATTCTGAAAGTGCCCCCATCGCTACAGAGGCTTTGGGAGATACCGAAGGCAACAGGAGCCAAGAACAGTTCCACATAATATCACTGTCATAATAACCTGAAACATATTGGGGCAGCATGGGAAGAAAGGAACTAAAAAGATCTATGAACTAACTTTCAAATATACAACACTGGATGTAATCTTTTACATTGAGACCTTCTCTTTAAAGACACTAAGCAGATTATTTGCATTTCAAAAAAATATTAACTGTAGTCAAGAGCATTGTACTGCCATTTTTTATTTAATGATCAGAATATTTTGGGCGGAAAATACATGTAAGGGCAATCATACAAGTGGTTCCCTCTCAGCAGGCACTCATTTGTATGATTGGTTGTGTGACTGGTTTCATGCCAGATATCACAACTAGCACACAATCAGTCAAATGTAGACAGTTTGCCAAACAGGCTAACTCTTTGCATGATTACCCTTCCCCTTCACATTTGTTCAATATTCTGGCTATACATTATTTACCTTATGATAATGAAGAGTATGTTTAAACTACACTCTCAAACTAACCTTACTCCATACTGTGTACCCAATTTGTATTATGCACATTTTCCTGATTTTGGGTTCAGTTTTCCACATTATATTGTCTGATAAAATGAATTCCTTTAAAAGAAGCTCTTCCTTTGGACTTGTCTTTGAAAAGTACACTGAATGTGTTTCTTCTACACTTTTCAAGACATTGTAACAGAAAATATGATACATTTCAGTCAGCTGTATTACTAAGCAAATAAGGTATTTACCTTTTGTAAAACTGTGGGACAATGCAAGGAAGATAGTTTCTAGTGTTAAATACAGATGCAATGTCTCAATTAACAAAATGAACCAGGGGAACAACTGCTGATCCAGAATATGTAAGTGAATAAATAATTTCAGAGAACCCATAGGAATATTTTTTTACCTTACTAGAAACTGTCATTAAAATAATAGTACACACATACAGACTATATAAACTCAAATTCTGGTGAACATTATACATAAAACTGGAGTTAGGTATTACCTCTCGCAGTTCACCAATTCTCCGAAGTGCTTTATCTTGACTCTGATTCAGTATTCCCTGAAACAAAATGATGATGATAACATTCTAAACATTAATAACATGACTATAAAAACCAAGTCATTATCAAGCTAAAGATCAAGAAGTCTTTCTTCAGAAAAATTTAAAACCTTAAACTTCAAATCAGGTCGCACAGCGGTCCCCAACCCCCGGTCCGCGGCCCATGCCAGTCCATGGCGTGGACCAGACCGGGCCGAGAGAGACCTCCTGCCGCCCCTCCGCGCGGACTCACCCCCATGTTGCCTGTTTGTGCCTGCATGCACGCTCTGGCATGCCCTCACGAGCGTGGCACTGCCGTTTGTGCATGAGCACGGGCACTCGCGGGTGCGCAAGGGCACTTGTGGGCCCGCATGAGCGCACGCTACCATTTGCGCATGCACACGGGCACTTGTGCACATGCGCAAATGGCGGTGCGAGCTTGTGCGGGCCCACGCGCGCCCGTGCACATACACAAATGGCGGTATGGCACCCTGCAGGCGCACTTGTTTGCGCATGCACACAACCGTGGGGATGCCCCACCTTCCCCAGCCGGTCCGCAGACTGGAAAAGGTTGGGGAATGCTGAGGTAGCAGGTACCTGTAAGGCTTAAACTACAAAGAACTTGAGGAAGCGTATTTCTCTGTTGCACCAGCAATTTTCTCCATAATAGGTCTTACTTCAACTGAATGTAAGATAATCACTTGCTACAAACAAATTTGCTTCAAATAGCACATACAGTATATTTTCATTTCTGATTTTTCCATTCTTTCAGCTATGCCTATCAGCATAGCTTGGTCTGTGATCAGGAGATTTTCCAACTGTTCTGCCAAATGGAAGACTGTTCTGCATTCTGTGGAGTGGAGGACACCTGGTGTTCAGGTATCTTTGGTAGAGCCTGTCTGCAGGTGTGTCTAAGGAAAGGCTTGCTTAAGCCAATGATATACATTTGTGGATCACATCCTAATCACAAAATGTTTTACTCTACCCAGGGTTCAAATAAACATTAAGAGTGTATTGTGTACATTTTCTCTAAGGATTTTAAGACTATGAAAAATATTTAGGTAATACAGTGGTGCCTTGACTTACGAACTTAATTTAACGGAGTGGTAACGTAAGTCAAAATGTTAGTAAGTTAAAGCACCATTTCCCATTGAAATGCATGGGAACGGGATTAATCTGTTCCAGCATTTCAAAAAAATATCAAAATAAAAATAAAAATAAACAGAACAAGTCCCACACTGGGACTGCAAAAAACAAAACAAAACACACACACACAAATCCAAAAACAAAACAACACAGCACAAAAACAGAACCCCCAAGTCCAAACCCACCCTCCAAAACCTGCCCAGAACACTTTTTAAAAAGGAAAAGGACCTTACCAGTCCGAAGCCTCCCGGGCTTCCACCACTGCAGCAACCTCCGCAACTGCCCGACCTCCAGCCACTGCTGCCCAGCCCAGGCTCCAGCTACCACTGCCCGGCCTGGGCTCCACCGGCCAGGAAGCGAGCAGTGCGGATAGACCCCGCACCAGGAGGCAGGAGCCCGGCCGGGAGGCCATTTGAATTTCCTGGGCTCCTGCCTCCCAGTGCAGGGTATGTCCGCACTGCTCTCTTCCCGGCTGGGCTCCGGGAAGCAGAGCGCAGCTGGGACCCATCCTGGCCGGGCAGTGGCGGCTGGAGCCTGGGTCAGGCCCGGCAGCGGCAGCTGGAGCCTGGGGTGGGAGGCAGGAGCCCAGGAATTTCAAATGGCCTCCCAGCCAGGCCCAAGCCTCCCGACGCTGGGCCACCCCCACCGCATCCCTTTCCCAAACCGTTGGTGCAAAAGAGCTACAAAGAAGCAGCCTCTTTGCCACCAATGGTTTGAATATCACACCCTTTTCCCCTGCCTTTTTTGTTCATAGGTCAAAGCAAAATTTTGCGAATGGAACTGTTTGTAAGTCAAAATGTTCATAGGTCAAGACATTTGTAAGTTAAGGCACCACAGTACCTTAAAAAAATTACCTGTAATTTCTTCTTTTCTCTTTGCACAGCTTGAAAAGCCGTAACTAGCTGGAAAGTACACAATGCAACTGTCAGTTAAATCAATACAAACTCTGCAAAACGTATCCCACTTCAATCCAGTCATAGTAGTTTGTTTCTCATCCCCTATGAAATTCTATCCTGTCATCCATCTTTGAATTCACTACATTAGATGGTACTATAATGTTTTGAATGTAATGAATGATACACACTTCAAAATGAAAATTTTGAAAAGAAGTCCAGAAATGATAGGTGTAATACAATCTCATCCTAGTTAACCAACTGAAGGTAGAATTCATAAATTATCAGTGCAATTAATATATCCATCCATTCCTTTTAACCAATCTGTTTGAACACATTTAACAATGGGTAACAAAGGCAATGGATTTATTTAATACTAGTGATATGGATAACACTAGCCAAAATCCTGTTGTTTAGCATAGTAAACCACATTAGAGTAGGCCCACTGAAAAGGAATTTGGTAAGTCAACTCCTTCCTAAGTTCTAGTGATTCAAATGGGCCTATACCTGTGACCCACTTTAGAATGATGAGTCACAGAGTAGGCTTATTTTAATTAATAGAACATACAGAGGAGCTGATTCAGTAAAGCACCTACTTAGTGTGATTTACTATGCTAAAAACAGGATTTTGGCCATTACAAAGCAAATATGAACAAGTACCTGGGAACCCAGAGGCAGATTATGTTGAGGAATTTCTACAATCCCTCATGCAACCTAATACTGTAAATAACACTAATATGACTGTTCTGTTTCTCTCATTAAACAGTTAGTGAACCCCTCCTCTTGCTTCACCTTAATTAACACATGTACTGCGCTCTGTTCTGTGTTCAGTAGTGTTGTTTCCAGGATGCATGGAGGCACACAAGCTTACTAAACATCTTTGTGCAGCAGCATGGAGCATTTCAGTCACTGCCCTTCAGCTTCAGAGGAATCAGATATATTCCTACAAAATTTTCACAGAGCAGGCAACTTCAATGGGTGCAAGGGGCAAATGTGTCCCATCAAGATGTAAATGAAGTCACTAAACCTCACAATTGACCTTGAATTTTGGTGACAAATCACACTGGAAACTTAGCATCACTCAGAATTATACAGAACCCCAATATCTCATTTTCATTTACAGCAGGACACAATCAGTGTGCACAATCTACACAATCAGTATCCATACTTTCCTCCCTAAATAATTGCAATTTGCCATCATGACTTACACAAGTGTAAATCAACAACTGAATTCTGGCCCTAGTCTACAAAGAGCAAAGTAACAGAAAATGTTGTGGTAATATAGGCTAATGCACATTTAGAATACATTTTCATGGACCTCCCAATTTTCAATGTACTATATTGTATATATATTACAAAAACCAGAGTTTTTACCAGTGGGGTCCCTTTCAGGAGCTTATCTCCCTTCACAGACTCTTGCTCAGCATGTCTGGAATTACTGGTAAATAACTAATATTACTATGGATGTTAGTTCTTGCCCTTCATGAAGACAGGAGTGGTATTTACTGGCTTCTTTTTCCTTACCATAAAATAATATTTAACTAAGGAATTTTTAAAAATTAAAGAAATTGGTAATTAGAAAAAAACCTAGAAAATGGATAGAAGTCACAAAAACAAAGCACATAATTAATTCTACAGGGACTTTTACCAGATGGGACTTAGTTATGAGTAAACATTATGAAATATTCTTGATACAAACACGGACTCTGATTATAGTGCTATATTCTGAGCACCATGAGGAATGCTGTTTTAAATTTGATTCCATACAACTGTAGAAAAACAATGCCTAGCATTTTCAAACAACCTTACATAAAGTACAAAGATTAATTTGGCAAGCAGAGTTGCTATATAAAAGCACCCCATAATCAATCATTTGTTCCACTGAAAATGATACACAAAAATGACTATTTCTTCTTCAGTGAATTCTTCTGATTCTTATAGTATTCATGACAAAATTGTAATATTTTCTTACCTCCGAATATTTTCCCCTATAGGTGCCTAAACTTCTTTCCATTCTACGTAATTGTTGCAACAGTTGCTCCTTGGAGAGGCTGTCCACATTTCCAGGCAATTCTTCTGCTTCACTTTCAATATCAGAAGGCGGATCAAGTATCGAGACAGGGGCATCAAAGTCCAGTTTATTCAGTGAATCTCTTGAAGACGTACGTACTAAAGACTCTTTTGAAGAGGAGCGAAATAGAGATTCTTTTAAAGGACTTCGAAACAATGATTCCATCGATGGTACCCGAAGTTGCAACTTCTGTGCAAAAGATGGAGCATCGCTAGTCTGTAAAGATATAATATAATAATCAAGTAGGTATGTCAGATTTTCCTCTACATTAAAATATACCAGCTCAAGAGGAAAATATTCCACAATACTACGTAGTTTATTTCTGAAAGACAATAAACCAGTAAGAAGTTCAGAAATGCAAATGTTCCATTACTGTACATATAAGGTTATATTTCTTTACAATTATCTGCACTTTGATGTGCAGAAATATGAAACAATATAATTTCTACTGACCTGAATAATGTGAGAGATATGCTAAACATTTCAAAAGATTAAAATAGACTCTCTGTGACCAAATTAGAGAGCAGCCTCAAGCCTCATACACTTATGGGACTCAAACTTCAAAACAATTTTTTGTTTTGCTCTAAGAGCAAAACATTACTTCCACAAGGTATAACCAACTGCTACAAAATGGTGCAGTTCCTACTTACCTGTGTCGAAGATGGTTCACTTTCATTGCTATTCATGCTGGATGTCACTTGTTTTGATACATTCTAGAAGATGAAAAATGAAAAATATCAACAATAGAATAAGAACACAATGGCTGAAATCCTTTTGGATAAATTTGCCCCCCATAATTCAGAGAATGGCATCATTTGGCAATGGAAACATTTAATATAATTAAATTTAAAAATTCAAAGCCTGTCCCTTCAGGTTCAGAGGCTCCCTGGGAAACCCTTTTGGCCTACAGAAGCCTCAGAACAGAGGTAGGAAGTCTTTAATATTGGAAAATTATTGCCAGGAGTCCAGTGCCAGATGAGGACAGCCAATGACAATCCAGCAGCATTTTTCCAGTATTAAAGGCTCTCCCCAAACCATCCTACAGCCTCCAACAGCTTTCCAAGGGCAAAAGAAATCCTTAGAGAGCCTCAGAGCCTGAATAGAAAGACAGATGAATTGAATATTTTCATTGCCAGACAATGGCATCATCCAAGCTCAGCGATGTAAATTTCAGCCAACAGGATTTTAGCCCATGTTCTCGTCAGTCACTTTTAATTAACCAAAACAATTCAAAGATAGCACCTCATTTCCACTTTTTAGTAAATTATTAGTACCTTTTCAATTGCTTATTAAGATGCTTTCATGCATACGCAAACAAGCTTATTAATTAAAAGACTAATTAGCTTACTGCAATGAATAAAACAAAAAGCAACTAAGTTTACATGGATTAGTACAGTAAGAAAAATAGATTTAAGTGTTTATATATTACTTTAAAAACTGAGTTTATATTCAGAACGAATGACTTATGGAGAAGCTCAATAAATTAAAAAATCACAGATCTGTTTCTCTTCTGTGACAAGAAATCAAATACAGCTACATAAAATATTCCATTCCATAGAGAAGAAAATGGAAACAAAGGACTTCGAATCGTGCCCACACTCTGTCTCTGAATTCTGATAAATTCTAATTGAGAATAAAGATCAGTTGTTTGCGTTTAAACAATTATGCTGGCTTTGTAGGTACCATTAAAAAGTATAATTTTTGCCAATGTCCTATGTTCAGATTTCTTCATCAATGTCACCCCTGTCAAATAGGTCAGATATAAAGCAGTTTATTTACCATAATGAAGAAACATCAAAAAAACCACACAATGGTGTAGTAGTTCTTACATGTATACCGAGTTCTTTTTGAACATAATATTCAAGATTCAAACACCTATTATATTTTACGTCCACTCAGGCACATCTTGAAGATTTTTCTGGAGGTTTTTTTTCCCCAAATAGTTTTTCTCCTTTGTCATCTTTGATACTGTAAATATCTTCCTACTTTAGTAACTAATTTGAGAGATCACGTAGTGTGCTTACTGCTGGGTACATAGCTCAGTGGTTCAGTTATCTGGCTTTGGAGCTAGAGCAGACCTGGGCAAAGTATGGCCTGAGGGCCACATACGGCCCGCGAGCCGCTCCTGTCCAGCCCGTGGACAGTTTTGAACATCAAAACCATTTACAGCTTTTTGTCTAAAGTTGATCAGTTGCTTATCTTTAACATACTGCAAAAAACCTCTTTAGTATTTGTGAAGATTAACAAGTTTAAAATAAAAACAATCATAACATCACTGTTTCATTTTATTTTTAAGTAAAGTTGGTTCGGCCCCCAAACACAGTTCAGATTTTTCATGTTGCCCCCCTATAGAAATTAATTGCCCACCCTTGAGCTAGAGGTTAGTAGTTCCCCATTGTGCCTCCTTGAGAAGGGCTGGATTCATAGGGTCTCTTCCAGCTCTGCAGTTTTAAGATTATTATATTATGCCACCCAAACACCTTCTTGAATATATGGAATTAGTAAAGCCATGATCCAGCTATCCTGAATACAGCAGCTTAGAAAATGAACATAAGGCATTCACTGGGAGAATGGCAGAAACCTGTGGAATGAGAAGTGGTGGATGTCTCTTTTGCGCTGTGGCTCTGCAGACTACCTAATGGTTTTCAGGTAGTTGAGGAGGGCTGGAAAGTTTTGCCAGAAAAACATTAGATTTAGCCTGTTATATTAATCTCCAGTGAAATTAAAGTAACTGAACTTCCTATCAGATAGTACCTATACTAAATAAATGATTTGGAAACCAATAGACTACACAGAACTTATTACAACATTTACTCAATCCTCATCCTAACATTTGTTTAAAGCAATGATAGAGGAACATAACCACAGAGCACTAATTCAGTATCCTGCCAAAAGACAAGCTAAACTTGTCTTTGGGAAGTAAGGGGCTTTTCAGTCAAAAACTCATCCAATCCCTCAATTCCATCATTTACATGGAAACAGTATTTTTTTGTCACTCTACTTCGATGACTGCAAGAACTTCCCCCTGTTTGATAAGAACAACTTCAAGGGAATACCCAACTGGCCCTGTTTCTACCACAGAGATCAAACAGTTATTAGGTAGATTGAAATTGGGAAGGCTCCTGGCCCCAACCTGTTGCCCCCAGATCTATTCAAAGCAAATGTAGGTTGGTGGATACCAATTTTGGCTAAGCTCTTCACAACTGTGGATAGGTCTGGGATGATACCCAAGACCTGGAACCAGTCCATAATTTTATCTAAATACAAAATGGGCGACAGGAAACTACCGGACAATTACAGACCAATTAGTCTGCTGTCAGTAGTGGGCAAGGTCTATGCTAATCACTTATTGAATCAGCTCACTGCCTGGATAAATGACAATAACATATTAGGCCCTGAGTGAGCAAGCTTTCAGGCAGACAAGTCCACTATGGACCACTGCTTGGCACTAACCCATCTTATAGCCAAGCAGGCGGCACACACTAAGACTGCATGCTGCCTTCCTAGATCTGAAAGCCGCATTTGACTCGGTGGACCGAGAACTCCTTTGGATAAAGCTACAGGACACTGGCCTAGACAGGAGACTGCTTTTATTGAACCAGAGATTGTATTCAACTATCCTGCCACGGAATGTTTCTGAAGAAATCTCCATTGAGGAGTCAAGAAGGGCTGTGTCCTTGCCCCTACTCTATTTAACCTGTATATCAATGATCTTGCTCCTCTTCTCTCAGAAGTGAACAGCCATTGTCCTAGATTGGGACACCTGGCAGTCCCTATTCTTCTATATGCGGACGATATGGTACTCCTGTCATGTACTAAGATAGGTCTAAGATGGTTAATTGCAAAATCCATCATTTATTTTTTTCTGTAACAAAATGGCCCTTAATTACAACAAATTCAAAATAGTTGTATTCAATAAGGTTTGGAAACCTTAACCTTGGATATTTCCAACAAACGTCTTGTTCTGCCCTCATGGGATGTAATCAACAACTTCCCAGGTTTGCCAAGACTTGCTGCTGATGTCTAGCTGTCCTTTCAAATGAATTATGTTCGTTTTGCTATGTTTCATCAGTATTTATGCCACTCGTCCTCCTTGTTTCCTTTCTAACTGGGCATACACTTCTCATCTAGGCAAGGACTGTTGCCTATTGTGTTATATGTTTCGTTTCAGAGGCCAATAAAGGTTCTTGACAAGATAAACTGCAACTCACTGAAATATAATAAGTTTGTTTGCACAGCACAGGCAGTGCGGGGCTTTAGCAAAAAGGAAGGGGAGGCATCGCTCCCTTCCTTTTTGCTAAACTCCATGCCTTTTCAAAAGGAAAGGAAAAGTGGCAATCACTTTGACAGCCGCTTTCCTTGCCTTTTGCCAAGGCACGGGGCTTAGCAAAAAGGGAGCCCTTTGATCCCTGCCTTTTGCTAATTTGGGATTAGAAAAGGGGGGTTGTCTTATACTTTGGGTTGTCTTATAAAGTGAAAAATATGGTATATGTGACATACTTCCATTTTAAAGACAGATTAAACTATCTACTGCAGTAACATGAGCTAAACAGTGTAAAGAAAATCATCTCACACTTAACATCAAAAAAACTAAAGAACTCATAACTGATTTTAGGAGGAAGAGAAATGTACCTTTACCACTGTACATAAACGGTGAGGAAGTGGAGAGAGTTGGTAGTTTTAAATTTCTGGGTACTTACATCTCAGAGGACCTCTCATGGACTATAAATGCCAACATGCTAATGAAGAAGGCACAGAAGAGGCTGTATTTCCTGAGAATGCTCGGCAAGTTAAATTTATCTCAGCATTTACTTCTGTCATACTGTCATAGCACCATTGAGAGTGTCCTAACCTACGGCATTCTGGCATGGTTTGGGAGTAGCTCTGTAGCTGACAAAAAAGCTCTACAGAGAACCATTAAAATTGCCCAGAATATCATCGGGCTCCAGCTACCAACCCTGGATGACATCTTCACATCCTGCTGTCTGAGGAAGTCACACAGCATCCTGAGAGGACTCTTCCCATCCTGCTTATAAGTTTTTTGAACTGTTACCGTCTGGCAGAAGATATAGAACAATTAAGACTCGGATCACACGTTTTCTCAATAGTTTTTATCCCAGAGCTATAATTGCAATTAATAATGAGCTTAAAGACCACCAGTAGTGAATAATTAGTTGGACTGTGTTACTTGGCCTGTGGTGTAGATGTTTGTATTTTTAGTGGGGGACTTTTAGTGGGTGGGGAGTGTTTGGGGAATTTTATGTGTGTGCATGTGTCTGGTCTCTGGGTGTCTGTGAATTTCGTTGTATGGGTATACTGTGTATATACTTACAATGACAATAAATTATTATTATTATTATTATTATTATTATTATTATTATTATTATTATTATTATTATTATTATTATTATTATTATTATTATCATTATTATTATTATAAGAAAAAGCAACATGTGGGAAACATACCTTCTTTTCTACCATATTTATTTAGGACCAATAGTATGCAAACGTTACACACACTGTACATCCAATGCCAGAATATTGCTTTTGTCAATGCAATCTAGAGTTTAATTACCAGCGGATCACATGGTTAGCTGGTCTGAGCCACTACACATAACTTTGGCTTCATCTGCTTATTCTAACTTAATGGGGCACCAACTGAACATAGTGATTAGGATGAAGTAATCATGCTTCTACTATTGTCAATCATTATGGAACAGAATGTCCTCAACAAACAAGAAGCAATAATTATACTCAGAGCATGAAACAATAAAAAATGAAACATAATGACCCAAATCCTATTAGGCTCACCAGTACAGTGGTGCCTCGCTTAACAGCCGCTCCATTTAGCGACGAAACCGCATAGCGACGAACTTTTTACGATCACTTTTGCGATCGCTTTGCGATGTTCCCTATGGGGGAATTTTGCTTTGCGATGATCGGTTCCCTGTTTTGCTTACCGATCATCGCAAAGCGATGATTTTTTAACAGCTGATTGGTGGTTTCAAAATGGCCGCCAGGTAAACAAAATGGCCACCCGCTGTTTTCTGGGATTCCTCGCTTTAAAGGGACCGAAAATGGCAGCGCTAAGGAGGATCTTTGCTTAAAGGTTAGTTTTAAGCCCATAGGAATGCATTAATCGCATTTTAATGCGTTTCTATGGGCTTTTTAATATCGCTTAGCGCCGAAATCGCTTAGTAGCTATTTTTGCTGCACGGATTAATGTCGCTAAGCGAGGCACCACTGTATATGTTTAACAGCATACATTGCCTCTAGTTTAAAAAAACGCACATGTCTTTCTCATTGCATATCAGTCCCATAATTTGGTTTGTGACAAGAAGTACAAACTTCAACTTTTTAACTAGCAGCAATACTATACAGAGATTTATACCACGAGAAGCAAGAAATAGGATTTTGGCCAACATAGTAGGAGCTTAGGAGGGAAAAACAATTCTAAGTTTTGCATCATTTGACCTGTAACAGTTCTCTAAATGAACATACATTACCGCTTTGCAGAATTACAGTAGTTCAAGTAAATAATTGTTTTTCACCACTCCAGGTATATCAGAACGCCAAAGAAAAAAAGAAAAAAAGGCAACAAAAATCCTTTTGGCACCCTGAAAACCAGCAAATTTGCATAAACTTGTATGGACTGAAGCAGCCCAAGAAAGTGAATGTTAAATAAGACTTGACAGTCTTTAAAGCACAAAAAACCTCTTTGCTAGTTTTGCTGCACTAAGAAAAAGAAGGTAGAGAAAGTTATCTTTCTTGAATTCAAAAGAATAAGATACAACTATCCTGAGCTAGGCTACATAACTGTAAAAACACAGTATGTATGAATTTTTTTAAACATGTGTAATCAAACAATGTTATTTTTTATGTTAATTAAAGCCATTGTTACCAAGTACCCTATGTGTTAAACAAAAATGTGCCTGAAGATTTAATGCAAAGTTAGCAATACAGCACTTAGTATGCTTTAGTGAGAGTATACACAAAAAGCAGCATTGATTTTGCCTGCTAGAATTAGAGTATCTGTTTGTCCCGGTCAGCTCCTCAATATTAATGGACAGAGCGAGCAGGCGCAGGGACTCACCACACTCCCACTCTGTGGCTTAGGTCGTTTGGTGGGATCCAAAGCAAAGACAGTATACTCAGAAAGAAAAGCAGGCTCTGATATCATCCCAGCTAGTAGCTGTGTCATTCAGTGCAGAAAGCAAGATGATGAAAAATAAAACAAAGTAATGAGGCAAAGGGGAAAGAATACAAAAACATGTTGCAATTTCATCTCACAAATAGATTTTGTACAATGCTTTCAAATCCCCACAAAAATACGCAAAATTACCAAGAAAAACATAAAAATAGAACACACAGAAAACTGAACCCACAAACCAGCCAAGATGTATGTACAGGCATAAAAGGATGAAAAACTGGGAAAGTACAGTCTATTTTACCATTTCAACTATTTGTGTATTAATATCTTAAAAACATTTTTCTTTCAATTTACTAAGCTTGTTTAGAATTCATACATTCAGTAAAATCATCTAATGTTCTTTAAGCACGCCAGAAATTCGAACAGGGCTTACCATATGTTTGTTATGTATTCTTACTCAAGAACAATGGACTTTATACAAACTGAATTTGACTCCTAGGCCAAATTCCATTCCAGTCACCTATATGTACTATTCTTGGCTATGTTCGTTCAGTTACACCAAGTATTGTGATGTTTAAATGTTCTATTTCTTGCTTTATGGCTTCCAATTTATTTTGATTAACATGTCTCAAGTTACATGTTCCAACTGTGTTAGACAGCATTGGACTTTCACTTTCCCTCCCTGCACAATGGCAATTCACATATTATCCTTCTTTATGGACAAAAATAAATTTTATTAATTTAAGGACTAGAAATCCAAGGGCCTAAATAGTCTCAAAGGTACATTTGCCATTCTTACACTTAAATCAGAACCACAAATTTGGGCACAAGTTGACTCAATTACATTCACTTGGATGAAAATAAACTACGTATTTTTCACTCCATAAGACACACATAATTTTTAGAGGGGAAAAATCACCAAGACCGCCTTTGCAAAAGCAGTGAGGGGAAAAGCAATCCCCTTGCCTGCACATTAGGGGAAATCATAGGGATCAGCACACCCGAAGTGCAATGGATGACCCCCATTCTTTGGCACTGCCCTTCTTTGGGATTGGGATGTAGCTTGATCTTTTCCAATCCTCTGGCCACTACTGAATTTTCCAAAACTTGCTGGCATATTGAGTGTAGCACCTTGACAGGTCTCAAGTCAACCTTTAGGAATTGTTCATTGCAATTCAGTAGATAAGTCACAACAGGATCAGAATTTAGTGAGCAACATGTACCAAAATAACACAGCTGGGTTAATTGAGACAGCTGTGGGACAACCAAGTTGATTGGAGCAACCAAGAATAAAGCTAGCCAAGCTTGCAGACACAAGTTGTTGGGTAGTTGGGGGTTGTGAGCTGTTTATTTGGTTGATTGTGAAAGAAATTTATGCTGCATCGCTGGATGAAGATTTGCTACATTGCAAGAGGAAGGTCCTGGAAGAAGACTATCTCCGTGGTGAGAGGAGAAGACTTCGTGGATGCTGGACTATTTATATTGGTAACAATCTTTGGATACTGAACCTGTAATTTACTATTGCAAACTGAAGAACTACTGTGAAAGACCAGGACTGTGTAAAGACAAGAGAAGTTGTATTTGTACCTGTATATATGAACTTTAATGTAAATAATTCTACCTACACTACAACAGTGTCTGTTTGGCTTCATCTCTGAGCAGTTCATTTCACCATAGCGCCCCCTGGTGTAGTCTGGTAATGCTGCACCTCTGTCAATTGGTTATGGGCCCAGACAGCGCACCAGACTGCATCCAGGTATAAATTTAAGAAGCTGTTGAAGAAACTGCTGACCAGAGAGAGAGCCAAGTAGTGTGGCTACAGTCTGTGGTAAAAATGGCCAACGAAAAGTCTATGGCTGGACTCTGCATAAAGAAGTTGAATGGGGAGAATTATTCAACTTGGCAGCAGAAGGTTCAATTGCTATTACAAAAGGAAGCATTGTGGGACATAGTAGAAAATCCCCCAGCAGTCCTAAATGAGAGAAAAAAGAAACTAAATGCAAAAGCACTGGCGATTATTGGGTTAACTCTAGAGGACCGTCTTCTTATCCACCTGAGAGGCCAAAACTTAGCAAAGAAGGCATGGGAGGATTTAAGGAGACTCTTCGTAAGAGATAACGTTGGAAGCCAGATACAAATTGCCAGAAAACTTTTTCGAACTAGACTGCAAGCTGGAGGGAGTATGCTTCAACATTTAGAGGCAATGAAGTCAATGCTGATGGACTTAAGAGAAAAGAACATCACATTTACAGAAATACAGGAAGCATTTATTATTCTGTCTTCATTAGATGAGTCATATGATCAGCTGGTGACCAATTTGGAAATTCTTCCTCAAGCAGAGCTGACAGTAATTAATATAACGAGCAAACTTTTGGAAGAAGAGCAAAAGAGGAAAGATAACAAACAACTCAGAGACTCCAAACTCACTAATCACCGTGATAAGCTAAAAGAAAGTGAGGAGGAGGTGGACACAGCTGCAAACATTCATTCTGGAAAATGCTGTTTTTCCTGTGGCTCAAGAAAACATCTGATAAGAGATTGTAAATTTAAGAAAGAAAAAGAAAAACAAGACGCAAGAGAGAAACACTAAACCTAACTGAGGAAATTTATAACTCTGAACAGGAAGAAGAGTGGATTGTTGACTCTGGAGCAACTGCCAGCATGTGTAAGAACAAAAAGCTAATATTTAACTACCAACCTGTATCCAACCAACAAGTATGCTTAGCAGATGGTATTAGTGCTAAAATACTGGGAAGAGGTAAAGTTAAATTGCCTTATATAGCTAAACCAATAGATGTTTTACATGTTCCAAAATTTAAGCATAATTTACTTTCTGTGAGTTCATTAGCAAAGAATGGGTTTATCAGCACTTTCCATGAGGATAAATGTATAATAACTAGCAAGAACAATGAAAAATTGAATTGCTATGTTAGAAATAATTTATATAGACTAAACTGTACTAGGGCTAACAATGTCTATGAGAACAAATGTATACACAAAGATTGTATTCATTTATGGCATCAAAGACTAGGACATGCAAACTACAAAACACTGAGAAAAACAATTGAAAACTCAGTAGGAGTTAATTTAAAGCAATGTAATGAATATGTAAATTGTCAAGCATGCCAATTAGCCAAGAGTAAGAAAGCTCCTAAAATGAAACACAGTGATGTACAAGTGAAAAATATATTAGATTTGGTGTCAATTGATGTAATAGGACCCAAATGTGCATCATTAGGAGGAGCTAGATACATTCTCTCTATCCAAGACCAAAAGTCCAGGTTTGGATTCTGCTATCTCATGAAAGATAAAAGTACAGTACATGTAGAGTTTGAGAAATGGCTCAAATTTGCAGAGCGCAAAACAGGAAAAAAGGTTAAGATGGTACAAACTGACAATGGAACGGAGTTTACCAATGCCAAATTTCAAGCAATATTAAGGAAAAATGGTATTACTCACAGGAGAGCCGCTCCCTATACACCTACTCAGAATGCCTTTATTGAAAGAAGGGGCCAAACTTTGCAGAACATGGCTGAGGCAATGATTAGGGGGAGTAAACTATCTGAGAAATATTGGGGTGAAGCTATACTGTGCGCAAATTTTTATATTAATATTCTTTGGCACAGTGGAATAGACAACATACCTTACACAATTTGGACTGGGAGAAAACCAAATTTAAAATTTTTACATGTTTTTGGATCTCCTGCATGGGTTCACATTCCAAAAGAAATAAGGAGAAAGGGAGAGAAGAAAGCCAGATTGATGTATTTCCTAGGATACCAACAAAATAGGAGAGCATTTAGGTTTGGATTGCCAAATACCAACAAACTTGTCATAAGTAGCAGTGCTTCATTTAACGAGCATAGTAACTGGGACAAAATATGTAAACCCCCAGAAACAATAATTAAATTGTCTGAAAGGAATGAGGATAGTGGAGATGATAGTGACTCTCAAACAGAGCAAGAAATAAAAAGAGAAGTAGAACCTGTGGAAATGCAATCTGATAAAGAAATTCCATCCAACTCAGAAGAGAGGGAAACTCTCGAGGAGGACAGGGAATTACCTAGGAGGTCTAGCAGAGAGAGAAGAACTCCAGACAGGTACAAGCCTGAGACCTATTACTGTCTCAATGTAGCAGAACCAGAGACATATGATGATATATGCAATATGCCTGAGAAGGAACAAATAAAATGGAAAGAGGCAATGGAGAAAGAGTTAAATTCATTAAAACAACTGAAAGTTTATGAGGAGGTGAAACTGCCTGAAAAATCAAAAGTAATTGGATCCAGATGGGTATTTAAAAGGAAGGTGGATGCCAATGGTAATATGAGGTATAGAGCAAGGCTAGTGGCAAAAGGGCATGCTCAAACATCAAACGACTATGATCAAGTTTTTGCACCGGCTCTAAAACCAGAGACATTGAGATTTGTTTTAACCTATGCAGCCAAACATAATCTCATGACCAGGCATGTTGACATAGAAACAGCCTATTTATATGCTGACCTGAAACACAATTTATATGGAAATACCACCAGGCATTGAAAATGAAGGTAAATGCTGGATATTAAAAAAGAGCTTATATGGTCTGAGACAAAGTGGCCATGAATGGAACCAACATTTAACCAAAACTTTAAAAGATAATGGTTTTGTGCAAGGAAAGGCAGACCCTTGTTTATTCATAAATGAGAAAACACAAGCTATAATATTAATATTTGTTGACGATTTAGCCATATTTACCAAGGATAAGAAAGAAGCTGAAGAAACAATTCAAATGTTAAAGAGACACTACAAATTAAGAGATTTAGGAGAAATAAGTAACTACTTAGGAGTAGAAATAGAAAGAAGTGAGAGAGGATTTAAAATAGCTCAAAAGAGCAAAATATTAAAACTCCTAAAACAATACAAGATGGAAGATTGTAAAGGTGCAGCAACTCCTATGAACATTGAGTTTGAGAAAGAACATATTAATGGTCCAGAATGTGATATTGATATATATAGATCACTGATAGGCAGCTTACTATATTTGAGTAGATGGTCAAGGCCAGATATATCTATAGCGGTGAACTTATTATCAAGGAATGTGAGCAAACCGAATGAAAGGCACTGGCAATCAGCAAAAAGAGTACTAAGGTATTTAAAGGAGGCACAAAATAAAAAGCTAAATTTAGAACCAGAGGGAGAACTTTCTATTACTGCTTATGCCGATGCTAATTATGGGAGTGATTTAATAACCAGAAGATCAACATCAGGCGTGACAGTGCATTTGGGAGGAAGTTTGATAAGCTGGAAGACAGCTAGACAGAAATTTATATCATTGTCTTCTGCCGAATCTGAATATGCAGCATTATCTGAATTATGTACAGATTTAATTTTCTATAAACAATTGGCACAAGATCTGGGAGTAAATATAAAATCACAAATTAAAGTGTTTGAAGATAATCAAGCTGTCATACAAATGGCAAACTCACCAAATGTAAGGAGCAGATCAAAACACACGGATATCAGGTACCAAAATGTTAAGCAAAGCATAGAAAATGGATTAATAGAACTAGTATACTGTGGAACAGAAAATAATAAAGCTGATTGTTTGACTAAAGTATTGGGGCCAACTAAACATGACAAAGCTTGTGAAATGTTAGGAATGATATAATATATATATGAATGTAAAAAGAACTCTGTATATGCTAGAAGCAATGTACAATGTAAGTAAATATGTAACAGAATTGCTCTAAACAATTGGAGGAGATTGACAGGTCTCAAGTCAACCTTTAGGAATTGTTCATTGCAATTCAGTAGATAAGTCACAACAGGATCAGAATTTAGTGAGCAACATGTACCAAAATAACACAGCTGGGTTAATTGAGACAGCTGTGGGACAACCAAGTTGACTGGAGCAACCAAGAATAAAGCTAGCCAAGCTTGCAGACACAAGTTGTTGGGTAGTTGGGTTGTTGGGTAGTTGGTGGTTGTGTAGTTGAGAGCTGTTTATTTGGTTGATTGTGAAAGAAATTTATGCTGCATCGCTGGATGAAGATTTGCTACATTGCAAGAGGAAGGTCCTGGAAGAAGACTATCTCCGTGGTGAGAGGAGAAGACTTCGTGGATGCTGGACTATTTATATTGGTAACAATCTTTGGATACTGAACCTGTAATTTACTATTGCAAACTGAAGAACTACTGTGAAAGACCAGGACTGTGTAAAGACAAGAGAAGTTGTATTTGTACCTGTATATATGAACTTTAATGTAAATAATTCTACCTACATTACAACAGTGTCTGTTTGGTTTCATCTCTGAGCAGTTCATTTCACCATAGCGCCCCCTGGCGTAGTCTGGTAACGCCGCACCTCTGTCACACCTTAACAGAGTCATCTTTTAAGATTTTAAATAGTTCAACGGAATGCCGTCACCTTAACTGGCCTTATTGTTAGCCATGCTTTCTAAGGCCTACTTGACTTCACTCTCTGGGATTTCTGGCTCAGGATCAGCAGCCACACTATCTGGGTTGTCCAGGACATCCAGATTTTTCTGATATAATTCCTCTGTCTGTTCTTGCCACCTCTTCTTGATGTCTGTACAAAGACAGCCTTTTCTGTTGCTATTCACACACCATGGAATTCACCTCCAACAGAAGTTAGGTCAGCACCCTTCCTTCCATTGGCAAGAAAATATGTTTTTTTAATTTACATAGGTGTTTGGCCAGTGTTGGTGGCGCTGCGGGTTAAACCGCAGAAGCCTCTGTGCTGCAAGGTCAGAAGACCAGCAGTTGTAAGATCGAATCCACACGACCGAGTGGGCTCCCGTCACTCGTCCCAGCTCCTGCCAACTTAGCAGTCCGAAAGCATGTAAAAACGCAAGTAGATAAATAAGTACCGCCTCAGTGGGAATGTAATGGCATTCCGTATCTAGTCACGCTGGCCACATGACCACAGAAACTGTCTTCAGACAAACGCTGGCTCTATGGCTTGGAAACGGGGATGAGCACTGCGCCCTAGAGTCGGACACGACTGGACTAAATGTCAAGGGGAACCTTTACCTTTACCTTTGGCCACTGTAGCCAATGAAAAAGGGTCTTTAATAGTGAGCATTGTAGTTATTTCTGTTTGGTTTTTTAAAATGCCCAATTCAGTACCTAGAATATATATTTAATCAGATTTTAATACTCTTATTAGAAGGGTAGTTTTAGCTTTTTTAAAAATGCATGTTGTAAGTAGCAGTGTGCTAGTTCATATTTTAAGAGTACAAGTCCAGAATTTTCCAGGCATTCACACAACCAACCAGCAGAAGTGGCCATCCTGGGCGGGCCAGATGCTGGGAGTCACACACAACATAACACACAAATCTCATCATTTTCCCACATATGGCTTCATTTTTCACACAATTTCTTCATTATTTGGGACAGAACTCCCCCTGCTCTTGTTCTAACAGACAGATTTTTTTAGCCCACCTCTTTGTCGGGTGTTAAAGTGCCTTCATCATTTTGCTCTACAAGTGAAGACGTTCTGCTTCTAGTTGGTAATGGTGAAGATCTAGAAGGTCCCTGGAACAGAGGTAACAGTAATAAATACATATTGACTTCTCAAAAACCTACAAGCTATGACAGCAACTATTTCAGGACAATAGATACCAAGTTTTCAGTCAACCCAAGATATGTTTCAACATTCTCCGTACAACACCCCTCCCCAAGAGGAAAAAGAGACTGAAACAGAAAGTTTGAAATCAATTTGGGAACATGATTTAAAAACAGAAATTAAACAGAGGATTGGACAAAAATTTGGAAGATGAGAGTTTTAAGATTAATGTTGGCAAGAATAAAGAAAAAAATGTAAAATTAGTTTAAGGTGGTATATGACTCCGGTGAAATTGAACATAGTAAGTTCAGACAATTCTAAGGCCTGTTGCAAATGTGATTAAGAAATTGGCACATATTATCATATGTGGCGGGAGTGTAAATTGCTTCAGAAATTTTGGAAATTGATTTTTAAGGAAATATGTTATATACAGTGGTGCCTCGCATAGCAACGATAATTCGTGCAGCAAAAATAGCTGCAAAGCGATTTCGTCACTATGCGATTTTAAAAAGCCCATAGGAATGCATTGAAACCCCTTCAATGCGTTCCTATGGGCTTAAAACTCACCTTAAAGTGAAAATCCTCCATACGGCAGCCATTTTCGCTGCCCGGTAAGCGAGGAATCCATCCCAAAACACAGCGGGTGGCCATTTTTTCCCCGGCAGCCATTTTGGAACTGCCGATCAGCTGTTTTAAAAACATCACTATGCGATATTCAGTAACTGAAACAGGGTACCGATCATCGCAAAGGGATTTCTTCCTATTTAAAACATTGCAATGCGATTGCAAAAGTGATCGCAAAATCTTCATCGCTAAGCGGTTTCGTCGTTAAACGGGGTGCCCGTTAAGCGAGGCACCACTGTATTTGGAAAGAAACTGATTTCCAATCTTATGACAAGTGCTAGAATATTAATAGCTAGATTCTGGAAAGATAAAAATGATATTAAATTAGAAGATTGGTATAATGAAGCATGGGACATTGCGTTAAATGATAAATTGACTACTGAACTTAAGATGAAAAGAGGGGAAATAAGTTTAAATATTTTATGCTATTTGGGGTAGATTCATTGAATTTGTATTAGTGAAAGGAAAGGGGAAAGCCTCTAAGCAACAATCAATATAATTTTGGAAAGGAGGTTCATAATGAAACTATTGCTCCAAAGTGTCCTGTGGGTATGGGGGTGCACTGTGTTTTAGATTGTATTAGTAAGTATTTTGTATTCTTGTATTTGTTTTGGAAATTTAAAAAAATAAAATAACATGGAAAGTTTTTTAAAATTATGAAATGCCAATTAAAATACAGTGGTGCCTCGCTTAACGAGCGCACCGTATAACGAAGAATCCGTATAGCGATCCCTTTTTGGGGATCGCTATACAGAGCTGCCCCAATCGCCGCAATCGCTTTGCGACGATTGGGGCGTCCGGCGGCCATTTTGGAGCCGCTGAACAGCTGATCGGCGGCTCCAAAATGGCCGCCAGATGACCCGAAATGCCCCCCCCGCAGCATTTTCGCGACCTCGGTAAGCAAGGGGAGGGTGCGAAAACACTCACAGGGGGCCATTTCGGGTCATCCGGCGGCCATTTTGGAGCCGCCGAACAGCTGATCGGCGGCTCCAAAATGGCCGCCGGACCGCGAAAACATCGCTGGAGGGGTAAGTTCTGGCGCCTATTGGAACGCATTAAACTAAGTTTAATGCGTTCCAATAGGCTTTTCCTGCCCCGTACAACGATGTTTTCGCATAGCGAAGGTTAATCTGGAACGGATTAACCTCGCTATGCGGGGCACCACTGTACAATTGAATAATTAAAAGCAAGTGAACAATAAGAATTATCTGACCCTAAGAAGGCATTCAGGGATTCAATTGGGACTGTTAAAATCCTGCTTGAAGAGATGGGTCTTTGGCTTTCAGCAGAAGGATAAAAGGGAGGGGGCCATTGTCAAGGATAATTTCCAGGGCTGAACAGAACAAGGTGTGTGTTAATGAGCAGCCATATTATACATGTGTAAGAATGCTGAGTCATGCTGACCCATGGATGCTGACTCATGGATGATGTAACATCTAATGTGATTGGTCACATGCAGATGTATATATGTGTATATAAGTGAAGCTATACAGAAAATTTACAGTAGTGCCTCACTAGACGATGAGAATCCGTTCCACTGAAATCGCTGTTTAGCAAAATCATTGTACAGCGAAAAGCATTTCCCCACTGGAATGCACTGAAACCTGTTTAATGCGTTCCAATGGAGAAGATTCGTCATTATCTAGCGAAGATCGGCCATAGGAAAGCCGCTTTGCGAACCGCCAATCAGCTGTTTAAATCGCTGTCTTACGAAGCTTAGGTCCCAAAAACACCTGTTTGCTAGCACGGAGGGAGCTGTCAAAATCGTCGTCTAGCGAAAATCGGTTTGCGAAGCAGGGACCAAACATTGTCCAGTGAAATTCCCCCATAGGAATCATTGTTTTGCGAATCGCTATAGCGATCGCAAAATGCCAATGTCTAGCGAAAAACTGTCATGCGGGGTAACTGTCTAGCGAGGCACCACTGTATTCCTGATTTGTGATGAATGCTATCCTGTTATGCTGCCAGACTGAACTGCTGTATATATCCTGTAAATACACGCTGGTGTTGGGAGAAGCTGCCTGTGTGTGTGTGAGTTGTTTGGACTACCTGGACTGATCAATACTCTGCTGATTCTGCTCAACTTCTGCTGATTTTGCTCTAACAAGGGGTTATGGGCTCAGTGACGCGCCCTGCAATACCTGCCTTGCACCAAGGAAGCCGGTGAATACCAGAGGGTGCCACAGAGGCATATGGAAAAAGTCCAGGAAGGTGAGAGTTCTGCCATTGAGATCCCAGGAGGGGAAAGAGAACGGAGGACCAAGAGAAAAGGCAGCAGCATGCAGTCATTTGGGGCAGCAAACATGGGAGGTTTTCTCTTAACGGAGCTAAATGAAAAAAATTATCAAACATGGTTGGTTAAAGCCGAGATGCTGCTGAGAAGGGAGGACTTGTGGCAGATTGTTTCCAATCTCCCCACTGCGTTAGATGACGAGGAAGAAAAACAGAATCGAGCCTCTTGTGCCATCTATGGGAGGAGTGAAATATGTTCTAGTCATTGTAGATGACTACACATGTTATTCTTTCTGCTACTTGATGAAAAACAAAGCAGAAGTGTTCAATCATTTCAAATATTGGGTGAATTTTGTGCAAAGGCTATATGACCAGAAAGTGGCTCAATTACAGACAGAGGGTCTGAATTCATGTCAGGAAAGTTCCAGACATGGTTGAACAACAGAGGAATATTCCACGGAAAAACCAGTCCATGTTCTCCTTTCCAAAATAGGGCTGCAGAGCGCAGGAATGGAGTCCTGCAAACAATGAATGATGCCCTAATAGCAGATGCTAAAATGAGTCATGTGTACTGGGGAAAAGTGTTGTTAACCTCGAATTACATTGTTAACAGACTGTGTGTGTGTTTAGTCGTTTAGTCGTGTCCGACTCTTCGTGACCCCAAGGACCAGAGCACGCCAGGCCCTCCTGTCTTCTACTGCCTCCCGGAGTTGTGTCAGGTTCATGTTGGTTGCTTCGCAGACACTGTCCAGCCATCTCATCCTCGGTCGTCCCCTTCTCCTCTTGCCATCACACTTTCCCAACATCAGGGTCTTTTCCAGGGAGTCTTTTCTTCTCATTAGATGGCCAAAGTACTGGAGCCTCAGCTTCAGGATCTGTCCTTCCAGTGAGCACTCAGGGTTGATTTCCTTTAGAACTGATAGGTTTGTTCTCCTTGCAGTCCAGGGGATTCTCAAGAGCCTCCTCCAGCACCACAATTCAAAGGCATCAATTCTTCGGCGGTCTGCTTTCTTTATGGTCCAGCTCTCACTTCCATACATCACGACAGGAAAAACCATAGCTTTGACTATTCGGACTTTTGTTGGCAAGGTGATGTCTCTGCTTTTCAAGATGCTGTCCAGATTTGTCATCGCTTTCCTCCCAAGAAGAAGGCGCCTTTTAATTTCAGGGCTGCTGTCTCCATCTGCAGTGATCATGGAGCCCAGGAAGATAAAATTTGACACTGCCTCCATATCTTCCCCTTCTATTTCCCAGGAGGTGATGGGACCAGTGGCCATGATCTTAGTTTTTTTGATGTTGAGTTTCAGACCGTTTTTTGCACTCTCCTCTTTCACTCTCATTACAAGGTTCTTTAATTCCTCCTCACTTTCTGCCATCAGAGTGGTATCATCTGCATATCGGAGGTTGTTGATATTTCTTCCGGCAATCTTAATTCCGGCTTGGGTTTCTTCCAGTCCAGCCTTCCGCATGATGTATTCTGCATATAAGTTAAATAAGCTGGGGGACAATATACAGCCTTGCCGTACTCCTTTCCCAATTTTGAACCACTCAGTTGTTCCATGACCAGTTCTAACTGTTGCTTCCTGTCCCACATATAGGTTTCTCAGGAGACAGATAAAGTGGTCAGGCACTCCCATTTCTTTAAGAACTTGCCATAGTTTGCTGTGGTCCACACAGTCAAAGGCTTTCGCATAGTCAATGAAGCAGAAGTAGATATTTTTCTGGAACTCTCTGGCTTTCTCCATAATCCAGCGCAAGTTAGCAATTTGTCTCGAGTTCCTCTGCCTCTTCGGAATCCAGCTTGTACTTCTGGGAGTTCTCGGTCCACATACTGCTGAAGCCTACCTTGTAGGATTTTGAGCATAACCTTGCTAGCGTGCGAAATGAGTGCAATTGTACGGTAGTTGGAGCATTCTTTGGCACTGCCTTTCTTTGGGATTGGGATGTAGACTGATCTTTTCCAATCCTCTGGCCACTGTTGAGTTTTCCAAACTTGCTGGCATATTGAATGTAGCACCTTAACAGCATCATCTTTCAAGATTTTAAATAGTTCAACTGGAATGCCATCACCTCCACTGGCCTTGTTGTTAGCCAGGCTTTCTAAGGCCCACTTGACTTCGCTCTCCAGGATGTCTGGCTCAAGGTCAGCAACTACATTGTCTGGGTTGTCCGGGATATCCACATCTTTCTGATATAATTCCTCCGTGTATTCTTGCCACCTCTTCTTGACGTCTTCTGCTTCTGTTAGGTCCCTCCCATTTTTGTCTTTTATCATGTTCATCTTTGCGCAAAATGTTCCTCTAATATGTCCAATTTTCCTGAACAGATCTCTGGTCTTTCCTTTTCTGTTATCTTCCTCTATTTCTTTGCATTGTTCATTTACGAAGGCCCTCTTGTCTCTCCTTGCTATTCTTTGGAAGTCTGAATTCAAGTTTCTGTAACTTTCCCTATCTCCCTTGCATTTTGCTTCCCTTCTCCTCTCTGCTATTTCTAAGGCCTCGTTGGACAGCCACTTTGCTTTCTTGCATTTCCTTTTCTTTGGGATGGTTTTCGTTGCTGCCTCCTGGACAATGTTACGAGCCTCTATCCAAAGTTCTTCAGGCACTCTGTCCACCAAATCTAGTTCCTTAAATCTGTTCTTTACTTCCACTGTGTATTCATAAGGGATTTGGTTTAGATTATACCTGAGTGGCCCAGTGGTTTTTCCTACTCTCTTCAGTCTAAGCTTGAATTTTGCTATGAGAAGCTGATGATCAGAACCGCAGTCAGCTCCAGGTCTTGTTTTTGCTGACTGTATAGAGCTTCTCCATCTTTGGCTGCAGAGAATATAATCAATCTGATTTCGATATTGCCCATCTGGTGATTTCCATGTATAGAGTCGCCTCTTGTGTTGTTGGAAAAGAGTGTTTGTGATGACCAGCTTATTCTCTTGACAAAACTCTATTAGCCTTTGTCCTGCTTCGTTCTGAACTCCAAGGCCAAACTTCCCTGTTGTTCCTTTTATCTCTTGGCTCCCTACTTTAGCATTCCAGTCCCCTAGAATGAGAAGAATATCTTTCTTTGGTGTCAGTTCTAGAAGGTGTTGTAAATCTTCATAGAATTGTTCAAATTCAGTCTCCTCAGCAATGCTGGTTGGTGCATAAACTTGGATTATTGTGATGTTGAATGGTCTGCCTTGGATTCGTATTGACATCATTCTATCATTTTTGAGATTGTATCCCATTACAGCTTTTCCCACTCTTTTGTTGACTATGACGGCTACTCCATTCCTTCTACGGGATTCTTGTCCACAATAGTAGATATGATAATCATCTGAGCTGAATTTGCCCATTCCTGTCCATTTTAGTTCACTGATGCCCAGGATGTCGATGTTTATTCTTGCCATCTCCTGTTTGACCACCTCCAGCTTCCCAATGTTCATAGATCTTACATTCCAGGTTCCTATGCAGTATTTTTCTTTGCAGCATTGGATTTTCCTTTCACTTCCAGGCACGTCCACAGCTGAGCGTCCTTTCGGCTTTGGCCCAACCACTTCATTAGCTCTGGAGCTACTTGTACTTGTCCTCCGCTCTTCCTCAGTAGCATGTTGGACGCCTTCTGACCTGAGGGGCCCATCTTCCAGCGTCATATCTTTTAGCCTTTTGTTTCTGATCATGGGGCGTTCTTGGCAAAGATACTGGAGTGGCTTGCCATTTCCTACTCCAGGTGGATTGCGTTTAGTCGGAACTCTCCACTATGTCCTGTCCGTCTTGGGTGTCCCTGCACGGCACAGCCCATAGTTTCTCTGAGTTACTCAAGCCCCTTCGCCACGACAAGGCAGCAATCCATGAAGAAGCAGCAATCCATGAAGAAGTAACAGACTGTGGTCTTCAGCTATAGAGCAAACCCCACATTATATGTTGTATGGGAAAGAGCCTTCCCGACAGCATATGAGAGTGTTTGGTTGTAGTGCCTGGGTGCACGTACCAAAGGAAACCAGAAGAAAAGGGAGACCAAAAGCTAAGAAAATGAGGGTTTGGGGCTATGAAAGAGGGTCCAAGACATATCCTTTCCTGGATGGAAACAAAAATGTAGTAATCTCCCAATCAGCTAACTTTTGTGAGCATGAAAACTGGGACAACATACACGCAAATTCCCAAATATACATTCCCATAAGAGAAAGTGTGAAGTATCAGGGAAATGAGATAGAGCCAAAGTAAGAGGCTGAAGAAAGCTCAAGTAACAGCACCTCAGAAGAAGAGGATGATGGGGAACATAGTGAGGTAGAAAGTCAGCCTGCAATCCCCAAAAGGTCTGAAAGGGCTAATAAAGGAATCTCTCCAACAAGGTTTGGTGTAGGGGAAATAAAAGTGTATCATGTATATCAAGAGTCCAAGAATTTTGAGGAAGTGATGCTTCTTCCAGAAATAGGGAAAAAATGGGAACAGGCCATGGAGGAGGAATTAAAGTCCATGGATGAGCATGGAGTATTTACAGAAACAAAGTTGCCACCAGAACATAAAGTAATTGGTAGCAAATGGGTCTATAAAAAAAATTGCAAAACAATGGGGATTACAGGTACAAAGCAAGACTAGTAGCTCAGGGGTACACACAAAAGAAAAATGTACATTATGATGAGGTATTTTCACCAACAGCAAAATCAGAAACAATGAGGTTAGCCTTAAATCTGGCTGCTTCTAGAAATTATACAGTAAACCATTTTGACATTACAACTGCTTATTTAAATGCAGAGTTACATGAAGAATTGTATATGGTGCGGGCACCTGGTTTTGAAAGCTCTAAACCATGAATAGTATACAGATTAAACAAAGCAATTTACGGATTGAAACAATCGGTGAGAATTGGAATAAGTGTCTGCATTCAGCACTGAAAAGGTTAAAATATAGAAAAAGTTTGGCAGATCCATGTTTATATGTGAAAGAATGTGGAAAAGAGCTAAATATTTTGTTAGCCTATGTAGACAACATATGTTTATGTCAAAAGATCACAGCCAAATAGATTTATTTGAAAAGCAGTTGAAAAAGGAATTCAAATTGAAGAACCTAGGTCCAATACAAAATTATTGGGGGTGAAAATTCAGAAACAAGACAATGCTGGAAAAATATAACATGCAAGAATGTAAAAATTTACAAACTCCAATGACAGTGAACTTTCAAAAGTCAGAAACTGAGAACAAAGAGTTTGAAAATCAGTAAATATATCAGTCAGCAATAGGAAGTCTGATATATCTTGCCAATTGGACAAGACCAGACATTGCTGCAGTGGTGAATATTCTGAGTAGACATGTGTCAAAACCTACACAAAAATATTGGTTAGGAGTAAAAAGGGTGTTCAGATATTTAAAATGTTTAATCATAAAACCCTCAAATGAATTGAAATTAAAAGCGTATGTAGATAGTGATTGGGCCAATGATGTAATAGACAGAAAACCAGTTTCTGAGTTTGCAGTAATGTTTGCAGATACTTTGGTGGGATGGAAGTCAAGGAAACAAAAGTTCCATTGCCACATCAACAGCCGAAACAGAATTTGCAGCATTATCAGAACTGTGCTCAGAAATTGTGTGGTACAATTACTTAAGAGTTACAGTGGATCGGGCCATAACTGTGTATGAAGATTACACTACGTGCATTCAGATGGCGACCACTGAAAAGATGTGAAGCATTAGTAAGCACATTGACATAAAGTATCATAATGTCAGACAAGTGAATTGAGCTATAATATTGCGAGACAGAGAAAAATTTAGCTGACATTTTGACAAAACCTCTGAACATACAAAATGATTGAAGAATTGGGTATATGTTCTGCTCAGGCATAAATTAGGAGGGGTGTCAAGGATAATTTCCAGGGCTGAACAGAACAAGGTGTGTGTTAATGAGCAGCCATATTGTACAGGTGTGTAAGAATGCTGAGTCATGCTGACTCAAGGATGATGTAACATCTAATGTGATTGGTCACATGCAGATGTGCAGATGTATATATGCATGAAGCTATACAGAAGATGTATTCCTGATTTGTGATTAATGTTATCCTGTTATGCTGCCAGACTGAACTGCTGTATATATCCTGTAAATACACATTGGTGTTGGGAGAAGCTGCCTGTGTGTGCGTGAGTTATTTGGACTACCTGGACTGATCAATGCTCTGCTGATTCTGCTGAATTTCTGCTGATTTTGCGCTAACAGCCATGCCAATTTCCCAAGGGAGAGCATTCCATAACCTGGGAGATGCCACAGAGAAGCCCCTCTCCTGTGTCCCCATCAGTTGTGCCTGTCCTGCCAATAGGACTGAGAGGAGGTCCTCCTCTGATGATTTCCAATGCCAAGAAGGCTCATATGGGAAGATAAGGCCCTTCAGATGGCCTAGACCCAAGCTGTCTTTATAGGTAATCAGCACTTTGAACTGGGCCCAGAAATGGACCGGCAGTCCATGCAGGGCATTAATGGCTCCCTATAATTGGCCCCAGTCAGCAGCCTGGCTGCTGAATTTTGCACCAGCTAAAGTTTCCAAACTGTCATCAAAGGCAGCCCCACGCAGAATGTGTTACAGTAATTCAAGTTGGATATAACTAAGGCATGTGTCACCATAGCTAAATCAGACATATCAAGGAACAGGTGCAGCTGGCACACCAGTTTTAATGCCTGCATTACTTTTACATTACAAGCCAATGAACTGGATCCAAGCCAAAAACAAAACTAACATTGACAGTAGGTTCATTCAGTGTGATACTGAGTAACAGTCTAGATCAGATGAGCAAAGTATAGCCTGCAAGCCTCCTGAGGCTTTCAAATCCTGCTTTCTGGCCACCAGTGCCTTCCAGAAGAATAATTTGTAAATACATAAATGAGTTCTAGATCAATTTAAGCCTGAATCCTTTTTAGAAGCTAACATGACTAAACTGATGGCATTATACTTTGGACATACTGTGAGTATACAAGATGTACTTGAGAAGACAATAATGCCAGAAAAAACTGAAGAGGAGGAAAAGAGGAAGACGAAAGATGAGAGGACTCTAAAAAGGAAAGCACAGCCTTTAATCTGCAAGAACTGAGCATGGCTCTTAACAGCACAGTTTTGTGAGTCATTAATTCCTAGGATCTATGTAAGTCAGAAGCATCTTGATGGCACATAATAATGCAACAGATATAAATTTAATCTGCTGTTGTAGTTGCTTCCTGTTACAGCTATGCTGCCTTTTTTTCTTTTACTGTACCTATATCTTTACATTTTATAAGTTATCCCAACATCTCACTTAAATATGTAGCAGAGATCTACTAACAAACAATATCATACCGAATCCACACATAACAGTGCAATCATACAAAAACAGTACCTTTTTGGAGATAAGGTGTGTAATCACATTTTTAATAATCTCCTGCATTTTAGTATTGATTTTATTTACCATTTTAATGCAATGTTTAATTATTTTTTAATATTTGTGTACTTACTGCTTTTAGCTTTTAATAGTGTCTTTTTAACAGTGAAAGTTGCCTTGGGTCCTTTTAAGAAGAAAGGTGGGGCAACATTTTTTAAATAAATAAATATTTTTTAAAACTTCTTAATGAGAAGAGGCAAAGTTAAAAGCTTATTTTCAATGTACTAGGGTTTCTTATTTAATATGTTTTTTGACATGGATGAGTATTCAGCAATGACAGTCTTTACCTGCATCATGATGCAGTGGTGCAATCCAGCAGCTCCTCAACCAACGACTAATGCACACACACCCTCCCCAATTTCTGGGAGAGCTACATCCTAGCATGGTCTACAAGCTGGCAGGGATTCTACCACTTCAGCCCTTTATCTCTCAAAAAAGGAATTATACTGCTTATAGCTGCAGTGAAATTTCAAACATTCATCCAAAATAAGACTCAAACTAGGGAGGGAGAAACTTGATTGTTTTTCAAGAGCTATGGGAGGAAAGCACAATCTGATAAAAGAGTCAGAAATCAAGGCTTACTAATTTCAAAAAGATTCCACTTCCTTTCCCTCCATAATGTGGTCACTGAGAAAATCACAGAGAAGATGCTTTCATGAAGAACTGCTTAGCACAAATCTTCCTGTAGTCACTAGCCTATAACAATCCCTTGAGTTGATCTAAATCTGTTGTGATAATCTGACATAATGGAAGATGGCACAATGAATGACTCCAGCATAAATGCTGTAAATGGTCATTCACCTAGATCCTCCAGAATAATTACTTCGAGCCTAATTATGCAAACAGCCTTTCAACAAATATTCAAAAAGCTAAGGAATACACCATGTTCCACAAGGTGCTATGCTGTTCTGCACGTCTAGGTCCACCCTTCCTAGATTCCCAACAGTGACTGCAATAAATTACTCTTCCTGCTCTTTCAAACACTCCTTGCTCTTACCACCTGGGGATATAGCAAAATCAGCAAGACTGTATATAAATATCTACGATTATGAGAAAAAAAATCTCTGAAGAGTTGTATCTTGTCTTGAAATAATTTGGGGCTGAAACGAACTAATGCTCTAAGGAACTAACAAAAAAGATATACGTTATCGACACTACCGAAACAAACACCACCAAGTGTGTAGTATTTGCTTCAAAGCATTCGGGAACAAACAGGGCTGGATTCAACGGGCAGGCTACATACAGACTGCACCTTCACATATGCGTTATACTTCCTGGTATGACCGGAATCCTGCAACCGCGCAGCTGGAATAGTCGGCAGGGCTAAATTGAAAGGGATCTACGTGTAAGCAAACGCATATAGGACTGCACTAGTGGGACCACATTATTGGAAGGTAGCTCAAACTCGGCACGCACACGATCATCCTAAACTTGAAAGGAGGCCCAGCAGGAGATGACGGCATCACAGTAGTCCCTCACCGGCTTCGCACACGCACACGCCCGACGAAAGGAAAGTGTCGGTCAAGTCGAGGGGGCGGGAAATGTTTACCACCGACGTCAAGAGCACGCGGCGCTCGAGGAGACCCCACCACCACCACCACCAACAACACACAAACCCTGAAGAGCAGGCCCTCCCCACCTCTGAACGGCGGCCCTGTTCCCTTCGTCTTCCTCGTCCCTTGACCTCCACCCGCCTGACAGAAGCCCGAGAAAGGAAACCCGCTCCCCCACCCACCCCCACACCCGCGAGGCAGAGGTGCTTCCCGACACCTTCCAACTCCGCTACAAACCTGGGCCGGGCTGGGAGAGGAGGGGGCGGCGTCGCCGGCGGGGCTTCGCGGGGCCGCCGAGGTTTGTTCCTCGTTGATCTTCTGCTTCAGTTTCTTGAACATGACGACGGGACAGGGAGGCCGAGAGAGGCGAAGCGGCCGCGAACTGACGGGAGCCTCTGTCTTTCGCGGCCCTGTCCGCTGGGCAGGGATGGGTTTTACTTCGCCTCACGACGGACCCCCTGAAAGAGACGGAAAATGAGGGGGGAGGGGGGAATGCGTCGACCTCCTTTGCCGCCCTGCCCCCAGCGCGCCCGCTTTCGCCTCTTTGCGGCTGCACCTCAAGCAGGCGGCAGGTAAGCGGCGACGCCACGGCGCATGCGCGGCCGACGTGGACCCGAAGGGAAAAAAGACCGAGCGGCTACGGCGACGGGCAGGGTCCAATTCGCTTTCGCAATCCACACGTCTTTTCCTGAGCCTTCGTAGGCGCTGAAAGCCGTCGCAATATTTCAATCAAGGCACATGCGAGTTATTTTTCTGTGTGAACCCTTTTACAAACGCGACCTGTCAAGCGTGAGTGATGTCCCTCCCTCGATGTCGTTGGACTTCATTTCCCATCAGCCCAAGGGAGCGTGGAAAATAGCCTCGGATGATGGGAGTTATAGGACATGACCGTGTCGCGGTAGTTCCTTGTAGGTCCAGCCGAAGGCGTTTTGCCCCGTGAGGTGATTTAGCAAAAAATCTTCTCATCCTTCCTAGCCCGTCCCCGTTACGGTGTATTGTTTCCAAGGAATGCAAACTTTGTTTCCTTCTTCGTTTAGCGCCTGTGTTTAAAAGACAACAACTATTGCTCCTTCATGACAGGAAAATTCTCTGTCTAACGTAGTTGGTTTTCTCTGCCTGATAGTAGGGCTGGTCATGCTTACTCAGAGATAAATATACATACGGTGGCTAGGGCATGTACAGAAGGAAAGTAGGGCAGAAAGTACAAGAGAATATCCTCAAGCCAGCTGTACTTTATGAAAAAGCCTTTTTCTCAACCGTTGTTGATTTTAGATATTTTAAATTATATTTCATTTATGACAGTTTTCTAAAAAGTGTGTCCTAAACTACAAAAATGATTGTTGTTGTTGTTTAGTCATTTAGTCGTGTCCAACTCTTTGTGACCCTATGGACCAGAGCACGCCAGGCCCTCCTGTCTTCCACTGCCTTCCGGAGTTGGGTCAAATTCATGTTGGTAGCTTCGATGACACTGTCCAACCATCTCATCCTCTGACGTCCCCTTCTCTTGCCTTCACACTTTTCCAACATCAGTGTCTTTTCCAGGGAGTCTTCTCATCAGATGACCAAAGTATTGGAGCCTCAGCTTCAGGATCTGTCCTTCCATTGAACACTCAGGGTTGATTTCCTTCAAAATGGATAGATTCGTTCTCCTTGCGGTCCAGGCGACTCTCAAGAGTCTCCTCCAGCACCACAATTCAAAAGTATCAATTATTCGGTGGTCAGCCTTCTTTACGGTCCAGCTCTCACTTCCATACATGGCTACTGGAAAAACCATAGCTTTGACTATGCGGAGCTTTGTCGGCAAGGTGAGGTCTCTGCTTTTTAAGATGCTGTCTACGTTTCAAGAAGCAGGCATCTTTTGATTTTGTGGCTGCTGTCCCCATCTGCAGTGATCATGGAGCCCAAGAAAGTAAAATCTGTCACTGCTTTCGTATCTTCCCCTCCATATCAACTGCCTGTAAGGACAGCTCCTGAAGCTGAGGCTCCAATACTTTGGCTATCTCAGGAGAAGAGAAGACTCCCTGGAAAAGACTCTGATGCTGGGAAAGTGTGAAGAGGAGAAGGGGATGACAAAGGATGAGATGGTTGGACAGTGTCACCGAAACTACCAACATGAATTTGACCCAACTCCGGGAGGCGCTGAAAGACAGGAGGGCCTGGCATGCTCTGGTCCATGGGGTCACGAAGAGCCGGACAAGACTTAACAACTAAATAACAACAAAAAGCAGTTGAGGACTTGATCCTTTCAAGATCACTCATTCATAGTCAGAGACAACTTCATGCCACATAACAACAAAAGTATTTCATCCTTTTTATTAAAAATATTGTGCCTTCCTGACTAAAATGTACATCTACTTCAACAATTCCTCCATTTTGTTGTATGATCTGCACACCGCAAGAAAAAATAAACCTTGTTTTCCATTCTGTTAGTCATTTTTCCCCTATAGGAGTGCCATCTGAATTGAAGAAATTCTACAGAATCAGAACTTTTAAACTTGTTGCAGTTTTTATGTTGAAGATGTCTTGATTTAGCACTGTATCCTTGCTGATGGCTGGCTGTTTTTCAAGTATTTAAAAACAAGACCAAGTTAGTATCATCTGAGTTCCTTTTCTTCAGTAGTGGGATAATGGAACCACCCATGAAAACTTAGGAACTACATTTTAAAAAAGAAAAAAACTTAGTACATGGATGCCAGAATGTTGGTCTTACATAATTAAATCATAAACCTCAAAAATATTGATGTCTAATCCAGATGAACAATACCCTCTTTCTGTCTCTCTTGAACATACATCAATCCAAATAGTCAATACATTGTTGTTGGACTAAGATTCAGGAGACATGGGTTCAAATTCATGTCCCACTATGGAAACTCACTGGGAGGTAAAATCACCACTTAAATATCTCACATACCTCAGAAATTTCAGAGAGTCACCATAAATTGGAATTGACTTGATAATTAAACTGTTGCTCCTCCAGTTGCTTTTGAACTACAGTTCCTACAGTTCTTTATCTCTGGCCATGGTAGCCAAGGCTTTTCCACCCTGAATACAATCCATAAAAGCACACTGTGATTTGCCCATCACAGTATGAGCAATTCACCATGTGTTCATTCTACAAAGTGGAGGAATAGCTGTAGTCTGTGATCAACTCAAGATTAGAAGTCTGACCTCTCTACAATAAAGCCCAGCTAGGTAACAAGTAGAAATATTTGGTATCTGTCAACTTCTAAATTATAACCTGGATCAGTTATCTGTATATGACCCTTAGAGGCTTTTAAAAAATGTCATAAGCTGACAAATTGCTTGACTTTTTTTCCTGTTGAAAATGTATTCTCAGAATGTAGATGTTGACTACCATCAAAAGAAGAAATTCAGTCATAGATCCTTCAAGAAAAATCCAGTATAGTGCAAGACTCTGTGTTACTCAATAAAGGAAGCTTTATTGTGCTGTTCTTCTTTTCCGCCCTCAACACAAATAGAGCTACACCCTACTCTCTGGAATGCTCCATACATTATTCATTTCTTTGATTTTCTCACACAAAATACTTTTCCTTATTAAGTGCATAATTATATACTTGATGTTCAAAAGCTTCAGATGTTTGACATTTTATGATACATCTAGCTAGGTATGGTGACTAATCAAGCCAAAAAGTTATATTGTTTGCAATACAGCTTTGTTTTGAAGGTTTCTTTAGAATGAGAGTGCCAGAAACATTTCTTCATCAATGTTTCTTCCAGCTAACTTTTTTTTAAAATTGTATCCACAAGACCTTTTGCCAGCCTTAAATGGAATTTTAAAAGCACTGATTTCAGTGTGTAGCCACTTTCTGAAAGCTGAGTGGGAAAGTGCCATGTATTATTAATGCAGTTTGGTATGAGTTATTAAATGGATGGCTACATTTTCTATCAAGAAATGTGTGGATCTGACAGCACCTTGTCCTTTAAAATTGAAAGGTTAAATAGTGATCACGCCTAGAAAAATGACTTAACACACACACAAAAATAACCAGGAAGATTATCTTCTTTTACAAGGTCTTCTGTCAAGGCACCTTTTATTTATAAAAAATATTTTTACTATGACTCACAAAGCAGCTTACAAATTAACAATTTCTTTGACTAGCGTAGCTTGATATGATTCGTGAGGGCTGAGAAAGCCAAGGAGTCTGGTGTCTCAGCAGAGTCAATGGAGTTATGCTTGCTTCCCTTATCTCTTTTTGCTACATCTTTATAGTATAACTGATACTAAGTAACAGTTGAGGCTCATTGTCCTTTTAGTACAATTTCCTAGTACATCATAATTTTATTATACCATAGTAATCATCAAAGAAATGAAATTAGAGTGTGTTGCTCCTGAATTTTTATGTTCTTCGACAATACAATAACTGGTATTAACTGTTTTATTTTAGAATGTCTCATCATAGGGTTTACAAGGTATAAAATATTGAGGATTTACCATTGCCTTCTTTGTACACTTCCATTGGATTTAGATGAAGGATGAATGAATTTAGCTGAATAATCATTAATAATTTAAGCAAATTATATGGCAGAAATAAATGACTATTGAGAAAAGTTAACAACGAAAGTGCAGAAGCAGTGTTACTATTTATTTATTTATTTATTTATTTATTTATTTATTTATTTATTTATTTATTTATTTATTTATTTATTTATTTATTTATTTATTTATTTATTTATTTATTTATCACATTTATTACATTTATTGCAGCTGAATTTTAAGGAGACAAAAATCATGACAACAGAAAAATTAAATAACTTTCATGTTGACAATGAAGATATCAAAATAATTAAAGATTTTCTATGGTTTGATTCAAACATCAGTATAAATTGAAACTGTCAATAAACCTGGAAAAGTGTATTTTGATTTAAAAAAAACCCACACAAAAATGAATCAGTTACTCTTTACAGTGACTAACATTTAATGTAAGCTGCCTTGGAGAAAGGTGAGATAAAAATATTTTAAATGAATAAATAAAATGTTTCAATGTTTTTCTTTGTTTTTCCCCACTTTACTTTTGCCTCCACACTGAGACAGACTAAGGTGGTTATGCTTTTGGAAATTGTTCAAAAGTCTGTTGTTAACTAGCTGGCTGAATAGCTCAGTGAGTTAGGATGAGTTCAGTTCTTCACTGTGCATCCCAGAAAAACCAGCCTGTGTGGCCTTGGGCATGTTGCACAGGATGCTTCCAGAAGAAGAGAATGGTAAACAATTTCTGAGTATTGTCCCCCAAGAAAATCCTGAGAAAAACGCTGCCATGTCATAATTGACTTGATAGGACACAATTAATTTATTATTATGCTGATAGCTAACATGACCACTAGATGGTAGTATATGAGCAGAATGTTTTTGCAATGTGTTCTGGCTATGAATGCAGAACTATTCCATAGTAAAGAATTTACTAAATAGAAATTGAGTTTCTGTGCCAACTGTTTCACTCTCTGTATTTCCAGTAATGCGTTTTGAACCATGATGAAGTACAAAAAAGATAACTTTCTTTTCTTTGTGCAATGTGCCTAGCGTATCAATTGACAAAAGTATGTCCCTTGACAGGCTCTGGCCCTTGTCCCATTAGTAACTCTTAATATTCCTGTGACAGACAAATGTATCTGACACTCTTCACACTAGCTAGAACTTGTTATTTAACAGTTTGATAGACCCATTCGTACATTAAGAAGCCATTATTTTTTCTGTTGTCTCTTACCTTCATTTGGACATGAATCTTTTCATCTTGGAATGTGCTATCACATTGAAACCGATTTATAGCAGCCCGAATAGGGCTTTCAAGGTAAGATATTTAAAGAGTGGCCTTACCAGTTCCACACCTCTGGTGAGTTTCCATAATTAAGAGGGCATTCAAACCAAGACCTCACGAGTCCTAGTTTACCACTCTCTCCACTACACCATAATAAATACAGGGGGCAGGTGTCTGAAAAAGTGGATTTTGATCCACAAAAGCTTACACTGAAATAAACTATTCGTCTTTAAAATGCTGTAATATTTTGCCCTTTTTGTTTGGCAACATAGGATATCAATTAAGTTTAATGATCAGCTTTTCTGAGATGGAGATCATCGCCATGTTTTAGAGTGCCTTTACTCCCAGCCAAATTGAAGTTGTATGTTTCAGCACAAAGCGGTGAGAGAGATAGCGAGTCACTACTAGTGCTTTGTCTACAGAGATGGAGATGGACAATGGATCTACCTCCTGCAAAGTGAAATGCAACCTATATTTTGGAATTTTGTTGGAAGCTACAAATTCGACCCCTTCATGGATTGCTGCCTTGTCGTGGTGAAGGGGTTTGATAATTCAGAGAAGCTATGGGCTATGCCATGCAGGTACACCCAAGACAGACAGATCATAGTGGAGAGTTCTGACTAAGCACGATCCACCTGGAGCAGGAATTGGCAAGCCACTCCAGTTTGATGGAGTTGAAGCTTTTGAATTGTGGTGCTGGAGGAGGCTCTTGAGATTCCCCTGGACTGCAAGGAGAACAAACCTATCGATTCTAAAGGAAATCAACCCTGAGTGCTCACTGGAAGGACAGATCCTAAAGCTGAGGCTCCAATACTTTGGCCATCTCAGGAGAAGATAAGACTCCCTGGAAAAGACCCTGATGTTGGGAAAGTATGAGGGCAAGAGTAGAAGGATGAGTTGGTTGGACAGTGTCATCAAAGCTACCAACATGAGTTTTACCCAACTCCGGGAGACAGTGGAAGACAGGAGGGCCTGGCATTCTCTGGTCCATCGGGTCACAAAGAGTCGGACACGAATAAACAACAACAAAGTCTAACCTTAAAATCATAACATCATGATGCTTTTTGGAGTTTTATGTTTCTCACTACCCCCTGGGTTGTGCAAGATCTAGTCCATAAACAGTCTATCAATATTCAGAAGCTAGCCTGTTTCGGAGAATCTGGTGGTTTACTAAGCTGTGAGTGGCCCCCACATCCCCCTTCCATTAAGGCACAGAGAATGTTTACAGGAACAAGCTCTTTTCTTAGAGCAATGTAACTGTAAATGAGCCAATGTGGCTGAACAACAAAATATATACAGTTCTATGGGTGACAGGGAGTTAACTGCATTCCCAGGTCATTCAGGTCAACTGGACTAGTCCACAATAGTCTCTTACTGAGACGAACAGAGCCGCGCCTCCTCTACCAGTTCAAGGAATCTCTCAGGTGTGCTAGGCACAGAGTACCACAAGGAGGATGTTGGATGTAAGCACTCAACATTCCCTGGAGTAGAGTAGCCTGGACACCTTTCCCGAGTGCTCCTTGGTAGTCCCTGCTAGTGGCAGCTGCACTACATGTGCATTACTTCTTCTTGGAGACACAGCCAAAGTCTATGTGGACATGGCTGGGCTTGCCCAAACACGGTGTGGGAGATTGTATAGAAGGAGGAGGACCAGTTGGCCAGCACTGGGAATACTGCCTGTGGGAACCTTGTTGCGGGGACAGCTGCTCTTGCTGCTTCCTCTGCTGGTGTTGCACCCTGCGCTGGTTCTCCAGCCACTTTGCCTCTCACAGTCTCCCCTCATCCCAGTGGACTCAGGCTGCTTCCTCTGGTGGCACAAAGAACTCCAAATGCCCAGTGTCAGGGTCCCAATGATGGATCATCTCCCAACCATCCATCGAGCATTCCAGCAGCAATGGTACTTTCTGGGCCTCAGACACCTCCCAGTCAATGGCATCCAACCAACAGTCCTCTTCCTCCCCCCTCTCCTCCTTAAATCTTCTGACTTCCATGTCCACACACGTAGCCTCTAAGGTGTCATCCATGTCACTGCCACAGTCAACAGGTGAACCATGGGAATCTCACCCCTACTATCAGGGAGGTGAAAACCCCACACTCACCAGCAGGGGAGCAGGAACATTCCCACATAAGGATATTCCCCTCCTTTGAATTTGAACGTACATCCTGTTAGATGAGACATGAATATCCACTTTGGTCCATCTCACTTCTAAAAACTTAAAGACTCTTGATGTATTTCCTCCATCCTAATAAACTTTCTCCGACCAACTTTTCAGGCTCTGGATTTGTGCCATGATAGAGACAGAAGGCTGTCATTTCACCTCACACCAGTTCCCTCATCCATCTGCACTGCATATATAGAGTTACAGGGCCTTTTGGGGGGGGGGGTGGACAGTGTGCACCATCATGTAACTCTACCATTTCTTGAGTTTTGGTTTGTTTGGTACAGAGGGAACTTGGTGACATGCCAGATTAGGATTACCTGGTTATAGAAATTCCCATATGGATGTATTATTATTCCCCATATAAATTGTTGATGGCTTTACTGGAGCATAAATTTTATTGAAAGATGTTGAGAAATACATTGTTATTGTTATGAGGGTTTATATGGTGTTGTTCTCTCAAGGCAGCTTATATTTTATTATTAAAGATAAGAATAATAGAATTAAAACACAAAGCAAGGGCAACTGTTAAAATGGAATTCAAAGCTCAAGTTCAAATACTGAAAACATCATTTAAAAAACAGATCACTAAAAAAGTGTTGGAGAGTAGGCACTAGGCAGTATAGGAGCAACATTAATTCTGTGGATTCAGCCTCTCCACATTCAAAATCTAGAACTCCATATATAGCTCCATACAATGCCACAGTGACACACAACATGGAAGATCCCTGCTCCTGCATGCCAGGCAGCAAACAAGCCCTTTTAAGCTCCAATAGGGAACAGAAGCTATCCAGCCTTGCAGCATTTGAGGGCCTCTCTGCTTGTTATGCCAAGAGGAGTTTTGGACCTCTCCCCTAAAGTCCTTCCCTAATGGCATCACCACTCATAATTGGTTTATCATTTCAGGACACAGCATGACTTTGAAAGAACTGAGAGAGTCTGAAAAAAGAAGACCCTATCAAACGTCATTGCACCATGCACTGAAGAAACACAGCTGTTTTCAATTTCTATCTGTGTGTGCCTCTGAGCATGTATGTTTTGAATTCCTGTGTGTTTCAGTCTTACAAGTTACAGAAAGAATGCCCCTGGAAAACAGAGAAATCTAAAATGCAAAGCACATCAGATTAACACTCTTGTGGCAGAACCTCTGCATTGGTTAAAATCTCTTTTAAGATTTAATTACATGCAGACTTGTCAGATTGGGAATTTCCAATTAAGTTGTCAGCATTCAGTCCTGGAGCCCATCTGTGTGGTGTATTGCTGTTTTCCCTTTTCCTGCATATGTGGCGGGACTGTAATTACTCCTTTATCCATTTTAATCTCTCATACTGACAGAGATTTGTTTCCAGCCTACCCCTTCTCACCAGCATCCCTGCCTGCTAGATAGCTGGAAATGTTAGACACGCCTCTTACATTTCACCTACTGCTACATGATGGTGGTCTGTCAGGTCTTAGAGAGAGGCTGGTTCCCCAGCCTTATTCTTACTCATCTCATTAGAATTATGAATGGGAAAAGACAAGCCAGGGCTCTGCTGCTCTTGGTGCTGGTGGGGAAAAGTTAAGGAGCACTGTGTTTCTCAGCTTACTCAGGAGAAAATGGCTGAGGTCCATAATGAGCAGATCTCCTGGAACTGTGAACTATGCCAGAAGGTCTTGGAGACAAGATTGGGTTCTAAGGCTGCCAATTGCCTATCACTATTTGGATGAGTCATCCGAGTGCCACAGCATAATGGAAAATATTAACTTAATGTTATGCATCTGGATCCCTCCAGCAGAATTCTAATTTTAGTTCTCATTAGTCACTACAGGCTTGTCCAGTGGAATAAAACAAGCTGGAGTTCAAAATAAAATAATGCCTACCATAAGCTTTCAGGCTTGCAGTGTTTATAATTTTTTGCAAGGAAAGCAGTCCTTTTGGACTCTGTGCAGCTATCAGGTTTTAAAACTGTTTCTTCCAGTTGCAACTGGATTCTGCAGTGCTGCTACAGATAGACAAGTAAAAAGAAAAGGAATGTCTCCTCTTTAAATCAAACTTTCTTGTTAACATGAACACTGTTTTTGGTTTACAAAAAGTTTAGTTAGGTAAAAGGAAAATTACTACTTTGTAACTATGATGTTTTGTGTTTTGTTATGTTTTTACTTCTGCTTGTATTTGTGTTACTTCTCCATTTTTTCAAATGTTAAGGTAAATTTTACTCATTTCAGTCTGTTCATTGTGATACAGCCATCTTTTTATTCCGTCTGTTCTGTATAACCTAGTATGTATAGCCTCATTTTCAGAGCATCTGTGTGTTTACCTGAATTTTTTTATAAATCAGTAGCACTTATACCCAAGTAAATGTGTTCAGAAACAAATCCTACAGAACAGCATCTCATTATTTAAAACTGATATAGAAAGAACAGCCTCTAAGAAAATGTGTTCCTGATTCAGGTGGCAACCGTACACACACTTTCACTGGTGTAAAACTTCTATTGGAGCAAAACTATTTCAGTCTGATTAAAGATCATGAATAGATCTAATTTTCTGGCAGTCATGCAGACATACTGGTATTATGCCAAGACAAATTAAATTGCAGTATAATCCAACGCATGATTACCATCTGAGCACAATGGAGCCTCCTCCCTACTGTGTTTAGAACTGCAGCCTCAGTTGCAAGCCCACACCCACACCCACAGCTAGGAAAGAATGAACAGTTGCAGGACAAGTCAGTACTCAGGATGTAAAGACCAGTTTTGGATGAACGGGAAAACAGCATGCGGGAGCAAAGAATAAACAAAGATGCAGAATACACCAGAGGTCATGAAGACAGTGTCAGCAAGCAAAATTAAACTGGAATAGGAAGTTCTTTATATTCCTTCCTGCCAGAAGGAGTCAGTGTCCCACTTGAGCGGGCAAGCTAATATCAGCCCAAGGCCTGAAGGTGTTTCTTTGAGGGCTTTGTCAACATGAGCTGTGTGGCTTGAATTGAGACAAGCTGGAAAAGCAGTCCCTTTTCCCTATAGATCCAGAATCATTCACTGCAATGTTTCATCCCTATCATTTAATTTTTCCTTGAATGTAATCCTGATTCTTCCAGACTGAATTTCCACATCATAAGATATCCCCTCTTTTTATCCTCCCACCTCACCCCATCCTTCCTTCTCATGCCTTCCCCATTCCCCACCTTTTCCCCATCGTTGTCTCTTTTCCCTCCCACAGGGGAAAGTAGACACAAGGCACTCCCACAAAGGACATTGCAGCAAATGTCAGGTGAGACTGAATTGTGCATGCCCCATTGAATCAGGTTTGTTCAGGATAAAGAAACTGATGAGGCCAACGCAACCAGGCTACCAAAGCGAAAAACATCCAGAATAAGGGAAATGATCCTGAAGTAGAAGAAAAGTGGAAAGCATCAGTTCAAATCTCCAGTAATAGATCCATTGAAATAATCTGAATCAATGGATGATGGAACCATCTCTGTAATAGAAGGAAATACGGTGTGCAGATAAGTAGATGCCACGCCCAGTTAGTGTTTCACCATGAGGAAAAGCTTCATACAGGACCGGCAGCTACTGCAATGTTCCACTTATGTTCACTTGAATTGGCAGCAGCTTCCCAGGATTTCAGTAAAGATTCTTTCCTAAGCCTAACTGGGGGTGCTAAGGACTGAACCAGTAACCTTCTGCATATAAAATAGCTGTTTTCGCCATCAAGCCCTATGGTCGTACCTGTAATCAATCGGCCCACTCTGTGATGAGGCAACTCTGCAACCAGTGTGATTGGCTTGTTTAAGCACTCCTTATGCAAAGATGCAACTGAGTGGCCCTCCCTGGGGAGTGGGGTCTGGCTTTTATGTCTCTGGATCTGTGTCTTTCCAGAATACACTGAAGAGTGAATCAGCCTTACTTTAAAAATAAATATCTTCCAGCCTAATACTGTGATTACCCAACTGTAATTTCGCCTCCCCCTGCCAAAAGCCTTGGCTGCTAGGAGTTCAGCAAATAGCGATGAAACCTGCAGTTCCTAATTGCCTGTTATGCCCTTTTCCTTTGCTTTGCTTTGGTTCTGTTCCTGCTGGTTTAACTTTGCAACCAATGCATGTTGCCTTACTGTATAACAAGTCTAGAGATGGGCATGAACCGCCCGTTTGGCAGTTCATGCCAGTTTGTTTTTTGGCCAGCCACCTGTCCGGCACTGTGACAAACCCAGACCTACTGGGATCTGCCACACGTTAACTAAGCTGCCACCAACCATTCCCTTTAAGAAGTCACACAGACCAGGGATGGATTTTTAAACAAATAAAGAACAAGGTTTATTTAAATCACACACAGGGAAAATAAAATGATCAGGTGAATAAGATTTAGTAACGTGGCTTAGTTTCACTCATACATACACACAGTTTGGTTCACACTGAACCCTTAACTTGAAGCACAGACCCTGAACCTATCAGTTCTGGCTAACCAACAGACACCTGAACCTATCAGGTTGGTACTCTGACACACAGTAGTACCCTGTCTGACACACAGACTCCCACACCAGCTTCTTCTTCCCAGCTGCTGCTTCGTCTCCTCCCAGCATCTCCTATACTTCTCCACACACGCATCACATATATATACAGTACAGCCCCTCCTCCTGATGTCCCGCCTTCCACTCCCCATAGGATGGAACTTTCCCTCCAAACCCATGACAGACAGGTAACATCAGTGCTGTATGTAACACCTCCCCTCTTTATAAGTTGTTTTGTAGGGGGAAAGCTAAGGTGCTTTTTCCCAAAAAAACAACCTGGATAAAACACACAAAAACAGTTATACATACAATATCATACTTACTTATACTTACATTCTAAGTTAACCATAGCAATTAGGCATTTAAACATTTACCATATACATTACATCAATTTACCTTTATTCTTACAAACCAAATTTAAAAAACAGGTACATTTAACTTTTTGTTCACCAAAATATATACATAGTCCATGTTCTTTCGCCGTCTTCATTCTTCAGGTCTTCTTGATAAGGCGTCAGCAACACAGTTCACTGACCCTCTGACCACCTTCACTTCAAAGTCATAGTCCTGTAGGTTTAAAGCCCACCTCATAAGTTTGCTATTGTGGGTTTTCATTGTCTTTAACCATTGCAGTGGTGAATGGTCAGTGCACAGAATAAAATGTCTTCCCCAGATGTAAGGCTTGGCCTTCTGGATCGCGTAGACTATGGCCAAACACTCCTTCTCCACGGTTGCCAAATGTCTCTCACCTTTTTGAAGTTTCCTACTCAGGTAGGACACTGGATGCTGGTCACCATTCTCATCCTCCTGGCACAGAACTGCTCCTACCCCGCTGTTAGACGCATCGGTGTAGATGATGAACTCCCGGTCGAAGTCTGGAGCCCGCAGCACTGGATAGTTGATGAGCGCCTGCTTCAACCTCTGGAACGCCTCCTCACAGTCGCTGGCCCACGGGATGCGGTCATCAGCCTTCTTCCTCGTCAGATCGGTCAGCGGAGCCGCAATCTCGCTAAACCTCGGGATGAACTTTCTGTAGTAGCCCACCAACCCAAGAAATGATTTGACTTTTTTCTTGGTGTTGGGTCTGGGCCAATCACGAACTGCTTCTATTTTGGCCTCGAGGGGTTTTATCACTCCTCCCCCTACCATGTGACCCAAGTATTTTGTTTCTGGGATACCCAGCTGCAGTTTGCTCTCTTTGCAGGGCCTGGGCCAAAGCACTCCCTCCCCTGGGTTAAAGTGCCTCTCCCCGGCTTCCTGGTCATCCCCAGCTTTCTTTCTGACCTTTTGAGCTTGCAGGGTCTCTGCTGCTAGCTCTAGGTTTCTCTTTAGGTCATGCCTTAAAGAGTCTATATATGTTACAACGTCTTGTGGGTCATCCTGGGTGATCTGCTCCCAATTTTGTTTGATCAAATCAAGGGGCCCTTTCACCCTTCTCCCAAATAAAAGTTCAAATGGACTGAACCCGGTACTGGCTTGTGGCACTGATCGATAAGCAAACAAAAGGGATTGCAGCTTCTGGTCCCAATTGTTTGGATTCTCTGCCAAGTAAGCCCTAATCATGCGCATTAGAGTCCCATTGAACTTCTCAGTTAACCCATTACTTTCAGGATGATAGGCAGTGGTTTCCTTGTGCTTAATTCCACAGATTTGCCATAAGCGTTTCATGAGCTTTGATGTGAACGATGCGCCCAAATCTGTGATTATTTCTGAGGCAAATCCCATCCTGGACATATACCCCACCAAGGCATCTGCCACTGTGTTAGTTTCAATGTTAGTCAAGGGAATGGCTTCAGGGTACCTCGTGGCATGGTCCACAATGGTGAGAATGAACCTGTTCCCCCTCTTTGTGGCCTTGGGCAAAGGTCCCACAATATCCACCCCTATGCATTTGAACGGAGTGTCAATCACAGGCAAAGGGCACAACTTTGCTTTGGTCCTGTCGCGGCTATTCCCCTGCCTTTGACACACATCACATTGTTTACAGAACTCCCTGATCTGCTTCCCTATGTCAGGCCAGTAAAAATTCTGTGTGATTCTCTGCTGTGTTTTGTTCACCCCTAAGTGTGCAGCAAACATGTCAGAGTGCCCCCTTTGTAAGATCATGGGGCGATCCTTTTCAGGTACCACTAGCTGACTTCGGATCCCATCTCCCCCTTTTGAGATATTCCTCAGGGTCTCTCTATATAAAATCCCCTTTTTCTCCAGAAATCTCACTGGGGTTTCAGGTGTTAGCTGGGCGTCAGTCACCTGTTCAAAACACTTTTGGAGAGTGGCGTCTGCCTTTTGCTCTTGTCCAAATCTGCTGTCTGTGGTTAAGGTTTCCACCACAGCTTCTGAACACCCCTCTGCTTCCGTCTCTGGCTCATCATTACCCCCCTGAACTGTCCCCGTGGTGGCTTGTGAGCGTGTAATCACTAGCACCCGTTTCACATGTTCAGCCAGGTCATTTCCCACGAGCACGGCTGCTGGCAGAGTCGATGAAATCGCTAGCCGCCAAACTCCCCTCCAGCCTTGAAAGTTTACAGGTACCTCAGCTATTGGCAGTGAGATTATCTGCCCCTCAATCCCTGCCACCTTCATGCTCTCATTTGGGATTACATACTCCCTAGGAATAATATCTGGATGGCACAGGGTCACCTGGGAACAAGTGTCCCGCAGCCCCCGATACTGACGGTCAAGTATTCCTACGTCCACCCCTGCTGTCTCAAACAACTGAGAATCTGTTCTCACCAGCAGGCAGCGCCTGACCTCTACAAGAGGACCATTTTCCTCAGCCTGATCAGCAGATGTAGCTGTTCCAGATTGAGTAGCCATGGCAACAGGCTCCCTCAGTGACAATGAGCCTTGCTCTTTCTGGACACAGAACACAGCTTTTGGCTTGGTTCCACTTGAATCATGAGGCACATTTCCCTTTATCTGCTTCCATTTCTCACACCCTGAGATTAGATGGCCCTTTCCCTGACAGAAATAACATTTTCTGCTGTACTTGGAGTCTTTCTCCTCTGGTTTTAGTTTTCCCTCCAAAATGTGAGGTCTTGGTTTCATGTCTGAGGGCTTCCCTTCACCATGGGCCCCTCCCCCTTGCTGCAATTTCTTCCCTTTGATTCTCAAATCCAGCTCCTTTCGCTTAGCCTCAAACTCAGCCCTGATCTGTAAAATTTCTTCCTCAGCCCTAGCTTTTATCTCTTTTACTTTTTCTTCAGTCTTATCTCTGACTTCTTTTAATTTAATGTCTTTTTGCTGATTATATTTTTCAAGATCTTGCTCACTTTGTCTGGCCTGAGCCTCATACTTTTCTCTTTCCGAAATTTCTTCAACTGATAAATTGTTATTTCTCTTATTTAGGAATGTTAATTCTAATTGTGCCATTCTAATTCTGTGTTTCAGTTCCATCTCTTCTATCCTCATGGCCATTCCCCTTTCCTTGGCATCTGCCTCTGCCTGCCTGATTTCAGCTCTTTCTCTTCCTCTTATTTTAAGCTGTTCAATTTGTTCCTCCTTCTCTAGTTCTTTCATTCTGAATTCATGTTCTAGAGATAACTTAAAGTTTCTTAGGTCTCCCTGTGGTTCTCTCACTTCCTCCATTTCCCTCACCCTCAGTTCATGCTGTTGGGCTAGGAGTATTTTTCTGAGGTCTGGGTTCTGTTCTCCCGTGCTGTCACCCTGCACTGAGCCAAATTCATCCTCAGAACCTTGGTCAACCTGGGGGTCTTTCACTTCACCCATTTCTGCCATTTGGCTTCGAGTCAAGGGCATAATCCCCCCTCAGAACAGGCTGCTTTAAAAAGTCAAGCCTCAAAATAAAACGACCACTTTTTTTTTTTTCTCTTTTGCCTCAGAACCAGCTTTCCCTATAGATTGCTGCTGTCCTTCAGCACTACTTGCAACAGTTGCAAGCTAGAGCCTACCCCCCTCTGCTGGGCCTCTCAGCAGGCAGGCTAGATCACTGCTACTACACAGTTTTGCCTCAGCTTTTTTCCCGCCAAAACCAGGCTGCCTCAGAGCACCCTAATCTAGTCTCCCCAGTTGGCACGTTCTTCTACTAGCGCACCTCCCCGTGAGGTACACCTAGAAGATTACCTACGCGCCTCAGATTGTCCCTGACTAGACCCCCCTTGCTCTGGGCACACTTGCCAAGGCTTTGCTGGACCACTGGACAACTGGACCAGTCGTATCCCACACGCTGGACACCAATCAATGTGACAAACCCAGACCTACTGGGATCTGCCACACATTAACTAAGCTGCCACCAACCATTCCCTTTAAGAAGTCACACAGACCAGGGATGGATTTTTAAACAAATAAAGAACAAGGTTTATTTAAATCACACACAGGGAAAATAAAATGATCAGGTGAATAAGATTTAGTAATGTGGCTTAGTTTCACTCATACATACACACAGTTTGGTTCACACTGAACCCTTAACTTGAAGCACAGACCCTGAACCTATCAGTTCTGGCTAACCAACAGACACCTGAACCTATCAGGTTGGTACTCTGACACACAGTAGTACCCTGTCTGACACACAGACTCCCACACCAGCTTCTTCTTCCCAGCTGCTGCTTCGTCTCCTCCCAGCGTCTCCTATACTTCTCCACACACGCATCACATATATATACAGTACAGCCCCTCCTCCTGATGTCCCGCCTTCCACTCCCCATAGGATGGAACTTTCCCTCCAAACCCATGACAGACAGGTAACATCAGTGCTGTATGTAACAGGCACTTCCCAGTCCCACCTCCTCCAGCAAGTGCCCACTCAGTGACCGTGCCCCAGCTTCCCTGCCCCGCCTCCTCTGGGCACTGCCTCTGAGTGGGTGCCCTCGAGAGAAGGCAGGGTTGGGAAGTGCCAAACACTTATTTGGATGAAAAATAAACTGTCACAAACCACCAAACTGGCAGTTCCTTTTTTTTAAATTTCTTCTTCTTCTTCACTTTATATCTCACTTCCATTAGAGCCAAGACAATGCTCTGGGTGGTTAAAACGAATATAATGCAAAACAAAAAAATAGACAAAAGCATTACAAACAGCTAATAATCTTTGAAAAACAGATAGCACAGACCAATCGAATAAACCCAGAGCGGACAAAGGAAACTGGGAGGGGGAGGTTCATGTCCATGCAATCAATCAATCAATCAATCAATCAATCAATCAATCAATCAATCAATCAATCAATCAATCAATCAATCAGTCAGTCAGTCAGTCAGTCAGTCAGTCTGTCTGTCTATTTATTTATTTATTTATTTTTCTGCAATCAAAAAGATTTTTATCAGCATATATCATGATAGATGTATAATGTGTCTTTTGTTTTCTTTGTCAAGATATAACTCACCAATCTTGACATTTAGGTAAAAAGCATTTAATGAAGCATGATACCACTGAGTAGCAATACTTTAACTCTTTGTAACGTAGGGAGAAGAAGGGGCAATGCTCTCAAGATGTTTTGCTGCAGATAAATTGAAGCGGCACAACCATATTTAAATATTTGATGGTGAGCTATTCTTAGTTTTTTCATTTATACTAAGATATCAGGACTGATCTCAGCCATATTGCTGCCCAAAATAAACAGCTCAAGCTGCTGTGTTAAGGCAGTCCTCCCTTATTCTGCTACCTGATCACTACATTACATATCCATACTTCTTGGCAACAGCTACAATTTTCTCTACTTTTCTTGTATGAGCAACAAATGAATGTGTGGGAGCACAACCAGGACTGCAGCCTAGGGACAACAGCCTAGTGAACTGGGGAAGGTGTCCATTTTATTTTAATCCTCTCCTCTTTCTCTTCCTGCTAAGAAGCTGACCAAAAAGAATCCTCTTTGAAACTACTTATGTGCCATCTCCCCTCATGTGTCTTCACTGCATTCAATGGCACCTGGATTTTGGCCTACAAAAAGTGTGTGTGTTTTAAGGGACCTAGAGGGCATATGCTGTACAAACATTATTTACAGCTTCGTAACACTCAGTTATACCCAGACATCCACCTGCTGAAGTAGGTTATTTGTGTGCCTCATGACTTGATCCATGCAGTCAGAGAGAGAAAACTGAGAGTCAAATCCATATATGTCAATAATGCCCTTGGGAGGCTGATAGGATTGCTGTGTGCATTCCATATTTGTCAAATGAAAATATATAAGGATTGCTATCAGGCAACTTGTGCTCTTCAAATATTGCAACTCCAGTTCCCATCAGCCTCAGCCAGACTGGCCAATTATGAGGAATGACAGAAGTTGTAATCCAACTTCTAGAGCAGTGGTTCCCAACCTTGGGCCTCCAGATGTTCTTAGACTACCACTCCCAGAAGCCTTCACCACCACTTTGGCTGGCCAGGATTTCTGGGAGTTGAAGTCCAAGAACATCTGGAGGCCCAAGGTTGGAGACCACTGTTCTAGAGGACCCACAGTCCTCTGCTCATTAATTGCATCATATAAATAATAATCATCACAACAAAGTTCAGAGAGAAGCAAGGAGCTTACACTCTGTTTGGCAAGTTCTAGCATGTAATTTTCAGAAATACTGTAGTTCAAATCTACTTCAAATCTGTTGTTTTTTTCATATTTTAAAGGTTACTGTATGTTTATGCATTTAGGTTTCAGTATAATACACATATCTAACTTGCAATACACATACCTAATGATGGTTTTAAAGTGATGCAACATACTTGCTGATCCCATGCACGTTTTAAAAAAACTTCACTTCCTCAGCCCACAGAGCCTCAGCCCACAGAGCCAAGAATTATTTAATTTGCCCTTATTGTCTCTTTTTGACCCACCTCATGATATTGGCAAATTTATTTATTTATTTATTTATTGGACTTATATACCGCCCTATAACGCTACAAGCACTCTCCGGGCGGTTTACAGTTTTAATTATACAGGCTACACATTGCCCCCCCCAGCAAGCTGGGTACTCATTTTACCGACCTCGGAAGGATGGAAGGCTGAGTCAACCTTGAGCCGGCTACCTGGGATTTGAACCCCAGGTCGTGAGCACAGTTTTAGCTGCAGTACAGCGTTTTAACCACTGCGCCACGAGGCGTGATAGCACGCTGCAGCAGACCAAATAGGGTTGTTTAAGGTCCACATGCTATCTGGATGTGTGGATTGCACCAAAAGCCTCTCGGCAGAATATGAATTTTGGCTAGAGATGGGGATAATGAGTGTTTGGACCCCTGGAACCAGACCTCCACGCACCCTTCCGCTGCTGCCATGGGCTCCACACTCCCTTCCTATCACTCCAGAGCTCGCGGTGGATTAGCCACTCCTGGCAGGAGGTGGGATGATGAGCCTCCCTGCCAGGTCGAAGAGTGGATAATCCACCGCGAGCTCCGGAATGATAGGAAGGGGGTGTGGAGCCCATGGCAGCAGCAGAGCAGCGCATGGACAGTCTGGCCCCAGGGGGCTGGACCCTTGTTATCTCCACTTGTGGGGGGCTATTTGTATTGGTATATGAATATAAATACCCCCATCTCTTATTTTGGCTAAAATTTAGCTGTGCAGCAGAAATGCAGGCTCTTACAGAGCAGAATTAGCTTCAAGTTTCCCCGGAGTAGACTACCTCTTATTGTCTCATCAACTGGCCAATGTCTCAGAGTGTTATTGAGACTGTAAGAGAAAATTTAAAAGGGTTGATTTACTCAGAGTTCTGAATAGATCAAAAACAACAGCATACTGTACAAAATGGGACTGGTTATATTACCCTGTTTCCCCGAAAATAAGAACTAACCGGAAAATAGCCCTAGTAGGATTTTTCAGGATGCTCGTAATATAAGCCCTACCCCAAAAATAAGCTCCAGTTAAGTGAAACCCCCACCTCCACCATTGTGCAGCAACCATAAGATGACATGACTGTATTTGAATAAATATATATTGTTGTACATGAAAAAATAAAACATCCCCTGAAAATAAGCCCTAATGTTGTTGTGTGTTTTTGTTTTTTGTTTGTTTTTTTGTTTGTTTGTTTGTTTGTTTGTTTGTTTGTTTGTTTGTTTGTTTGGAGGAAAAATTAATATAAGGCCCTGTTTTATTTTTGTGGAAACACGGTAGTAGTAGTAGTATAGTAGTAGCCTTAGAAGACGCATACTGCCTGCTCCTAGCAGTCTCCTGCAAACTGCATTCTAACAGTAGACTCGCTAGGAGACTGACTAATGACGGGCTCTGACTGACTCTCAACAGACTGACTGAGAAAAAGAAGGGGAAAAAGATGATTAAGCAGAGAAACAGTCAGTCCAGCTCAGAAAGCTCCCTCCCAACTAAACCTAATGAAGATTGTATATGAGGCTGGAAATATTGTCAACAATTGCATACTGGACCACCTAGCGAACCTTCATCCTGCTCCAGCCCAGCCACGTAGACAAGCCTTAACTTGAATTCTCCATGTCTGCGCTACGCCTTGTCTTTAAGCAAAATGCAAATGGCATGGAGCAAAGTAATTAAATAACAAAGTGTTGGGCAACATTTTGTACAACATAGTCTCCAAGATTAAAATAAGTCTAAAAGCACATTCCTATTCATCTCTACTCAGAAGAAAGTCCCCTTATATCCAGTGGGGTTTACTACAGCTGACTGCATAGCTCGGAAGTTTATGTATCTGGCTGGGGAGTCAGAGGCTGGGGGTGTTGCAAAGTTTTGAATTTTGGTTAAATTCTTCTAGCTTCACAGCAGAAGTGCAGAGATTCATAGAGCAGAATAGCTTCAAGCTCCCCAGATTAGTCTGCCTCTTCTTACTCATCAGCTGGCACTTACAGCTCCCATAACTCACTCTCAGACATTATTAAGAGAAAGAATAAAAGTATTTATTTACTTACAATTGATCAGATCAAACATCAAACTGACAGCAAACATGACTCACTGACTTTCAGCAATAGGCCTCAACAGAGTAACTAACTTCCAACATACAAAAGAGAGGCAGGGGAAAAACAGAGCAGAGAGGCAGAGCTCACTTTTAATTGTGAGGCAAGGAGGGAACGATTAGTTAGTGCTGGATTGATTGATAGCCACCCCAGTCCAGAAAAAGTCCCTCCTAGCTGAACCTCCTAAAGGCAGCATGGAAGGTTGCAAAAAAATTCCAACAGGGAGTTAAATTTCTCACTGTGCCTCCTGGGAAAAGAGCCATCCTGTATGGCTTAGGGCAGGGATGGTGACCCTTTTTGATCCCAAGTGCCCAAGGTGCAACACACAATCAACTTATTTATTTCAAAGTGCCAACACTGCAATTAAAACCCAACACTGAGGTTTTAATTTAGAAGAAACAACTGTTCCTGCACTGGAAGGGTTAAATGCTTGGGGTTTTTTTTCTATGGGTGGTGTTAACAAAGAAATACTTACTGGTCCTCCAATGTCCCATTGAGCTAGACTGGTAAGGGTCACCATTGCACCCCTCCGCCGGACCACTGCACCAGCAGAAGGGAGTGCCGAAATCTGGGATCAGAGGACAGGTAAGTATTTCTCAATGGCGCCTTATGGCTCATGTGCCCACAGAGAGGGCTCTGTGTGCCAGCTGTGGCATGTGTGCCATAGGTTCACCATCACTGGCCTAGGGCAAGCTGGACAGTCCCAGAGCATCCTCCAGAATAGACCTGAGCAAATATTGGGATTATTATCCTCCAAATGTCTTCTGTCCAGTCCTAGGCTTTTGTATATGTGCTACACATTTTGTTGATATTTTCATGGAGCCATCATGACTAAGGTAGTCGTTGTGGCAGTTACACCCATTTTGAGCCTCTATGTAAAATGTACAACGAATTACCTATATCAGGTTTCTATACAAATGGCATCATATGACTGTATAGTGCGTGTGTATAGGTGGAATGCTAGTGTGGTTGGCAACTGCCAGTCTGTATGCTGATGTGTTAGCTTGTTTGGAATGCTGGGGGAGTCCGGTGTGGGTATCAGTTAGAGGTGACAGTTGAGAGCTGGAATCAGAGAGAGAGCAGTATGAGATCAAGGTTGGGTGCCTTCCCCGTATAGATAAAGCTCATCATTTCCTTAAAAACTTCATGTTCCATGTCATTGATTTCAACTCGATTCTTTCATGTTCAAACATAGCACTCAAAACTGAAGAACAGGCTGCTAATACAGCTTTTGTGAGCCTGGAACCCCTGGCCTGCCACACACAAGCAGCAGTCTGTGAAGTGAGAGTTTTCCCAAAGGCCTCCCAACTCATCAGCCAAGCGGCATTCCGGTACCTTCACCATGTCCATGGAGTTTTGGCCAGAAGTATTGACAGGGTCCTGTACACTCACCTCATAAAGAGAGTGAGTTCATCGTCTAGATGTCCATTGGTCTCATCCAAGAGGAAATCTTTTCTAATAAACTTCTCGAATCCCCAGGCTTTGTCTTGAACAAGCCAATAGCCTTGCTGAGTCTCCCTTGCTTTTGTTTCTTCTCCTTTTGCTTTCAGGATAGAGAATTTGAATTTGGCTTGGACTTCACTCTTTGGACAGTGACAAGGAAAGGAAAGGAAATCTTTGCTCTCTTCATCCACACCCTTTGGGTACGCACCCAAAACACACCTAAGATCTACAGCAGACCTGAGCAAAGTGCGGCCTGAGGACCACATATGGCCCGCGAGCCGCTCCTGTCCAGCCTGCAGACAGTTTTGAACATCAAAACCATTTATAGCTTTTTGTCTAAGGTTGATCAGTTGCTTATCTTTAACATACCGCAAAAAAACTCTTTAGTATTTGTGAAGATTAACAAGTTTAAAATAAAAACAATCATAGCATCACTGTTTCATTTTATTTTTAAGTAAAGATGGCTCGGCCCCTGAACACAGTTCAGATTTTTCATGTGGTCTTCCTATAGAAATTATAGGAGGCTCTAATGGTTGTTGTGAGTTTTTCGGGCTCTTTGGCCATGTTCTGAAGGTTGTTCTTCCTAACGTTTCACCAGTCTTTGTGGCCAGCATCTTCAGAGGATAGGAGTCAGAACTTTATGTTAAAGTCAGTAAGTTTTTAACATTTTTACTTCCTTATTTCCACCAGACATTTATTTTCTTCACAATCTTAATAATACCTTTGTTAATTCTTATTTTACATCCATATTAATAATCTGCTTTACTCTGTTTTTACTTCTGTTTAGAGCAGTTCTGCTTCTAATTTAAGCCTAAATCGCTTGGTACAGTTTTGGAATCTTTCTTCCCTCTGAAATAATTCTTTACTTTCCCCCACTGAGATTCATGTTCCGTTCTACTTTCCTTTCAATGAGTCTGTTAGTTTGTTCATTAATATTAGTTCTTGTAATTTTATTAAACAATCCTCCACCGAAGGTTCCTCCTTGTCCTTCTATTGTTTTGCCACTTGAATTCTGGCTGTGCCTAATATGTATAAACAAATGTTTGTGTCTTGTCTCGAGTTTAGCTTTTCCATATTGAACAAATAAGTTACAGGTTTCATCTCCATTTTTATTTTTAAATCTATAGTGATTATTTTTTCTATTTCTTTCCAAAATTTCCTAATAAATTTACAACCCCACCACATATGATATAGTGTTCCTTTTATTGCCTTACATCTCCAGCATTTATCTTTCTCATTTTATTTCACCTTTGCCAATTTCTCTGGTGTCATATACCATCTATATAATATTTTCATATAATTTTCTTTCAAATCTGTACTTATTAATAGTTTTTTGTTAGCAATCTGTGCTCTAAACCAATCCTCTATCTGAATTATTCTACCTGATTCCTGCATCCATTTTATCTAATTACTTCCTGTTCCATATTTCTTTCAAATAATAGTTTATACAACTTTGCGATTTGATGATTTCCCCCCCCCCCATATTTTGTCTAGTTCTGTAGGTTCTTTAACCAATCCAATTAATTTATTATCTATTTTCCTTCTTTCTTATAGCTATCTGTGTGGAAACCACGGGTATATTATTCCTACTTGAGTCATATTGTCTTGTTCTTAATCTTAGTTGTCCATCATCTTCCTCTATGAGTAGATCTTTATGTGTTAACTATTTATCATTCTTTATGTCAACTTCCTTTGAGAGAACTTCATGGGGGGGGGACATCCACATTGGAATTCCACAATAAAATTTCCCTTTATATTTCTCCCATACTCTTGTTAATGCTTTTCTTATATTATTATTATCAAAAGCTTTGTTCACTTTCTTTTTTCCATACCATAAGTATGCATGAAGTTCATATTTTAAATCTTTGCTTTCTAATATTAATATTTTTTCATCCTCCAGTGTTATCCTCTCTTAACGATTGTAGTGCTGCCACGTCATAATATAATTGGAGGTTTGGGAGACCCCATCCTCCTCTTTTCTTGTCATCTTGCAAGTATTTCAATTTTGTTCTTGGTTTTCTCCCCTGCCAAATAAATTTTATGAGTTGTTTTCTCCACAAATGAAATGGTTTGTTATTTATTATTATCGAGATATTCTGAAATAGGAATAAGAATATAGGTAATACCATCATTCTGATAGTTGCTATTCTGCCCATCAATGAGATTTTTAAGTGTTTCCATCTCTAACTTTTTCTTAATTTCTTTCCCTTTCTTCTCATAATTTTGTTCAAATAAGTCCTTTGTCTTTTTAGTTATTGTTATACCCAGGTATCTTACTTTATTCACTACTTTATAACCAGTCTTAATTTCTAATTCTTTCTCTTCTTTTCCTGTTATATTTTTTGTCAATATATTAGTTTTTCCTTCATTTACAATTAAACCTGCTCGTTCTCCAAAGTACCTGATTATTTCTTTAAGTTTTGTTATATTACATGATGGGTCTTCCAGAAGGATTACCATGTCATCTACGAAGGATCTTACTTTAAAGTGTTGCTTCTCAATTTTTAAACCTTTAATTTGTTCCTCTTTTCTTATTTTCCTTAGTAGTACCTCCAATGTTGTTATGAACAACAGGTGTGAGAGTGGATATCCTTGGCATGTTCCTTTAAAAATCTGACATTGATTAGTTTCTCACGGTTTACTATTATTCTTGCATTTTGCTTACTATATATGCTTTTTATCCATTTTAAAAAATTATCTCCTACTTCTATTGTGTCTAGAATGTCAAACATAAATTCCCAATTAATATTATCAAACGCTTTTTCTGCATCTAGAAAAAAACATTCCTAACTTCTTCTCCAGATGTTGTTCATAGAATTCCAAGACGTCTATTACCAATCTTACATTTTGTCTCATGTCTTTGTGGTAAGAATCCTGTTTGATCTTCCCCAATCCATTCCTTTAATACCCTCTTGAATCTCTCTGCTAATATTTGAGCAAATATTTTATAATCTACATTTAACAGTGATACAGATCTAGAATTTTTGGATCCTTTGGATCTCTATTTTCTTTGGGGATAATTATGCTGTTAGCTTCTCTCCATGTTTCTGTGCATCCTTCCAGTAAAATATGATTTATTGTTTGTTTTAAGGGAAGCGTCAGTTCCTCTGATAATTTTTTGTAATACAGTATAGTGTGGAAAAGTCATCTGGGTCTGATGTTGTTCCCTATTTTAATTTTTTTATTGCCTCTTGTACTTCCATTGTCAATATTGGTTCATTTAATCTAATTCTCTGGTCATCATTTAGTTTAGGTAAGTCTTGACTTTTTAAGTATATTTCATTATCTTCTTTTTTCCTTAAATTAATTTCTTAGTATTTTTCAAATGTATCCCCTATAATCTTTGGGTCGGAAAATATTTATTCTCCCTTTCTAATTTCTCTTATTATATTTTGTTCTCTTTTTTTCCATACTTGGTAAGCTAACCATTTATCTGGTTTATTTCCTTGTTCATAGAATTTTAGTTTAGTAAAGTTCTTTTTCTCTCTCTCTTCTAGCATGAGTTCCAACAGCTGATTTTGTAGGCTTTTTATCTCTTTAAAAAATTCTTTTTCCTGTTTTTTTCTCCCTAATGTTTTCTAATTTTTTTTCTTGGCTTTTTCTTTATTTTTGTCTCCTTGTTCATATTTTGTTTAAAGTATTCCATTTACCCTTTTGTCCTTTAGAATATTTCTTTCTTTCTCTTTAATAAATTAGAAAAATATTTTCACACAGCTGTCTGTAGTTTGGACTGAGAGGATCTGTGGTACTAAAACCAGTCCTTGCCTCGTCTAGTAAATAACAAAATGTGCTTTTAGGGGCCAGTGGTGGCAACTTGACACCAACTATTTATTTTAAAACTGTGTAACTAACAAATCAATTAATATAACACAATTAATTAAACGCACCCATTTCTAATACTAACAGTCAAAAATAATATCCTCATTTCTAACTATTATTGATAAAGAATGAATTTTTAATCCTAACATTCCAAGCTCTGGTAAAATCGCACTGTTTGATATGAGTGCAATGCAATCCTAAACATACTTTTTCCAGGAGAAGGCCTTCTAGCTTCTGTAGGACCGACTCCAATGTAAGTATGTTTTAGGATTATAATTTACAGTAAATTCATATGGCACCATGATAAATGAGTAATTCAAGCTTTTCCACACCAATCAATCATTTTTCAGAATTTAAAACGTTATGTTCAAATACTGTATATTTGACTGCCTACTAAATGAAGAAAGCTAATATTGTACAACATGCTCCAGGACGAAACCTCAATTCTATAAATACATATAAAGAAGTTTAGTAGTATGTCTCTTAAATGATGATGTAGGTCTTTTTAAACCACAAGACATCAGCAGATGCCAAAATCTAACAGTTAAATTGTAAATTTTGAAGTTATTATTTGTAATAAACCATAAATTATTTTCTAAACATTAGTTTCTCACATAGTACGTAATATTTGAACGTGCTGCAGATTCACAGTACTTTTCCCTCTGGGTGCAGAGATCAGTATTGGCCCATGCTATTTTTGTTTGGCTGAGCTATCATCATATATAAATAACTGCTCTATACTATTAGAGGAAGGGGTGCTTCTTAAAACTTATCTCTTAAAGCAAGCTGAAAAGGCAGTTAGCAGTTTGTCAGTCAGCATTATTCATGGGAAAACCCGAAGTGATGGGGTTTTCTGTGACAAAGAATACTTTAACGAGTGTTGGTTAACAGACCCCCCCCTCCAAATTCATTGTTGTGAATAGAAATACAGTATGCTGAAAATTTGCTCAGATTACAAGTACACCACCTGTATTTGATAAAACAGTTTCCTCATATGATTTCTTGACAAATGCTGTTCTTTACATTGCCAAACAACATCATTGAGAGATATCAGCAGGGTTGTGGAAACACTAAGGTTTGCTGAAGATTCAAAAATCATTTAGGTGATGGTGGGGGACACCTACCAAGCAACCCGCTCTGTAACAACTCAGTGCTCAGAAGACATGGAATGCTGACTCACTTTGTGGAGGGTGGGGTACAAAACTGAGTGTGAGTAGGAATGGAATGGAGAGTGAATAGAACTTTTCTGCCATAATCTCTGTGGAGCCTTTTTCCCATACAGTGCTTTCAGCCCTTATGTTTCCTGCTAGTAACCAGTTTTCCAGCTGCTGAAATATATGCCAAGCTGTCACGGCTCCCATGAAATGACTGACAGGCCCAAAATAGCTCCACAACACTGTACACTAAGCCACATCCTCTCCTTCTCTGCTTCCTCATCGTGCTGGCTGGCACAGTACAGTATAAAATGAGCCTGAAAGGAGGGGGGAGGAATACATCTTCCACCTGTGTGCCAGCTCTCATGGAGGATATTTGATTGGTCTCCATCTGTGTTACAGTACTAAAGCAGCACAATGGAAGATTTGGAACAACAGTTATAAAATGACACATTTAAACAAAGGGGATTGTAAAACCTTTTAGCCTTTGCCCTGCTTCATTTTGAACTCCCAAGGCCAAACTTTCCCGTTGCTCCTTTTATCTCTTGATTCCCTACTTTAGCCTTCCAGTCCCCTATAATGAGAAGAACATCTTTCTTTGGTGTCAGTTCTAGAAGGTGTTGTAAATCTTCATAGAACTGGTCAATTTCAGCCTCTTCAGCATTGGTGATTGGTGCATTAACTTGGATTACTGTGATGTTGAAAGGTCTGCCTTGGATTCGTATTGAAATCATTATCTCATTTTTGAGATTGTATCCCAATACAGCTCTCCCCACTCTTTTGTTGACTATGAGGGCTACTCCATTTCTTCTACAGGATTCTTGCCCACAATAGTATATATGGTAACTGTCTGAATTGAATTTGCCAGTTCCTGTCCATTTTAGTTCACAGATGCCTAGGATGTCAATGTTTATTTTTGCTGTCTCCTGTTTGATCACATCCAGCTTACATTCCAGGTTCCTATACAGTATTTTTCTTTGCAACATCGGACTTTCCTTTCACTTCCAGGCACGTCCACAGCTGAGTGTCCTTTCGACTTTGGCCCAACCACTTCATTAGCTCTGGAGCTACTTGTACTTGTCCTCCACTCTTCCTCAGTAGTATGTTGGAGGCCTTCCGACCAGAGGGGCTCATCTTCCAGCATCATATCTTTTAGCCTTTCGTTTCTGTCCATGGAGTTTTCTTGGCAATGATATTGGAGTGGCTTGCCAGTTCCTGTTCCAGGTGGATCACGTTTAGTCCGAACTCTCCACTATGACCTGTCCGTCTTGGGTGTCCCTGCACAGCATAGCCCATAGCTTCTCTGAGTTGCTCAAGGAGTTGCTCAAGCCCCTTTGCCATGACAAGGCAGTGATCCATTAAGGGGAGGATTTTAAATTACAGTGCAGTTGAAGAAAGATACAAGAAATATGTGCAGAACATATATGGGAAAATGGATTAGATTCTGACAAAGGAGGACTGAAAATTGTTGAGAGAGGACCAGTTATTTAAGACATGCAGATTACAAGATTTTACTGGCAGAAAATAGCAATAATATGAAACAACTATTGGTGAAAGCTGAAAAAGATATTGCAGTGACAGCTGAACATTAGGAAGAGAAACATCAGTACAGGAGTATTATGCATAAGAAGACAACATTCATTCAGAGACAATAAGACTGCTGTGAAGGGGTCCCAGTGGGACCCATGGCCAGGCCTACCCAAGCATTCAACACCAATGGACACAGGGTTAATCCAACCCCGAACCCCCCATTCCTGTGAGAGTACCTGCCTGTTGTGGGGACACAGATGTCAGGTCACAGATGGAGGTTGACAGAGAAGAACAGTGGTCTGATTCTGCAGAACCTTGTGAAAGCCTCAAAACAGGTGAGTCTCAGGGTAGAGCTGGGCCAGAAGAGGCATGGGAACTTGTAGGAGTTGTGGTAGAGGACAGGGATTATTAGGGTATAAAGCCAGGATGGGGGCTTGAGTTGTGAGTCTCGCTGTCAAGTCAGACTTAAGTTGCACCAGTGACTCGACTCTAACTCAACTTGGGTATTTTTTTTTTCTTCAATGACTCGGACTAGACTCTTGACTTGGAACCCACTCACCCCTCCCTTTTTTCCTCTGGGGGGAAAAACATATTTTTAATAAGGACTCAGACTTGTGACTTGGGATATGGAACTTGGTACCAATGACTCAGACTTAGACTTGGGACTCAAACCCAAAGAATGGCCAACTTCCCTGATATAAAAGCATCAGCAAAGAAGGCTCAGGAAAGGATGCAGTACCAGAATCGGAGAGTGATCTAACAGTGGACAGGAGACTGGTGGCAGAGACTGGAGGAGGAGGAAACAGGAGAGGATGAAGAAAGACATATCTGGACACAGATACTGGACTTTTCTCAATGAGAACCTCCGAAATAAGCCATTCAAGGCTCTTGCTTTAATTGGCCTTGTGATGCCATTGTGCAGAGTAGACCTCCCCCAATCTTGCCCTTGGAGCTCCTACACTGACACGGTTACAGTGGTGAAGACGCCACTGGTTTGAACATCTCCACTGTTGGAAAGCAGAGGTGCCGGCCATTCAGAAATTGGCACACCCATGTCATGGCCGTGAGCAGAGATGTGGACAGAACTGAGTCACCTCAGGGAAGGGTGAAGTAACCACTCGCCATGTTCAGGACCATGATCTAGCTGTTAGATGAAACTGTAATGTCAAGTTGTTAGGTTGTTAAACAGAGTTATATGTTTCATAGCCTTGAATCCTACCTTTACATCTGGACCAATGGGAGCTTTTGATGTTTCCTATGCATGGAGCACTTGGGGAGCAAGCAGGCAATAGAAAAACAGGAAACGTTATCATAAAATGGACTAAATCAATAAAGGAAGTAGGCCCTTGGTTTGCAAGACCTGAGCGTGGCTGTTAATGATATGCCCTTTTGGAGGCATTAGTCCATGATGCTGTTGTAAATTGGAAATGACTCAATAGCATACAACATAACAAAGCAAAGTCAACAGGTACACTATGGTATGTAATAAACTGTACACTAAGAAAAAAAAGAATTTGCAATATTTAAGTTTTTCTTAAATTATGCACAGCTCCCCTAAAATCCAGGTACCGTATGTGTTCAATGTCCATGGCACTAAGCCAAGAGAAATGTTGAGACACACAGGACCAAAACCAAACCAGGCCTGAATCTAGTTTAGAGAGGAAAGCTCCTAAGATGCTAAGCATTCTTGATAGAGAAGATGATATATACCAAATAAATAGATTACAAGGTAATTAATTGCATGGATTTATGCTAGAATGTAATTGTAATTGTAGATGCATGTGAGGGAAGACAACATATTTATTATTTTTCTTCAGAATACTTGCTGTTGTTTTGTGTTGAGAGAACCTGAAGTATGGGATGATGCCTTCAGGCTTTAAAAGCACAATGCGGTAACTAATACTGTTATGTTATGGCAAGTTTGGGGCCAAGTGATTTCTGAGAGAGACCAGATTAAGTAGGTAAGTATCTGTTCTAGTTATGAGACATAAACCACACTAACCTTCCAAAGTGGAAGTTTTATCTATAAGTGCAGAATTCAAAGGGACCATGGGAGGGAAATTAGGCATTTTTATCTGAGCTGGGAATCTTTATGTGGAAGATTAAACTGGCACTGCTGAATATAACTGGTGCAATCTATGTGGGTTTGTGTAACACTTTAAAGTTCTATGGGGCTATTTGCTTACTGTTGATTAATCTTGCAAACAAATTTCACAAAATTAATATCTTCTTTTTTGTATTACATGAGCAATTAGAGCAACAACTAAATGCTACAATTTGTGCACCCAAGTCCTTGGCAACAGAACCAATACAGGAGTTGCTTGTAGAATTAGCAAAATTCAAGTGTCCCTTTGATTTCAAAGTCACACAAAAATCCACGATATCTTCCTCAGCTAGAGTTGGTTAGCCATAACACAGGAGAATCTTCAAAATCCTAAACCAAGTTGGCAAGGGCTTCAGCAGCAACAGCAGCTCTGGCCTCTTCAGTTCTCCTGCTCTTTCTGATTCAACAATCTGCCCCTCACAGCCCTGCTCTTTCCTTGTCTCACCCGTAGAAACTGAACCAATATTTCATAGGAGTGACAGTGGCTTATGCATTTTGCAATGCCTGTTCCAACTACAGATTTCTTAAGGAAATTGTTAATACAATCCCTGTGAAAGGAGGCTAAATAGGATTCCACTCACAAAGACAGACCTGTTTATTCAAGTATTGTATTCCTTTCATGACTTTGGAATGAGATCAGTTTTTGAAAAATAAAGTTTTGCAGTGTATCTGCATATAAAGATTTGTAGGAGCTTAGGTTTTCATGAGCATTTTTAAAAAATTCTCTAGATACATCAATTTTAGGAGGAACCAAAAAGATAAAAATATTAAATAAAATTTCCAGGAGCCCCCTTGTAGTTGGAGGTTATTTTAAACAATAATAGCAAAAAGGGTGCAGAATTTTATGCATAGTAGAAAATGCCAGTACTGGATGATGATTCAATGTCAGAAATGTAGAAAGTGTACGTTCAGAATTAAAATATGGTATTTTCCTTCACAATTCTTGAAACAGGTTTTGGAGTTGTGTTACAACTTTGTACTGGGCCTAAAAGAATATGCTCCCACTTTGACTACAGCACATAGATTGAACTTGGCCTTTTAGAAATTCAAAATATCACTATGCTAAATTGTAGGTCCTCCTCAAAATTTTCTCTCTGAAGCCTGCTGATGGGTGGGCATTTTGAAATAGGCTGTAATGTAAAACCAAGAAACTAGTAATCTTCTGTCATTTAGAGGAAAAGAAACAGCCTTGATAGTAATGCGGCTAGGAAATAAATACTTCAACTGGCCTCTTTCATCTTTTGCTTATTTTTGTTTGTTATGGAGTTGGCAATTCAAATCATTTCTTGCTAGTTTTAAAAATACTTAACACAGCAATGAACATTGAGGGTAAAGAAATCCTGTCATTTTCAATGAGTCAGCCGCCATGTGGCACATAATAACTGTTTAGGAATCATCCCTAAATGCTGCATGGTTGTTTGGTAATTTGTAATGTCAACTTAGAGGAAGTAATTGTATGGGCAAGCAATTACCTCACCCCTATGTTAGAAAAAAGTAACAAAGTATCATGTCACAGCCAAAAAAAAAACCTTTAAAAAAGTTTATTGTTTTTGTATATCCTACTGAATTTGTTATATTTATTGCCTGAAATCCTGTTGGCATAAACGTATATCAGATAACATCTGATAAAAACTTCCCATTCCCTGCTGCTTCAGGTTCTGAGGCTCCCTCGGGACCTCTTTTGCCCCTGGGAAGCCTTTGGGAGTCTTGGGATAAAGGGGGAGCCTTTAATTCCGGGAAACCGGTACCCATTTGCCATTGGTGGTCCCAGTTTGGCAGTGGGACTTTTGGTGCAGATTTTCCAGTGAGAACGTCTCTCCCTCCCTTGCCCTGCATCCCAGGGTTCTTCTGTCCTTTTAATAATCCACAAACTCTGCTGATTAAACCTCTTATTTAGATGCTAAAGATATGGGTGCTTTTCAAGGGAAAAATGGTAGTAGTAAAATGGTTTGGAGTGCTAAACTTTTAGATTCAAGTGCGCAGTGTGCAATGAAACTCCCTGGATTAACTTGGAACCGTCACTCCTTCACTCTCATCCTGATTTACTTTACAGGATTATTGCTATGGATATTAAGACAGGGAAGAGGAAAGCCATGTATGCAGTCTTGAGCTCATGGGAAGAAAGGTGAGATATAACTGCAAAAAACAAACAAAATTAATGTTGCTGATTAACACTGTAAAATGGGGTGGGTGAGTAAGCAGGAGCTGGTGTCAGCCTCATCCCTGCAGAGATGGTCCAGCAAATGCACGTCAGCTTACCTCTTCTTTCTCTTGGTCATGTGAGAACTGAGAAGAGTGACAATTAATCAGTGCTCTGAGAACAGCCCCCCTCAGCAGTGAAGAAGATCAGCCTGAAAAGAGACTTGATGTGAAAATGAACCTAGTTCTGCAATCAAAGTTTGTAATAAAATGCGTGTCACCAAACTATATCCTGCTCCTGTACAATCCGATTGCTTGTAAATTATGTTCATCGCATTAGAATGCTTATGCTGAATTACTTGTTTACATACAATTTTTTGGTCTTGCTTTTCAGCACAATTAGTTCCAGAGATTACAATTGACTTCCTAATTATAGATTATTGTTAGATGCTCTGGGAAGAACGGGGTAAAAATTCATTAAATGAATGGGTGTAGTAGAAGGAAATGGTGTAAGAAACAAGGCTGTTTCACCAAACCTGTTGGAAGAGCAGCTCTGGAGAAGGATCCTCCCTCACCTGTCATCACCAGATACTGTAGCAGAAGTGAGACACAAAGTCCTGCTGAAGGACTCCTTCCTTCCTTCCTTTCCTGTCCTCTTCCAATGGTGTGCTGTGTCTTTTTAAATTATGAGCCTGTGAATGTAGACAGTCTTCATAGGGGTTAGAGGAAAACCATACCAAAAGACTTTGCAGCTGAAGAGGAGAATTCGACTGCTTAATTTACTTATTTGTCATTTTTATAATCTTTCTTTCTCTTGGTGAGGGCAAAGCAACATACATATGGCTTTCTTCCTCCCTTTTTTATCCTTAAAAAGTTGCTGAGAGAGTGTGAAGAGCCCAGGGTCAACCCGTGAGCTCCATGACTGAGGGGGTGATTTGAACCAAGTCTTTTGAGTTGAATCCAAAACTAAAAAAATTATACTACACAGGATCTCAATCAAACAGACAATAATTCACCCCATGAGTCAGAATAGCAGGTACAGCTATAACAAAGTCATTCCCAGTCATAAAAAAGCCTATGCTATTTTTTAAAATCTTAATTTGCTGCTGAAAAGATACAAGGGTGGATCTCAGGGGAAAGCATTCCATTGGCTGGATGCTCTTGTTCAGAAGGCTACATCTCCAGTTTCCATTCATTTTACTTTAAATGGTGGGAAATCCCAAAAAGAGGTAAATAACTATAACTTGAGTGTGCTCAGGTTCATTAGTGGCTAGGCAGTTTGTCAGGTATCCTCATGCCCAGTCAGCACAAAAAAAGGATTATGTTGGAATTGGTATTCTTGATGAACACATTCATTTAGCACTGCTTGACACTCATGAGGGGAAAAAATGCATATTTTCCTTGGAAATTCAGACAGTTGCAAGATTTGCAGTACATTTTAGAGAAATAAAACATACACGTAGGTCTAAAAAATGCAAACAGCTAAAAATACCTAAAATTGACAGAGAAGTGCAAGCATATTTTTTTTTAAAAAGATAGCCAATGTGATATAGTGGATAGAATGACAGACTAGGACTCAGGAGACCCAAGTTTGAATCCCTGCTCAGCTATGGAAACCCACTGGGGGAGTAAAACTGGTAAAACTATCCTTTACTATTGCTTACTTTGGAAGCCCTATTAGGGTCACTATAAGTCGGTTCCAACTTGACACCACATAACACACATATTTTAGTAAATGAGACACATATTCAGAAATTAGTACATTCAAAATATGCACACATTAAGAAAAATGTTTATGAACTTGCGTAACAAATTTCCATGGAAATATTTAAAACAAAACCTTGTTAACTTGATACAAAATGAAAGATGCAATGAGAAAATGCAACAAAATCCAGAATTTTAAAATTGTTTTCAATGAATGCTGAACTGATATCAACGAAACTGAAAGTAGGGTGGGGCGTAATATTCTGTACCACAAGATGTGTAAATGAACCAGTAGCCAGTGTAACAGCTAGATAGATATTCTACAAACCAGCCACATTTAGCAGAGGAGTAGATATATTTTGACATTGCAAAGCAAACTTCAAAGACAGTCATATACACAATGCATTACATTAGTTTAAGCTAGAGGTTATTGTCAATAATGCATCTCTACGTGCAGAGTGTGAAGAGCGAATGAACCACGGAAGGTTTTTGATTTATAATAATTTATAAAGCAGGCTATTTAAGGCTATTTAAAAGGGCTGTAATGAGTTCCAGTAATGTTTTTTGCTGGTCAACAACACAACTTTGGGATGATAAGGGCAAATGAGATGATGCTGATGAGGCTGATATATATATGTGCTGTAATTCCAATATTACTGGGGTTACCCTATCACACAATGCTCTATGAGAAAGACGTCCTACTGCCGATACGCTTCCAGTCGGAGTTCAAGGTGCTGCTGGTGATTTATAAAGCCCTAAACAGCTTGAGACCTGGATATTTAAAGGAGCACTTTTCCCTATGTAAAGCTGCCTCATCATTAAGGTCTGCTGGGGAAGCCCTCCTCTATGCCCTACCATTGGGAACAATTAATTATATGGAGAAGCGGGAGAAAATTTCTTCCGCTATAACACCCTCACTTGTGGAATGCCCTCCCCTTGGAAGCTCAATGGAAGCCAGCATTGGCTTTATTTATTTATTGCCCTGTTAGTACTGGTGCACAATTCTAGGCGGTTTACAAACAGTTGAAACAAACTACAACAAAGCAACAAACACCAAATTAGCACACAAATAACAATTTCAGTGCCAAATGAATATATACTTCATTTGAGTCTTTCAGGATTGAGGATCATGGCCCATTAAGATGTTAGTGCAATGTTTTTAATGTTTTCATATTTTAATGTTTTAATTTTGGGTTGTTTGATTTTAAACTGTTTTCAATATCTTACGTTTAAAATTATTTTATACAGTTTTGTAACCCGACACGAGATCCTACAATATATCATCATAATCATCTTAGAACTGCAGAGCTAGATGGAACCCTCTGGCTCATTGTGAGATACCCTGCCCAAGGATGTCCCTGCCCAAGCGCTACCCATCCATTTGGGGAGGGGAGAAAGACTGGTTGAACTTTGGCCAGAAAAGATTTGGGTGGAAAATGAAGTGACAACACTGACTAGAGAGAATGTGGTGGAAGGAAAGGCAAAATAGAAGGGAAGGAAGAGGTCAAGTCATTAGAAGATGCAGGTAGAATGGCAGAGGAGGTGGCGGAGCAGTTAGAAAAGATGGGAATGAGAGAGAGAGAGAGAGAGAGAGAGAGAGAGAGAGAGAGAGAGTTATGCAGAGAAAGCAGTCCTGGATCATCTCAGGTAGGCTAAACCTACCTTTAGACCTGCATTGTTTGAATTTGACTCCACTATTTTCATGAGCTCCAGATTGCTCATTGATACATGGGCTTCTTTGCACAGGAATACTGACTGTCCCATGCACCTGCAGTAGCTACCACTGCCTCAATGGAAGGAATTGGACCCTCCTGTAACCTTGATGACCACATGAGTGGTCTGGTGGCCCTTTCCACATCAGACACAGATGCTACCTGTCATTCCACAAAAATACATTTTTGTTGTTGTTTAGTCGTTAAGTCGTGTCCGACTCTTCATGACCCCACGGACCAGAGCATGCCAGGCCCTCATGTCTTCCATTGCCTCCCAGAGTTGGGTCAAATTCATGTTGGTAGCTTCGATGACACCATCCAACCATATCATCCTCTGTCATCCCCTTCTCCTCTTGCCCTCACACTTTCCCAACATCAGTGTCTTTTCCAATGAGTCTTCTCTTCTCCTGAGATGGCTGAGGGTTAATTTCCTTCAAAATGGATAGGTTTGTTCTCCTTGCAGTCCAGGGGACTCTCAAGAGTCTCCTCCAGCACCACAATTCAAAAGCATCAATTCTTCAATGGTCAGCCTTCTTTATGGTCCAGCTCTCACTTCCATACACTGCTACTGCAAAAACCATACCTTTGATTATGCGGACCTTTGTCGGCAAGGTGATGTATCTGCTTTTAAAGATGCTGTCTAGGTTTCTCATCACTTTCCTCCCAAGAAGCAGGCATCTTTTAATTTCATGGCTGCTGTCACCATCTGCAGTGATCATGGAGCCCAAGAAAGTAAAATCTGTCACTGCCTCCATATCTTCCCCTTCTATTTGCCAGGAGGTGATGGGACCAGTGGCCATGATCTTAGTTTTCTTGATATTGAGCTTCAGACCATTTTTTGCACTCTCCTCTTTCACCTTATTAAGAGGTTCTTTAATTCCTCCTCACTTTCTGTCATCAGAGTGGTATCATCTGCATATCTGAGGCTGTTGATATTTCTTCCGGTTTGGGATTCCTCCAGTCCAGCCTTTCGCATGATGTATTCTGAATACAGTGGTGTCTCGCAAGACGATTGCCTTGCGGGACGATTAATCCGCAAGACAATGGGCTTTTGTGATTGCTGTTTTTCCTATGGGTAATTTTCGCTAGATGATGTTTGGGTCCGTGCTTCGCAAGATGGTTTTGTTTTGTTTTGTGTTTTAGACCGATGCTTCACAAGACAGGGTTTTTTTCCCCATTGGAATGCATTAAATAGATTTCAATGCATTCCAGTGGGGAACCGCATTTCGCAAGACAATGTTTTCTATGGACGATTTTCGCAAGATGGCAATTCCCCCCCCCCATTGGAACGCATTAAATAGATTTCAACACATTCCAATGGGGAACCGCATTTTGCAAGACGATGTTTTCGCAAGACAGCGATTTTCGCAGAACAAATTAACATCATCTTGCGGGGCACCACTGTATAAGTTAAATAAGCAGGGAGACAATATACAGCCTTGTCATACTCCTTTCCCAATTTCGAACCAATCAGTTGTTCCATATCCAGTTCTAACTGTTGCTTCCTGTCCCACATATAGATTTCTCAGGAGATAGATAAGGTGGTCAGGCACTCCCATTTCTTTAAGGACTTGCCATAGTTTGCTGTGATCCATACAGTCATAGGCTTTTGTGTAGTCAATGAAACAGAAGTAGATGTTTTGTGGAAATGAATAAAACAAAGCTATTTGGCCATTGGTGTGATTTTCTCCTGATCTATATAAAATACTATGATTCATGTATTCTGTTATCTTATCCCCACACCTTTGGACCTAATGAGCTAAGGAAACCACCACCCTTCCTCCAGGGAGACTAATTAAGGTGAATCTCAAGCATGCACCATGTGAGAAAGAGAGGCAGCTCACAGAAGTGACAAGCATCGACATGCAATCCAGAGCATGGGTTGAACTGGAAAAGTGATGTTTGAGAGAAGGAAGCCGATCCTTTGAGACATTTTACTTTTTAATGAGCTCTCAAAAGGCATTTTGGAATATAAGATGTGGTTGGATTGAATCACAGAGAGCAGCAGGAGATACAAAGATTCAAAGAGGGGTCACATTATTCATTTAGTTATTAAATTGTCAATAACTAGCAGGATAGCACAGTGAGTTAGGAAGGGTCTGTGGAGCCTAAGGCTGAGAGTTCAGTTCCCTACTGGACATCTCAGAAGAGCTAGCCTGTGTGGCCTTGAGCATAGTCCCAGGATATCCCCAGAAGAAGATAATGGCAAACTGCTTCTGCATCCTGTCTACCCAAAAACCCCTGAAAAGGGTTACTGTAAATCAGAATTGATTTGACAGCATACTGTCATCATCACCATCATCTTAGATTAGGTATTCTTCAGTCTCGAAAGACTATGGTAATGTGCTTGGAACAGCATCTAGTGGGGGACTTGGAACAGCATCTAGTGTGGCTGAGGAGTCCAATTCGAGAGTGACAATCCCTTCCACACTGAAGACAAATCCACTTTGTCACCTGTCCAGCTCCCTGATTTTGCTGCTTCCGGGACTGCCTCTTTGCCTTGGCCTGCTGGACAACGGTCTCTTCAAATTGGGAGAGGCTGTGATGCACCGCCTGAACGCTCAAATGTCAGGCTTTCCCATCGGTTGAGGTCCATTCCTAAGGCCTTCAGATCCTGCTTGCACATGTCCTTCTATCGCAGCTGTGGTCTCCCTCTGGGGGGATTTCCCTGCACTAATTCTCCATACAGGAGATCTTTTGGAATCTGACCATCAGCCATGACCATCATCATCAATTGGTTAATCTACTGAACTCTTTCTTAGTATTTGTGTCAGAGGCACCACAGTATAATCAATTGATATATGATATATATTTTTGCCCAATGTAATGGGCAAAATCAAGAACATCTGCGGCATGCAACAGAAAATCTTCCATGATAAATGTTAGGGGGTACAGAATACAGTAACATAGGTGTGGAATTGCCTGTTCTTCTCCACACTCACAAATAACTGTTTTTGGTGCAAAGACCGATTTTCTTAGGTTCACCTTGGTTCTGCCAATCAGCTTGTTCTTGATAGTCGAAGAGTGGGAGCACCACTGGATGTACTGTGGTATTGTTACAAGCCTACATCTCCTTACCTGCTGTAAGCCTTACTTAAATACTCATAATGGGAAGAACTGAGTGGGAATAAATGAGTGACATAAAACAGTATGCAAGAAAAGTGTGGCTTGCTGTTCTGTGGGAATATGGCTACTGAAATGGTCTGAAGAGAAGTGATCTGACAAAATCCTATGTTTGCCTTCTTTGATTTACTTATATTTTGTTCTGTTCGGAAGAAATCATTGCATATTTGGGAGACCCTTCTAATAGCTGATAAGTCATTCTTCTGTTGACAGTGATTGTGTGATCTGTAACAGATACAGTACATGGTTCAGATGTTAGGAAACATTTTAAAGAAAAAATATGACTTCACACAAATTACTCAAACGTATTTTGTATGCTATCTACAAAATTAATAATATAATGTGCAATGTTCTAGAGCAATTTTCAATTTGGAACCTTGCTCAGGCATTATAACTGAATAGAATGAAAAAGCAAAGAAGATGTACATCTAATCCCACTCTTTCCATTCCACAAATGGAGGGGAACTTACTGAAAGAGGCTGTGGAGCTTCTCCCATTTAGAAAGTTACCATTCATATCTAGAGTGTGATGCGAACATGCAAAGAAGGGGACCGGACTTAGCGTTCTCCCTTTCTTCACATTATTTAGAGTAAGTGAAAGTTAGATTTTGAGAGCAGTTCATGCCTGTTTCCTCTTACAATGTTTTAAAAGTTACTTGTTAATTTTTTAATTTATTTTAAGAAAGTGGCATAAAACATAAACAAATGCATGTAAAATCCCCCTCATGCATGCCTCTAAAATGAACTACATATTATAATTAAACAAAAACAAAATCTCAAGTTACTTTAAAACTCTGTGTTATGCCCAAATATAAAAGGCTTGAACAGGGTTCATATTTATCCTGTAATGAGAGAAACGTGCTAGGACTCTCTTAGGACCATGATGTTCTGTATTATTTCCTTTGCAGTGATTTTTAGGAGTAAATAGATGAGCCCATTGATCTTTTCATCCTTTCTAGTGTAATTGACATTGATTTCCCTATCCATTGTGTTTAGAGTTACAGAAGAGCATTTTTGTTTTGTTTTGTTTGCACAGTGGCAGTAAATTCAGCATGCATATGCTATTGATTGTTTCAGAGCATTTTTGTCTGTGCATCAGCAACATTGATTGGGTTACAGAAGCTACTGGAAAAAAATATTTATCAGTTGATTGTGACACAGCAAAATAATTATAATGTGGAACATAAAATAATGTGGCGATTATTTTCAGGACACTGAGAAAGCAAAAGCCATAAATGTTTTTCTTCATCCATTTTCAAAAGCCCTCAGGAACTTATTTATTAAACACACAAGAAATTCTCCTTCTACAAAGGCTGGTCTGAGTGTCCTTATTCAACCTTTTAAAAAATGGTTTGAAAAGAAGTCAGGTTGCTATTGCTTGTTAAAGGCATTGGTATGCAAACAAAATGTCTGTTATAAATATGTTTTCGGAAAGGTGTATGTTATATTTAAAATATTTTGAATATTGTTACTTGCCTGATGAAAGTTAAAGCGAGGAAAGATCAATCTATTTGGATTTTAAGAAGAGAATGAAGTGGCCACAATCCTGTTGTTTAGTGCAGTAAATTGCACTATAGTATGCCCGTTGAATCAGTGGGACATGGGTCAACTCCTCCATAAATTCCCTTGAATCAAATATGCACATTTGAATTGTGACTTACTGTCCAACATCACAGGAAGTTACTGAGAAGTTGACTCACCAATTCACCATTGATTCCGTGAGCTTATTGTTGTGCATTTTACTATATTAAACAACAGGGTTAGGGTTGGAGTTGGGGCCACCATTTCCTTGACCCTTCAGAAACAATAGCAACCATGCTATTTGTTTATTCCCTTTATGCCCCCCAAATTCAGGGGCTCAAGGCAGTTATTATAGCCTACTATGCCTGGTTCAAGACATTTTGCTGCTTGAGGTGGAAAATACGGTGTTTGCCTTGGCTTCATTCCATGTGGAGAAGCTGACAGGACAGATAGTTTAGTAGTCAACACTGGCAATAGAATAATGTCTGCTACCAGAGTGGTCAGGAGCACAAGGAAAGCTGCTGTGTAACAGACACAGTTAGAACTGGAGGGCTCAGGAGGAACAACCAGGGCTGCTTCTATGCAACTAGAAGAAAGCTTATGATCCCAAAGAGACACACTGTGCACACCCAGAAGGTGAGCATAGTCATTTGAAAAAAGTAACTGATTTTCTTTGAGGAGCGGCTTCCAATTCCGTGACAAATTCCTATCAAAAGCTGCCTTGTTCTTACAAGTTACTTGCAGTGTAGTAATAGAGCTATGCTGTTTGACTCCTATGTGGGCAGAACTATTTGCAGTTCTTTGGATTAAGAAAACAAAGACGTAAGAGTTCTGTGGCAACATTAAGACTAAGAGATTTATTTTAAAATGAGATGTCGTGGATTTCTACCTGCTTCCTCACCTGCATGGAATATTGCATTTTAGCCTTATCAGATTTATATATGTAATATATAGATCTGGGTGAGTTGTGGCGTAAATTTTGTTTGTGGGTTAGATGTGGCCTACGTTTTGTTGGTATAACATCATATGTTACTTAGCAATGTCCAAAATACAAGAGAATTCTTGTGACATCTTTTTCATTCCTATCACAAACAGTTACAGTGACCATTCACAAAAACATTGCTGACGATAACATAAACATTCTGGCACTGATAAGCTAATTAACACCTGTAGATTACTAGCACCAGGAAGTTTGTGTCATCAAACCGCATCTGTGAATAGTCACTATAATTATTTGAGATATATTTAAGTGTTAAAGCAGTTGTTTCCATCTGTATTTTTACATTGCTTTTCCCTCTGATCTAACCATTAACATACCCTTTCTACACCTTCTTCTTCGTGCATAAAGTGGTTGGTTTTTAAGAAACCACAATAATCTTACTGTTTTTTCTGTAAGAGCCTGGCAGCAGATTGGTAGACACTGCCTGTTCAGTCTTACCTGGCTTTCCCCTTCTGTGGGAGCATGTTCAATAATCAGACACTCTTTTTTGGGGGGGGGGGAGGGAGAGAAGAGTATTTTGTCTGAACTGGAATTCCTGGTTTGTTGTTTCCCTAACAAAACAGAATCTAAAGCCAGATTTTGAACTTGGTTTCCAGTGCCTAGACTGTATGAACATGCCAGAGCACAATCAGAGCTGGATGAAACACTAAGACTTCTCTTTCTCTTGTGTAGCACTTTTCGTAAAAGGGACATATTGTACCTCTCGTTCTTCCATGAAGGAAATGCTTGGTTCATAGCAGAGAAAATGTCACAATGCATGTGGAACTTTGCATTGTGGGGGGGTATTTACCCTTCTCTGATTATTGTCTGTTCATTTAAATTTCAAATCTGTCTACATCCAACATGGATATTATATGAACTTTTATTTAAAAAACAATAACAGTATCTTAAATTAAATAGCTTTAACATATACATAACATTAAGTCTATCTTAGGAATTGTTCCTGCTCTGTCATACCTTTGCAGTATTTTCCAAGGATACTATGTATTTTTTCCCAGGCTCACACATTTTGTATGCTCTGAGTTGAATTAAGCTTTTTGCATCATTAAAGGGGGAAAATGTGATACATAGGGAATCCAAATGTGCAAGCCATCTGTGCAGTTCATTGGAGAAATATCTGCAAACAAAACAAAACAAACAAACAAATGAAACAAAGGAGCAAAAACCTTCCCCAGCAATTAGAAGTACCATACCATATAGTCCTTGGAAGAGTTCATGTTTCCAAAGCCAACTGAGGGATATATAAGTACTCTCTCTAAATATATCAGAAAGAAGGGTTATCAAATATATGGCAAACCGAGCAAAAGAAAGGGCTTTTTATAAATGTAACAACAGGACTACTCCCAAGCAGTCATCAAAGCCACAAAGTTTGCTGCTGGCCTGAGTCTTTCCAGCTCCGTGAAATCTGTTTGAAATATGAGAATAACGACTCTTTTAGCAATGCCTCATTCAGTTTTATATTTGGTTCTTGAAGGATCTGTGCTCTCATGATGCAGCAGTTCCTCTTGCTCAATACTGTATTTAGATGAGTCATTAATTCTGGATTTGTGAGATCACAATCTCTCACTATAAACAAGGCACACTGCTAATATTGCACGATGAGCAAATGAATGCTCTACGCTTCTGTTTCTCAGAACTAAAACGGCTGCAAAATGTCTATTAAAAGCACAAAGTGCAGAGTTTTTCAGGGCAGTGGCTGCTTCTGTTTTCTTTGATACTGACAGTGGTCCATGCACACTTGGGACTAGATACAAGGAACATTCCTCAACACTGAAGAAAATGAGATGTTATCTGCTGTGGCTAACCTCCCTCTCTATACTAGGATTGCTGAGTCTGAGAGAGTAATTGTCTGCAGGCAGCAGAGCAAACCTTTGCACACAATGATTTGGATCCACATTTTATCATACATAGAGTGGACTCACTTACATGCATGAGATTTTACCATTATTACAATGGACATGTGCTCTATAGAGGAGGGCACAGTCCTCTGTTTGTTGAAAGATTGTCAGAAGACAGTCCTTTATTGCAATATATTCTCCATCTGAAGGGCTATCTAATCTAAGGACAGCCAAAATAAATGATCAAGAGGAAGGGGACTTTGAAATTATTCTAAAAACCCCAAAGAAATTAAAACCTGAGAGAAAGATGGAGGCAGGGAGAAGATATGAGATGGGAGAATCAGACTTCATAGTCATAATCCTATTAGTTACTTATACCCACATAAACACAATTATGAAATTGCATCTGCAAATTGCCACTAATAAACTAATTGCCACTTGTACTCCTCATTATGTGCCAAGTCGCGTAACTGGCATGGTATAAAGAATCCAAATGGCAACTCATTAATTATCTAATTTGATGTTGTGTTTTAGGCCATTACACTTACTCCAGCACATATAGCCAGAAGCATTTGGTCCATGTATGACAAAACACTTTATGCACCACTGAGGCTGACCAAAATATCTGTCTTGGAAAAAGAGATGGGATAAACAAAGCTTTCAAGAGAGTTTTAGGATTTATAATCTCTGGGCCAAATACTCTGCAGACTGGCTTCTATAAACAGGAATACTTGCTGATCTGCTTCTCAGTCCAGCCATTTTGACTCAGAGTTTGCTTTGTGACAAAGATGGGTCAATGATACAACTTGCAGATATGTCTGTATTTCCTAGATCATCCAGAGTTTATCAGGGTAATCCTGTGTTTACAGATGTTGATTCATGTTCAATGAATTTTTTAAAAATTGTATCACTGAACTGTGATTATAACACATTGATATGCTTGCTCTGAATATTACGTTTCTCGCCGAGGTACATATATTGGTCCCATTTCTGCTGTTTGGAGTAGCCATGTTTTAATACTTCATAGGCCTCTTTTTCAGACTAAATGACACCGTGGTGAGGGGCCCAGGGTGAATGCAAGTTTGTTAACTCTTCCAGACTTTTATGTGGATTTTGATAATGGTATCCTTCTAGAACAGCTGGGGGGTTTAGCAAACTGTGGACACTGCTCTTTAGTGGTCCTCTATCTGAGTGGTCATTTCCCAAAGGCTGATGCTGGACCCTTTCTCATCCCCATTGGAGGATGAAGGAGTGCTGAATACAGAAGAAAACCTGTTGTCCCTTGTGAAAGAGCCTGCTGGCCCCTTGTTAATAAATGTTGAACGTGTTGAACGACTCTCAGGTGCCTTTATTAGAAGGGGAACATGGCCTTACCAAGAACCCTCACAGCAGCTTTCATTGCCATCTTTCCCACAATTTTCATTGAAGGAAGCATTTTGGCTGGCTTTTTGCAGTCAGTGTTTCTCTTCAGAGAGCCTGTGCAATCTCTTGTTCAGAGAGAGTGCCCTCAGAGGTAGGACAGTCTAGTGGAGTTCTTCATTCTGAGGGAGATGAATAAGGCAATAGGCATCCCAACAACAATGTGAGTACATATCACTACAAGTGATTCACTCCTGTCACTATCTGAACACATCATTGGCATCCAAGAATTTGTCCAGTGCTCTTTTAAAGTAATTTGTGCCATCTGTGATTAATAAATCCTGTGACAGTGAATTCCACAAATTAATTATGCACTTTGTGAAGAAAAATGTCCTTTAAATCTATCTAGAATCCTTTGAAAATCAACTTTACAGAAAACCTCAGGTTCTAGTATTATAACTCAGGGTTTTACCCCTCTTTTACGTACCATGAATAATCATATAAATCTTGTTCACGGTTATTTACAAGCTGTTCTTTCTTTAGTTGTATCAGTGTTGCAAAATTTAAAATTATGTACGTATATGATGTATATTTAACATTAAAAACAAACTAAAGTATTAAGATAATTATGACTAATTTTGACCAGAAGCAAGCTACTTCAGTAGCATTATCTTGGCCATTTGCTAGATCTTCTTTTCTGCCCTTGGTGAGGCATAAGCGGCATTCAGGTAAATGCTGCATTGATTGCATTTCTTCACAGTCACAGAAAGTTGACTGTTTATTATAGAATGTGAGGGGAAAGTCTTGTAACGCATGTGTTAAGCACTGTCATGTACCACCTCTAAACGTTGCTAGTGCAAGGTTCAGCAAAGGAAAAAGACAAAAATAGCAGGCAATCCTTGTGAGATTTACATTTCGGTCAAGACTTATTTAAGCTTCATGTGTGAAAATGTCAGGACTATTTTTTTACACTACACTAAGCACTACCCTGAACCTCCCTTAGGCGCCCAGTGGGATCCTTGCATGCATGTGAGACAAGACACACCTATCTGTCTAGGCTTTCCGTTCCTGTTGAACAAAAAGTGAAGTTCTGAAATAAAAGTAGCGTGACAGACGCCATCGGACATGCCTTGACTGTGTTGCACAACTGCAAACTACCGCAGCGTGTGCCGAAACGCCAAAGGCTTGGAAGACCAACGAGCCAACCCTCCCTCTCTCCCTGCCGCCCCGCTCCCCTCAGCTGCGTCCACGGTGCTGACAACCTCTCATTGGAGCTCCCCACCCATTCCGCTATTAATTCCGCGCATGAGTCTTCTACAGTTAGTTCTACGGCTCCTCCTCCTTCTCCCGTCATAGGCATGACGCGTGCGCACTGGCGCCTGGCTCTGTGAGGCTGGTTCCTCGCTGCCAGCTGCCTGTGAGCGGCCGGCTGGCCGGTGACACTCGGCGCGTGCCCGCTCGGACCGGCCGAAAGAGCGACGCCGCAGCTCCCAGAGAGAAGAGGCAGAGGAGGAAGCGGGCAGGCAGGCAGGCAGGGCGGCGGAAACAGCAACGGCGAGCATCGGCGCAGGCGCCCGACGCGGCTTGTTCGAGGCGTTCCGGCGCGACGGGGACGTCGCTGTCGCCACCCGCGGCGGTCCTGCGAAGGAGTCTTCCCCCCACTTTTTTTCCCTTCGGGAGTGCGGCTGGCCTCTGAGGGGAGGCGCCGTCCGGAGGAAAAGCGCCGCTTCAGGGCGCTGGGCCCGTCCTGGCGGCCCCGCCCTGCCCGCTTGCCTTGGCGGCTCCGCGCGCCGTCCCCCCCGGCTCGTGTCTTCCTTCCTTCGTCCGGACGGAGCTGGCTTCTGGTGAGGGAAAGAAAGCCTTTGGAGCCCCGGGACGCGGGCGGTGTCGGGCATTGGTCGTTTGGGAGGGAAGCCGCCGGGCGGGCCAGCCTGCTCGCCAACCCGCCACCGCCAGAGCTCTCCTGCCAGAAGCTCGGGGTGGGGTGGGGTGGGGAGGGGAGGAACCTCGATGAGGCGGGTCGTAGGCGGTGTGTGTGTTGGGGGGGGGGGAGAGAGAAGGTAACCCCGGTCATGGAGAAACAGACAGACCGGTGGCACAGGAACCTCCTGGCGCCCCTTCCCCGAGGCGTCTTGCCAGGGATTTATTTGGGGGGATGCTTTGTGGAAGGGGTGTGTTCGGGCTAGCTGGAGGGAAGGTGGCCTGTTTTCAACTAGCCCTTGCATTGAGGACAGGACGCTTGTGTCATATCGAGGGCCACATTTCCACACATAGGATTGCCAAATCCTATACAGGCCCTTCACTTTTTACTTGCCATCCTGAAAATATTTGCTTGTAGGGTCCTCTGTGTGAGAGAAAGTGAGCATGTGCTCCTTCTGAATGAGGATTCATCGTTATGCTGCCAACTAGATACAGTGTACAGTATTAGTTGACAGGAGATGGTGTGGTCTTTACCATTTCATAGGCTCAAGAATAGGCACTACCCAGCCCACACTGGAAAAGGCTGTAAGGATGGGAAAAGTGGAAGGCAGGAGGAAACCAGGCACACTGAATGTGGGGTGGGTTAATTCAATAAAGGAACCCTTTAGAAGATCACTAATTGGTGGGTTACCACAAGTAAGAAACAACTTGACAGCAGATAGGAACACTTTGATTTTGTGGAGATCAAAAATTGAAATTACATTTCAGAACCTATCCAGGAGTGTTTTCTAAGAAATAATTGGAAGAAAAGAGATTCCTTGTGAAGTTTTCTGATGGGAAGCCCCCCCCCCGTCTGTACAGCATCTGTGCACACCTCCTTATTCAGAGGTTTACTATTTTCAGATCCTGAATAAGTTCAAGTGCCCTTAGATTTCATTGAAATCAGTGTAAGAAGTTAGTTGTATCATATCGTATTGATTTCAGTGGAAGCTGATTAAGGCAGCAACTATAAATTACATTGGACCACTTCCAGAGCCCTGGGGGCTCACACTGAACTTCAGGAGATTTGCCATTTTTTTCCTGCCCAGTGGTTCTCTTATCTTTTCCCTACCTCCATCAGTTGAAAGCAGCTGTAAACCGAAGTAATTGAGGAGCCCAGTCCAGGTGTCTCTCTAGGATTAGTAGAGCTTGGAAAATCCAAAGCCAACCCTGACAAAGCCAATCCTAAACAGTATGCAAATTTACTACCATAGAGCTTTTTAAAGATATAATTGAGGCCTGTGGGCAAACATCCATCTGCTAATGAAGGGGGATCTCAGGCTCATCCTAACCCCACCCCCAAGTCTCTTCAAGATGCTCTGTTTGGATCAGGTCCAATGGAAATTATTTTAAATATGCTGAGGATTGCAGCAGAAGAGGTAGAATCTACTGTTGAGGTCTAGGCTTGTCTGTATTAATTAATGCATCCTGGTTGGCTTATTACACATAGTTTGAATGTCCTGTGAGGGTGTGTATACTCAAGAAAGTTTAGTGGGCATTTAATTACTTAGTCTTTAATGCACAGCTCAACTTACTTTCAGGATGGAAAAGATCTTAGATTTTTCTGCCTTTTGGACACTTGGTTTTTTATTTTGTTTTTTATTGAAGCACAGGGGGCTAAATCCAATAATCCTACCTAAAGCAGATCCATTCAAACAAGTGAGACTTGTTTCCCTAGATTTTATTCTGAAATTGAAGCACAATTTATTAATTTTATTTATATCCCTGCTGTCTTTCAAAAAAAGGGAATCAAGGTGATTCATTAATTAATTAATAAGATTCTTTAAAAGGTGCTTATTGTACATATACTGCTGCCCTCCCACTGTACATTTTCTTTATATCTTGCTCCTCTCATTACATATGGATTTGGGGACTCTAGAGCGGTTTCTTTCCCCCCTGTCTGTTCGAGTCTGATATTAAAGATGAAACATAGTGGATAAGGCACAGGTGCTTATTATAATTTTGTCTAGCCCTGGGGTAGGGAGGGCCTTAAATGGTCCAAAATCACTGATGCCAATCCCATTCTGGGATCAAAACTGCTCTTGTGATTTGTTGCTATTAAAATCTACAGCCAGTGCTAGTGCTCCCAGAGGCTCTCACAGGTAAAAAGAAGCTGCGATGAACCTCACAATCTGAAAAGGGGGTGGGAGAATAAGAAGCTTTCAGTCAAATATTACTGTGGTGGTCAGATGATGCCATCCTAGTTTCAGAGTAATATTATTCCGACAGGATTTCAGCCACAGTATTCTTATGCCAAATTAGTTACCGCTTACAAGTTCCATTCATTTCAGTGAGTCTGTTTTATGGAAAGCGTTGGACTAAATGCAGTACAGTGGTGCCTCGCTTAACGTTTGCTTCGTACAATGAAAAATTCACTTAACGATGGCTTTTTCGGAGTGATCTTGTGCTTCACTTAACGATTTTCCCTATGGGCGATTTTCGCTTAACGATTTTGGGACCATGCTTCACTTAACGATGACAGTTTTAGGTCCCATTGTTTCGCTTAACGTTTTTTTTTACAGCCCCGTTTTTGCTATTTTTAAAATATTCTAAAATGTTTAAAAAATGTTTAAAATGCTTGGAATCGTTAGTGCACCTAATAAAACCTTCGTTAACTTAATTTGGCTTTGTTCTGAGTCTTTTTGAATTTTTTTGTGAATTTTTTCCCCCCATTGAAATAGGCTTCAATGCATTTCAATGGGTTTCGCTTAACATTTTTTCCTATGGGGATTTTCGCTTAAGGATGGTAATCCGTTCCAATTGGAACGGATTATCCGATTTTCAATGCATCTCTATGGGAAATGGTGTTTCGCTTAACAATGTTTTCACATAGCGATGTTTTTTTTGGAACCAATTAAAATCATTAAGCGAGGCACCACTGTATTAGTCTAAGCATTAGTCTTATACTAACGTATAAATACAGTAATATCAAATGTCAGGCATTTTAAATGAAACTAGTTTGAATAAAGTACGAATTTGGACACATCATATACAAAATTTTGTTTATAACTTCAAAATGCTGTGTTAATATTTTTATGCTAGTTCTTATGCTAGAAATCAAATTTTGCATGCCGGTAACTTCATATTTAAGTAAGGTACTGTTTCACTCCATATTGCTTTAGTTTTGCCCCATAATTGATAATAACTTTAGCAGCGTTATAGTAGGATTAGGTTTAACTTTGGTGAATGTGTATCTACGTATATTTTGGCTTGTAAGAGTTGCTTTTGAGTCATAGAACTATTTTGTAACATATGCATAATGTATGTTTTATATAAACTGTTTATTTCTTTTGTACACCACCCAGAGTAGCAGTTTGCTAGATGGGCAGTATATAAATTGATTAAATAAATAAAATATAGATCAGTTTCAGTTTACTGCACAGTTTGCATTCTGCTTATATTTGCATTGGTTTTTTTAAAGCTTCTAGTAGTCTGTTTCTGAGAATAATTCCACAGCTTTTTCCCAGTAATGTTGTATGGTATAATTTTTTAAGTGAAATCCTCTGTTACTGAAACGTGTCATGATGATAGGTGAACAGAAAAATAGTAAGACTTAAGCAAGATACTTGGGGACTGAGTTTTTGTACATACAAAACCACAGCCTATTCTTAAAGTCAAGACTTCCTGAGGTCTGGAAAAGGACTGAGAAATGTGAGTCAGGGAGATCTTTCAAGAGATGAGTGGAGTTTGGGAGTGCCCAGTGATATTTGGCACTGTTCCAAGAGGTGGATATAATTTGCAGCATGACTCTTCTCTAGTCAGTAGATCTAAAGTAACAGTGTGCTGCTCTAATCTTTGTTGAGATATGATTCACCTGGGAAACTGAACTTATAATCATTTTTGTTCAATAGTGAAAAACCTGTGGAGTAAAAACTAGTAGTACTGTAATGGTGATGATTGAACAATCGAACACTTCATTTGATATACCATAAAGAGAAAATGCAAACAAGTTGACTTTTATTGTCTTGAAGTTTTTTAAAAAAAGCAGTAGAAATGCTTTTTTGCCGTATCTTAAATTCACATTTTGCCATCTTGAATTTATAGTATATATTTATTGGTTTTTACTGTTTTTAAATTTGTAATGCCGCACAGAGTAGACCTTTGGTCTAGGTGGCCGGGGTAGAAGTCCAGTAAAATAAATTAAACAATAAAAAAAGAAATTAACCTTTATTACCCATATGTATGTATGCATGCGAAGATTATTTTTAACTTCTCTAATATATCACTTTGTAAAACCACTCATTAGTATTGTCTTAAGATTCTTAATGTCAAAAGCACCACAGATTTAGATTAGATTAGGCATCCTTCAGTCTCGAAAGACTATGGTAACGAGTGACAATCCCTTCCACACTGAAGACAAATACAATCTGTCCCCTGTCCAGTTCCCTGATTTGGCTGGTTTTGGGACTGCCTCTTTGTCTCTGCCTGCTAGAAAAGGGTCTCTTCAAAATGGGAGAGGCTATGAAGCACTGCCTGCCTCCAGGCTGAACGCTCAGATGTCAAAGCTTCCCGTCAGTTGAGGTCCATTCCTAAGGCCTTCAGATCCCGCTTACAGATATCCTCGTATCGCAGCTGTGGTCTCCCTCTGGGGCGATTTCCCTGCACTAATTCTCCATACAGGAGATCTTTTGGAATCTGACCGTTAGCCATTCTCACGACATGCCCGAGCCAACATAGACGTCGCTGTTTCAGTAATGTATACATGCTAAAAATTCCAGCTCGTTCTAGGACTACTCTATTTGGAACTTTGTCCTGCCAGGTGATACCAAAAATGTGTCGGAGACAATGGATATGGAATGTGTTCAGCTTTCTCTCCTGCCGTGCACAAAGGGTTCAGAAGTCACTGCAGTACAGGAGTGTACTCGGGACACAGGCTCTATAGACCTGGATCTTGGTATATGCCGTCAGCTTCTTATTAAGCCATACTTTCTTTGTGAGTCTAGAGAACATGGTAGCTGCTTTGCCAAAAAGCACCACAGTACAGTTGATAAATATATCAGAAAATGTTTGCTCAGTAATGGAGGCCACATTAAGAGGATTTGGGGCAGGTAGAATAAAATATATGTTGTGGGTCACACTGACAGAGATATGCAATTGCCTGTTGTTCTCTGTACTCATTAAGAACTGTCAGTGCAAAAGCCGTATTTTCTTAGGTTCAGTTTGTCTCTGACAACTGTTACATAGCCTATTAAATGATTTCCAAGTAATGGTTGTTGTGGGTTTTTCGGGCTCTTTGGCCGTGTTCTGAAGGTTGTTCTTCCTAACGTTTTGCCAGTCTCTGTGGCCTGCATCTTCAGAGGACAGCACTCTGTCCTCCAAGGAACCCAGTTCTCCATGTGACTGGGGACCAGACATTCCTGGGGTTCCATCCATTTTAACAAGTGGGTAGTTCTTTCTTTCCACATTATAGTCCTGGCATTCTCTTCTGTTTTTCAGAATTCACAGATGTTCTGAAAAAAATATTTTCTTGGTTTTAATCTGGGAGGGGCACAATGATAGCTGAAGAGTGGTTGTTTATTTGATGCATGTATTTGAATACTGTATTTCCCTATTAGCTTCTACTTTTCTCTGTATATTACTACATATGTGCAATGCTTAGTACAACAGCTAGTGGACAGCTAATGAATGTATAAGAGAGGAAATATATGTACTCTCAAACTGGCTGGAGATTTTTTTTTTTTTGAGATGGGCTTGCCCCTTGATATTTGATACTGAGATCAATAAAACAGATTTTAGATTTTGATTATACAATAACACCTTCCTTTCCAGTGATTGCACACTGTATGCTGGAACAGTTCTAAGTTTAGTCCATCTCTAGTTTAAAAATACTGGGACTGCAAAATAATGCTGTTTGTTCATACGTCTCTTCACTGTGAAAATCATTTTTGTAAGTGTTACATTTTGTGTTCTAAAGTACCACCATCAGGTTCCAGATATTGTGTGTCCTTTTTTGTTGAAAACTGAGTGGATGTTCACTGCAAACTGATATGATGCTACCTATGAACTGATACTATATAGAAGGGAGACATGGAAGCAAATTATTGAAGTGGTAATGTTGTTTGTTTCATGTAACTGTTTAGCTGAATGGAACTGCATGATATGTACAGATCATTTCAGGACTAGTAGGGAAATCTTTGAAAACTAGAAGTCTGTTGATTAAATGTTACATGCAGCTGTTTGGTAGTAGATTGACTCTAGTTTTTGTTTTTGCTTTTTTGATGCAGATGTTTTGCATGTGTCACTTCAGTTCTGTTTAGGTGGATTTTAAGGTGAATTTAAAAGAGAGGGAGAGAGAGAATCTTATGTATTTCTAGTACTTTTTAAAATCTAGGCAATATTTCAGTTTGCATCCAAATGAAATTGTCAGTGGCATCATCTGAGGTGACAACCTCATGATGTAAAAAAAAAAAAAAGGGAGGCAGTCATTGTGGCCCAACTGAATGATGGCTGTGGGAAAATGCAGGAAAGGGGGCTATGTCAATTCCATGGGCAAAACCACCACAAGAGAGCACCGCCCCAGCAAAGGAGAAAGGTCGGAAAAAGGGGGGGTAGCTCTCTCTTGTTTCCCCAACCTCCCAATGTTTTCCTTTGTATCAGTGCTGCCGCTGCAGGCTTGCCCTGCTACTGCTGCCTCTATTACAAACTCTGTACTTGTGAATAAACAGGGTAAACTAACTCATAAATAAACCATTAATCCAAAGTCTTGTGTAGAGAGTAGGTGTCAATGGGCAGTTTTCGCAACGGAGAGAGGTGAAGAGTGTTGTGCCCCAGGGATCTGTCCTGGGAATGGTGCTTTTCAGCCTGTTTATCAAAGACCTGGAGACAGGGATAAGCAGTGAGGTGGCCAAGTGTGCAGATGACATGAAACTTTTCTGGGTGATGAAGACCAGAAGGGATTGTGAAGAGCTCCAGAAGGATCTCTCCAAACTGGGAGAATGGGCAACAAAATGGCAAATGTGTTTCAGTATAAGAAAATGCAAACTAATTCACATTGGGGCAAAAAATCAAAACTTTAGTTATCAGCTAATGGGTTATAATGCCATTGTACAAAAGGCTGGTAAGGCAGCACCTGGAGTACTGTGTACAGTTCTGGTCACCGCACCTCAAAAAAGGCATAGTGGAACTGGAAAAGGTGCAGAAGAGAGTGACTAAAATAATGACTGGTCCGGGGCAGTTCTCTTATGAGGAAAGGCTACAATGTTTGGGACTCTTCAGTCTAGAGCTGGGGTCGTCAGCCTCTGGTCTGCAGCCCGGTGCCGGTCTGTGGGCTTGCCGGAACTGGGCCATGGATACATGCCCCCCATGCATGGAGCTCGCTCCCCCCAGCCAGTCCGCAGTCCCAAAAAGGTTGGAGACCACTGGTCTAGAGAAAAGGCGCCTGAACGGGGACATGATTGAGACGTATAAAATTATGCAGGGAACAGATAAAGTGAATAGAGAGAAGCTCTTTTCCCTCTCATGCAATACCAGAACCAAGGGACATCGACTCAAATTGAGTGTTGGGAGAGAACAGCATGCTGTTAGTCTATGGAACTCCTTGCCACAAGATGTGGTGATGGCATCTGGCCAAGATGTCTTTAAAAGGGGATTGGACAGATCCCTGGAGGAAAAGTACCATCACAGGTTACAAGCCATGATGGGGATGTATAATTTCCAGGCTTAGAAGGAAGGTACCTCAGAATATGGGTAGTGTGGGCGGCATATAAGTTAAGTAAGTAAGTAAGTAAGTAAGTAAGTAAGTAAGTAAGTAAGTAAGTAAGTAAGTAAGTAAGTAAATAAATAAATAAATAAATAAATAAATAAATAAATAAATACCAGATGTGGAGGAGGGGCATCAGGAGGCAGGTATTTAGTTGTCTCGTGTTCTCCTAGGGGCATCTGGTGGTGCCACTATGAGATCCAGGAAGCTAGACTAGATAGGCCCTTGGCCTGATCCAGCAGGACTCTTCTTGTGTTCTTATGTGTAGACCTTTGCCAGAAGAGAATAAACATCTCCAGTGCAAATGGAAAGATAAAATAGATTGCACTGAAGATAAGAACTTTTAAAGTGTGAACCACTGGTCTAAATTCCCCTGTCTGGACAGATCCTTAGTAATCTACTGCAAATCTCCTGGATATGTACCAATAGATCCTAATCAAACTGATATCTATGACTATGAGTGAGGGAAAGACTAGATAAATTAATCATGCTTGGAGGCTGAAGTTGAAATAACCTGTACTGAGATGAAGAGGACTTTGTTTTTCAAACATTATTTGTTTTTAGATGTGACTATGTGGAATAGCCTTGGGTTTGTGAATACAGTGGTGCCTCACTTACCGATCACTCCGTTGAGCGACGAAATCGCTTTGTGACGCTGTTTTTGCGATCGCAAAAGTGATCGCTTTCTGATGTTTCCTATGGGGGAATTTCACTTTGCGATGATTGTGCGGAAGTGAACATCGCAAAGCCCCCATTTTCGGCCAGCTGATCGGCTGTTCCAAAATGGCTGCCGGGTAAACAAAATGGCCGCCCGCTGTGTTGCCTCGCTTTAGAGGCACCCAAAATGGCCGCCGCAATGGAGGATCTTCGCATAAGGTCAGTTTTCAAGCCCATAGGAACGCATTAAACATGTTTTAATGCGTTTCTATGGGCTTTTTTATTTCCCTTAGCGACGAAATCCCTTAGTGACGTTTTTCCTGGAACGGATTAACGTCGCTAAGCGAGGCACCACTATACCATCCTCTCCTTGCAAGTACTAATTCACTGCTAACTGGCCTTGGTTTTAAATGAAGTACAGTGGGGTCTTGACTTACGAACGGTTCTACATACGAACTTTTCGACTTACGAACCCGCCCAATAGGAAGTTACATGCTCAACACACGAACTTCCCTCGAGTTACGAACAGGGAAAAAGTGCCCCCTCCCTCCCCTTAGAGGCTTCTGGAGGGGGGAAAAAGGTCAGAAACTTAAAAATAAATAAAAGAAAGTCACTTACCAGGCCTTGGTAGCCCCTGAACTGCAGGAAAAAGAGCAGCAAACAGATAAAAGCCAACACCCAGAAGGGAGCCTGGCAGCAATTTTGTGCTTTTCTCTGCTCCTGCCCCCTCCTCTCCCCACCTAACAGCTGATCGACTGGCTCTGAAGAGGCTTGGGGAGGCTTGTTCAGCACCTAAAAAGCTTGCCTGTGTGTCTTGGTGCTTAAAAAATCAGCCCAACATGCTTTAAAACATGCTTTAAAATTGGCTTCGTTGAAAAAAAAGATTTCAAAAAAGCTTTTAAAACTGTTCCCTGCCTCCCCCCTCCTTTCCTGAACTTTTCTTGACCTAAGAAAAAAAAAGAAAAAATATCCCCCTCTATTGGCAGAAGGTGGAATAGCAGCTTCCCATTAGTTTCTCATTAGGGTCTATGGACAGAAAAGAGCAGATACGGATTAAATGGTTTTCAATGCATTCCTAGGGGAAATGCAGATTCGACATACGAACTTTTCGACCTACAAACCGCCTTCCAATACGGATTAAGTTTGTAAGTCGAGACCCCACTGTATAATTTGCCTCAGTTTCTGAATGATTAAATGCTAGTTTGCTAGAAGTGTGGGCAATCTGTTACTGTTTGGATGTTGTTGGACTCTAATCCCCATCATCTTCCACCAATTTTTAATCTGTGGTAAGAGGAGCTGTAGTCCAACTATGCCCTCATGGCATTCTTAATGACTGTATTGGATAATAAGATATTGAATCTGGAGAATGTGAGAAGATGGTTATTCAACTTGAACTTCGAGACATGAAAACACCTAAACTTCTAGAAATGCAGGCTTTATCAGATAATAGCTGGGGTTTTTCAGTGTTTCATAGATTGTGATGGTTTCTGTTTCTCTATCTTTTTTATTTTAGTTTATTTAAATTTCCAAAACAAATACAAAAATACAAAATTGAAATCAACTTGGGAACATGACTTAAAGACAGAAATTAAGACAGAGTAGTGGACAAAAATTTGGAAGGTGAGAGTCGGTAAGAATAAAGGAAATTTTTAAAAAATTAGTTTAAGGTGGTACATGACTCCAGTGAAATTGAACATAATAAATTCAGACTATGCTAAGGCCTGTTGGAAATATGAGGAAGAAATTGGCACATACTATCATATGTGGTGGGAGTGTAAATTGATTCAGAAATTTCAGAAATTGATTTTTGAGGGAATATGTTTTATATTTGGAAAATTTAATTCTAAAATTTGCTGTCAATTTTTGATATAGAACTTGATTATTGCTCAAAGGAATGGATTTCTAATCTTATGACAAGTGCTAGAATATTAATAGCTAGATTCTGGAGAGATAAAAATGATATTAAATTAGAAGATTGGTATAATGAAGTATGGGACATTGCGTTAAATGATAAATTGACTACTGAATTTAAGATTAAAAGAGGGGAAATAAGTTTAAATATTTTAATGCTATTTGGGGTAGATTCATTGAATCTGGATTAGTGAAAGGAAAGGGGAAAGCCTCTAAGCAAGAATCAATACAATTTTGGAAAGGAGGTTCGTAATAAAACTATTGCTCCAAAGGGTCCCGTGGGTATGGGGGTGCACTGTGTTTTAGTCTGTTTCTCTATCTTCAGTGAGCTCCTAAATAAAAATGTGAAATTTCAGAAAATGCCGACACCATGGAAACAAAATAAAATCGGGGGGAAACCCAGTTTTGAAAATTTTTTAAATGTACAGTTTATTTACACATCTCCCCTAAACTTATTTTACTGCTTTAGTAAATAAAATTTTTCATACCTTAGTATGCGTGCCTTATGCTAAAGAGACAGCTGTAAACTGCAGTATGCTGCTTGACTGCATGTTTTATATTTTCCCATCTGTAAAGTAGAGAGAAAATGGAAAGAGAGATTAGAAATGTTTAATAAATAAAATAAAGTGTGTTATTTGGATAGAAACAGAGTTGGTTCTACTGTAATTATATCCATCACGCAAGAAAAAAAGACAGAAGAAGACAAGTCTATAGTCATTGAAGGCCTCTCTTGAAGATGGTAGAGAACTGTTTCTTGGTTTTACACATTGTATACATATTTCTAGAGAGTACAGAGGAATTGTTTTATAATTCTTTACTCTGTCTTAAATGCACATTTACATACTATGCAGTTCTGGGTGAATAAAATCTTACTTAAAAAGCAATACTGTACACTAATTTCAAAAGAGAAAATATTGTGACTTTTAAAAACGTTTTCCAGCGTTTTCAGTGTTTCCGTTATCTAGAAGGGCTTAGACTGATGGGACTTAGAGATTCAATGGAAGTGGGACATTTAAGGCAGTTTGCTTTAGGAGGCTGATAGATGCGGATAGTTTCCTGACATTTCTTGGGCATTTCCTGTTACCTAACAAGCAATTTTGTTGATGTTCTGTATGACCTCTAGAATGTGGCAGTAGCCCAGGCAGTAGACATGGTCACTCCTAACTGTTCTGTCCTATGAATGGAGCAAACAGATGTACTAAGTTCAGTTGAGTTGATTTTGTTATATATACATACAGTTTTATTATCTAGATCAGTGGTGGTGAATCTTTTTGGGCTTGTGTGCCCAAACTGAGGGGAAAGAAACAGGGTGGGGTGGGGGCATGGGGGCGGAATCAGAAGTTTAAATTGCTTTTAGTAGTCGACATTCAAGCAGACAAGAGTTCTCAGAAGAAAGTAGAGGAAGGAAATGAAAAGTTTCAAAAACTGGGAAAGAATGGGGTTGGGATGGGGGAAAACTAGCTGCAAGCAGCTTGAAAAGAAGACTGGTAGATGAGGTCATAAGGGGGGAGGAGTTCCACTGAACTCTGCCACCAGAAGCATGGGTCCCTGGGAGATTGCACACAACTGCACGCACACACACAGCCCAGAACACCACAACCAGCGGGAAGATCAGCTTTGGCACCTGTTTTTGAAACGAGCAGCTGCAGGAAGCTTGCTTTCTCCCTTTCTCTGCCCCTTCTGGAGGAAACTCTGCCCCAGCTTTTGAGAGGAAGGATACTCTCACCTGTCATAGGCCAGAGGAAAACAGTTTCGGAGGAGCTGCATTTCCTCCTTTCCCAGAGAGTCAACGATCAAAGATTGCTTTGGCTCCGAAATTGGATACCAAAGCTTGCAAACCACCTGCCTTGTTTTTCAGTGTTGGCAAATCCAGTCTTCTGCAGGAAAGCAGGAAACTAGTGGTGGCAGAACCGTAAGTGGCAGCAGAAGGGGGAATTCCGGCATGGAGGTGCCTCAAGACCCCGCTCTTGATCCGCTGCTAGCACCAGCTGCTCTGGATCCGCCTGTCGAAGCGGTTGCAGCCACGTTCCCAGGTTTGGCTGTGTGGGAGGGCGGAGTAGCGATCTGGCGACTTATGGCTCATGTGCTGGCAGAAAGGGCTCCGCATGCCAGCTGTGGCATGCGTGCCATAGGTTCGCCATCGCTGATCTAGATACTAATTTAGAGGATGGCATTGTCCCTTGTGAATAGCCTAGCCTACTCAGCTATGAAGGGTACCAGTGAAACTTTGCTGTAGAGCAGGATGTGAACATATGCATGTTTTAAAAGTGGTATTAATAATTTTTCCACTTTTTTTCAGGTGTGAATACTTGGGTCTGACCCAATCTTGTCAGAAAATTACCACGTGCATATATAAACATGGGGACTCCTGGGTCAGGACGGAAAAGAACTCCAGTAAAAGATAGATTTTCTGCAGAAGATGAAGCTTTGGGTAACATCGCTAGAGAGGTTGGTATGGCTGTATGAGTTCATAAGGGGTGGGGAGGAGTTCCACTGAACTCTGCCACCAATTAAATTGTAACCATAATGTCATGATTAAATTTTGCTCCTTAAAACAAATGTGTAGGAAGTTACTCTTAAAAAACAACAACAATACCTTATGACAGTGTGATAAGTTTAACCACTATAGAACCTTGACTCTCTTCAATCTCTTTGTTTCACAGGCATGTGCTTTGAGTTTTATGAAGTGTATGAATACAAATATTTACGTTTTGAACCTTCACTAAAATTAGTTACAGTTTTCTTTTGACTTAATTTTGTACAGTGCACTTAATTGAACTAATCCTGAATCCTTTGTTAGACTGGGCATATCGTTAATTTTCTTCTGTTGCATTTCTGCACAACTCTCTATAGGTTTAATGAGTCTTAGTTTGGATTGCCACAAATTAGAGATGAGTAACTATTCATGAAAAGGCTACATATACTTTGAGTTGTGGAATACAGTGGTGCCTTGACTTACGAACGCTCCAGTGTATGAACACTTTGACTTACGAACAGCTCCGTTCACAAAATTTTGTTTTGACTTGCGAACGGAGCTTTGACTTACGAACAAAACAGGCAGGGAAAAAGGTGGGAAATTTAAAAGTACTAACTGTTGGTGGCAAAGAGGCTGCTTCTTTGTAGCTCTTTCGCCCCAATGGTTCAGGAAAGGGATGTGGCGGCAGCAGTGGGGGTGGCCCAGCCTCGAGAGGTTTGAGCCTGGCGGGGGTGCTTCGACTGCTCATCCCCCGGGCGCGGTGGAAGCAGCGGTGGCCCAGTGTCAGGAGGCTTGAGCCTGGCTGGGATGCTTCGGCTGCTCGCCTCCCGGCTTGCCTCCCGCTCGCTCTGGAACTGGCACCGGCAATCCTCGGCACTCCTTGCCACCCTCTGCCATTTGAATTTCCTGCCATTGGCACGTGGATGGTGGCGAGGAGTGCTGAGGGCCGACGCAGCCGCCCCAGCGAGCAGCTGCTGGTGCCGGTTCCGGAACTGGAGCCAGCGATGGGCACCAGCGGCAGCCTCAGTTCACAGTGGCCGGCAAGGGATGAGTGGGAGGCGAGCGGCCAAAGCACCACCGGCATGCTCAAGCCTCCTGGCTGCGGCGGTCACAGTGGTGGTGGAAGCCCAGGAGGCTTCGGACCGGTAAGGTGCTGCCTTTTTTAAAAAGTTTTTGTTTTGTTGGTGGGGGGGGATTGAGGGTCGGTGTTGTTTTGTTTCTGGTGGATTTTTTTTTTTGCAGCGTGGGGTTTGCTCTGTTTATTTTTATTTTTGTGTTTGTTTGAAATGCTGCAATGGATTAATCCCATTCCCATGCATTTCAGTGGGAAATGCTGATTTGATTTACAAACGTTTTGACTTACGAACATCTTCTGGGACGGATTACGTTCGTAAGTCAGAGCACCACTGTATATACAATATCATTAATGCAGTTTTGCTAACTACGCCCTGTCACTTTGGTAATATGCTACTTGTATGTAAAGGACAAGAGGAATAAAGAATTGCTCTTGTTTGTACTAGTCTTTTATTCACTGTCCTTTACCCAATCAATTACATAAGATAGAGGCAGATGAACCAGTTGGGCTAAGTCGAATCTCTTCAGTTTCTAAATGTGGCTATTTTTTAAAAAGAAAATAAGGAGAAATACTATGATTTGATCTGTAGTTCTGGATTTTTGTGTTTTATCCATTTAGTGTAGGGGTCTCCAAACTTTTCACACAAAAAGGGCAATATATTTGCAATATTTTCGAGGGCCAAAGGAACACGCCCATGCACGAATACGTGAGCCCACACTCCTGTCCGCTTGCCTGCACGCTCGCCCACCCACATGCACAGATGGGGCAGATAAAAAGGCCAAGTGGGCTGGATGTGGGCCGTGGGCCGTACTTTGGAGACCCCTGATTTACAGCCACATCATACCTAGAAGATTCAATGTTCATTCGAGTATAACATTACCCCAAGGGGAAGGAGGCTACTGAAAGATTTTAATTTACTTTTATGGGAAAAGGTATAGATATAGAGCCTCGTGGCGCAGTGGTTAAAACGCTGTACTGCAGCTAAAACTGTGCTCACGACCTGGGGTTCAAATCCCAGGTAACCGGCTCAAGGTTTACTCAGCCTTCCATCCTTCCAAGGTCGGTAAAATGAGTACCCAGCTTGCTGGGGGGGGCAATGTGTAGCCTGTATAATTAAAAATTGTAAACCGCCCGGAGAGTGCTTGTAGCGCTATGGGGCAGTAGATAAGTCCAATAATAATAATAATAATAATAATAATAATAATAATAATAATAATAATAATAATAATAATAATAATAATAATAATAATAATAATAATATACATTTTGAGACAGCACACAATACAGTCATGTCATCTTCTGGTTGCTGCACAATGGTGGAGGGCAGGGTTTCACTTAAATGTGGCTTATTTTGGGGGTAGGGCTTGTATTACAAGCATCCTGAAAAATCATACTAGGGCTTATTTTCAAGTTAGGCTTATTTTTGGGGAAACAGAATAATTAATGTTTACTGATAGCTTTAAGCCAATTACTGAAAATGATGTTCTAACCTTTTGCTTCATAGATAAATTTTAAGAGTTTATTGTACTTGTGTTAGATTTCTGGATCTTCAAATCAGACATTTTGATCAGTGGTCATTTAAGTAGTTGCCAGAATTGTATTATTTGATTATGCAAACAAAACACAACCAGCATAAATCTGTGTGGTGAATTACTGTAAATTAAGAAGTCAGCATAATTCTTTGCTTTTGTATGCTGGATTCTAGTTGTTATTTATTCTTTATTGAAATCATTTTTGCATCAGAGATTTGACATTTTCTTTCATCATTACAGGCAGAAGCACGACTGGCAGCTAAACGTGCAGCCCGAGCAGAAGCAAGGGACATACGTATGAGAGAACTGGAAAGACAACAGAAGGAGGTACTGGAGCAGTAATACTGAGAATAAAATTCTGGGTATTCTGTGTAATGTATCAGAATTAATAACTTGAACTGGCCCCTTACATTTCAACTGCTACATACCATAAAAGTTCCAGAGATTATTTTCAGCTTGGATTTTAAAGTTGTGTCACACTCATAAAGAAAATACAAAGTATAGGGGGAAATCCATATGGGTCAGTTGCACTAATGTAAGTGCAGTAATGTGAGTTGCTTTAGCTAGTTGCCACTTGTTAATGAGTTGTCCCTTTTACCCCAAGTCATGCAAGTAGTGCATTATAAAGCATATAAGTTTCAAAAATAGCAGCAGTTTATTGCTGTGATTTATTCTGTTGCACTTAACGCTGATGTATCTAACTAAATAGGATCTGGCCGTAGTATATGTTTCAGACCAAATAGCAGTATGAAATTTTGATTATTTCCTACATTTGTACGAAAATGATTTCCATTATGCTAATGGAACATTATGTAACATCTTGTAACACCTGTTCAGTGTTAAAACTAAAAGATATTATGGAATAGTGTAAGGTATAAAATTTTTTGTACAAATGTGAGGCCACTTAAGCAACAAGGCTTTCTTGCTGCTTTTCCTTCGTTGTATCTGCCTACCTTGAGATCTAGAATGTGTTTGGAGAGCCACTGTATTGGAAGATGGAGTTAACAACGAGAAGATCCTGCTTGATTTTTATAGATTTGTCTCTCACCACATTCCAGGCACACATGAGGATATGCATTGTGGCATATTATGTTGATATGATGTAGGTTAACTTTCATTGATCAGTCTTCCAAGCACACAAAAACGTCATGCCTTTGAGCAATTGCATGTACAAAATAAATAAAACTACAGCTGATTTCTATAGTTTCTTTGGTTTCCAAGCACTTTGCTTTTGTGTGATCCTCAGGTTTAAAATACTGGCATGTGCTCGGTGAGAGAGCCTATAGTATTCACAGATGAGCTGCAAAAATGTATTCTTATCAAATGAAAATGACAATCAATAATAGATAGGTTAATGTTGATTTAATAGTAATTTCAGCAACATGTACGTTCCCCGTACAAACATGCATTTTTTAAAAAATTAAACATCTAATAGAGCACTTCCAATTTGAAAAACAGAATGATGTGTTTTTACAAGAACATGTACTCCTTGGTTGAATTCCGTTGTTCTTTTACCCACGTGGAAGGCAGACAGCATAACTTTCAGTGCCTTCTTGCTATCAGTAATCCAGTCCTTCCTGGGATCATGAGTTTGTACCATGCCAAGTTGGCATTGTTGAATGTGTGACCGTGAGATTCACAGCAGCAACTTCTTAATTGCTAGCTAGAAATGACATAATGTTATGTTGTCTGCTGTCCATTTGCATAGCAACTCAACATGTTTTCATCCCTTGAATAATTTTGTTGTGTAATTTTATAACAACACACCCATATTGAAAGTATTTTTCCTTTCTTTTGTGACAAGAAATGTGGTGATGGAGTAAAGTAATACAGTATGTGCAGTCTGCATTAAGTCCCAAGTAACTTAAAAATTATAAGGAAAAGTTCTGTTTTATATATATAGTACTGTATTTTTCCATGCATAAGACGACCCGATGTATAAGACAATCCCCACTTTTCTAACCCCAAATTAGAAAATTTGGTGGCTGCTTTCCCCCTCACTTCCTAAGCCCTGCGAAAGCAGGATCAAAGGGCTGCAGAAGTGGAGGGGGAAGCCAGCGATGAAAGGGCTCCAGGATCACAGCCCTTTCATTCTGCAGCCCTTTCATAGCTGCTTTCCCTCTTCACTTCCTAAGCCCTAAATGGCAGGGAAAGTAGTGATCAAAGGGCTGCAATTCTGCAGCGCTTTGAACCCTTTCCTCTTACTTCTGTATATAAGACAACCCTCAATTTTTAGTCTAAAGATTCTAGATAAAAGTATCATCTTATACACGGAAAAATATGGTATATCATAGAAGTGAGTACACATGAAAAGATATATTTTAGTATATCTTTTCATGTGACAACACTGAAGAAATGACACCTGGCTACAATGTAAAGCAGTGAATATACAGCTTTCGGTGAAGTTGAATTCCTGGCATATGCAGGTTGGGTTAGGAAAAACTCATGCCTGAAATCCTGGATAGCTGTTGTCAGCCAGAGTTGACAATACTGGTTTTGGTTGACTATTGGTCTCAGTCAGTGTATGACAGCTTTCTAACAGATCTCTTAAGTGTGGCCAAGTCCGTATGTAATCCATGATGTGATTCCTTGTTAATCTGTTTGATTTGTTTGTAATCATAGTTTTTTCTGGATTTTCCTGTATTGCATTTAGATTGGTTTAATTTGTTCTCTTGAATAATACTTGATGGTATTTTCGAATAGAATACCACTGTGGAGGTCAAATATGAAACTAAAATACATTTTCTAAATACAATTGAAATATATATTCTTTTCTGCATTTTGTGAAGAGAATCTATGAGAGGGGTGGGGATTATAATTGGAAATGTTGTATGTATCCTTGTAAATAAGATTATTTTCACCATTCTTTTAGCTTTCTCAGCGGTCTTATGATAGAAAATGGGGACATATCCAGAAATGGATGGTAGGACAGGATTGCCTGTTGTGTGGTGTTTTATACATGGAAAATTAATCTGATTGGAGTGTTTCATCTACTAATATTTTGTACAGTGTGTGAAATTCTAGTGAGAACGATAAAGAGTTGAGAAAATATTCTGAAACCTATGAAGGCATTTATAAAAGAAAATGTGTAAAACATATAAAACTAATAAAGTAATACATTGCATTAGTAGAAACTGAGAAAAATGATTGTTTAATTCCCCACTTGTAGTCCCTGGAATTTAAAAGTGCACATCATTGGCTGGATTGTGTACTAAATACATTTCATAATTTCCGAAGTGAATAAATGGAGATGTAAGGCACATAATATTGTGGCACACTTTCTCATTGTGTACATTGTGTAAGATGATGGGATCATGCAGATTTTGTAAATATTTTTCATACTCAGTTTTTGCTTGCTGAATCTGTTACAGGTTAATGTGTTAAGAGGTTGTGGTGTCCTTCCCACAGATATACTTTCTGGAACTTTATAATGTTATGTATTTTGAATTGAGCATTGTTGATATTATTGTGAATTATGCTGTCAATAATGTATATTAACCATACACGAATATAATAAATATAGTAATTGCCAAAGCAGTATGGTGTAGTACTTAATACGATGCTAGGGCTCTGGAGACCCTATTTCAAATGACACTTTAACTATGAAGTTAACCAGGTGACTTTGAACCAGCTGAATGACCCTGTAGGATGCTTACAATAATAAAATAGATAGGGTGGGAATGAATCATGTGTACTGCCCTGATCTTCTCGAAGGATGGGCTGGATGGATGAAGGACTGGTTTAATGCATAAACATTATTTTAAAGTTCTTATTATAAAGCAGAACAGGCAGTCCTCACCTCTGAGTCAGACACAGCAGTGCTTTGCACAATTTTCCACAAAGTGACAAGGGTTTGATTTTTGCTGGCACCATTCTTAGTTGCATGTGTACAGTGGTGCCTCGCTTAGCGATCGCTCCGTTGAGCGATGAATTCGCATAGCGAGGGGGTCTTGGCCATCACTGGAGCGTTCGCTCAGCGATGGCCCCTATGGCGTTTTTTCGCTGTGCGACGATCGCTAAGCGATTCGCTTAGCGATTTTCGCACAACGAAGCGGGGGAAAACAGCTGATCGGCGGTTCCAAAATGGCCGCCACAACTTTTCCCACCGCGCCCTCGCTTTGCGAGGGCCCGAAAATGGCTGCCCCTATGGAGAAGCTTCGCTCAACGGTAAGTTTAGGGCCCATTGGAATGCATTAAACCAAGTTTAATGCGTTTTAATGGGTTTTTTTGTTCCGTTGAGCGATGTTTCTCATAGCGATGGTTAATCCGGAACGGATTAACCTCGCTATGCGAGGCACCACTGTATTTCTTACACACCAGCAATTTGTCTTACATAGGTAGCAGTGAAAGCATGAATTGATTGGTCAGATTATTTGTACAAATACTCTTAACTGGTTAAAAAGATGTTAGTATAAGTGTTTACAGAAATTGCACATGGCAGAAAGCATCTTAAAGTAGACATTTTCCTTTCCATTACTTCACAGGAGGAATGCCTCTTCCCAGGTTGTCTGTGTCATAATACACATGTGCAAAATCTATAAACAAAGCATGATTATCTAAGAAAAGGATTTAGTCATAATTATATTCAAGTTCAATTGATCAGAAGTTCAATCAATCAATTTAATATATTTTTGAAAAATCAGGTTGCAAATCTATTGATAATTGATTACTTACTGTAACTTATTGGGTCATCTGGGATATATTTAGATAAACCAGTGGTGCATGGTAAGCTCACATAAGGCAAATGAAAGAAGAATTGAGGAAGCTTCTTTGGGCAGTGGGTCAGTGATTTCAACTATGTCTGAATGACGTTTGTGTTGTTCTCTGTTGTTCCTATTTTTCCTAAATACTGTAATAACATTTGATATTTTCCTTCTCAGGAAGATTCAGAGAAGGCTAGGTATTCACACCGCTCCAGTCGGCGGTCATATCTGGTTTGTAGAAGCCTATAATGTTGCTCTTTACTTTTATCTGTTTTCTTTTTAAATCTGTCATTTCATATTTGGTTTAATTTTGTGATTAGGGAACAGATGACTTGGGTTCCACTCGAGCTTCTACTAGTCAGAGGGTTAGTACTTTAATGTTGCCTTTGATATTCATAAAACATTATATATTCATGTGAAGTGAGGTGTATGTATGTGTTCTGACTTAATCATCTGCACTAATTTCTCTATATCTGCATATCTGCTAATTTCAACACTTTTTGTCAGTAAAATGAGGGGGGCATTGCCTCTGAGGTCCCCCATTTTCTCTCAAAATGTGCTGTTGTTTACTGGGAGATTTTGTGGAGCAGCTTTTGGTGCTCTGTGCTGAGAAAGGAGTAGAAAGTCTCACTTTGCTGGTGGATTTATTTTGGCCAGACATACTATACAGAATATTTGATGCACAGATTATACTTGAATTTCTTGATGCAATCTAATCCAAACACGTAACACAGTTTTCTCTAGTCCGTTGTGTTTGACTTTCACTCTTACCAGCCACAGCTATTTTGACTGTTATGTTTTAGGGATTTAATAAATTTGGAGAGTAGTAGGTTGGAGGGTTTTGTTGATGGTAGAATAGTTAACACTGAGATGCATTGTGTTAATAGCTGTAGTGAGAATTAGAAGTATGAGAATTGCATTCATGAGTACAATGATGTTAATTAAGATCCAGTTGAAATTCTTCATTAGAATTCACAGGAAATCCAAGAATTAAAATTTCCATTAAGCTTTTTTTCGCACTTAATTTAACTTTGAAATTCATTATCTTCTGCTTGTTCTTAAGAGCTCCTCCGTGGATGCCAGTGGGTCACACAGAAGCAGAGCAAGTAATTCTAGGAGGAGAGATCTTGTGGTTCGTAATACAAATGAGCATGCTGTCAGTTGTTCACATAATACAGTGTAAAATACTGATAAATACTGATATCAAAATAATTTGAATGAAATATTCACACTTAGAAGCCCAAGACAACTGTGCGTAAAAGAAAGATATTAATAAAAATTGTACTTCATCTAAACCAGGATGTCCATTAATTGTTACATTAGAAGAGGCAAATATTTATGTAAAAGATAAAAAGGAGATGAAGATAGATTTATTTTTTACTTATACCCAATTGTAGCTTTGAAGGCATAGAATGAAATCCTGTTGCTTAGTGTTGTAAGTTACACTAGAGTAGGTTCATTAAATCTGTGGATTTGGTAAATTAACTCTAAATTCCATTGATTCAAATGGGTCTACTTTAGTTGCAACTTGCTAGCTAAAGTAAGTTGCAGCTGAAGTAGACCCTTTGCAAGATTCCAGTGATTCAGTGGACACTAGTGTAAGCAACAGGATTTCAGCCATAGCAACATGGCTGTGACATCTTTGTAAAATAGTATTTATGAGCATGAACACACATCTAATATGTATTGGATCATGGATTAATTATATTTATTGATTTGTGTTTCTTTTTTCAGCTCTTGCATTCAAATTCTGCTGTCTTTATTTTATGAAAATTCAACAAATAATCACATTACGTGGGCAGTTCCAGAATTTATTGTTTATTTTATGTATTTTGCATCATTCTCAATATGCATTGAAACCATAAATAATTAGAATCAAAAATTAAAATACAAATGGTAAAATGTAATTAACTGGTTAATTTATTAATTTTGTAAAATAAAGTCACTGCCCTCATACAGCTTATGATATGGAATGCAAGACCAGGGCTAAGCAAATGACCAATTTGTTGATTTCTCATCTCTAGACATTTTTCCATTGCTTTTGTTTCTGGCATGATTTTCTGATTTAGGATAGTGCATGTTTATAGTCATTTCCTGTATAGCTATTCCTTGAATGAGGTAAGCTTTTCAGGTGTACAGTAAAAAAAAAGAAAATGTAACAGTTGTAACAGATTCAGTTTTTAATCTAGTATACTTCATGTTTATTATTATTTGTCTTCTCTACTGTGTGGTGATGTAACTTTCATTCTTTATTAGATCATCTCCACTCTTGCCTTTGCTAGAGAAGAACAAAAGTGCAAAACTATCAGAAGATATTTGAAGAAACAAAAAGTTTTATTTTTTTCATGTGTCAGGGAATAAAGAGAAATAATATTGGAGATATGTTTTGTTTTGGAGAATTTATGCTGTTGGCCTCTTTAAGCAACTTTCCCAGTTTCTTCCCCCACCCCAGCTCCCTAGATAAGATCCTGGCAGAATTGTTTCTTTTGGGGGGGATCACATGTGTTATTAATATGTTAAATTATTGGTCTGTACCTTCAGTACCAGCCATGATGTGGTGTAGCTGGGTTTTCAGGACATGTGCTAAGTGTATTTTACCAATCAGTTCTGTCAAGAGCTTTGTTGCATAGCTTTAATCATACTGATAAGTATGGTTTAAGAAGTCATCCCAGCAGCAGCGATTTTTGGTAATGAAAGTCTCTCCTTCCTATCCAGTGTGCCTTATGGCTTCCTGATTATGAAAGATATTGCCAGGTGTTTTGGGACTTCAAGGATAAGAATTGGAATATTTAATTTCCAAAAAATAGCTGCCACCACTGGTGTCATTAGCCCTACACAAGCTACAGCATCAGGATTTCAGCCATTCTTTTAATTTCTAGCTTCATCTTGTGGTACTATAACACAGAAATCAATGATATTGTAACACACAAGAGCAAAAATAACCAAATTCAATGGAAAATAAGCATGTTAAATATGTTCCACTGTTAATTTCTTTGTTAGTTTTTGCTGTAAGTTTTAATCAGCTCTCAGTGTATTTCATTTAAGGTAGATAAATAGCTAACAAAATATATATCTTGGAATGGATTTTGCTGAATCCCTCTACAGAAAAGATTAAAGAATATTTGAAAAAAGAATTTTAAAAAAGTATTAACTGACGAGGATAGAGAAACAATGGAGAGAACAATTACAGAGAAAGTGATAGATGTTACAAATAAGTTAAAGCTATGGAAGACACCTGGCACAGCTGGACTAGGCCCAGAATATTATAAAACTTTCAAAAAAAAATCTTATTCCAAAATTAAAAGATTTGTACAATGGTATATTAAATGGAGAAAAAATTCCCCAGTCCTGGAAAGATTCATTAATAGTTTTAATTTTAACACTGGGTAAAAACTGTGGTGATGCTGTGGGTTAAACTGCTGAAGCCTTTGTGCTGCAAGGTCAGAAGACCTGCAGTCGTAAGATCGAATCCACGCAACGGAGTGAGCCCCCGTTGCTTGTCCCAGTTCTCATCAACCTAGCGGTTCAAAAGCATGCAAAAATACAAAGATGCGAGTAGATAAATAGGTACTACCTCGGTGGGAAGGTAAACGGCGTTCTGTGTCTCGTCACGCTGGCCACGGAGGATTGTCTTCGGACAAATGCTAGCTCTGTGGGTTGGAAACGGAGATGAGCACCGCCACCTAGAGTCGGACATGACTGGACAAAATTGTCAAGGGGAACCTTTACCTTTACCTAAAATCTGTATAAATATGGAGTCTTGCAGGCTGATTTCATTGATAAATCAAGATGCTAAAATATTTACAGCAATTTTGGCAGCAAGATTAAACAATTTCATAGGGAAATATATTGAGAAAGATCAAAATGGATTTATACAAGGTAGACAGATATCAGATACAATGAAGAAGGTGCTTCATTTAATGCACCTGGCAAAAGAATCAAAATATCCCTAGATATTTTTAAAGCCTTTGACTTGATTGAATGGGATGCATTAAAAATATTGATTAAACAGATAGGATTTGGCACACAATTCAGACAAATAATTCAATAACTATATTCACAAAATTCTGCAATAATAATAATAAATGATGGTATGACAGAATCAATATTCCTAGGTGAAGGAACAAGATAGTGTTGCTCCTTATCTGCAGTTTTATTTACATTGATAATAGAAGTGCTGGCACGAGTAATCAGAAATGATAGTTCAATTAAAGGCATACTGTAGATACTAGAGAGGAGGATGAAATAACCCTTTTTGTGGATGATGCATTATTAATAATTAAAACCCCAAAAGACACACTGCAGAAAATTAGAAGACATTTACATTTACTTGAAGAAATAACTGGCTTCAAAGTGAATTGGGAGACATCCAAATGTATTTTATTAAATTATTTTGAAGTAGATAAGAAGGAAATGAAAAAAGAATTAAAAGGAAGAATAGAAAATGCACTTAAATACTTAGGAATTCATATCACATGGAATTCATTGGATAAATTGAAGAAAGAAATTAATGAACAGATAAATCAGTTATCAAAAATTAAAATTGTCATGGTTTGGTAGAATAGCATTATGCAAAATGAAGATTATCTCTAAACTTAATTTTGTATTTTGGATGCTCCCAATAAAGACTGGAGAAACATATTTGAAAGACTGGCAGAAGCTGATAAATAATTACTGTAATGGAAAGAAACGAACAAGGATTAATAAGAATCTGGGGTATATTCCACACAAAAAAGGAGGGCTTGGACTACCTAATATTAAATGATATTACATCTCAAATGAGCTTAGACTAATATGAGATATTATTACATTTAATAGGAGCCTAATATGGAGGGAGATGGAAATGTCAAAATGCTCCAATAAATTGGAGGGCTTACTTTTTAAAGAAAAAATTGTAGATGAAATAAAGAGAATAAAGGATTGGAATAAGATATGGTCACAAAGAATAAGGAAGAATATGTCTATAAGGATAAAAGAAAATTGTTATAAGGTAGCATGAAGATAGTATTTTACTCCAGTAAGATTGAATATAATAAAAAAAAAATACCATCTCATTGCAAAAATGAAAAAGGAAGTTATTTACATTTGTGGTGAACATGCAAAATAAAGAATGGGCACTTTTTAAAAAAGAAAATAGATAAATTATTGGATATGATATTCAGATATCACTAATTAACACTCTCCTAAATATAATTAAGAGTGATGGTCTTTAAAAAGAACAGGAAGAGTTAATTGTTATAATGGTTACAGTAGCAAGATTAATATTTGCAAAGAATTGGAAAAGTGATAAACAAATTAGTCTTGAAGACTGGTATAAAGAAATGTGGAGCTTAGTAAACAATGATATAAGTTAACGTGAAATGAAAATAAGAAGTGTAATTGTAAAGGCTAATGATTTTAAAGATGTATGGAATGTATACTTGGAGCTTGTTTTTTTGAAGGGGAAAGACTATATGCCAGCAAAAGAATCAGTGTATTTTTGGAGAGGTACAGGGTGAAAAGGGATATAAATTGATACTTCTGACCATCTAGTTCCAAGGCTGAAGGTGACATGGGTCCAATGTGTATTGTATGTAGTAATTATAGAATTATATTTTAGTTTTAATATAAAATAAAATATTTTAAAAAAGGAATGGGTTTTGCTAAAGTAATTGCATAGTGCAACAGAATAATTTCTTTGGATGTCGTCACTCCTTGCTTGTAATGATTTTTGCAATTTTTTGCTTAACAGAGCCATACTTACAGTGATTCTTACGACGGGACGAAGTCTTCTAGCTCTCATAAAGATCTGTTGGTTAGTAATTTCAGATAGGGTTTACAGTAGTTTCATCTTCCTTGTGGTTTTGTTAATACCTCCCCCCCTCCATACACTTGGTATATTGACTGTTTAAGATGCCTCTTCAAACAGAAGGAAATCTTGGTGTTTGAGCAGATTCTGACTGCATTGTGCAATGACAGCTATCAGACTCAGAAATCGTAAAATGCAATTGAACCTGGATAGCGCATGCTAGCAAAAAAAAAAAAAGAACAAGTTAAATTTCCTTCCATTGCTGTGTGTTATTAAGGTTTTTCTGAAATACTTTGACTTGCTGATATTAACGTTGAACACATTGAAATAATGTTATCTTTCTAGTTTTATATTTGTTCTGTGGAGTGGGCATAGGAATCTACTTGATTAAGACCCTCAATAAAGGGTGCTTGAAATTCCATTGAACAACAGCCTATATAAGGTCAGATACTTGAAGTGAAGTAAACATCTCAAACTATTTCAGTAACTTATTGCAACACAGCTTATATGTCTTGATTTCTAGAAAACATTGGTACATACTTTCACAACATTTATGTTCAGCATATTTTTAAAGATAATTGTTTCTACGCATAGCCACTTATTACGTCTCTTGCAGCAGGCTTCAGCTACTGCAATCTTTTGGAAAATTCCAGATTGAATTGTTTTTATTTAAAATTTTTAAGAAGTTTAATTCTTGGGCCTGGATCTAACATTGAGGTAGCACCTGCTTATATGAGTGGTGATATTTTCTCTACACTCACCAAGGAGGTGTCCCAGACGTCTCTGTGTAAGCAGTTCCTACTGCTCTGTAGAGGCAAGAGAGTGCAAAGAGGAGCAGCTGCTACCATGCTGGTGCCCAAGTAGAAGTCTGCAACAGTCCTGAGCCGCTGCCAGAAGCTAGTACTACTACCGTGTTTCCCCAAAAATAAGTCAGGGTCTTATATTACTTTTTTGCTCCAAAAACGCACTAGGGCTTAATTTCAGGGCATGTTTTATTTTTTTTCATGTACAACAATCTACATTTACTTAAATACAATCATGTCCTCTTCTGGTTGCTTAACAATGCTGCACAATGGTGGAGAGTTGGGTTTCACTTAACTAGGGCTTATTTTTGCGGTAGGGCTTATATTATGAGCACCCTGAAAAATCATAGTAGGGCTTATTTTCAGGTTAGGTCTTATTTTCAGGGAAACAGGGTAGCTAGCCTTCTACTTCACTCTCCCTTTCTGTGTGGATCCTGCAAAACAATGCTTGAAGGTGCTTTAAAGTCTACCAGTATTGCATTGGCTTTCAGCTATGTAATTTTAAATATGTAGTTAACAGCCATAATGGAACAGAAGTCACTGTTTAAAGGTACTAAACCAGAGGTCGTCAACCCCTGGTCCACGGCCCAGTGCCAGCCCATGGAGACAGACTTCCTGCCCCCCGCACGCACAGCTGCTTGGCGCACATGTGCGAATGTCAGCACCAGCATGAGCGCTCCCCCACCCCTTCATGCATGCACCTACATGAAGGGGTGGGTAGGTGCGCATATGCAGGGGCTCTTGCCCATGCACAAAGGGATGGGGGAGTGCTCACATCAGCGCTGGCGGGCAGGCGCTCCCCCACTGCTTCGTGCATTTGTCCGAAAGCGCATGCGCGCATGTATGCGCCGAAGAGCGCAAGGGGGGTGCCCTGCCTTCCTCAGAGGTTCAGCCGGTCCACGGTCCCAAAAAGGTTTGGGACTGCTGTACTAAACTATACTGAAAATACTTCCTGTTTGTGTCAGCATCAGGTAGTTTTTCGGGGGGAAAAAGTGAATGTTGTAGCTACAAATTTATATGAAAGATACACTGATTGTCATTTTGTTAGAGGTATTGCCCCTAGAAAGCATGTTTCATGTGGGAATGGTTGTGTAATACAGAACATATTGATACAGAGATAGTTGCTAGCTCAGCCAGACTTAATATGCTAGTGCTGCATTATAATTTGTCACATGTTTTGCATAATGGAGCAAAGATCAATATTTTTAGTCCTCCTTGATTTTGTGTTTGAGTACCTTTTACAACTTCATATGTGTTTTGGCAGAGTGGATTTTACTATGATCGGCGAAATTACAGCAGTCTTAGACATAGTAAACCATCGGCTACCTGCTATCATCGGGTTTGCAAATTTTTCTTTTTTCTGTTTTTTGGATGTCTTGTTCTACAGAGCAGTCTCTTTCTTAATCATGACCTTAGAGCATGAAAACTAACATCACAATCACAGAAAAAGCTTTGCCTGTTTTTGTGTTGTAGTGCAGCTTAACAAATGGCCAATATTTTGTGTTCTCTTGTGTCTTAGACTTAGAAGGAATTATATCTTAGAAAGAATGCTGTATTTATGACTTCAGACTTATATCCACATATGTTTTTTGATGTGACTGCCTGTTTTGAATTTGCCTGTGTGGGAAAACTATAAGGCTGACACATTTCTGTAATATTGGTGAACTGTTTTAAAGTAGTTTGTCTTCAAAATGCATTCAGTTAAAAAATGCAGTCCTTTGGATAGTATATGCTCATTAAATGCCAAGGGCAAATTTTTACAGGTTATTTTATCATCCTACCAGTTTGGATCTATTTTAATTCCTTTTGCATTATGCGGTCACTTTATTCAGTGCTAACCCTTGTACTGTGTGTGTTTGTGTTATGAACATTGTGGTTCATATGTACAGCATCAGATGTAATATGGTTTCTTATTTTTGTCACAGTCATCATCTCTGTACAGTGATCCATTGGCAACAACTAAGAGTTACAGGGTTAGTAGAATGTGATATAATGTCTATATTTCAGAATTGTAAGATTCTTTAACTAAAGGACAGTACTCTTCTCTATAGGCATCTCCAGATGTAAACACTGGTTTGATAAGAAGTGCCAGTTTGGTTCGTATTCAAATCTGCATGACTGCTTTAATGTTGCATTCTGAGCGTACTGTGGCTTGAAAGCATTGTATGTTGAGTTTGTTCAAACACTGTATTAAATTTGCAAGAGTATATAAGGATAGAATATTTGGAAAATTGTCTTGAAAGACAAAGGTGCACACACAGATGAGATGGTTAAATCTGTCAATTTTTAAAGCCTTCAGTATCAGTTGCCTGAGCTAAATTAAATGTTTAGCGTCTTATGATTACAGTCCACAAAAATGTTCACACCAGTCCTGGTTCTGAATTGAACCACAAGATTAGACAGGATGATGAAAACATTTATTTAGGATTTTGTGAACGTGACAAACTGTGCCAGTGAATATCAGAAAGCTAAATAATAAATTTTAGAGGAAGGGGGCCTCAGAATTTAGAAGGCTTTAAGGGCTAGGAAGCTGTTGCAGAATGCCTATAAAAAAAGAAGTCCTGGTAGAAGAGCCTGTAGATGCAAGAAGTAAAACAGTCAACTTTGCTATCCAGCCTCCTCTTTTGCCTCTAAAGCAGGTGAGCAAAGTGCGCTCTTTCAAATGGTGTTGGATTGCACATTTGTGACTTTTCAGCTGTATTGACAGGTGTTTATGGGAGTTGCGGTCCAATAGCATCTGAGGGCCACATCATCCACCCTTCCTGTAAAAGAAATCTGCATATATTTAACAACTGAAGCTTATGTGTGGATGATGGTAAAATAAAATAATTTACTTGCTTGATTTTTATATAAGTTCAAGGCAATGGAATGGAGAGTTCTCACTGGATGTGATCCTTGCCTCATTGTATTGCCTTGCATTTTACCTTCTGTAGAGGGCTGCATTAAAACATACTGGGTTTTAGAGCTATAGAAACAAAACCTGGATAGCACATGTTAAGATTCATTTTATGACTTTCTAACATTCGTCATAGAATTGCTCTATTTTCTTTTCAGAAGGAAGATAATAATAATAAAAATAATAAAAAGCAGAAATCAAACATATCCTGGCTATAATAGACAATTCTGTTCTCACATTAAGACTGATTAGTTCTCAGGAGGGTTGGGGCAGGAAGGCAAGTATGCTGGTATGTAGTTCTGCTATCATAATGGGAATGACATTATCAGCAACTATTGCTGCTACAGTAGTGCTTCGATTTACGAATGCCCTTACCCATAAACATTTTGACTTAACGAATAGCTCTGGTCGCAAAACTTTCCTTCGACTTGCGACCAGAGCTTCCACTTGTGAACACAAAAAGGCAGGGGAAAAGGGCGGGAAATTCAAATAGCTAACTGTAGGTGGCGACGAGTTTGCTTCTTTGTAGCTCTTTCGCCTCAGCAGTTAGAGAGTGTGTGATCCGAGGAGGCTGCCTGCTAAGGTAAGGTGCTGCTTTATACTTTAAAAAAACTATTGTGGGTATTTTTGCAGTGTGGCTTTCAGCTGGGGGGATTATGTTTCTGTGCTCTGATGGGTCTTGGGGGTTTTGTTTGTTTTTATTTCCCCTTCATTTCCGAGGGAGGGGTTGGTTGCTTTTTTGAGTGTTTTTTCTCATTTCTGATGGGTCTTGGGGGTTTGTTTGTTTGGTTCCCCCCATTTCCGAAGGGTCTTGGGGGGTTTGGTTGCTTTTTTGGTTCCCCCCCTCCATTTTTGATGTATCTTGCATGTTTCCCTTGCTTTTTGCTTTGTTCTCTGTATTTCTGATCTGCTTTGTTTTTTTTTTTTGTGCGTTTGCAATGGTTCCTGAATGCTTCCCTTCCTTTTCCTTTGATTTCTGTGCATTTCTGCCCTTGTCCCTTTATTCTCTGTGCATTTCTGATCTGCTCTGTTTGTTTTCTGTGCTTTTGCAATGGTACCTGCATACTTACCTTGCTTTTGGCTTTGTTCTCTGTGCATTTCTGATCTGCTCTGTTTGTTTTCTGTACAGAGTTTTTGCAGCTTGGGTTTTGGCTAAGTCAGGGGGGTTATGTTTCTATGCTCTGATGGGTCTTGCAGATGCTTTCTGCAAGGGTCTGTGCTGGCTGGTTTGCTCTAAAATGGAATTTAGTCTTTTGGTTGCATTTGTCCCAGAATTGAAGCAGGAGTCCTTTAATTGGTGGTATGCTGCTTCTGCTTCTGGTGACATCATTCCCATTGTGTTAGTGGAACACTGAAGCAGAATTTTGACCAAAGTGAGAAATTCACATGCCCAAACCTTATTTCCCCCCTCTGTTATAATTCTGCTGCCCTCTATAGTGTGGCATGACATTTATAGTATTCATCTTAAAAATCCAAACTTAATGTTTAAAGTTAATAACTGTCTTGATATTAGTGCATGGCAAATGAGTCATTTGCTAGTGCTTGCTGTCATGTGTTCAGTGTGTTTATTTATTGAAGCATAAGGAAAGGCTGTAGAATTTTCAGTGTCTTTCAGCAAAGGAATACATGTTTGATTCATTTAAGTATAGATCGTTAGTATGGTGGTTGAATTTGATTAAACATCTGTGTTCGAAGGTGGGTGAACTATAAAAAATAAAAACAGTGCAGTGAATACACAACTATTTTGTGTAATTGTAAATATTTTTGGCACTGAAATATAATGAAAACTTAATTTTTTAGCATGTATAATTGTTCTGTGGCTGGCAGTTATTCTTAAATAGAATGATTACTGGATGTCAGAATGAATAATCTAATCCATAAAATATTGGTAAACACTGTGAATTTAATTTCTACTAAACATTAAATATTTAAATATTCTAGGCCAGTAGCCGGGGAACAGGGATAAATTAACCCAAATGGGGTAAAAGTGAAAATCCTGGGGGTAATGAGCAGAGCACTCCCCCCTCCCTCCCACCCCCACCCCTGCAGCCAGACCTCAAATTGTAACCCACCTCTCCCTGTTACTTCCTGGTTGCATCAGGCACTTGTAAATCCTCTGTTCGTTCAGAGAGAGTTTAATTGTAGATCCTCTGTTCATTCAGAGAGAGCTTAATTGGCTACAGCTGTGGAATAGCCCCAGCAACCAATCCAGGGCTTTGAATGATTGCTTCCTCCGGAAATCAATGCAAGCAGGAGGCGGGAAAGGATCAAATTAACGAGGGGAAGGAAGGTGCGAGAGACCAAGGGTTTCATCAAGCTTATTTAAATGTATGGAGAAAATGGATGTTGGATGGTAGGTGGGTGGATGGATGTGTGTGTGTGTGTGAGAGAGAGAGACTGACTGACTGACTCAAAACTATGAAACAAGGAACAGACAGGGCTTGAATTAAGGCAGGAAAAAAGGGTGGAGGGTGTGTGTGTGTGTGTGTGTGTGTGTGTGAGAGAGAGAGAGAGAGAGAGAGAGAGAGAGAGAGAGGCTGACTCAAAACTATGAAAAAAGGAACAGGCAAGGCTTGAATTAAGGCAGGAAAAAAGGGTGGAGGGAGGGTGGATGTGTGTTCGTGTGTGTGAGAGACTGACTCAGAACTATGAAAAGAACAGGCAAGGCTTGAATTAAGGCGGGAAAAAGGGTGGCTTCATCAAATACTGTATAATTTCCTTCCTTTCAAATCAAGGGAGTAATGTTGGCTTATATAAAAAAAATTTTTTGGGGGGGGGGTAAAAGGTAAAAAAGTTCCCTGACCCCTGTTCTTGGCATTGTATTAAAGACGGGCTGTACTTTCAGGTTTACAGTCTGGTTACCTTTCTCTCATGCATTTTGTTGTGTGGAAAAGGCTTGAATATTTGCATTTGGTGAAGGTAAGGCTGAATTGCTGGTTTGAGAAGTTTTTTTTTTAAAAAAAATCTCAGAAAGAAGTTCTGTCTTGTCAGGAACCTGTTCGGCCACATGCTGGCAATGAATTGAGACCTAGTTTAAGATGGACAGGATGAACCTTTTTCCTTTTAATACACTTCTCTCTTCTCTGCTCCTTGTCCTGCAGGATGCTGTGGGCAGACAAATTGTTTGCCCCAAAGGTTTGATCACTTGAATAGGGCTTTGCTCCATTTTCCAATATGCCATTTTACCTTTTTCTCCATCCTGTTCTTCTTTCTCTCTAGATTCCTTGGCATCTGTATTCAAATAGATTGCATGATCGCCCACCAAGTTTATCTTATGGGGTGCTTGATTTCCTTTGTTCATTTATACTCTAATTACAAACACTGCTTTCTGTTTTTTAGGCATCTTTATATGGTGAAGGATCATATGTGTCATATAGTAGTCGTACTGTAAGTCTGCAAGGCTTTTGTTTTGCATTTTACAAGATATATTTCCTGTGAAGATGAGTAACAAAAACCTCCCAATATTTCCACCCCCCATTTTTCCTACTTTGCTTTTAGCCTTCTGAATATAGTTATTCTTCAAGAACAAGTTCAACAAGAAGTAGTCCAGTGGTGAGAGATTTTCGGCATGTCTTCAAGTTTTTTTAAAATTTTTACTAATGTTTTTCTATTTAATAATTCATGTGAATGAGTACCTTCAATAAATGCATGAACCATAGAGTCCTAATTTACTTTATGGAAGACTGTAAAAACTAGTAGGAAATATGATTATCTTTGATGACTTTCCACATAAACATAGCACCCAGTCAAAAGGCAGTTCCTAAGATTCCTTGATAATAGAGTACTACACTGCCTCCCACTAATCTGGGCCTCTCTTATGTGATACAGTATAACTGTCATCATCCCCAGTGAGTGCAATTACTGGGGATATTGGGAGGTGTAGTAGAACCCATCTGGAGGGCATTATATCAGGGAAGGTAAATGCAATGCAGAGTGGTTGACAAGCAGTCAGTGGACTGCATGTGGTCTACCTTGGCCCCAAATCAACCCCAGCACTCTTACTTTCCTCTAGAGACAGCGAGTAGCAATTCTGTTTTGTTTTGGAGCAACCTATCCCCTCTCCCACCCCAGATACCCCTATATTTTTAATTTTTGTTAAAAAAATCTGCTACTTTAAAGACTGTTCTGGGACTGATGGGAGGGCAGAAACTCCGCCCAGAGTAGACTTCAGCTTAGATGGCCAGGTTATAAATTAAGTAAATAAATAAACTCCCCTCTAAGGTCTAGGGGTAGTTAGTATGTGTTGTATCCACAGACCTCTAGAAATTACCCATCCTTCCTTCATGTGATGAAGAAACAAAATCCAGTTGGAGGCTGTGTACGCAATAGCAAGTTTGATTCTTGGTATCACACATTATGGTATTACTTAGGATTAGATTTAAAAGTAGGTTAGCCATTGTGTCCCCAAATGAGCCTCTCTACTTTTCTCATGTAAATTAATACTTTCCTTGTGTGAAAATGATACTGCAGTGGGACATCTGCCATTTACCCCGATGTTGATTGAAATCTGGTTGCTTAGCATAGTTAGTTACTCTAGAATAGGCCCATTTAATCAGTAGGATTTTGGTGAGTCATCTCTTTTGTAGGTTCCATTGATTCAAATAGGCCTACTCTAGTTGACACTTACTATATTAAAGTAAGGGACGTGGTGGCGTTGTGGGTTAAACTGCAAAGCCTCTGGGCTGCAAGGTTGAAAGATCAGCAGTTTGAATCAACGTGGCGGAGTGAGCTCCCGTCGCGTGTTCCAGCTCCTGCCAACCTAGCAGTTCAAAAGCATGTAAAAATTCGAGTAGATAAATAGGTACCACCATGGTGGGAAGGTAGTGGCTTTCCATGTCTAGTCGGCTGGCCACGTGACCACGGAAACTGTCTACAGACAAATGCTGGCTCTACGGCTTGGAAACGAGGAAGATTACCGCCCCCAGGGTCAGACATGACGACAAATTTTCAAGGGGAACCTTTACCTATATTAAAGTATGCTGTAATTAGAGTAGGCCCATTTAAATCAGTGGAGGCTATGGAAGAGTTGATTCACCAAATTAACATTGATTCAGTGTGCCTACTTTCATGCAATTTACTGCATTAAGCAACAGAATTTCAGCCAATATGTTTAGCACTTTGACTTTGTGTGTGCACTTCTGTGCCTTTAATGTATCTCTTTATAGACCAGATAGAGGTATATACTTCATTCCCTCTTAGGCCCTTGTGCTATAAAAATCTACACCTACCTGGAGCCCATCCTTCTTGATAATGGGTGTTTTGCTAGCAGTAGTGCTGTTGTGAAGAAAATATGGGATATTATTTTTTAATTTGTTGTATTGACTTAAGTATTTTAGTATGTAATCCACACTGAGTTTGGTAAATCATGATCCAATCAAATATTTATAATAATGATAGAGTTAATTACTTGTTTTGAATCTTATAGTTCTCATATGATGAATCAGGGAGCATTGCATCCTCTGATCGTGCAGTTCGGGGCCGGAGGGAAAGTGTGGTGAGCAGGGGTTGCATGTTTGTAATGACCTATATTAGTGTGTTGTAAGTTTACCAACTGTAGCTCATGAATTTTCACAGGTCTAATTCTCACTACTCACCCTTTGTGCACACATCAGTTTTGAAATAGTTTTATTCTGTTTTATTATCCCTTAAGTTGTTGCATGATACTTGTCACCTGGCAGCTCAGAAATACGTGCATGTGTTGGTCTGATAGCTTGAAATATGATTTTCTAACATAAATGAATATAATATCTTATAGATAAATCACGAAAGAACATCTTTCTTTGGTGTCAGTTTTAGAAGTTGTTTTAAGTCTTCATAGAATTGGTCAATTTTAGTCTCCTCAGCACTGGTGATTGGTGCATAAACATGGATTATTGTGATGCTGAAACATAAGACATAAAACAAACAAATATACAAGCGATTCAAAGCCCTCCATACCAATACCAGAGTCAAGTATAGAGAAATTTCTGAAACCTGAGAATCGGCAGATAGAACCCAACTACCTTGAATGATAGCTTGCTATCCCTGTCCGAGAGGAGATACTGAAGTCTAGTTTTCTCTGATCGTCCAAGGATGTTTTCAGTCAATGGGGTAGTAATCTGATTATTGCTTCTGCATAATGTGGGCAGCGGAAAAACATGCTCCATTCACTCTACCTCACCAAGGGGGCAGGAACACAGCCTCTCAGCATTCTTGTACTTCTCTTCAAGCATAGCAGAGGGGAGGGCAGCACACCTTGCCAACGTAAAAGCTCTCCTAAACCCTTTTAGTTCCAGTTATGTTAGATAATTAGCTGGTTCTATAACATTTTTAATATAGGTCCTTGCCATAGTGTTTTGTTGGCTGGAAAGATCTGATTGGTGCTCAGTATCCTCAATTCTCTGCTTAACAGGTTTTTTTTGCCTGGTCTAATCCATATAATAAAAGGGCATGGGGATCGACACCAGTTTTCATCATATAGCTCTGAACAGATCTGTCGCAGTTCGATTGGAAATGACCAATGAATATCAGGGGAAGCAGCCCTTGCAGGATAAATAGGCCTTTAACCATGTGTTTATAGACAGGATGCTAATCCAGGCTTCTGCTTTTAGGCATCCTGTCTCCAGTGTTGTCCTGGCATTTGAGACATCTGGGGACCTGTAAAATAGTTCTTAAAAATTTGGATTGTACCCTTTCCTTAGGTGCAAAATGTTCACTGACTGACCCTAAGAATACCCATATAACAGTTGGAATAATATCTTGCCTTATAGAGTTTTAGCGCTGCTGGAACAAATGACCCCCCTTGAGAGTAGTGAAATTTTACTATGCTGTTTGCTGATCTTTCTCCTTGGTCTGCAGGTTGAAGCCTAGAGCCCGATGTTTGTAGAACTACCCCAAGATATTTAAAGATTTTTACCTGCTCAGTACAGTTTCTGTTTATTGACCATACTCTCTATTTTGCTCTATGCCCAAAGGCAACTACAGTGGTGCTTTGCTTAGCGATGTTAATTCGCTGCTAAGCGATTTCATTGCTAAGCGAAACATGGTTTCCCATTGAAATGCATTGAAAACCGGATAATCCGTTCCAATAGGAACAAATTGCCGTCCTTAAGCGAAAATCGCCATAGGAAACATCGCTAAGCGAAACGCGGTTCCCCAATTGAAATGCATTGAAACTTATTCAGTGCATCTCAATGGGAGAAAAAGAATACAACAATAAATTAAAAAAGAGTCAGAACAAAGTCAAATTTGGTTAACAAAGGGTTTATTAAGTGCACTTTATGATTTCAAACATTTTAAACAGTAAACTCTAACTTTATAAATAACAGGAAAACATTTAAAAAACAGCAAACATGAGGCTGTTTAAACCATCGTTAAGCGAAACAGGGGACCCAAAATTTAATCGCTATGCAAAGCATGGGCCCAACCATCGCTAAGTGAAAATTGCCCATAGGGACCATTTTTAAATGAACCGCAAAAACGCTCCGGAAGAAGTCATCGCTAAGCGATTTCGTCGTTAAACGGAACAATTGCTAAGCGAGGCACCACTGTATCTTGGTTTTCTGGAAATTAATTCTCAGGGATTCATCTTCACAATAAGAGGAGAGCTTTCTCAAAGCCTTCCTCAGCTCAATAGGTATTCTAGAAAGTATTACTGTCATCCACATATAGTAATACTGGTTCTACTGTTCTACTGGCAAGTCTGGGAGTTGGAAGAACAAAGGTGCTAACTTATAATTTAATTGTTTTAAACATTTAACATTTGGCCTAAGGAGTAATTTTAGAATCTTTGTTTAAGCATCATTCTTTTTATTACATCAGTGGAATTTTCACCATTGGCCCTAATCTGAAACATTCAAATTCTATTGACTGTGACCATTTGACATGCTGTAGATCTAAGCATAAAAGTGTGTTGGTTATATACTGATCTGTAGTGCTTATAGCACTCTCTGGATGGTTTACAATTATGCAGGCTACACATTGCCTCCCCACCCCCAAACTGGGTACTCAGTTTACTGACCTGGGAAAGATGGAGTCATCCTTGAGCCGGGATTGAACTCTGGTCGTGAGCAGAGTCTTTACTGCAGTACTATCCTTTAACCACTGCACCATGAGGTGTGTCGGCTCAATGAGAGATATATTTTCTGTTTTCCTGCTTTGGGCAAGGGATGTGTTCTAAAGCCTGGTAAAGCAGGAATAAGGAACATTCCAAATGGCAGACAGACTCCCATAATTTTTACCATTAGTTACACTGGCTAGGGCTGTTGTGAGTTACAGTCCAACATCTGGAGAACCTTGTACTCCCACCTGTTTAATAGAGAGAGCCCTTCAGAGACTAGAGTACCTGACTGTTTAATGGCTTAAGAATGAATAATTTATACTAGTCTTCAGTCCAAAAAGAGACTGAGAGAAAGCCGTGTAGAAATATCAATGTGTATTTAATGGCTGTGTAAATTGAGGGGTTTAATGCCAAAGAGGGGCAAAAGTCTATTGCTTTGGTTGGTTTGTTTAGCTTTATATCAAGTGGCAAATTTCATAACAGTATCCTTTTGTGTTCCTTTGAAACATCTGAAAACTGATTAGATTGAAAAATAATGAAGGCAGTACTATCAGAGTCCTTAATGCAGTTATCCTGATGAATATATATGTGTTTGAAACCATGTCAGGTAGTCTAGCAAATATATGAGATTGCAGTGATTCCTGTGATGTTGCAAAAGTTGGTAATTGCGATAAATTGATTTTCATTTCAAAGTCCTACTATCCCGAAGAGCACAGAAGTCCACAGGAAGAAAGAACTTAAGAAAATGCCCTTAAATAATGATACTGAATTGCATCAAAACCGGTCTCTAAAGTTTTATTTAATCCAAGGAATTCTCTTCCTTTTCATGTTTTCCCCATAAATTTACCTTCTATGATCATTTTAACAAAGGCCAGAATCTTAGGGAGATTTTACAGAATTGTACATTGCACTAAGGGGCAGTATACAAATTAAATACAGTCATGGCCAAAAAATATTTGCACCCTTGCAATTCTGTCAGAAAATGCAACCCTTCTCTCCAAAAATTGTTGCAGTTGCAAATGTTTTGGTACTTACATGTTCATTTCTTTGGTTTCCGTTTGAACAACACAAAAAGACAGGGAAGAAAAATCAAATCTGATACAATTCCACACAGAAACCCAAAAATGCACTAGCCAAAATTATTGGCACTCTTATCTTAATATTTGGTAGCACCCCCTTTGGAAAAAAGATCTGAAAGCAATCACTTCCTGTAACCATGAATGAGTTTCTTACACCTCTCTACTGGAATTTTGGACCACTCTTCTTTGGCATACTGCTCCAGGGCTTTCAGATTTGAAGGATGCCTTCTCCCTACTGCTGTTTTGAAATCTCTCTACAGGTGTTCTATGGGATTTAGTTCTGGACTCATTGCTGGCTATTTCAGAACTCTCCAGTGTTTTGTAACCATTTCTGAGTGCTTTTTGGAGTGTGTTTCGGGTCATTGTCCTGCTGGAAGACCCATGACCTCTGGTGGAGACACAGCTTTCTGACCCTGGCCACTACGTTGCCTCCCCAAATTCTTTGGTAATCATCAGATTTCATGATACCATTCAAACAGTCAAGGCATCCAGCGCCAGAAGCAGCAAAGCAACCCCAAAACATCTTTGAACCTCCACTGTGTTTGACTGTAGGGACTGTGTTCTTTTCTTTGAATGCCTCATTTCTTTTTCTGTAAACAGTGTCATGATGTCCTGTACTAAAAAGCTCTACTTTTGTCTCATCTGTCCACAGTATGTTCTCCTAGGAAGACTGTGGTTTTGGCACATACAGTAAGTTTTGGCATACTCCATTGCTTTTTTATGCCTTTGTGTCAGCAGTGGTGTCTTCCTGGGTCTCCTTCCATAGTGTCCCTTTTCATTCAGATGGCGAAGGATAGTGCGAGCTGACACTGTTGTACCCTGTGTCTGCAGATCAGCTTGAATTTGTTTGGAAGTTAACCTGGGTTCTGTATCCACCATTCAAACAACTGTTGTAATTTTTCAGTAATTTTGCTCTTCCGTCCACATCCAGGGAGGTTAGCTACAGTGCTATGGGCTGTATACCTCTTGATGATATTGTGCACAGTGGACACGGGAACATTAAGATCTCTGGAGATGACCTTGTAGCCTTGAGATTGTCGATGTTTTTCCACAATTTTTTCTCTCAAATCCACAGACAACTCTTTACACTTCATTCTTTTCTCCACGCTCAGTGTCACACACAACACAAAGGTTGAGCCAACTTTTCTCCATCTTAACTGGTTGCAAGTGTGATTACTATATTGTCCACACCTCTTACTTGTGACAGGTGTGTCTAAATACAAATTAAAGGAGCATCACATGCTTGAAAAGCAATTATTTCTTACAGTTTAGACAGGGTGCCAATAATTTTGTTCAGTGCATTTTTGGGTTTCTGTGTGAGATTGTATCAGATTGGACTTTTCTTCTCTGTTTTATGTGTTGTTCCAATGCAGACCAAAGAAATGAACATGTGAGTACCAAAACATTTGCAACTGCAACAGTTTTCTGAGAGAAGTGTTGCATTTTCTCATAGAATTGCAAGGGTGCCAATATTTTTGGCCATGACTGTAAATACATAAACTACTCCCTCCCTCCCTCAGGAGTGGCAAATTTTAGATAATTAACAAGATATTGGATCATATGCCAGGCATTCAGCTAGTACCTTTTTAATTAGCTGCAGTTTGGCACCCTGGCATATAGGATGCCATTTATTCCAAAACAAAATTCCAGTAGAATTATGATCAATCTGTATTTTACTTATTTTAGGGGTTTTTGCATGTTATAAATTTTATGATTTCTTTGTGATTATTCATTTGTCATTCTTTCTTAATCCAATAACTTTGTGTGATAAATCCAAAGTTCAAGTGCCTTTATCTTTTTTCATGAGTCCATGCTGCACAATAGAACTGAAAATACAGTGTATAATGCATGTTTTCAAAACGAGTTTTACTTTTTGCTTTGAATCACATTTTTTTATCTTAAGGGATCTGCTCTGAGTCACGTCTGTTCCAACTTATATTGCACTTACGTTGTTCATTTAGTAGGATTCTAAGATACTTTATTTTGTTGAGTGTTCCACATTTTCATTTTGGATCTTCAACTGCATTTTTTGGGCTGGTGGCTGTTTCTTGATTACTGTGAACTTGTTTTTTTTTTTAAGACCGTGTCCATCAAACAAACAAAAAATAACACAAATTACATTGTGTTTTCTGAAATATTTTATTCTGTCATTTTTCTGTCCATATGTTGTGTTTGTCATTGAAGTCATCTGACTTTTCTGATCATAGTGAAACTGCAGCTGATTATTTTAGCCGTTCTAATCGTAGGGGAAGCATTGTTTCTGACTTGGATGATGTCAGCATACCAGATATGAACAGTGTGAGTTTGCTTGGTATTTTGCTGCTGGTGTATGTGAAGTCGTGGGTAGTGCACTATCATTCTAGTCATGTTTGCTGTTTTAGTAACACAAATAATTGTGCAGTGTGTTTTGTTGCAAAAGTCTGAATTATGAAATCTCACTTGCATGGCTATGTTTTTGTATTTTACCTTTTTTTTTTTTAAAGACACAGTCACCTGTATATGGGTTTGAGATACTGTAAAGGAGTTTTTTCCTGTTAACTCGATCATATTGCTCTATAGTTTGCATGTAGGCATTTAAGGTTTTCATTCAGACATTGAATACAGATTGTTTCATTGAGATACAGCTCATAAACCCTTTGTAAATCACAACTCAAATCTTGTTGTCCTTTATTGCAACAGGTATAATGTTTTGAAAATTAACTGTCTCTAGTTAAGATATCTCTGTAAGGATTATCATGCAGAGTCATGCGACTTGACATGAACAGATGGCAATGCCTATGGAAGTTTCTTAATTTGAGGCAATTTTCCTCCAAAAATTATGAATTTTGTGTTATAGCACAACAAGATTTCAGTCAATATTTCATGACTCAATAGCATGGAAGATTGTGTATGTGTGTATTGTACATAATTGTGAATCATGATAACCACCTATGATTGAGATTAATGTTGCAATCTTTTAGTGATATTTAAGGCAAGATTGGTAGGGCATATCTGTGCAACAGGACAGTCAGCGAGGAAAAGAAACATGATTCTGCAGTCCTCTCCTGAGCCTCTAAGAAGCCTAGTTCTTTCTCTCATTCTCCTTCCTCCTCCTCGAATTTTGTGTTGTGGGTGCCTGGTCATTCATCTAATTGCAGAACTGAGATGTGCCCTGGCAGCTCATTAATTAGGTGCAGCATGTTACACAAACCTTACATGAATACCACTAGGATTCCAGTCATTTTACTACTTGTCTTGCGAATTAATAACCAGGGAGCAAATATAATTCCATGGATAAATTAATGGTAGATATATACAAAAGGCTTCAATATGTAATCCTCTCTAGGTGGAGTTGAACTCAGAAAGAGTATGTTGCCAATAATGACATTCATTACCTGTAAAACACTATTTTGAGGTGGGCAATATCATAATAACAGTATTTTCAAAAAATATAACTTGTAATGTCATTATTTTTTTAATGTAACAAATTCAAAATTCAAATAAATTTATTGTCTTTGTAAGTCTATACATAGTATACACATACAACGAAATTCACACAGACACCCAGAGACCAGACCCACATGCACACACATAAAAAAATCCCCAAACCCTCCGCACTCACTAAAAATCCCTCCACTGAAAAATACAAACGTCTACATCACAGGCTAAGTAAAACTGCCCAACTATTCACTACTGGTGGTCTTTAAGTTCATTATTAAGTGCCATTATAGCTCAGGGATAAAAACTATTCAGAAAACGTGTAGTCCGAGTCTTAATTGTTCTGTATCTTCTGTCAGACGGCAACAGTTCAAAGAAGTTGTAAGCAGGATTATTTCCTCTAAAAATAATTTAGTCATTTCAGGGAGTTTTTTTTTACTATAACTTATCTTTTAGGCTGTTTTTGAGAAAGAAAAAGCGACATATTGCAACAACAGACACCGACAGATCCATTAAAAAACAAACCCCAGACTCAAAGTAAATAATATCTATGACCACCATTGCAAACAGATCAAACCCTTTTATCTTGGTATTTGTTGCCTTAATTTTATTATGTAAGCTCTCACTGGAAAGATATTGGAGCATGGCTTTATTAGGGTTTTGCAGAAAAAAACAACACCTTAAAATGTGTTTGGATTACAGTGCCCAACTTCTGATGAAGCTTAAGCCAAATAAGGCTTAGTAGTCTTTACGATGCTATTAGACTTTAGTTCGGTTTAGTTTGGTTTTCAGAAATCCATTTGTGTAATATATAAAGCATTTCCTTAAGAATTTATAATATTGTTCACCTTATTGCTTACTAAAACCTCAGATTTTGATCACAAGCATCAATTCAGGAGGTCAGTTGGTAAATAGCAACATCTTACAAGAAACATACAGGACATTAAGTGTTCATTTTTTTATAACAAGCCAAGGCTCAGTACATCTAATTGTGTATTAACAGTCTCTCAGCTGTAAGCATTGGACTTGAAGAACTGAAGGTGGAATTCTAATGGTATCTAAAATGTATGAGAAAATTTTGGATTTAGAAAAATTAAAAAAATTGTCTGTGTCCTGCCAAAAATAATTGCTAGCTTATCTGGTACTTTGGTAATATTTCTAAAACAATTTGAATTTTTGATTAAGAATGTTATGGAGTGAATTCAAGATGTTTCTTGCTATTTCGTGTGTGTACTTATAGTTTGAAGTAGTTAACAATGTCCAAAATAGACTTTTATAGACATTGAATTGTGTGTCTTGGTGAACCATGCAGGTGCTTCATGGCAATAGTCTCATTGGTAACTTTATCAATACAACTGATACTCTTGAGATGCAGATCCACTTAACAAGATGTATTTATAAAAAAAGCCACATTGTAATACATCAGCTTTAACGTGCTACTATGTTTTTGGTCTTTTTAAAAAGTTTTGTTTTTGTTTGGATATCCTGAGATCTATAAGGAAACACTACACTGAAAATGGTGCACATCAAATCTTCATTATTTATCTCTTCCGACATGTGATAAAGACACAGTTAACCAGTATTTCAGAATTATCACTAAGAAGTTTTTCTGGAGTGGAGGAGGGAAGTCTAGAGAACCCATATTCCAATTGGTGTGTCAATGGAACTTACAGAAAAGATACTGGCAGTGTTTGCAAGTATTGATCCCTTATAAGGGAATTATTTTGCAGGACTGTTGCTTTTACAAAGAATAATTTCATATTACAGTATATGTTTTAATATATTTCTGATATATTAAATGAGCCTCCTTGTGAGTACAGATTATACTTGGCCGTTCCACATTTTTGCACAAAAAATTCTGGAAATGCTTGTTCAATTGGTTGCATCCTGATCTAATTTACTGAAATAATAAAGAATCAGGTTGTAATGAGTATTTTGTAATGCTACTAGCTTTGACATACAAAAATGCAAACTATTTAAGGTTTGTTTCTTACAAAAAAGCATGCTTAGTAGTATGTAGATTACGATGAACTAACTGAAAAGATACTGGCAGTGTTTGCAAGTATTGATCCCTTATAAGGGAATTATTTTGCAGGACTGTTGCTTTTACAAAGAATAATTTCATATTACAGTATATGTTTTAATATATTTCTGATATATTAAATGAGCCTCCTTGTGAGTACAGATTATACTTGGCCGTTCCACATTTTTGCACAAAAAATTCTGGAAATGCTTGTTCAATTGGTTGCATCCTGATCTAATTTACTGAAATAATAAAGAATCAGGTTGTAATGAGTATTTTGTAATGCTACTAGCTTTGACATACAAAAATGCAAACTATTTAAGGTTTGTTTCTTACAAAAAAGCATGCTTAGTAGTATGTAGATTACGATGAACTAACTGCAAGCCACAGTGAAAAGCACTGTAGAAATTCAACTAAAAGAATTTATGAATCAGGTCAAACCATTCCTACACATCTTTCCTATATTACTGTTGCTGATTATAGGGCAATATATGCAGTTGTAAGTGGGTTGGAGATGTAAAATTTCCAAATATATATATATATATATATCAGTTTTTTTTCCTGGAAAAAAGCTCCCCTCCCATTCATTTTTTCCAGAAAAAATGGATTTTTAAAAAAATTTTACATCTCTAGAGAGAACTCAAATATATAAAGTCTCAGAAATTTTTCATTAAGATTTTCATCTTACATAGTTTGAATAACATGTCACATTTGCTAATTGCTAATGTTCTTATGTGGTCACATCCATAAAATCAGCTCTTGGTAATTCAGGTTTGTAACTCAGAGAAATTGCTAAGTTTGATATAAATACATTGTATTAATATTTTCTTTTATTTTTCAGCTAGAAGAGAAGAATGACAAACCATATTCTGATGTATATATTCGGGTGAGTTTTAAAAAAAACCAAAAAACAAAAACAAAAAACAGTGCATCGCAGGTTATGAGCAATTTTAAACATGCAGGCATTCTACAGTTTTAAAACGTCTTCGTTGGGACAAATACAAGTATATTCCATGAATCAAGAATGCTCACATTGTTTATTATTGCAATTGTAGTAAAGTCAGTACAGTACAACCTCCGTATCCATAGGATCCGTATCCACTATATTTGTGGTTTACCATGAGAGCCGGGCCTTGTAGTCTTTGTCCTACCCACATGTGGCCTTTGTCCTGCTTCCTTGCATGTTTTATATAGAATTTGCAACTATTTGCAGTTTCAGTGGGGGATCCTACTATGTACAGTTTTACAGTACCTCAATAACTAACAAGGCTTATTTAGCCATAAAAATTTGTGGACTGCACCTTACTCACTGAGAAACATTTATTCTACAAACCCTTATGCCAGATGAAGCTTATTAGTCTTCAAAATGCCACAAACCTTTTTATTCTTTTTGCTTAAGAGATTACCAACTAATATAACTATCCATTTAAAAAGATCTTAATTATACTCTGAATGACACATTTGCTGAATATAGTTTAAATAATTCTATGTCAAAACTAAAATTAATTTACCATCTTTGTCTACATTTTATGAGGTCCTGTACATCTTGATTGTTGTTTTGGAAGCTCTGTGTGCTGAGCACATGGAGGTGGGGTTGAAACCTGAAAATACCACAAATGAATGGGTGGCTTGAACTCTACAGAAACTAAAAAACTTTATTGCATTCCCTGAAAAGATTGACAAGTAAACTTGGAAGTTTCCTTTATGAAATAGTTATTCCTATATGGAAACATAAATCGCAGAAATTATTTAGAAAAGTTATTAAATGTGTAGGAATTTTAATGCACTTACTGTCTTTATTTAGCCAGCATCTCGGAATTCAATAACTCCTCTAAGTGGAAATTCCTCTAGACGAGGAAGTGGAGATACAAGCAGTTTAGTGGATCCTGATACCTCATTAAGTGAATTGCGGGTGAGAAAACATTTATTGCCTAAAAATGAGATGCACGTTTGAAGAGAAAGAAATTGGCTTCAAATATTGCATGGCTAAAATCAAAAGAATTGCTTCAAGCGCAGAGAACAAATAGAGGTTTTGAAGATTTGCCATATGTCCAGAATTTTGTTGTATCATTTAAGGAATAAGAGTATATTGTCCTCAAAATCCAGCTCCCATTTTTCCTTTCCTATCCCCTCTTTCTTTTGTACCCTCTATCCCTGTTCCTAAATAAAAAAAAATTTAAAAAAAATCCAGCTCCCACTTCCTACAGACCTGTTAGAAGTAGTTTCTTAGTTCATTTGGTCAATGCCAAGCATAATAAATTCTTAGGACTGTAATGTTACACATACTAAAGAGGAAATCAGTCACATTAAAATCAGTGGGTTTATTTCTCCTTAAACCTGCCTAGGACTGGACATCAATGCTAGAAAGTTGTAGCTTCTCATAAGGTTGAATCATTATTTGAGATGCAATTGTTTTGAATTCTCTGAAGTTATGTTTATCATTTGTGGGCCTAGAATATATGCTCACAAGAAAGGGAAAAAAGAGACAGCAGTATGATGACATTTTTCATTTTCTTTGAAGCTACGCTTCAAATGCAAGTGTTAAGCATTTTTCAATGGCTTCAGACTGCTTGCAAATTATATTCATTCTTATATTTCATTAATGTAAGATACACATTCTTTCCTATTTTCTAGACACAGTACAGGCTTCTAAAGTTCATTGTATAGTAGTCTGAGAAAGAAACAGGGTACTACTTATTCTGTATATTTAGAGGTAGCTTTAAGCGTACTGTATGTGTACTTTTAGTATTCTATCTGCAACAAGATAGTGAGGTATTTTATGTTTGAAATGGGAATCTGTTTTTGCTTATATTGTGGGATTGAGAATTTAAGCAATACGTGTATAAACTCATAAATACTGTACAGAAATTTTGTCTGTTGAATTAGCTTTTATTTACTTAAAAATATTTTAGTCAATTACAGAATTCAGAATATGCCATCTATTTTATTTGCTTAGGTGAAACTTATGCAGACTAAATTCCTATTTAATAGAATTGAACAGTGAGTTCTTTCTGGTGTTCTTATGCAGTGGTTCATTCCTATGTCCTGCAGGATATCTATGATCTTAAGGACCAGATACAAGATGTAGAGGGGAGATACATGCAGGGGCTTAAAGAACTGAAGGTATCAGGGTTTCTCCTTAGCATGCATTTAGCATGATAATATTTTGATAATAGAGTTTTCATTAACAGAGCTTTACTAACATTTTGCTTGCTTTAAAAAAAGAGAGAAAGAAAGCATATGTCTCCAAATTAGAAACTGTATCATTTTTAATATATGTTGGCTATTGAATCATCCCAATAATATAATAATAATTGCATGCTGCCAAGTTGATTCCAATTTATGTTGACACTTCCCTATGTTTTCTACGTAGAGAATACACAGAAGTGGTTTACTATTCCCTTCTTCTGGGGGCATTCTAAGACTGTGCGGCTTGCCCATGATTACACATGCTGGCTTTTATCCAGGAGACACAGTGAGGAATCAAACTTCCCACCTCTGCCTCTCCTGTCAGATATCTAAACCACTGAGCTATCCAGTCAGCTTGAATCTTCCTTAATGTGTAGTATTAATGTATGTGTGAAAAGGACAGTGAAATATTATATTTAATGCAGAGAATACTCTACTAAAGCAAATATAGAAAGCAGTTTATTTGGAATTGTATACTGTATTAGTGAGATGAGCTGGTGTAGCAAAGTGGCTTGAAGTGCTTGGTCACAAAGCCAGGTACCAAAGTTTGAATTCCCCCTATGCTTGCTGGAAGAGAGGCCAGAGATTTACCCCATCAGTCATATGCACTCCAGGTAATGTGCCCTGCTGCTTATGTGGTCTTGGGTAAGGTGCACAGTCCCAGAGCATCAACAGAGGGAGAAACTGTTAAACCACTTCTTGGTACGTTATACCTAGAAACCCCTGGGAAGGTAAACTGGAGTTGTCTTGATGGCACATGATTAACCAGTAGGGAGAAGCTGAGTTTCTAACAAAAGTCAACCTAGGTCAGAAGACTGTTTGCTTCATAAAATGGTGTATGGAAATTCACACTTTAATAGACCATAAAAACATTACAACTATCAATTTGGAAATAAAAAGTCTTTTGATATCTGCTGTACAGGTTTTTAAGTTGGTCTGTATCATTAATGTCTTCTCCCTGGAGAACAGACAGAAGTTAACACTAGCATCTTCTTAAAATGCTTACTAATTTTTGCTGATCTAGCCACATTAAAGGTGCTTTGTTCCACATACTGCTATAAAATGAGGGAACATTGCCTGGTCCTGTGAGACTTATTTGGACAATATACAGATCTCATTTCCTTTTTTAAAAAAGATGCCATTGTTTATGATTATAAGGAATTACCTGTGCACCTTCTGAGGTTGGAAATCACTCTACTAGAGACTGGCTTTTAAAAAGAGAGAGTGACTCAACAGGTGCAGTTGACCTGAAAATCTGCTTCACAGAAGAATTCTGTGGCAGCTAAGGGTTTCTTTATATTTACCATGTACATTCACTACTAGTAAATGTGTGGATCCCACATGGAGGTTCATTTTTTTCTTAAATAATTTATGATATCTATTTATCTGTTCTCTTCAATCTTGGCTGGGAAATCACATTAATGTATAATCACACTATACATTAACCTGTAGCTTTAGTTTCATTAGTTAACACTGCATAAACCATGTTTGTCAGTTGAATTCCTATTTGCATGCTAACCCTTTTAATATTTTTCTCTCATTTAATCTGAATGGTTCACTTTATGTTTTTTAGACTGTTTAAATTGTGTTTGCTTATTATATCCAAAACAAAACTTCCAAAAGAAACCAATTGCACAGTTACAAGATGGGGGATATCTGGCTTAGCAAAACTACGAGCAAGAAGGATGTTTGCCCCTTGGGAGAGTAAAAAAGATATTTTCCCTGAAGGAGACTGTTGAACGAGTGAGAAGAATCTTGGAATTGTTGTAAATCACAAGCTAAATATGAGCTGACAGTGTGATGTGGCTACAAAAAAGGCTAATATATTTTAGGCTGCATTAATAGAAGTATAGTTTTGAAATCCTGAAAGGTGCTAGTCCCTCCACACTTAAAGAAGAATGCTAACAAATTGGAACAAATTCAGAGGAGGGTGACAAGAGTGATCAGGGGGCTGGAAACCAAGCCTTATGAGGAAAGGCTGAAAGAACTGGGCATGTTTAGCCTTGAGAAAAAAAGAGTGAAGGGTGATACGATAGCATTTTTCAAATATGTGAAAGGCTGCCATACAGAGGAGGGGCAAGATCTGTTCTTGATCATCCCAGAGTGCAGGACACGCGACAATGGCCTCAAGTTAAAGGAAGCCAGATTTGGTTGAATATCAGAAAAAAACCTCCTGTTAGAGCAGTACGACAGTTAACTTGGGAGTTGGTGAGAGCTCCAACACTGGAGGCATTCAAGAAAAACTTAGATAATTACCTGGCAGATATGCTTTGGTTGTATTCCTACATTGAGCAGGGGGTTAGACTTGATGGCCTTGTAGTCCCCTTCCAACTTCCCTTTTCTATGATTCTATTATTTTTTTAGAAGATAGGAAAAAGTCCCCAAGCAGCACCCTATATAGCCCTTCTTGTTTGCAGAATGCAGTCTGAATTTTGATTTGCCAAATGCATTAGATCCTTTCCACTGCATTTCCTATTTCAATCACTACTTCATAAATGGTTTTGAAATCTCATTCTCTTCCTCTCCATGTTTTTGCCTTCCACTTACCAGGTAATGGTGCATAAAATTACTGTATGGCATGACTGAATTGTTACACCCATTTAATAATTTCATTGTGCATGTTTTTAACAAGAGATGCACTCCATGGAATGAACACAAAACCTGAAGCCATAATAGCTCACGCTGCTGCTATATCATGTGCTTTTCCTGCAGTATGTTCATGTCTCTTAGAGCCAAAATGGCTACAAGATAACTCATAGTACTGCTTCATTTTGGTGGATACTTAAAATGAAAATCAAACTGTAAATTTTAAAAAGAAAGTCAGTCTTTCAGTTTTGACTGTTCTTTGATATTGTTTAGTTTTTCCTTACAATAATAATAATAATAAGAATAATAACAATAACAACAACAACAACAACTATTATTATTATTATTATTATTATTATTATTATTATTATTATTATTATTATTATTATTATTATTATTATTATTATTATTATTATTATTATTATTATTATTATTATTATTATTATTTATTGTCATTGTAAGCATATACACATACAACGAAATTCACAGATACCCAGAGACCAGATACTTTTAGAGATAAACTTGACATAAATTTGTGAAGGTTACAGTAAAGTTGACCCAAGTCACCTTCTCTTGAGTAAAGTTACTTAATCTTGGGATTTTATGGTATTTTTTATATACCTAGGTTCCACTTTTTCCATAATTTCTATAAGTGCTTTATTTATCTTTATCTGGCAATTATTCTCCTACAGAGTGTTGGGAATATCTTCCTATCTCTAGAAGGACTGCTCCATCCAGTTTCATACAGGACCTTGCAGTGCTTTTTAGACCGAAAGTGAGATTGGGAAAGTAAAAGTCACCTTCACTCCACCCCACCCCAAGTCCTTTCCCCACTATTCTGTGTAGCAGCAAAAGTCTGCCAGAGCCAAACCTATTTTATAGCTGTGAGACCTCCAATTCTAATCCCTACTTCACAAAATACTTAATAAACTGTGACAAGCTCTTCATCAGATGAATTTCTCCCTCCTCTCTAAATCTATATTTTCTTTTGGCGGAGAAGGGTAGATTCAACTGATACTCAGACAATCCACATTTCAAATTTTTAGGTACACAATCTGCAGAGTTCTTTTATGTTTCCTCCGCAGTATTGGTTTAAACGATATTGATGGCTTAGCTCAATATTGTGTAAGTGTGCAAGTTTTTGTCAGTCAATTTTGCCAGAGGTTTTATTTAACAACACTGTCTTTTAATGTACATACTTCTGTGTATTAGGCTACTCCCACAGCATGCAGAACCTAGTACTTCATTTAGCTTTTATCCTAATTGTAAACATTATAGAATATTCTCCTGTTTGAAGCTGAATTGGTTGAGGTCATATTTAACTTGTAAATTGAGACTTAAAAATATATTACAGGCTAGAATTCTTTTGATGTTTATATAAGGTTTACATAATTTGCTGTGGCTGATTGATAAGGTGCTAACAGACAGGGTGCTGGGGCAGTTAACTGCGATTAGGTGCAGTGATTTTTGCCAGTCTTTTCATGAATTCCAGTAGGATTCTTGGCCACACTGTAGTAGAGGGAATTTCTCCTTTAAAGTATTAAAAGTGATTGTTATGTATCCTGGATTAAATTGAAAAGGAAACTGGATTTTCCTGTAGACTCTAGTCCATGACTATATCTTTGATTATACATTTTTGTGGTAAAATAAGAAACAATCCTTTTGGTTTTATTTTCTTTTTTTCTTCTGCAAGAGACCAACGTGGTTCCCTCTTTAAAGTAAAGTGTATGCAAATAACAATCTTGGGTTAATGGTGTTTGCTGAAAAAAATAGAATAACATAGGATGAAATTAATTGCATAAATAATATGTTTGTACATACTAAAAAAATTGGGGGGTTACTGTATATGCATTTATTCATATACCTAATTTAAAAATACAAAGGTTTGATTAAAAACAAGTTGTGTTAATAGTATGTGTTTTATTATAAATGTTTATTTCTCATGACTTCATTAAAGTAAACCTAGCAACACTGATATTGAATATGTATCTAGGAGTCACTTGCTGAAGTTGAAGAGAAGTATAAGAAAGCAATGGTTTCTAATGCCCAGCTGGATAATGAGAAGAACAATTTGATCTATCAAGTGGATACCCTGAAGGATGTAATTGAGGAAAGAGAAGAGCAGCTAGCAGAATACTACAGAGAAAATGAAGAAAAGACTAAGGTATTTTTATTTGAAGCTGATGATACTGTTGATGAGGATGATGGAGAAGGTGTGCTGTTACTTGTGTATAACATATCTATAGGTATTTAGTTCTTCCTGCCACCAGTTTTAAATACTTTCAGACAACATAGCATATTTTAATGAAGATAATAAAAAACTTTCCTTTATGTTGGCTCATCAGTGTAAAAATGTATCATTTTCAGAACTACCTCAGAATTGCTTCATTTTCCCCTTGGAACTTAGGCCAAGTTTCTTTTAAATTCAGCATTTGCAGACCTACATGGTGGTTTATACACTCATCTATCCAAGTCCTTGCCTGGGTCATCTCAGATTAGTTACTTTTCTCACTTTTAACTATTATCAGTCTTTTGTCTTTTTACCACACAATAATTGAATAATGGTTTTTGAAATCAGCTAATATTCTCTGGAAGGCATTAGCTGGACATTGGAGAAAGCCACAAGCTCCTTGTTTCTAACTTAAAAGTGGCAGTTCATATATCTTAGTGAAGCCATTTTCAGATGGCTGTACAGTGGAATCTGTACTTACAAACTAAATTCGTCTCAGAAGATGTTCGTTAGTTGAAATGTTCATAAGTAGAAGCAAATTTCCCATAGGAATGCACTGAATCTGTTCCAGCTGTTTTTGGTTCTTATGTAGAGGCGCCGTTAAAGTCAAAGCATTAGTTCCCATAGGAACTAATGCAAAACAGGTTAATCTGTCCTCTACCACTAAGGGGAGAATTTTTCTTCTTTTGACCTAAGATGAACTTATGTCAAAAATGGCAGGAAAGGAAGGAAGGGGGAAAGGAACACCTTTAAAAACAAGCACCTTTTAAACAAAACCAAGCACCTTTTAGGTTAAAAAAAAGGGTAGGAGAACACCTTTCAAACATAACACCTTTAAAAAAGCCACAGAATCCAGCAAGCATTATTCCAACACAGAACTCCTCATTTCAAAAAGAGAGTCTAAACTGCATTTTGCAGTTTGCCTGCATCAACAGCCAGCACAGCCCCTCACAGAATATTTTCTGATTTTTAAGAAAAATCTTGTTTAGACTTGTGGAGTCTAAACAAGAGGAGGCGTACAGACTTGAGTCTAAATGCCATTTTAAAGCCTGCTTGCACCAACAATCAGCAACCATTATTCCAGCACAGAACTCATCACAAAAAGAGAGCATGTGGGGGGGGGGGAGAGAGACTTGAATTTAAACTCCGTTTTAAAACCTGCTTGCATCAACAATCAGCAACCATTATTCTAGCACAGAACTCCACATCACAAAAAGAGAGCATTGGGGGGGGAGAGAGAGTCTTGAGTCTAAACTCCATTTTAAAGCCTGACTGCCTGCATCTACAACCAACACAGCCCCTCACAGAATATTTTCTGATTTTAAAAGACTTTAGAGCGACATTTTAACCGCACACATTTTAAAACTAAAATCTACACTGCAAGACCCATCAGAGCACAGAAACATAACCCCCCAACTAGCCCTACCCCCCCAGCTGCAAAAAAAACAGTACAGTATAGTAAATACAATGTACTCACCCAGAACAGGCAGTCAAAAATCCAAAAATCCAAAATTAAAAAAAGCCAAAGAAAATAGTCTGTACAGTACAGTACAGTATCAGGCAGTACCAGGCATTCTGAAGTCTCTCTCTGTACCCACACTCTCTAACCGCTTCAAATTTTGCATTTTCCTTGCCTCCCCCGCATTTTTTTTCTGTTCGTATGTTGAAGCTCCCTTTGCAAGTAGAAGCAATATGTTGCGAACAGAGCTGTTTGTAAGTTGAAATGTTCATCTTTAGGGACGTTCGTAAGTAGAAGTTCCACTGTACTTTGCTGTTTTGCTTTTTTCAAAGATACGCCCAAATATCTTTACAAAGTGACATGCAAGCCCTTTTTATTTTATCAGGGAATTTTAAAGAAAAGAGGGGAATAGAACTTAAACTGAGAATTGCCTTTTAGCCACTGGCCAGTTTCTGGCAGTCTTCTGATCTCTAGGGACCTTCCATGATGCAGACATGAGCTGCATTTTGACAATGCACTGCTTTCCTTTGTTTTGTATAAAAGGAAACAAAACATAAAAGTCTGCTTGGTTCTGAGCTTTTTATGTTTGTCATATTTTTCTGTGAACTAAAATTTAGAGGGCTAATGAGTCCTGTGGTCCCAGAAAAGTTTTTTTCAAAAGGAAAAAAAAATGGGCAGCAAAACCAAAATTCTTCATGATGTCCATGTATGCACACAAATGAGGTTTGTGTCTGCACAAATCCTGGTTCGGAAAGTTCCAGAGCCTCAAAAGTGAAAGTGTCTTTGCCTGTACTGTATAAGCACAGCCCTGCTCTCCTCCATGCCCCCCTCCTTCCCCCTTTCCCTCATTTATGGCCTTCCCTTATGAAAAAGTGCCAAATGAACAAAAAAGAAACAAATGGTCGATACCAAGCTCCTCATTGCTCCCTCAGACTCCCAACTGCCTGTGCGAGAGCCAACCTCTGCTATTACTACCGACACCTAATATACAGTTTTGATCTCGGAAGGTGAATATTGTAGCCCTTCTGTGCAGAGGGTTCCTATGTCTTCGAAAGCTCCCACTACCCGGATTTCTCTGGGAGAGTCATTACTTCCTCTTTGTGCGTCTGAGGATGTATGACTGTATTTTTCCACATATAAGACAACACTTTTAACTGAAACCTTTAGACTAAAAATTGAGGGTCATCTTATACACGGAAGTAGGGGAAGGGATCAAAGTGCTGCAGTATCGCAGCTCTTTGATCCTTCAGTCCTTTGATCACTGCTTTCCCTGCCACTTCTTAAGCCCTTCAGGGTTTATGAAGTGGCAGGGAAAGCAGCCAGGAAAGGGGTGCAGGTTCAAAGGGCTGTGATCCTGCAGCCCTTTCATTGCTGGTTTCACCCTCCACTTCCGCAGCCCTTTGATCCCGCTTTTGTGGGGCTTAGGAAGTGGAGGGGGAAAGCAGCCATCAAATTTTCTAATTTGGGGTTAGAAAAATGGGCATTGTCTTATACATTGGGTTGCCTTATACACGGAAAAATACGATAGGTCAGGGTTCCTTCCCCAATCCAACCATCACCCGAGTCTCAACATCATGGTCGAACCCAGCAGAGCTTGTGATTGTACTCAGCTACACAATTTCTGTCACACCATCCACATCTTTGCTACTTGAGATTTCCTTCAGTGGACTTTCGATATCAAGGTGACCCATATCATGCTCCCTTTTTCTACCCTTCCTGGTTCCTATACGGGAAAAGGGACTGGCCATCACTACACCATTGGAGTCATTACTGATCTTGAGATTGGACCAGGGGCCATGGCCAGACCAGGATCCACTCTCGAGACACCTATGACTATAGCCCCAGGAGGTGTTCATCTTGATATTGTAACTGTTAAGGAAATGCCTATAGCCATCAGGAACTTCAAAACTGCTCTCAGTCTGAGTTCCTTCACCGATGTTTGACACTTGTCCTCATTGAGCTATTGAAGCCCAGTCACCACAGGGCCATCATCTTCCAGCCTCCATGCATGCCTTGGCCATCCGACCTGCATCACCATGAGTGTTCTTGCTACCTCCTAACACTGACTTTCTTCTTCACCAACAACAACTCTAGATAACACTGTCTGTTCCGACAAGAGATAAACATTCTTATGACAGATCCTCCAGTTTTGAACCAGGTGATGACAACTAATGCATCATCCTTCCAGGCCTGTCGTCCAGATGTGCTGGAACATCACCTCAGATGCCTGGGTACTCAACATCATTACCTATGATGTGATAAGAATTTTCTATGCTCCTGACCACCAGATGTGTACTTCGTATTGCACCTACTTCCATACTCTTAGAAGAAGTTCAAACCTTGCTGGCAAAAGGAGCTATCATCACCTTTCAGATGGCTTCTTCTCCTGGTACTTTACTGTGCCCAAGAGGGATGGCTATGGCCTTATATTGGACCTCTATGCTGTAAAGAACTTCATTGTTCTGAAGCACTTCTGGATGGCAATGCTCGTCAAACCCCACCCCCCACTTTAGCAGGGAGATTGGTATGCGTCCATAGACCTACAAGTTGCGTACTTTCAGTTCACCCACAACATTGTCGTTTCCTCAGCTTCATCATTGGCCACCAGGGTTACCACTTCTGTGTACTCCCTTTTGGCCCTCAAGAGATCCAAGAAATGTTTGGTGCTGGTGACTGCCTTTCTCGGAGCACGGGGCATCTCTGTTTTCCCTTATATAGATGATTGGCTTCTGGTGGCACACAGCAGGGCAATGTTACAAGCCAACATTCACTTCACTCTTCACCTTTTGTTGAGTCTTGGGCTTCATGTCAATGTAGACAAATCACAGTTTGTCCATACCCAATCTATTCATTATACATTCGGGGAAACCTTAACACAAACTGAGCATGGGCCTTTCTCCCTCAACCAAGATTGGACAATATCATACACTTCACTTAAAAACTCAGCCAAGCCCAAAACATAACATCTTGCTCCATACAGCGCTTCTTAGGGCACATGGCATCCACAACAGCTGTCTCATCTCATGACAGGCTCAGACTGGGACCACTCCAATTCTTCTATCTCTTAGCCTACAATGACAAAATTGCTTCACAAAAAGCTCTTTTCCCAAGGCTCAAGCATCATCTTCAGTGGTGGACAGTCAAGGCCCACTTGCAAGTCAGGATGCCCTTCTGCCGGGAACATCTATCCCATCTCATAATCACAGACACAAGCATGACAGGATGGGGTGAACACTGCCTTCACAGAACAGCACATGCTCAGTGGTCACCATATGAGAGAAATGACCACATCAACTTCCTCAAACTCCTTGCAATTTTCAAAGCCCTTCAGGCATTCAGCAACATGGTCTGTAGCTCCATGGTCCAAATTGCAATGGGAAATACCATGGTGATGTTTTACATCAACAAACAATGCGGCACCAGGTCCCCAGGTCTCCTGCCCATCACATAATCCCAATAGCAACTCCCTTCCAGTTAATTCCTGTCGCCTTTCCTTTTTTTTCCTCTTTATTTGATTTATTTTTATTTTTCCCATCTTATAGAATCATTTAATTAATTAATTGTTATAAATTTTTTAAAAACTTGTTATCCTTATGTTGTAAGCCGCCTAGAGTGGTCAAAATGACTAGATAGGCGGGGTATAAATACAATAAGTAAATAAATAAATAAATAAATAATGTTCCTGGCATGGACAAGATAACTGATTACCTCAGCTGAACAATGACTCAGACACATGAGTGGCAACTATCGCATGTCGTTTACAACCAGCTCGTTCATTGCTGGGGCATTCCCTCAGTGGACATTTTCACCACTGCCAACAACTCCAAATGCGTGAACTATTGCTCCTGCACAGGCAAAGGCAGACAATCTCTGAGTGATGCATTCACCACTGACTGGACCAAAGGCCTATTGTACATGCTCCTTCCCTTTCCGTTCATCCTGCACACACTCGTGAGAATCCTTCATGACAACTCCAATGTCATCCTCATCATTCCTTGGTGCTTCTTCCAACAGTGGTTCACAACCTGCTCCAGCACCGTGACCTTTTTCAGCATGGGGGAACAGTACTCCATCCAAACATTCCTCACCTGAAGCTCACAGCCTGGAAGATATCTCTTTCCTTGCCAACATCCTGAAGCAGGCCAGGCATCCTTCCACAAATTGCCTCTATGGCTACAAATGGAAAAAGTTTCAAATTTATGTATCCTCCCATTGCCTGCCAACCTCCCCAGCCTCTCTATTGTCCTGGCCTTTCTCCTGGACCTTAAGCAACAGGGCCTTTCTGTCTCTTCCCTAAGGGCCTGCCTTGTGACTGTTGTAGCACACCAGCCTGCTGGCCACTCCTCCACCTGCCTCTTCACCCATCCAATGATCAACTTCTTAAAAGGTCTTCAAAATGCCTACCATGATGTGAAGCCTCCACAAGACCCTTGGTCACTTCCCTTCATCTTGCCTCAGCTTATCAGACACTCTTTTGAACCACTAGCGATTATTGACATTCATCTGCTGACTCTCAAGACAGCTCTTTGAGTAGCTCTCACATCTGCACGCTGAGCAGCTGAACTTAAAGTCTTTTGCTATGACCCTTCTTCCCTTGTTTTCTCCTATGACAGTTACCCTTCACATGTACATTTCTTTTCTACTCAGAGTGACTTCCCATTTTCATATGTCACAACTAATAGTTCTACCTACCTTTTATCCTTCACAGCAACATGGCCTCTAACAAGTGATCCACTCTCTGGACATTAGGAGAGTGCTGGCCTTCTACCTGCACAGAACAAAGGACTTCAAACAAACAAATATACTTTTTTTCTCCTACTAGGGTCCCAAAAATGGACACCCGCTCTCCTTTCAATGCTTCTCAAAACGGATCACCATGGTTATTTCTCTTGCTTATGAAGTGGCCAACAAGCCACTTCCTCCAACTCTCTGTGGTTATGCCACCAGAGACATCACCACTTGTTCTGCTTTCCTATGGGGCATTGACATACAAGACATCTGTCAAGCTGCCACATGATCACAGCCTTTCACCTCTGTCACCCTTTAAATAGATTAGACCGTAGAGCCCAGAGAGATGGTTCTTTTGGCAGAGCTGTTCTATCTTCTATTCTGGCTTAATTCCCACCTCCAAACATCAGCTTGCCAGTCTCTCCATTTGTTTGCATACATGGACACCACAAAGAAGTCACCGTAACTATGGTTCTTTGAGTGGTAATCCATGTATCCACACAATCTGCCAACCTCCCCTCTTGTTTCGCCCTCTGTCTTGCAGAGGACAACTGGGACTTAGGACAGTGGAGCTGTACTTGCACAGTAGAGGCAAAGATGCTTTCCCTTTTGAGACTCTGGAACTTTCCAAAACAGTGTTTGCGCAGGCGCAAACCCCATTCATGTGGATACATTGATCACTAATTGAAGAACCATAGTTATGATGCATAACTACATCTAATATACATCTAAACCAGTTTTATTTTGCTGAAAGTATCTAATGGGCGCTAATTGATAGGCAGGTAGTATATTTTTTATCTATCACATTTTTAATCTGATGTACTTAATGTTATATTTAAAGTTAAGTTTGATTTACGTCATTGATGTTTGCTTAATGCAGGAGTTGGAAAGACAGAAGCATATGTGTGGTGTTCTGCAACACAAGGTGGATGAACTTAAGGAGGGCATTCGCCAAAGAGATGAACTAATAGAGGTACGTGTTCATGCTTGTCTGATTGCTAAATGCTCATACAAATATTCATGATGTATTCCCACATAACAGGTACAACACTCATTTTGGTCTCTGTTAAGAGCAAAAGTATTCATTCCCCTATTTTTTGGTGTTTTTTTTTTTTAAAACTTATACACTGGAAAGAAAAATCACTAAAATGTTTTTCATCCGCACAGTAGGTTGTATGTAGAGAGCTTTTAATGTGAACTTTTCATCAGGCAATTCCAGTCTTCTGTATCATCCTTAGAAAGATTGCAAGTGTGTACTATTTCTGGCATTTGGGTCACTTGTTCAGTGAGTGCCAGAGGTGAAACATGATATTAGTGTGATGTGATCCCAAGTGATGACAATATAAAACAAAAAGCAACGTATTGTAGTAGCCTTCTTTCACAGTGAAAAGTCTGATGCTTTTCTATGATCTCTATCTAATAAGTCTTTCACATTCTAACCATATGGCTTAATGCCTTAATCATCATCCTTATTTTTCTAAACATTTTTATTATTAATTTGGTAATGTATATGGTGGTAAAATGGGTTAGTGTTTTTTTCAAAAGCACTTTCAGTGCTAGGTTAAGTAATGTTAATGACAGTGCCAGCAGTGTTTCAAAACAAAGTCAAAACATAAATATATGGTACAACGTGGAGATCCAAGATAATCAGTTACCATTTTATAATTCGCTTGAGTATTAATCTTACCCTGGCTGTTTAGGTTTATTTTTTAGGAAAATTAATGATTCTCTTATCCATAAGCCTTTGTTTTTCAATCCTTCATCTTTTATGCTTCATTGACTTCCTTCCTTCTTTCCCTCCTTCTGTCTTCATGTAATTTCTTTTGCTTGTCTTTCCTTTTCTTTTGTTCTTTTCCCTGTGTTTACTGCAGGAGAACCATCGCATGCAGCAGAAAATAGAATCTATAACCAAAGAGGTGTTTGACCTTCAGGAAACAGTTAATTGGAAAGATAAAAAAATTGGGGTATGAGTTAAAATCTGAGGTGAAAATGATTGGGATTAGACTATCCTAACACACATTTAGGATTGTGTATAGTCTGTGTTAAACAGAGTGTGGTAGAGAGAAATTGTGCTAATCTATATTTCAGCAAATCAATTCCTTGACTTTTTCATGTTAAATATTAGAAAGTGAGTAAATAGCACATGCAACATGAGCCTGAAACTCCATATATCAATACTTTTAATAACCAAAATACAAGCATACAAGATATAGTTCTTGTGTTACAGGTAAATACTAGTATAGATTTCTTTGGTTTGGGAGCTAGTTTTGTTCAACACATTTTATTGCGTTGGTTAAAATAAAAAGATTTTTAGGGGAAAGTTTCATTTTCTATGAGTAGATTTGGTTCTTTTCTCAAAAGAAATTTACCTTCTATACCTTTAATCATTCAGACAAGATATACAATTGATATACTGTATTTGTAACTAAATTCACATTGGTTTTGATAAAGTGATAAAGTACTTTCATGTGGATCAGTCTTACAGAGGGGCATGAGTGATGAACACAGATTGTGGGATAGCTTCCCCATCCCACTTCTGACATTGGCATATAGTATTGAGTGTCTAAAGGAGAAAGTCTACATGCAGAAGTTTCCCTCTGCAAACGTTGCCATCTTTCTCCTCATAGTACTGGCCACTTACTGAACAACCTCCTGTGTAGACACGAGGTGGGAGGTAATCTTAGGCTAGCATTATATTTCTCAAAATATCACAACATGTTAAGAATACAGAACTTAATCTGCAAAGTAATAGAAAAAATAGAACTTGCTATGGAGATTAGTTTTCTGATGGGATTGTTCACAAAAAGAGACTGGAATCAAGAGATCTCACAGATATGCAGTCCTGTCATTAGTAAACCTTGGCATTGACCTTTCAGGATTAGATACATATTCAAGGAACTTCAAAAATGTCTTACATAGCCATTTACTTAACCTGTGTTTAGGATAGAGGGAATGTGCAATTTGAAGGTATGCCTCCTGTAAGGGAGCAATTAATTTCTGAATAGGGTCTGACATACATCACCTGATATAGTAAAAAAGATGCCCAGCTGTTGTCTTCAAAGAATATGCTCTTCGTTTTCTGTAGAAACTGGAACTCAGAAGCTCTGTTCAAGAATTTAGTCTGAAAGTGTGTAGGACTGGAAGATTGTGATAGTATGAATAAATGAGTAACTTTATTGCTGTATAAAACCATAGGAATACATCTAGCACAGTTACAGGATAATACCCTGGTAACATAAGTGAATATCTATAGAGAATTCAACATTCAGAGTTTAAAATTGAATATAAAATTTGAACTTTCCAATTAACCCATCTTCTTAGTATGAAATTTAATCAAATATAAAGAAAGTTTATCTATTTGTTTAATAATAAAAGAGTTTTCATCATTTAAAAGTGTTTCCAAACCCTCCTCATTTGCATCTGCTGTTAAATCTATCCATATGAACCTACCCGGCAGTTAAGATCTAACCAGGGGGCCCTTTTGAAAGAGCCATCCCTTAAGGAGAGAAGAGGGAGGGCTTGTAGAGAAAGGGCCTTTTCGGCAGCTGCCCCCAGACTATGGAATGCGCTCCCGACTGAGATTCGTCTGGCGCCGACGCAGATGACATTTCGGCGCCAGGTCAAAACCTTCCTGTTCCAAATGGCTTTTTAACTGAAATAATATCAGCTGTAGGTCTGATGGCAATTTTTAGAATATATATTTTAATTGCATTTTAATTATTTTGCCCTTTTATTTTGCCTTTTTATTGTATTTTAAATGCTGTAAGCCGCCCAGAGACCTTCGGGTAGTGTGGGTGGCATATAAGTTAAATAAATAAATAAATAAATAAATAAATAAATAAACACAGCAGGATAAATCTCTCGCTATGTGGGTGATGAAAAGGGCAATGGAAAACCTATGTACCATCAATTCCACCTCCCCTTGGAAGCATGAACAGTGTCAGTCCTTATAGGTGATCTTCCTATATATTTCCGTATATGTACCATATAAGAGCTGAGATAAGATTTTATATTGATACAGCTTCAGTGTTGCCTGGACGAAAAGACTTCCCCTAGTTTGGAAAAACCTCACAGTAGAATTAGCAGCATGCTCAGCGTTCTCTGCCATCTGAATTCAGTGAGCACTATTTGCCCTTGACTCTTGCAAGGTCACCCCTAAGTACCGTATTTTTCGCACCATAAGACGCACTTTTCCCCCACAAAACAGGGGGGTGGAAAGTCTGTGCGTCTTATGGAGAAAAGAAAACAGATTATATTTTCCTGCTTTCTTTTCCTAAAAAATTGGTGCGTCTTATGGAAAGGTGCGTCTTATGGAGCGAAAAATACGGTAGATAAATTTGCTCACTTGTTCAACTTTCCTCCCTTTTATTAACCAGGGTCTCTTTTTAGGGTGTTTGCCAAAGGCCATCACTTTTATTTTATCACAGTTAATTATCAGATGTTCTTTATCGCAGTATGCTGCAAAGCTATCTAGGGGCCTTTGGCGTCCTACTGGAGTCCTGGACAGTAGAACTGTGTCATCTGCATAAATCAATATAATCAGATGGCTTGAGGCAAGCTTCAGGTCATATGCTTCACCGTATCGCTTATATAATAAATGAATAGCATAGAGACCAAGAGACATCCTTGTCTGACTCCCTTGAAAGTTTTAATTGGTTTAGTTAAAATACCTTGCGAGTTACATCTCACTCTAAGATAGGTTTCCATCTAGCCACAGGCTAGCTTCACCTTTATGTCCCCACCAAATTCAGTTTTGCACCTGGAAAAAGCACTTTTGCAAAAACATGACAAAAATCTAGTTGAATGCACTTAACTGTGCTTTTGAAGACTTTTATGTTGAACACATGAAAATCTGCAAGACTTCTATGTGGGATAGGAATAAGAAGGATGGAGATTTCATTCATGCTCCCCTCCTTACCACCCTTTGAACCCATATAAGCTTTCAAGGTGAATGCTGTAATTGGGCTGTAGTGTAATTGATGTGATATGAATTTGTAGTTGGAAAGTCCTAAAGCTTTCTTTCTTTCATTTCTGAAAAGCCCACAGAATCTTCCTAGCACAGTGGACTCTGTGGCCTAACTAACAGTGTGTATAGTAATGCAATGGACTGCATTAATAGTTTAGAAAGTTATTGAATAAATCAGCAAAATTAAAACAAAAGTATTGTGGCATCACCAAGACTTACAAATTTATTTCAGTGTGAAGGTTTATGGATTACAGACTACTTCTTGGAAAAGTAGAGTGTAATCCATGAAATACCATTATCTTCCTGCTCTGCAGTTCTAAGATGTTGATGATTAAATAAATACATTAGTTTTAAAAGCACTACACTTTTTTTGTTTTTGTTTTGGCTGAAACAGACTTAATACAGCTACGTATTTGAAAACTTGCTTAACATATTGGCGAAGCAGTATTGCTTAATGATAATTTTTCAGCAAAAACAAAACAAAATTGAAAAAAATAAAGACAAAAACATTGTGGCACCTTTTAATGTGAGTTTTAGTGGTCAAGCCTGCTTCTTCAGACCTGTCCATGAAAGCTGATATTAAAATATAGCAGTTAGTATTTAGGGTGCCACACACACTTGCCTTTTATAAAAAATTGTTTTGTTTTTGTTTTTGCCTAATATGCTAGCATAGAATTACATGGCTACCTCTTTTAAAACTGCACTTAATGTTTGTTGTAACTGTTGTAATTCGTTTTAACTGAAGAACATTTGTAGCACATATAAACTTCAGTGGTGAACACAGGACTGTATAAAGCTTTATTTTCTCCTCTTTTGCTTTACTTTTTATTTGCGTGGTTATCTTTTATTTGCAACAAATCTCTCTTACCTATCACACATTCTTTCTCTGTGCCGTTTTCTTTGTGGTGCCTGCTTGTGCCTGTACCCAGGCCCTAGAGAGACAAAAAGAGTACTTTGACTGCATTAGGATTGAACGAGATGAGCTTAGAGATGAGCTGGCTGACCTCAAGGAGACAAGAAAGACAGGAGAGGTACGTTAGTAGCAGCATCATATGAAAACGGAGTATCATAGCTTTGATGTACCCTTTTCTGCTAAACCATGCAAAGGATCAATGGTGTAGATATTTCTTATTGTATCCGTTAAGTATAATCAAGCTCTCTCTTTGATACTGTTAATCTTTTGCCTCTCAGAAACATGGATTAGTTATAATCCCAGATGGCACTCCAAATGGTGATGTCAGCCATGAACCAGTGGTTGGTGCAATAACAGTGGTGTCACAAGAAGCTGCTCAGGTCTTAGAATCAGCAGGGGAAGGCCCACTAGGTAAACATTTAAAGAAAACATTTTCCTTAAAAATGTGATTGAATTTGGGTTTTGATATGTTCAAATTAAAATTAGTAATCTAAAGGCCTATTCAGATACTGATCTTTACTCTGAGTGGACCTTTTTTGTGTGACTAACTTCTGAATCTTTGCAGAGATTTAAAAATAAGTATATATAATTAAGCTTGATGTTAAAAATCACGAATCCTGTCGAAGTTATATTTTAAAATATAAAAGTGAGTTAAAATACATTTTTAAGAAGCAGAAATCTATAGTAAAGGTCAAATGACACATTATAGATAACCAAATATTTGATTAGCAACTCTCCTTAGTGTTGTGAAATTGTCACAGGTGGATGTTTTCACTCCTCCCATAGGTTGCAAATTAGTTTTTGTCTTGTGAACAGTTGGCAGTCATGTTGATATGCATGGTTGCTTTAACATGGAAGTCTCTGATCACTAATGTGATTTTAGCTTCTGATCACATGCTATTTGTAATGCATAGTTTATCCCTCTATTGACAATGGCAGTTGACTGACTGTTGTAGCACTATAGTCAGTGTTTAAAAAAGAGGCCTGGTGGAATAACTAATAATTATCCTACCAACAGCAAAAAATGATCTTTGGAAGAAGATCTTGCTGATGTTTTGTTATAGTGTGCTTGATACTCTTCATCCACAAAGTTAGTATTTGAATTTCAAGTAAACATTCTTAGTATCACTCCTAAATCATAATTTTCTAGCCCTTCCTATTCTCTGTGATTTGTAATGGCTGATTTTTTTCTCTGTGAGAATAACCACTTGAGATTTCTAATGAAATGTCATCATTCTACAAATGTGTTTTATTTTATGGGCAAAAAAATGAACTTCTGACACAAGAAATTGGATTTTCATTTTCTGACTGCTTTGTTTGTTTCATAGATATTAGGCTACGAAAATTGGCAGGAGAGAAGGAAGACTTACTGTCTCAGGTAGAACGCTCCCCTAAATAGTTTCTAAGTGATACTGAAGTAAATGAGTTGCCTATACTGGGACTCTTCCCAGATTTTTAAAATTAAAGTAGTGAACTGGGGAAGTTAGCATGACCTACTAATGGTAACCAAGAGTGCTTTGCCCTCTGGTCTACTGAGTAACTTTGCTATATTAAATTATTTACTGCTTTTTACAGTCCTAGTATTGCTATACTTCATTAAGAGATATTCACTTTGCTTCACATTGGGAAGAATGTACAGTATAAGCAACATAAAGAGGAAGTCTTTTTGAGTATGATGAACATTGTGAATCCTGAAGTCAGAAACCCAGATTAAGAAGCTGTACACTAAAGAAAAGATGCAGACTTAAACTGTTTGAAAAATGAAGTATTTGGGCATTTATAAATACTGTTACTTTGGATTCACTTCTATTAGAAAGCAATCAAGTCATAATAAAACTAATCATGTAAAATGGGCACAACATAGAGACAGGTCTCTGTAAAGATTGTTTGGTTTGGTTTCTAACACTTGCTTCAAACGAAGAAATTGGTGGGAACCACCAGGTTGTGTGCAGTTACTTAACTTTGAAAATGGTTATTGTAGACTGCTAGTCATGGTGGTAGCTGAATGATCATAGAAAGCAATACTGTTGTAAATAGCAATAGTATGTTTACTCAAGTATGTCTGGGCAGTAGTGGGCTTCTCTCGAAATCTTACTTTGCATGATTATTTTATATTTCAGATTAAAAAACTAAAACTCCAGTTGGAAGAGGAACGACAGAAATCCTCTAGAAATGATGGCATGGGTACTGATTTAATAGGACTAGAAAATGGTTCTGACTTGCAGTTCATTGAAATGCAAAGTATGTTTCTTTTCAGTATGATAATGTTCAGATGCTGCTTGGTGTTAAACAAAATTCAGAAGTTGAGGCCAACTAGTTGAGTTTCTGTGTATTTCAATAGCTTTAGGTCAGTGTTGTGTCACACATAAAATTTAGTTTATGGAATTATAGAGAAAATAGGTAGTGAGGTAGAAATCATGTACACAATCATTTTACTGTGTGCTAGGTGTTCAGTTAAATTAACTCTAGTTATTTGGATTTGAAGTTTGGATTTGGCATTATAAAACAATTTCCTTTAGAAACCTCCATTTGAAAACTTCTGTTATCATTTAATTTTAGTGGAAATTCCTTTACCCCTGAATCTAATCAGCACAAATGAGATAGGGCTCAAAGAGTGGCACAGCAGGAATAAATGTACTGTATCCAGAAAGCTACACTAAAATTTAAGAAACTTGTTTTCTTTTTCTCAACAGATGAAAGATTTTTTAAAAGTCACTCCTTTTGAAAATAACTTATTTTAAAACACTGAATTATATACACTTTTCTGAACGTGCCCATCTCTGACTAACCATACAAAAATCAGGGCTTTTTATTGGTGGTTTAATAAACATATTATTATATTAAGAAGTTATCAAATTATTCTTGATCACTAAACTACTAGTGGCGCTTAATTCTTCAACTTTTCATCATTTAAGAAAAATAAATCTGCAGGAAACACCTTTCTTGGTTTGCTATGAAAAGGGGACCAACAATGGCTGAAAACATATTGTCATACATTGCAGGGCAAAAGGCTAATGATGTCAGCAGCTGTAGTAGTTTTTCAGAGATAAAACATTTATTTTTCTCCCTGAAGGTTCTGAGGCTCCCTTTGAATCATTTTCATTCTTAGGAAGTTGTTGGGGGCCCTGGAAGGAGAAAGGCTTTACCTAAAATTACTGCTGACAGGATGATTTCATCTTGGTGGTGGGGACTGAAAATTTTCATTTTTGAAAAAAAAAAGAAATAAAATCCAAACACCACCGCTGAGGCAATTAGCCTTATGCAGCATAACCTATGTAACAGGATTTCAGCCAGTGGGTCTGTTCACTCTATTTTCCTAAAATGGCTGGGATCACATGACCTAGATTTTACATTCACAGTTGGTGTCACTAGACTCTACCTTAGTTGTTTTTATTGCATGGATGGAAGACATTACTGTTCTTTCAGCAGCTGAACATGTAGCATAAGGATCTGCAGACTCAACTATCAATTTTGGTGTCTGGGGCTTTGCTCCCTTATTAGTTAATCTTGGGTCATATAAGATTATCATATGTGGGGGGAAAATTGAAGAGTGGGGAGTACACCTGGCTCTGAGGGTACTATGATTATACTGATTCCATACTGAGCCCACATGTTTTACGTTTTCCTACCTGCTCAGGATGGGTTCATGTCTTTCCCGCAATGCATTTTTTTGCCCTCTCAATTTTGGGGCCCTGGCTTAAAGTCAAGGTAATGACTTTAAAATTCATTTGATGCTTCATTTTTTTTTCCTACCTAGGAGATGCCAACAGACAAATTAGTGAATTCAAATTTAAACTTTCAAAAGCTGAACAAGATATAACTACTCTGGAACAAAATGTAGGTACCTTTAAGACTTCAGTTTCTGCACACACACATTTCTCAGACTGTTAATGATACCACATATGTGCATTATATTTCTTTGTAGTGCATTGCACAAACAGGTGCTTCAAACTATTATTTAAAGTATTATTTCTATTGCAGTACCACTGTATACATGCTTTTATTCCACAGTCAGGACAGTGAAACAACTGCCTCTTAATATGGATACCATCCTTGCAAGAAAAGCAGCAGTTAAAAAAATGAAGAACAACATTCTGTTTTAGATCACGTGAAGAGTGACAGGGTAGAATGCAGGTGCTGACTTTTAGTGCTAGGCATGGGCAGTGCCTCTTGCTGTCTAGTTAAGTGTACTGTTGGCATTGTGAGGTATTAGACCACTGCAGCAGATTGTTTCAACCAAATCTTTGCACTGTGGGTTCGTCATCACTTGCCCGGGGATGGAGGCTGCTGAAAGTAATAGTGCTCAAGTCTAGCTTTTTAAAGCTGATAAGTCACAGATAGCGTGGAGCCTCCTTAGATTTGCAGAGGTGAACAAATCACAGTTTGATATTTGTTATTTCAGGTAGTAAGACTTGAAGGGCAGGTGGTACGATATAAAACTGCTGCAGAGAATGCAGAAAAAATAGAAGATGAACTCAAAGCGGAGAAGAGAAAACTTCAGCGAGAGGTTGGTGGTTGCTTCTTTCCCCCTTTTTCAATCTGAACATATAAGAATTTCAGTTCAATATTTTCAGTTGCTATAATTAGGATTTGAGTTATTTTTATATCAGGTACTCAAAACCGTCTGGCAAATGTGACCAGGGCATACATGAGTCTTCCAGCTGGTTCTGTTCTTTTAAAATCTCTAAGGCGTGAGATACTGTGCAGGACTGGAGATTTCTTCTGCTTACTTGTCTGTATTAAGATGTTTATTTATGCTTCTCTTGTGGAAACGGCCAGGAAGTAGACTTCCGCAGACCTGGGATGGGAGTTAGCAATCCTAAGGCATTCTGCTGTGCCAGAAGGCTATTGTCAAACTGCAGGCATTCATACAAAATAAGGTTTTCTTCCACCAGTTTTCCATGAGATTTTATTACTACTTTATTTAAAACTTTGTGGATTGAACATTAACCATTTAAGATATGCTGGTGACACCATCTTACTGATGGAAAGCAGCTGACTTGAAGAGACTCCCAACGAAGATGAAAGAAGTGTCCAAAGTCGAGCATAAAGACTATAGAAAAACTATACAACTTTAATGTCAAAAATGAAGGAATTGAGATGGTTAAAGAATTGTTATACTGTGGTTCAGTTATCAATCCAAATGGAGATTGCAGCCAAGAAATCAGAAGCCTCAGAAGTGCAGCAATGAAGGAAATAGAAAAGATAAGGATGTGTCATTGGAGACTAAGGCTAAGGTCGTATTCCATTACTGTGTACTGATGTGAAAGGTGAACAGTGAAGAAAATAAACAAACAAAATTGTTTATTTCAAAACATGGTGCTGGAGATTGTGATTACCCTGGATTGCTGGAAAGACAAACAAGTGGTTGCTAGATAAGATCCGGTGTGTATTCTTCCTAGAAGCAAAAATGACATAACTGAAGCTGTCATGCTTTGAGCAAATCCTGAAATGATGACACACTGGAAAAGACAACAATGCTAGAAGAAGTTGCAGGGAGCAGGAAAAGGGGAAGACTAAAAATGAGATGGATTGACTCCATAAAAGTAGCCAGATGAGTGCAAGTGCTGAGCAGGGCTAATATGATTTTTTGGAGGTCACTTATGCCTGATATCACCATATGTTGGAGGTGACTTTGAGAGCATTTAACAACACAAGGCTTTTCTCCTCCTGCCTTATCCTCTTAGACCAGTGGTCCCCAACCTTGGGCCTCCAGATGTTCTTGGACTTCAACTCCCAGAAATCCTGGCCAGCAGAGGTGGTGGTGAAAGCTTCTGGGAGTTGTAGTCCAAGAACATCTGGAGGCCCAACGTTGGGGACCACTGTCTTAGACTATACAGTGGTGCCCCACATGACAATTATAATCCGTTCCGTGAAAATTGCTGTTTAGCAAAATCATTGTCAGGCAAAATCAGTTTCCCCATTGGAATGCATTGAAACCCGTTTAATGCGTTCCAATGGGGAAAATACCTCGTCGTCCATCGAAGATCGCCCATAGGGAAACCATTTTGTGAGCGCCAATCAGCTGTAAAAATGGCTGCCCTGCAAAGCATGGGTCCGGAAAACACAGGGCAGCCATTTTGTGGAGCCAGAAAAATCGTCTTGCGAACAAACTGTTCACGAAGCACGGACCTCATCGACGTCCAGCAAAAATCCCCCATTGGAATTACTGTTTTGAGAAATCGCTATAGCGATCGCAAAAAGTCATTGTAATGCGGATTCGTCATTCAGCGGGGTCGTCTTGCGAGGTACTACTGTACATTCTGCAATACATTAAGGTATCCTAAAATACCTTGCTCCATCCTCTTGCTTTTAAAATCAAATCAGTCACTGTTAATGATCCCTGCAGGGCTCTGTCAGGGCTGTGCATGGGCAACTGGCAGCTGGTTTGTTCACTTCCCATTTCAGATAAAGCCCCACCCCTCTGCATGTGCATGGGGTGAGGTTCCTGCATAGTGGGAATGTTGACCACTGTAGACTTGTGCAAGGATATCTCTCCCACTTTTGCTCCTGCCTGCTTCACAGTAAGATTATGTGAACTGGTGGTTCTAACCATTTCTTTTATGCCTTACCAATCACTTTGTCAAAGAACCTGAATCATACTGTGAGAGAAAGAAAAAGTAAATCCCCACTTCCCCAAATAGAACATGTCTATGTTTAGAGGTATTCTATCATTACAGTTGCCACTTAGGAGAAGAGTGGTGGGAGGGGGTAGTGCAAAATTAGGCACTAAGTGTTTAGAAAAATTAGCATGCCAAGATCACAGATGAACAATCCATAGCAGCTCAGGCAACAGAATGTGGCACATCATAAGGTGAACTCTAAAGGGCCAGGAAAATCCTACATCTCACCTAGACTACTTCAGTGTCCTACTAATGATACACATACCACTGGTTGAGAACCACTGCTGTAGATATCTTGCTATTCTGCCTATCTGTGAGCCTGGTTAGATAATTCTGATGCTTTCTAAACCCATTATATCTGATTTTCAATTTATTATATATCTTTTGTTTGTTATGTATTACCTAAGATAGTCAAAATGGCAGGGGTAAAGTGTTTTAGAACTGTTTCTGGAGAAGAGTCATTTCAGAACAGCAATTAAATTGCTCTTGGACTTTGTGTGGGAAACATACTTTCAAACTACATTAAAGAACTTCATTTTTATTTATGTGGCAGATTGAAAAATTGCATTATGTTCCATTGGGTTAGTTCAAATTTCCCTCTTGTGTCCTCACAAAACCAAGTATTTACTCTGCATGTGTTTTCTTTTTCCTAGTTAAGAACAGCATTGGACAGAATAGAAGAGATGGAGATGACCAATAGCCACTTAGTAAAACGGCTGGAGAAAATGAAGGCAAACAGAACGGCACTTCTCTCTCAGCAGTAGAAAGGAAACTAAAAACTGTGCACTGCTCTTTGACATAACTTGCTCCCACCTTGTTTTAAGACAGATTTCATTTGGTACAGACTTTGAACATGAACTGTTCCATGAGTTTTAGTACCATAATACAGTGGCAAATATTTTGCAATTTGAACAAATGAAAAAAAAACAGCTTGAACTTTTATGTGGATGGTGAGTTTTAGCAGCTTAATTGTAGTCTGCTGAAGCCCAGTGCTGTAATGATTGACTTAATCTTATAAACTATTTTCACAATTGTGAAATCAGGTTTGTTCACCAAACTATTTTCAGCTGCTTTAATAATGCTTGGTGCTTGGAGATGACTGCATGAGTTCCAGAAGATGCTGCATTACAAACTAACCAAGACTTCACATGGCACAAGTGCCTTCTATATAGTGCAGTGTAGACTTCAATGATTAGATTAAAATAACCTTTGGAAATCGGATAACATTTATTTTAAGATACATCTGGGATTCTTGTTTGATAAACTTTATACATTTTGATGGAAACACTTTTGTAAAATATTTAAATTTATATAAAATAGAAATGACTGTATAAAATTTGCTTTATTGCATGGATGACACACACCTGAGTTTTAGACTTTCAGGTGTACTATCCCCAACTACTCTTAGTGAAAGAGTAGTCAGTAGAAGATGTTTTGTTGTACACTGTAAAATCTGGCATGTCGGCTTTGTAAGTGTGGAATGAAATGGGGTGTGTGGAAAAACTATGGCAGAAAAATCTATTAAATGAACACTTTATTTAGTACAGACTTTGTCTGTTGTTTAATGTTTCCTCTCTTGTCCTTTGTGCATTTAATTATAAACAAGAAATGGTTCCACATTTTCGTAGCTATTTGGGGAAGTTATGGTCCTCTGTGTGACTCCGAAGAACATGATATATATAAACAAATTACAATTTGCATTAACTTTGTTACTGTGATGGATAGTGGTGAATAGCTGATCTTTCCCCACAGAAGATACAGAAAATGAAGAATATTTAAGTAGCAGTTGTAGGTTTATAGTTTGCTAATATTCTAGAACATAGGTTCCTGAACTTTTTCCCCCGTAGACCACTTGCCGACTTGTTTTCCATAGACCCCCTGGCCTACCTAATATTGCATTTTCCTAAACCTATTAACTTCAAACGTGTTTTAAGGGTTCTTTTGAAAGAATACACAAGTGTAGAAAAAAAGTAGAATTTTTAGTCTTACCTTTATTGAAAAAAACACAAAATGCAAATAAATATTTGTCTTTGGAATGAAAAAATCAGAACTTAGTAATTTAGGATTGCCTAAATATTTATTATGATCTGCCTAACGGGATCTGTTCACATAGACACCCCCCCCATTTACATCTTGTACATCTCTAATTTTTTCTCTCTCTGATGTGGACCCTGCAAGTCGAAATCATATGGGGGTCCATATAGACTACTTTGGGAACCTTTGTCCTAGAAGCATACAGAGTGTGGTGTACTGGACAGAATGAGGGACTAGTGCTCAGGAGGCATGGGTTCAAATTCCTATTCAGCCATGAAAACTCACTGGGAGTGTGGAACTAGTAAAGCCACTCCTTAAATATTTCATTTATTTATTTATTTATTTATTTAATTTATACCCCACCTATCTGGCCCACCGGACCACTCTAGGCGGCTTCCAAATATAAAATCAAATAATAAAACATAGACAAATACATAATAATCAAACAAGAACAGCAGTAAAGATAAAAAGGAAAAGTAAGAAAAAAATCAAAAGTTGGCTGGAGGGAAGGCCTGAATAAACAGCCATGTTTTTAATTGGGTTTTAAAGGTGCCCAGCGTGGGGGCCGCGCGAATCGCCGGAGGGAGATTGTTCCAGAGGCGAGGAGCCACCGCCGAGAAGGCCCGGTTTCGTGTCTTCTCCTTCCTTTACCTTTAAAACCCTATTAGGGCCACTATAAGTCAGTTCCAGCTTGATGACACATAAACAATATCCTAGAGCTATATCTTAGGTCTCCAAACTATGGCCCACTGCAGGTGCACATGCATGCGTACGGGAGTGCGTACACGCACATCCTCTTTTGCCCTTAATAATATGGAGCATATACTGTATATGTCCCTCCCACTGAACAGTTTGGAGACCTGTGTCCTACAGCAATGAAGAGTTCCTATAAGACATACAGTGGTGCCTCGCTTAATGAGCGCACCGTATAACGACGAAATCGCATAGCGATTAGGTTTTAGCGATCGCATACCAATGGCCCCTATGGCCGAAAATCGCTTTGCGATGATCGGTAAGCGTTTTGCTTACTGATCTTTGCAAAGTGATGCCGCGGATCAGCTGTTCGGCGGCTCCAAAATGGCCGCCGGAAGCCCCGAAATGGCCGCGCGCAGCGTTTTCGCGCCCTGCCCTCGCTTACCGAGGGCGTGAAAATGGCTGCCGGACCCGGGAAACATCGCAGAACTGTGAGTTTTGGAGCCTATTGGAACCCATTAAACTAAGTTTAATGCATTCTAATGGGCTTTTCCGTCCCGTTCAGCGATATTTCACCATAGCGAAGGTTAATCTGGAATGGATAAACCTCGCTATGTGAGGCACCACTGTACTTGCCTTTTATTTAGCTCCCATGTATGCTCTTGTTTAAAGATGTTCACATTTTTCAAAATTATATGATAGGAGCCCCATTCAAGTATGGTGATAACTCGTTTCCAGCCTCCATTTTGAAAGTGTTCCATCTCTCATTCTAGTCATCCCCTTTTGTTGGATTTAGTATTTTTGATCTGCTGCTTTTGTCCAATAAACCACTTCAAATACAATCAAGTTCCCTTACATGTTACTTTGAGACATTACTCCATTTTATTAAGTATTTTTCTACTGAACTTTAAACCAAGTTCATTGTGGTTTTCATTTAAACAAATGGAAATGCAGCAGTCTGATATTCTCGCTTACTTCATTATAGCATGTTATTCCAGAATTGCGTAAGCCTCTTGTCAAGCTGAACAACAAATATACTTATTATCATCTTACTTGATGTACAGCCACACTGTGTCTGAAACTCAGGTTTTGGCGCTGCATTAAGCTTTTCAGTACCAACACTAGGAAGCAAGCTATTAACAAACAATTATGGATCTCAATATCTGTGTTCAACACCTCTCAAAGACTTTGTACAAATCCGGTAGATTAGCAATCTGCAAAATATTGCCATCTTCTGTGAAGTTCTTGGGAGGCAAAAGATGTGTCCTAAAGGCCTTGTAAAGTACATGTTCCACTGTCCATTTCCAAGATCTTGTACCTGCACCAGAATCTTCAGCCTGCAATGATATTTAAATATTTTAAAAACCAACTCATTTTTAAATGTGTTGCAGGAGAGCCATACAAATGTGAGAAACAGCCAGAAAAGTGCTCAATCAAGTAAAGCCTGACCTCTCACTAGAGCAGAAAAAATATACTGAGCCTATCCTGCTATGCACATATGATGAAAATACAAACAGACCAGAAAAAAACAATATTGCTGGGAAAAGCTTGGGGGGGAGGCGGCAGTAGGAAGAGAGGAAGACCCACAGCTGTTAGTTTATAAGTCCTGAGTAGAACCTTACTTGAAAAGAGATATTTATTTATTTATTTACAATATTTTTACCCCCCTTTCTTTCCAAAAAGGACCCAAGGTGGGGACCCAATGAGTAGGCAACCATGGCTAAGAACATCAAAAGACAGTATTTAAAGCTAAGAACAATGAGTATAAAGAGGCATCTTACGTCATATAATAAAGCTAGGAACAATATTTATACAAATATTAAAAAGAAAAAAACTCACTGAGAAATGCAAAACCCAAATATGGAAAACACAGTAACAATCCCTCTAAAAATCACACAGAGATAGCTAGTTACTGAGGGAAGGCTTGCCTGAGGAGAAAGGTCTTTGCCTGGTTGCAGAAGGACAGCAAAGATTGGGCCAGTCTAGCTTCCTGTGGGAGGGGGTTCCAAAGTCTGGGAGAAGCAACAGAGAAGGCTCTCATGTCCCCATCAGACACACCTGTGAAGGTGGTGGGCTGGCTCATAATGGGAGATACAGTCTTTGAAACAGCTTGGACCCAGGCCCTTTAGGGCTTTATAGGCTAAAACCAGCACTTTGAATTGTGCCTGGAAACTGTGGAGCTGCTGTAACCAGGAGGGTTATGTGATTCCTGCTGCATTTTGGACCCCCTGAAAGTTCCCTGACCCTTTCCATTGGCAGCTCCACCTATTCCATATTGCTTGGGGGCGGTTGTAGTAAGAAAATGACCTAACATGAGTTGCTGTTGATTTACAAGATCTGAGCAGAACTGTTAATTAGAGACAGGCATGAAACCTCCCGGTTCGTTTATCACTGTAACAAGTGTCTGGTGGTTCAGTGCCCTGCTCCCTCCGGTGGGCACCCATTGGGGGCAGCATCCCAGCTTCTCTGCCCCACCTCCTCTGACCGCCACCTCTTCAGCAGGTGCTCGCTGGCGGGGTGGGGCCACTGAATTGCCGAACACATGTTATGGAAGTAAATGAACTGGGCCAAACGGATGGTTTGTGCTCATCTCTATTGTTAATGATAGTACATTTTGGTGGTCACTAACTCATATAGTCACCACAGAAGTGACTTGACACTTAACAATTTTGGAGGGTTTTTTAAATTACCAAGCAACTATATAGTGACAAGATGGGTGGAATAGGCACCAGAGCTCTGCTAACATCAAGAAAAATCATCCCCAGGCACAAGCAAAAAATAGTAATTTCACAGCTTAAATGAGTGAGCTTCTGAACATTTTTTTCTATTATTTTTAAACATCTTTTAAAATACGTTTATAACCAGAATCAGAATTTCTTTTAAATACATGTCTGGCCCGGAAGAAGTTAAAACGTTCTCCTAAAAGTCAGTTATTGGCAAGTCAAAAAAAGTTCAGATTGTGGGAAGAGTTCATGCCAGCTGCAACAATGTATCTAATTTAGAATGTTAGTTTGGATTTCATAGTCTTCATTTTTCCACTATTAAAAGCTTTTTTAAAAAAGGTTCAGTATTTTACAACTCCTTGCCTGGATTCATTCCAATTTTATTTTTAAAAAGCAGCTGGGTCTAACCATTCATCTTCAAGATAAGCAAGTTTGGTCTTTTGAATGTCTCAGATGTGTTTTAAATCTGCAGACAAAAAAGGTCACCTGTCTCTGCAAAGGGTGGTGGTGAGACAGTTTTACTTTTAAAAAACTCAAAACTAGAAAACCACTTGCCCAAATTTAGCACAGAACAAGAGCAGACTATTACATCTGTGCCAAATTTGATGCTGATCTAAAGTTTGGTTTCAAAGTTACAATTTTTTGTTTAGGGTGCCCATTTTAGAACTGCCTTTTGGAATGCTGATTTGCTCTGCTGCACGTATCTAGTGCTGCACTCATGTGCAGTAATATCATGAACCACCAACAAGTTATAAAATTCCAGTATTCAAGGGAAGGCTGAGTGGCTTTTAAGCTATATATGAACCTGCGAAAGAGACTTGGTGCATTTTGTGAGACAGATCACTGAATTCCCTTTCCTTAAGATACTAATTATGGCTCATTTTAAGTGAATGAACAAACCACAAGCATTCTTCCCTCCAGTCTTATTTTCTGACTACAGCCTTCCAAGTGGAACTTCAATACCACGAATTAAAAGCAGTATTTTGTATTTTACTATCAGTAAAATATAATAATTGAGGACCATACCTGCTGTGCAGTAAGATCAGAGTCTTCCATAATATACTGTTTTCTAATGGAATAGAACATGGCACATTCTTTACTAAGACTTTTAAAACATTCTTTTTCTTCATCCCAGTTTACCTGGCAAAGAAAATGATTTTAATATGCAATCCTGTACTTTTAGTATAAATAATCAGTTTGAGGAGCTGATTTGGTTCTTTTAAAATTTGTTCCAGTTGAATTTTTTGTATCAGGTACAATCTGCCAGTTTTAGGATACTGAACTGTACTGCTTTCAGAGGAAGGTTCAAACTAAAATATCAAACTAAACTTCATTCCAATTTGGAGATGAAAATCACTTAACACATTTTTCTAGCAAATGATTACTTTGTTAATTTCTCAGACCTAGTTTGTTTTAAGACACATACACAAAAATAACCTGTGAAGGACACATAACTCTGATTAGTCAGTCTCAAAGCCTTATTTTAAGCATTTACCAATGTAACAAAGTCTCTTGTAAAGTGACTGGACTGATTGCAGTTAGTTGTTTGAAATAGCAATCCTCCCACAGCACAAACCTATTATTGCAAAACCTGTTTCAACCTTATGCAGATGTCCAATGCAGTATTTTCCAGTCCAGTGGTGCCCAGTTTCAGCACCAAGTTAGAAGAGGAAAAGGATTCTACTCAAATGCCAGTTCTACACATGAACAAGAACGCCGGGGAGATCTGATTTCTTCCTCAACATACAAAGGACCAGGACTCTTCTCTTCAGACCCAGTGCTAAAATTGGGAAGAATGTGATTGGGAAAGGGATGGGATAAGTGCTCCTCTCTAAATGTCTTCACAGTGCTGGGTTGAGTTACGCCTGAATAGGTGTCTAGCATACCACTACAGTGGTGGCGCTGCCGGTTAAACCACAAAGCCTCTGGGCTGCAAGGTCGAAAGATCAGCAGTTCAAATCCACGTGACAGGGTGAGCTCCCGTTGCTTGTCCCAGCTCCTGCCAACCCAGCAGTTCGAAAGCATGTAAAAATGCAAGTACAGTGTGCCTCGCTTAACGATGTTAATTGGTTCCAAAAAAACATTGCTATGGGAAAACATCGTTAAGCGAAACACCATTTCCCATAGGAATGCATTGAAAACCGGTTAATCCGTTCCAATGGGAACGGATTACCGTCCTTAAGTGAAAATCGCCATAGGAAACATCGCTAACTGAAACAATGTTTCCCCCAATGGAAAGCCATTCAAAAGCATTGGAGCCGGCTCCAATGCTTTTGAATGGCTTTCCGAAGTCCGTTTTCGCTCATTTTTAAGTGTCTTAAAATGTTTGAAACCTGTTTTAAATGCTTGGAATTGGTAGTCCACCTTGTGAAACATGTGCAAACTTATTTTGGCTTTGTTCTGAGTCTTCGTTAATTTTTGGTGATTTTTTGTTTTCCCCATTTAAATCCATTGAACAGGTTTCAAACATTTTAAGACATTTAAAAATGAGTGAAAACGGACTTCGGAAAGTGAAAATCCCCCATAGAGAACATCGTTAAATGATGTGGAAAATTCCTCCAAGAAACACATCATTAAGTGAATTCTTCATTAAACGAAGCAATCGCTAAGCAAGGCACCACTGTAGATAAATAGGTACCACCACAGTGGGAAGGTAACAGTGTTCCGTGTCTGGCCAGATGATCACGGATACTGTCTACGGACACACACTGGATCTACAGCTTGGAAATGGGGATGAGCACCGCCCCCTAGAGTCAGACACGACCGGACAAATTGTCAAGGGGAACATTTACCTTTACCTTATAACACTTAACAGAACTCAATAATACAGAAAACTCATGGTAGATTCTACAGTGATAAAATTAGAAATAAAGTTTCACCCTAGGAGTTCCACCCAGTCCACAATGTATAAAAAGACTAGAGCAATCTGATGTAGAACCCCAACTCCCATCAACTTCGTTACATTGTAGAAAACTTGCACTAAATTCCTGGTAGGTATGTTTTCGTTTGCAGTATGATGGCCATATTCTACAGAGTAAGTGTTTATAAATGTTACCGAATTGGGTAAAAAGCTCAGCAACCAGGGGAAGCAGTTTTCAGCAGTTGGTGGAGAATTTCTTTAATGGAAAATAGTTAATCAGAACATTTTCAAAATGTATCTGCAGCTAAAACTTTCAGATATTTTTTCTAATGGATTCTTGTTTGCTTAGTTTGCATTAACAAAAATCTAGAGGGTTAGGCACTTTTGTAAGGATCCTTTAGGAAGACTACACCTCACTCCACACGTTTCCATTTTGGAGGAATAACAGAGAAATCACACGGAGTTCTGGGCTCTGCTGGCTGCAAAGCAAGAGAGAGAAGCAGCCTGAGGAGAAAAGGAATCAGTAATGTTTTCTATTCATATGGGGAACCAGTGGTATTGTGGACCTACTGGCCCTGTGCAGAAGAGATTTTGGGGATGAGGGCCAAACTCAACTTCCTAAAGATATCAACTTTTGCTTACAAAATGAGTTTGTGGCTGGAAAGACATACTTGAAAGTTAGGCGGGCAATTGCTAATGTCTCAGAAGCTAGACAGGTAGTTGGTTACAACAAGGCATTCAAAGCTTTACATAACCTCTACTCTCCTCAATACAGATAGAAAAAAATAAACTGTAAGTTTGTGCACAAGACTGACTCATATTTACTGTTTGCAAAAATACAGCTTTAGAAAACACAATTCATGCAAATGTCAACATACCTCAGTGGCCAAACGAAGGACAAACATAGGTACACCTTCTAGTGGAGGAACATAATTATCTATCAAAAGTGGTAATCCTGTAAGATTTCCTTCCTGTAAATAGAGTTTTCACATCATTTTGACATTGATTCTGCCACTTACATATAAATCAGAAGTAATGGATTAATAAAAAGCAGGTAACTCAACATATCTGCAAAACCAAAATACTGTCTGCTGGTGATAGTCTTCATATTTCCTGCTCTTTAAAACTAACATAGTAATTGTACTTTTTTTTGGCCAAAATAAAAATAAATTTCTGAACAATATAATCATTTTTAAAGAACCATCTGAATCAAAATGCAAAACTAGTTGGATCTAATGAAAATACTACAGTTCTGGGATCCTGTTCCCTGCCCTCCAAAAAATATCAAAATTATCTATAATTTTTATGTTTGTGCCAAATACCTCTGATTATCTGCCTGCTAAGTAGCTTCTCCTTAGAAATTTACAATCTGTTAATTAATTGTAGAATCTTACTTTAGTCTGTACTTCTGCAGACTATCCTTATTCTTGTCCTTCCACAATGCATAATGAAAAGTTCACTGTACAGCATATAATGAACTGGATAGTTACCCCATCAATTTCAAGGGAGAAATAGTCTTTCAGCATTTCACTCTTCTTTGTTAGAAAGTCAACAATATATTCAGCAAGGCCTTCCTTTGGACCATCTTCTTCTGTCCAGCCACTTTCAGCATTCTCCAAGGCTAGCATGGCTAAATCATAGAGAGGAGCTGGTTCCTAGATTTACCAAGTAAAATTTTAAAAATATTATTATTACTAATTGGCTGAAATGTTATTCACAACTCTGCCAGATGTAAATGGTGAAGACAACATCACCTAGCAACATTAAAGGTTACTTACCTGTAACCATGGTTCTTCGAGTGGTCCTCTGTGAATTCACACAAATGGGTCTTGTCTGCGCCTGCGCTGATGTTCTCGAAATATTCTAGAGCTAAAAGTAACAATTTATGGGCTGATCCCCCATGGGACACATGCTCCTCCCAACCAAGATTCCCCTCAGTCCCTACAATTTGTCCGCCGGGCACAAGAGTTATATATAAATAAGATACCTGTGACAGACAGAGGGGAGGATGGGTGGGTAGTGTGAATTCACAGAGGACCACTCAAAAAACTATGCTTACAGGTAAGTAACCTTTCTTTCTTCTTTGTGGCCTCTGTGAATGCATACAAATGGGTGATTAGTAAGCTTCACTTATCGGCCAGTGGGACGTCACGGTAGGAAGGATGCCAAGACAGTTCTGCCAAATCCAGCGTCACTGCGTACCTTTACATATAGCCGGTGGTGCTTCGCAAAGGTGGATGGCACGGATCATGTTGCTGCATAGTAGATGTTGAGAATTTCGGTTCTACGCTGGAATGCAGCTGAGATGGACAGCGCTCTGGTGGAATAAGTTTTAAGATGATTAGACAGTGACTCGCCTGACAGCTGATGAGCCATAGATACAGTCTGGACTATCCATCTAGATATGGATTATGATAAAGCTGGACCTTCATTATGAGGGTCACGAAAGCATACAAAAAGCCTGTTAGTTAGTCTGAAGATCCTGGTAGTGTCCAGACCAAGCGCCTTACATCAATATTGTGGAGCATGTGCTCTAGAAGAGACGGTGGCGATTTGAATGATGGTAATATGAAGCATAGGTTAATATGAAAACCTGAGTCGATTTTGGGTAGGAATGAGACATCAAATTACAAAATCATTTATCAGGGAAAAATTGAATAAAGGGTGAATCAAATCACAGGCCAGCCATTTTGCCGGCTCTCTTGGCAGATGTGATAGCCACTAGGAAGGCTGTTTGAAAGTAGGTAATTCCGTATTTGAAGATAAAATGGGCTCAAATGGTGGGCACATTAGTGCATTTAGAATGATCTGTCAACCATTGGGGAACGATGCGTTTACATGGAGGACAGGCATTTTTGAGTCCTTTGAGAAAGTCTTTGACTGTAGGGGAAGACGAAAGCCCTGCTGGATCAGAATCATCCGGTTGATCGGCAACAATAGCTGATATATAACATTTTAAAGTGGAAGGGAATAGGCCAAATTCAAAAAGGTGGAGTAAAAAAAGTAGCAACACTTTCAGAGACAGCAGGTAAGGTAGTTATTTGTTTCTGTATATTTAATAAAAGATATCCATTTATTTACATATAGACATCGAGTTGATGGCTTTCAAGCTCGATCGAGAGCAGATTTGAAAGTGGGACTATGCTCCACACTGTCAAGTTCATGGATGATAGATCCAGATGACAGACCATCCCTCTTTCAATGACAAGAGGTCAGGGACCAGAGGGAACTGAAACATGTCTGTCAACATTGATCTCAGACAGGTGAACTAGGGTTGCCTTGGTCACCATTGAGCAATTAGGATTGCATTTGATTAGGAATGATGGAGACGGATGACTGTTAAGTAAGTGGTATCGGAGGGAAGAGTTATGGCAGATCCCTGCCAAATTTCATATGAACGCATCCCCAAAGGAGTTCTTGTCCGCAACTGCGCAGGAACAATCGACCCTGCATTTGGCGCTCAAACCCAAAGCAAATACATTGATGGTCGGTACTTCCCAACAGTGACAGAACCGAACTTGCAGTTTCCTGGATTAGTGATCCTCCACGGGGTCTAACAGCCAAGGGTACCACGATTGGAGTGGCTTGAGGCTGAGTCTGGCGTGCTGTAGCACTGAAGTTGTAGAGGCCATGAGCTTGAAAAGATGTTGTATGTGACGGGCTGGAATCAGAGCCCGAGGTCGAAAAGTGGATCAATCTCTTTGTATGATTTTTTTTAATGGAATGAATGCTCTGGCTCAATCAGAGTTGAAGATCATTCAATATAGGAACACGTATGCTATAGTAGCAGATAAAACTTTGTGCAATGTATGTTGGGAGGGTGTCTAGTGTGATATTTGTTGTTATGATGGCATCGTGATATGATTTTGTTACGATCAGCCAGTCTTCGATGTTCAGGTTGAGGTTCATACCCTGCAGGGGAAGGTTCGTTGGAACTGAAGCCCTGCACGTTGTGAAAGACCTTGGTATTGTTGAAAGACCGAACTTCCGTTTCCTGGATTAGTGATCCTCCACTATGGGTAGAACTGAGATTGTCTAGACTGAAGTTTGGAAGGATGAAAGGGCTGTTTGTTCGTATATGATTTAGCTGTTTTTGTTATTTTGTGTAAATTTTTCATGGTGTCACCAGTCTTTAGACTGAAGAGACTGGTACCACCCAATGGAAGAGTTTAAATCCTGGTCTTTGCGTCCTCTGATAAGTCACTGGACCTTAACCAGGCGTGCCTTCTTATCAATACTGTGGATGTCATAGTCATTGAGGCCGTTTTCGCTGCATGTCTAGCAGCAAACCTGTATCAATTTGCTAGAGCCGTGGCCTCAGTGTGAGCATTTATAAATTTTGTTTTGATGGATTCAGGAGCGGAATCTAAGATGGGTAAAATCTTTGAACATCATTGCCCTTGGTAGGTGCCTATCGCTGCCTGGTAGTCTGCTACACGGAGCAGAAACGACTTAAGCGAATAGATGTCCCTGCCAAGGACATCAATTTTTCTGTACTCTTTAATAGTAGGGTTCACGGAATTGGGATTGGGTTGTCTTCCTAAAAATTCTGTATCATTTCAGTGTGCCTTTTACCTGTTATCCATTCGCCCTGAGATTTTTGAAATAGCAGGTGACTTGTCCTAAGCATCCTTTATTAGCTTCAGCATAGCTAGTATAAATGCCAAGCTAAGTGATGGTGATCTTTCCCAAATGAAATTATCGGAAATGAGGTCGGCTTCCAGAGAAGGCGGTTCCTCGATTTACAACTGAAGGTATGTGGCCAACCAAAAAATGAGCTGTGCATATGAGGAGAAGTGTACTGAAGGAGACGGAGGACGATGATTGATCACATCATGTTGGAGGATGACTCGTTCAAGGAGTCAGATTCCAGTTCATGCTCAGACATGGGAAGTGTTCAACTTGAAACTGGGACCAGTGTAGAATTGTGGGACCTGTATTTACATGACAGTGTCACTGGTTGTCCAGGAAGCATCCTTCCATGCCAAAGTGTCGATATGGTAGAGCAAAAACAAGAATATATATCTTGTCTATGCTGAGCCCGATCCTAATGGGCTTCGACATAAACTGGACCGGCATATGGGAAGTATCCCTCCATGACGAAGTGTTACTATGCTAGAGAAAACGGAAACATTTAGCTTGCCCATGTCTAGCCCGATATAATGGGATTTGATGTGTGATGGACCGGCATCTGAGAAGCATTGTTCCATGCCGAAGTACCGATATGCTGGAGAAAACAAAAAACATTTAGCTTGTCCATGTTGAGCTCGATCATAATAGCTTCAACATGAGATAGGCCGACATATGGGAAGCATCGTTCTATGCCAAAGTATTGATATACTGGAGAAAACACAAACATTTAGCTTGTCCATGTGGAACCCATTGCTTCGACATGAGATGGACTGGCATGAGAAATGGAAACATCTGACTTGTCCACGTCGAACCCGATAATAATGGGCTTCGATGTGAGACGGACAGGCATATGAGAAATATCATTCCATGCCGAAGTGTTGATATGCCGGAGAAATGGGAACATTTAGCTTGTCCATGTCGACATTTTTTGATGTCGAGCTTGTCGATGTTGAAGTGTTGATATGCTGGAGAAACGGGAACATTTAGCTTGTCCATGTCGTCATTTGTTGATGTTGAGCTTGTCGATGTCGAGCTTGTCAATGTAAAAGTGTTGATATGCCAGAGAAATGGGAACATTTAGCTTGTCCATGTTGACATTTGTCGACGTCGAGCTTGTCAATGTCGAAGTGTTGATATGATGGAGAAAACGGAAGCATTTAGCTTGTCCATGTCGAGCCTGATCATAGTGGGCTTAAATCTCCTTCCTCATCTTGTGAGACAGAGGAAGAGCCTCGACCTCCAACTCTGGATTCTCATATGCCCACCCTAATGTAGGGCTAGAATGGGCCACGGCTGGACTGGAAGGTAGTGCAATCACTGAATGGCCAGATGGAGGAGAGAGGCTACCGGCTGATCCCAGAGTTTGTGCAGGTGGAACTTGCACATTCTCTCTTTCAAAGGCAGATTTGCCATTCTTAGTCATGTTGAGCCTTCTGGTGCCTGGAAGTCGATGTTGACTTAGGTTTAAGGACTTTCTGGCTTGTCAGATCCCTCTCTGGATCGAGGGAATGTAGCCATCTGAAAGGGAGTTGAGAAGGGTAGTGTCTGTCACAGGACCTGTCTGTCCAGTAACTGGACAGCTGAACCAGTTGAAGTTGTGGGGTTCAAAGCAACCTCACACAACTGAGACCTGAGTCTCTGGAGCCCCTGTTTAAGCGCACGTTTCACAAGCTTTTTTGCATGCTGCGCACACCTGGGTTAGATGTTGCTCACCCAAGCAGAAAGGCATAAAAGGCACTTATTGTGACCGTTAAGAGTCAAAAGGGGCTGGAGAGACCAAAATGGCAGGAAAACAGATGGGAAAAACAATTGGGGGGCGGGGGAGCCGGAAAGTGGGAAACAAAAAAAAGTTGAAGGGGGGGGAACAAAAATGAAACAACTCACAGGGGATGGTTGATCAGTTGATTGAAAGGAAGAGGTGCCCAATTTAGAGGGAAAATGACCAAAATCTGAGAGAAAAACTCTGTGAAATCGCTCTATTTCTCCGTAGAACCTTTCAGCATGGCGGAAAAAAGGAACGAAGGGGAATCTTGGCCCATAAAATTGTTACTTTTAGCTCTAGAATATTCCAAGAACATCAGCGCAGGTGCAGACAAGACCCATTTGTGTGTATTCACAGAGGACATGAAGAAGAAACTTTATTTCAACTTAACTGAAAACTTCCTACCCCCTTCCAGGTTCCCAGAGTCCCCATGGATCCTTTTTGCTCTTTGAAAGCTTTTAGGAGCCTTGGGATTGGGGGGGGGGGCTTTAATATCAAAAAAATCACCTCAAGACTGTTCTGATATTAAAGGCTCCCCCCACTGCTCTGAAGCTCCCAAAGACTTCTCCAAGCAAAAGGGATCCCTTGGGAACATTGTCACCAAAAGGGTGGTGGAGAAAGTTTTAGATCAAACTGAAATAAAGACTAACATTGCTGGCTGAAAGTGTCACCACTATTTATGTGGCATAGTTGCTCTAACTAGATTTCAGCCATTGTTTATGCACCCCAAAATGTAATTTCGGATGCATCTCTTACAGTGGAAGGTTCTCCCCTTTGAATATAAAACGAAATATTTGCCAAGGTGTAATCAAATTGGAATGGCATGACTCCTGAAAGCAAACCACCGCCTTGAGTTTACAAGAACCAAGCAGGGCTGTTGAGGACAAGACATTTTTGAGATTTGATTATTCACAGGACCATCATAAATCAGAGGCAAGTTAAAATAATCCAGTTTGCAGATGGAAAATGAGAATTAGCAGTCATCAACTGCTTGCCCCCTCTCCAACAATATGCTATGGCTATGAAGTCAGGTAATGTTCCTCTATTAGTTAAATAGGGCATTAACTGGTTAATGACCTCTCTCTTGCTTTCTTTATTTTGTTTTCCCTTTCCATCTTATAGAATTTTAATTGTGTACAAATTGCTTTTAATTATATATGGTTTTGTATTTTGTGTTTTGTGCTGTAAGCCGCCTAGAGTGGTCAATATGACCAGATAGGCGGGGGTATAAATGGAATAAATAAATAAATAAATAAATAAATAAATAAATAAATAAATGAATGAATGAATGAATGAATGAATGAATGAATGAATGAATGAATGAATAAATAAATATTAAAAAATGTTAAATGTGATCCTTCATCAATATATTCAATTTAATTTTCAGTGTGGCTACAAATCCATTTGTGCACTTTTTTATATAATTTCAAGCATTTTCTTATTTTCTCTGTAAATTTGTCTTCTTTTGAATGCTGCTCTGTTCTGTACTTTCTAGTATCATTAACAGTTACCTTCACATATCTTTTTAATATCAAAAGGCAAAATGGGACCTATTTTCAAATTACTGGAGAGTCTTCAAACTCCATAGTACTAAAACAAACTTCAAAAAATTGTATACTTACTGACAATCTTAAAACTCCAAAGTTTCCAAAGTCATAGATAAGGATCTGGTAGAACATTTCTTGACTAGTAAAAAGCAGGAAACATAAGTTTGCTTTATGTGTACTCTTTTGCTATACATTTAGAAGCAATAAAGAGAAAGTTTGAACATGGAGTAGTACTAACTACTTTTTACTATTTAAAATCAAGAATGGGAAGAACAAATTGCTTACCTGGAATTGTAGTTCATTGAGTGGTCATTTGTGAATACACACATAGTATTGCAGAAACCAGCCAGAGCCTGAAGAGAAATGCTTTTCCTTTCCTCCAACATCACCACACATTACCATATATACCCTAATGGTTCTCCATCCTTCATGTACCACCTAGACCTGAGATGAATAGGACTAACAGAGGGCAAGAGGGTGGAGGATGTGTAAAATATGAAAGGTAAGCAATTGTTCTTCTTCATAGTCTCTGTGAATTAGACATATGGGTGTCTAGAAGCTCACTTACTGGAGGTGGGATTTGCTGTCAAGGACAAAAGCACTGCCTACCCAAAGGAAGCATCTTGCTGAGAATGAACACCCAGGGCTCTTCTTATGTTCTTATGACACTGGTTCCAAAGGAGCCATTGGTTTCAACAGTTGTCTGGTCAAGGATTTTGTTTTGATGCAGATGAGTCAGTGGCTCTTCATTCCAATATTTAATCTGCTGGAGGTTACAAAACTCATGCTCATGGCTTCTGTTTTACTGTCAGTGGTAACAATGATCAAGACACTGATCTTTGTTGATGCTGAAATGCTGAAGCCAAGTCTTCATGATGTGGTTGTGGGGACATGTTGCCACAATCCATGCTCATCATGTCCTGAGTGAGGGGAAGCCCAATCAATCTCTGAAGCCATGTTCTGGCTGATACTGAGGGTCCATAGAGTACTATCTTCGCTAACTATATGGAGCTGGTGACCGTGACTCCTCTGAGTAAGTGACCACGATAATTCCTGAGATTGGTATGGTGGAAATCTCAATGGGGATCTTATCTTAACTGCCTTTGGTTGTGATGCCGGGAAGGAACACATCGTTGAGATGTTGGAGGCATTGACTCCAACAGCACTTGATGTGCCAATCCACCTGATGAACAAGATGGTGTATGTGGCGTGACAAAGACAGGTGACCCATCTAATTCTCCTTCTGATACTGATCCCAGACACATGACATCCTCCTTTGTTTGGGTTGGAAGGAGTTGAGGGCCAGACAAAGGAGCATTGTGAGATGCAGAACGGTCTCTAGGCTGTGCTTCAGCTTCCAAAGGCTTAGACTGAGCAAAAGAATCATGATTTTTATCTCTCTTATGTTTTTTAGACATGGCTTGTTTATCTGAAGCTGAAACATGCTTCTTTGTCTTAGCTGGAATTGACCCCATAGTAGTCTTTGGTGTCCCCTTGAGCTGCTGCTTCTGTTGCAAACTGAGTAGAACTGAGCGAGAACCATTAGGGTGTATCTGATCATGCAAAGTGGCACTGGGAGAGACGAACACATTCCTTTTTAGACTCTGGAGGGTTCCAAGGCTGGTTTCTGAGCAAGTGCAAACCCACATGCGTGATTCACAGAGACCACAAATAAGTATTTTTACACAATACTATTCAATTCAATAATAAAATTTAAAAGCTTATTTATTTATTTAGTATACTGCCCATCTAGCTACCAAGGCCACAAGGCCAACAGAAAGTAGAACAATAATCAACAACAATAAATTAAAATAAAGTAATATCAAAATAATATAAAAGAATAAACGTACACTAAACATTGTAAGTTAGAAAAAACATAAACTTAAAAATAGAAGACAACACTTCCCAATATGTATTCAATGGCCAGAATTGTACGTATAAGGAACGGTAGAGAATCAAGTTCATAACTCTGGATTCTCCATGTCACTGAGCTATCCATACAGCTTTTTATTCCATACAGCTTTTTATTAACACCAATGGCATAATGTCAGTGATGAACTGCCAAAGGTTACAATAGTCAGAGAAGACATTTCCTGTTGCAACATCAAACCATACAGTTGTGGGTGTCAGGAAATACCTATCCTGACTTTTTAATTTACCGCAACTTGCTTGTGAAAGTTTTGCTGCTGCTGCTGCTGTCAGATCAGTGTGCAAAAACAACAGGATTCAAGGTAGGAATGCAAATTTGACTATTATCCTTGTGAACTATAGAAAAATTATAAATATTAGTTGCCAGAATTCTGTTGGCAATGAAAATTGTCACAAGTGATGAAATGACAAATGTATTTCTGTCTGGGCATCACATGGCCAGACACACAGCAAGGAATAAAACTAACAACTTGTTTATCAGTGGCAATTTGCTACTGCAACTTGGATAATTTCACTTATGAACACATAAATCACCAATAGTATTCTAGCCACTACATGGAGAGTCAGATTTTAAGACACATACACTTATCATTAATCATTATTCAAATATGATTATGACAGTAAGATGAAAATGATGCTCTGACACCTGCCTTATTAGGTAAGAAGGTACTGTGATGTCAAACTACAGGATATTCAGCACTATCACTTTCTCCCTCTCTGGTAATCCAAGAACAGATTTCATTTGTATTACCCTTTCACTGTCCCCTCTATTCCTCCTACTCCTTTTTCTGCTTACTCTTGTTGGCTACTATTAAGTCAGTATTTTCCAGGTCCTTCTGATCCATACCCTGTTCCTTATTATTTACAGATTACTCTTTAGCAAGGTGCATCTTCATCACAGACAGCATGTGGAAACAGTCTTTAAATGAAATATAAGTTTCCATCATTGCTGAACACGGAACCAGTACCAAGAAGTTAAAAATGATGCTACACCTCATAACAGTCAACTTTGAGTAATGCCACCATTTCTGATTATTTTCTTCCTATTCATGTTATTATATCTGCTAAACTCCAGTCTTGTTATGATCAAAATGAAAATATTTTAACTTTCTTCAATGTTAATACCTGAGTTTTGTGGTATTGAGAAGGTACAGTTTTGTCTGATATTGCACCAATGCCCACTGAGGGTTAACACAACCAACAAAAGAATGATCATGCAGCATCTCCTGAAGACCTGAAAAAATAATAGAAACTAGTTCTGTTCAGTACTATAAGCTGAACCACTAATATCTGTCCTTTTAAAAGATCAACAGCTTGGATTACCAAACTACTAAAGCACCATGGTTTCTGAAAAATACAAATAGCAGCTGAGAGGAAACCATCCATATGTAGAATCTGCAAGCTATTTTGTTTTCTTCAGAATAAATATTTACTGGACTAGAACCAGAATGCTTCACTTCTCTGGACAGCTTACATAACAGCCATAAGAATTTTGGCATCCAGTGCCCACTGAAGGTTATTTCCAAATCAACATCAGGTTCCAGATCAACTGGATGAGCTCACTGTTACAGTCTATCACCCTGGACCAGCTATAATCCCTTTCTCCTTTGCTAAGAATAATTTCCTCCCCCTTGTTCTTAAATGCACAGCCAAATCTCAGGCTAACGTTTTGAAGGCCATTAGCCCTGAATGCAAATTAACGGCTTTATCACGCATTCATAAAATAAAAATAGAATCATACTACCATGTTTAAGATCCTGTAAGTATTCTAGTAAATGAGCTCTCCAGCCACTGCCAAAAGTCAGATGAGATATAAACTTGTTAATATCTGAAATACCAGATCTAGTTGTTAAGGATGCATATTTGATTCTGACCTCCTTCCAAATACTTAAAATAGCATAAAAAGCAATCTTAACTCAGTGCTATCACCCAATTTACACATTATGACTATGTGTGAAATGGTCAAACTTTAACAGATCAATCCATTACTGAGAGAGGATAATGTTAAAGGTCTAAGACAACAGGAGAAACACAGCAGATAATCTTACGTGCATGTGCTTGGTTACTTATTTCCTCTTGAAGGGTCAATACACTTGTTAGGTTAATAATTCTCCTTCTTGGAGTGCAGGCAGCAGTCATTTCCTGCCTTGTGTCTTCTTCCATTTCAACATCACAATCTGTCCGCTGTCTCTTTCTGCAATGCAGATGAAACAAAAATGTATTCTGCTGTCCTATTAGCTAAATATGCTACTAGTCAGAGTAGAGTGATGTGCAGTGAAGTCAAAAATAAACAACACTTTGTCAATGGCAAACCAAAGGCAAAAAGAATGGTTACCTAACTGTAACTATGGTTCTTCTAGTGGTCCTCTGTGAATCCACACAACTGGGTTTAAACTGCGCTTGCGCTGCTTCCTCGGAATATTCTAGAGCTTAAGATAAAAAAAACATTAGTAGCACCTTGTCCCTATCACACATGCTCCACCTACCCGTACACCTCAGTTCCACGTGTTTGCCGCTATCAAAACTTTATAAGCCAAGACTATGAGTGATGGACAGTGGGGAGGGTTGGGCGGGATGTGTGGATTCACAGAGTACCACTAGAAGAACCATAGTTACAGGCAAGTAACCACTCTTTCTTCTACATGGCCTCTGTGGATGCACACAACTGGGTAACTGCTGGAATGGACGGCCCATTAGCAGATTTGTTATGCTTGTCCACCATTTCAGTTGATGTGATAACTCCTAACTCCTTGGATACAGGGAGATGCATGGAAGGGTTGTTCACCAGGAGATCGAAGTGAAACAGGTACCATGCCTGTAGGGAAGGCATCTTCAGCCTCACATCTGAGAGGGCGCAGGTAGTTGAAGCCATTAGACCTAACAGATGTTACGTATGATGTGTCAATACTGTTGCATGGGGACGAAACGGATGAAGCGCTTTTTAAAACTTGGTGACACGTTCTGGAGGAAGAAACACTCTTGCACAAGTAGAGTCCAATTACGCCCCTATGTAATTTATTACCTGAGTAGGAGGTAGGTGAGACTTCTTGTAGTTGACTTTTAGACCTAGGTTTGCCAGGGTTTGCAAAACAAACTCGGGGTCTTTCACAGCCTTTTGAAATGTTGCAGCTACTACCAGCCAATCGTCGATGTATGGCAAAACTGTGATGTTGTACAGATGAAGGTAAGCTGCAACTGGTGCCATGCACTTTGCAAGTTCTTGGCGCAGTAGACAAACTAAAGGGTAGGGTGCAAAATTTATAAGCAGTACAGTCGTGCCCCACTTTACGATTAGCCCGCTTAACGACGAATCCACTTGACGACTATGTTTTTGCGATCACAAAACGATGGTTTGAATGGGGTTTTTCCACTTTGTGATGATTGGTTCCCTGCTTCGGGAACCGATTTTCACTTTACGACGATCAAAAACAGCTGATTGTCGGGTTTCAAAATGGCCACCGGGTGTACAAAATGGCTCCCTGCTGTGTTTAGGAGCCATTTTTCACTTTACAGGCAACCGGAAATGGCCGCCCCATGGAGGATCTTCGCTAGACGGTGAGTTTTCAGCCCACTGGAATGCATTGAACGGTTTTCAATGCATTTCAATGGGCTTTTTTATTTCGCTTTACGACGTTTTCGTTCTACAGTGATTTCGCTGGAACGAATTAACGTCGTTAGGCAAGGCATCACTGTATCTCTAAAGAAAAAACGTAGGTATTTTTGATGCCGTTGGTGAATAGATATGTAAAAATAGGTATCCTTTAAATCTATGACCACAAACCAATCTTCTTGTTTTAACAGGTGATTGATTTGAGTGTGACCATGCGGAAGTGTCTCAGATGAAGGTAAGTATTTAATAATCTGAGGTCTAGTATGGGTCGGATGCCTCCGTCTTTCTTGGGAAAGTAACGGGAATAAAACCCTCTCGTAATGTCTCTTGATGGAACGCGCCGGATGGCATGTTTGCGTAACAGTGATAAAATTTCTTCTTCTAGGGCTGGGTCGTAGGATGTAACTTTTATGCACCCGGTTGGAGGAAGTTCTACAAATTCTAGTAGGTAACCAAATTGAATGATGGATAGAACCCCCATATCCTTGGTGATTTGAACCCAATTTTCTATGAAAGGAGCCAATCTGGTGGGAGGGGGTGTCATATTATTGTCCAGTGAGAGAAAGTCAAAGGTACTGTTTTCCTTTCTTAGAAGACTGACGGTAACCTGGGCGGTGCTGAAAAGAAGCTTGAGGCTTAAATGATGTGTTATCTGCTGAAGTCTGAACTGATCGACCATGGGATCGGTAAGTCTGGCAGTTCTGATGGTACTGTTGTTGGCCATAGGATCTTCATCACTGATAATTTTGAAATTTGGGTTGTATCATATACAATCTAGCTGTCTTTTTGATTTTGTGAAAGGTGTCCATGATCTCATCTGTTTTTTCATTAAATAAACCAGCCCCATCAAAGGCTAGCTCTTCTATGCGCGCTTTAGCATCCTCAGCAATCCCTGATGATCTTAGCCAAGAATGGCATCTTAACGCAATTGCTGACACTAAGGACCTGGAAGCAACCTCTGCCGCATGGTGGGATGCTACTCTTTGATGTTTTGCAACAGTTAAAGCTTCAGCATGGGCATTAAGCAGCAATGTCCTAGTCTCTTCAGGAGCTAATTGAAGGGCAGAAAGAACTTTGGCCCAAAGTTGTTTTTGGTAAGCCCCTAATGCTGCCTGATAATTAGATGCCCTGAGCAGGAAAGAAGCAAAGGAATAGATCCTACACCTGAGCACGTCCAACTTTCTCCCTTCACAATTGGTAGGGGTAACTTTAGCCTTGCCACCTGTCCTGGACAAGTTTGATTGGACAATAATGAAGTTAGGAGCAGGGTGTTTTGAAAGAAAGAGTGTGTCATCTCCATGTGTTCTGTAATGACCCTCCATTCTCCTCGAAATTTGCATTGAAGATGATGGTAAGCTCCAAACTTCTTTAATGGTATCTATCATGGCTGGAATAAAGGCTAAACTTAATAGATGAGCTTTTTCTTGATTAATGTCATCAAACACTAAATCTTGTTTGGGTGGAGGTGGTTGCTCAATGTCTGGCTGCAGAGACTTGGCCATTTTGGATATCATTTGAGAATATGATGTAAAATCTTGAGATGGGGACGGAGGGCACAAATCCCCAACATCCAAATCTGGTGTGTTTATATTAGGAAGAGGTTCCTCATTAATGTAAGATGATTCATCACCATCTGAGACAGATGATGCTGAAGAGTCTTCCTGAAAAGAAGGTGAAGGCGACTTATGGCATCTTTTTGAGGTTTGAATTGAAGTCGAACTTTTTGTGAGTTGCTGTGATAGGTTTGATTGTTTAGCGCCCAGTAGCGAAGTACTAGAGAGAATCTTGGTTTTAGTCATCGTATCTGTTTGCTTGGTCTGGTCCAGATGTGACTGTCGATGTTTGGCAGTCTTTTATGTAGAAATTTTGATGTCATGACTAAGTCGATGTCGATGCCTCAGTGGCAAGGGCGACGTGGAAGATGAAGAGGCATAAACATATTTGACTCTTTTGTGTTTACCATAATCTTCGACCTCATAACAAGAGTCGACATCGAAATCTTCATCTCGGTATCGATGATGAACCTTTTTGCGTGCGTCTTCGATGTAGACGGGGCTGTCATACCCAGACCGAGAGTGGCGTTGAGAGGTTCAAGGTAGAACAATCACTTCTCTATGCTGAGATTGAGAGGTATGCTTTCTTTTTTCTACTCTTCCTGGGAGATACGTGGCACGAAGATTCCTCCGAGTTTGACAGGCTCATCACAGTTGCCCACCCGGTGTAAACAGGGCTAGAATGGGCAGATTCTTGGCTGCAAGTAATCTCAGTTTGCACAAGCGTTGGGCTCAGTGAACAGCTCGGTATTGGTACCAGAGCCTGCACAGTACGCTGATGGACCGAAGTATCACAATCAGAAATAAACTCGGTGTCAGCCCCGTCCCTGGAAGACTCCTCCATTATAGGGGATGGTAACAACGTCGATATCACCAGTAAATCATGGGGTTGATCATTTGAAGAAGGCTTGTCTTTCTTGTTTAACCGAAGACTTCTTTCTCTTTGACTCTGAGGCTGTAACATTAGGAGTCAATGTCGAAGATTTTTTAGAGTTCGAACCTGATGCCCTCTTAAGAGACTTTGTCGGGGACCTCGGCGCAGAAACAGTCTGTAATGTCGCTGCCAAAGGTTCCGAATGAGGGGTTGCTGTTTGTGCTGGGATAGTATCCATGATAGGTTTCAAAGGGGAAAGAGATTTATCCCATAGGCAATCCTGTGACTTAAGAGTAGGTTTGGAAAGATTTCTACAGCGAGGGCAGGCGTGGGGCAGATGTCCTCCCCCCAAACAAAAAAGACAGCGCTCGTGCCCGTCTGTGAGTTATTTTAGCTGCACAGGAAATACAGCACTTAAATGGTCCTGAGGAGGCCATAAACTAAACAAAATTGCCAGAAGTCCAAAGTCAATCCGAAAGGCTTGAAATTACCAAAACAAGTCCATAAAGAAAGGCAGGAATCGATAAACAGTCCAAGATCAAGCCGGGAACCACGTCAATTGCCAAGACAAGTCCGTGAAGAAAAGGCGGGAATCAATAATCAGTCCAAGGATCAAGCCGGGGAAACATATATTACCAAAACAAGTCCATATAGAAAAGCGAGAATCAAAAAACTAGACCGAAGATCAAGCCAGGAACGTGTACTAAGCCAAATCATAATCCAAAAACGTAATCAAGGTAATCCAAAGTCAAAACTGTAAAATTTCTAAAAAGGACACAGAGCTCTAGCAAGGAGGTTCCAGTTGCAGCGGCGGAAAAAATTGAATTGAGGTGCACGACTGGGTGGAGCATGTGTGATAGGGACAATGTGCTAATTTTTTTATCTTAAGCTCTAGAATATTCCAAGGAACCAGCACAAGTGCAGTTTAAATCCAGTTGTGTACATTCACAGAGGCCACACAGAAGAATCAAAATTATTCTGTTCTCATGTTTTAAAGATCCTAATTATACCTGTGGAGTCTTAATCCTAAGTAAAAGAGAACATAGATGGCCTTCTGGCCACAGACTTAGTTTTGGATGCCTAAGTGAAAACTATGCCTAGGAATGTCTTAAGCTGATGAACTAGGCTTTTTCTTAGATCTTTAAAATCTGGGTGTTGTAACAAAACACCACGGTCACATCACAGCTTACATTACTACAGAATAACATTATGTGGGGCTATCTTTCAAAAGTGCTTAGAAACTCCAAATGATTCAGAATGGAGTGTGAAACCAGAGCTCTCAGCCTTTAAGAAGATGCTCAAAACAAGGCTGTTTACTGAAGCCTTTCAGGGCATCTTCTAATGATTTTTGGTCTTTTTATACTGATGTTGCTTGCTCTGCCGTCATCTGGGTTTTTTTTATTTTTGAGTTGAGGCATGGATTATATTTTGATTTATTTGATTATTAGTTTGTACACAGTTATATTATATATATTTTATATTTTCTTTATTTTGATGTAAACTGCCAGCACTAATTGGGCAGTATACAAGTTCATGAAATTAAGTAAGTAAGTAAGTCAGTCAGTCAGATTAACATGGGCAGCACTCTGGCAGCACATTGCTCCTTTGCTGAAACATCTACACTGACTTCTACATTTCTTTCTGGGCTAAATTAAAAATGCTAATTATGACATTTGAAAAATACTTGAAACCTCCTACACAAAGCTGCCAATTCCTAATGGTCATATAGGAAGCCCCGTGCATAATTCTATCCTTTTCTGCTCTCCACTTGTATGCTGTCAGGCCGTCTTAGTAGTATGGAACTCGCAACCAAGGACAGCTTGTTTGGTACTCTTGTCTTGCTGGATTATTTTACTCACCTCATTTTAACGTTTGTATTCCTTGCTGCTGTTTTAAAATGTGTTTTAATGATAAGAATTTGCTCAGATAAAATAAAAGACGAGACATATATTTGATATATAAATTAAAAATTACAAGAACCAAACTGAATGCAGTCTATGGATCAACTCTTTTTCAAAGTCCAAATTACTGCCCAGAAAGGCGAAAGGGAAGTCTCAAGAAGGGTCAATACACCAGTACCTCTCTCAATAGTAGTTATAAACAAAGATAACTAAAAAAATAATCTGTGAAGATCACACTTACCTGGCAGGTACAGCTTCAAGAGATACTGGTTGGTTGTCTATTGATGGTTCTGGTGTCTCCATAGCTCCCACATCTCTAACTTCTGCATTCAAATCACTGCATTCTTCCATGTCAACATACTCTGATACAGTCTCTTTACAACTCTGCTTCCTGTTATTTTCTTCTGGTGCTACTGCAGCATTTACAGAGGTCTTGGGTTTATTAGATGGCTGCAGAAAAGCATCCAGTTTCTGGTCCCGGGAATCAGTGCGGACCAGTTGATGGGCATAAACTTTGTCACCTCCTTGAGTGGCTGAAGAACCTGCTGACTTGACTGTATCAGTGGAAGAGGCAGCAATGCCTGGTAATAATGTCTTTATCAAACAGAGAGAGATTGGGGGGCAGGGGAAAGAGAAGCAATTTGGTATTACTGGAACTGTATCAATCACTCTCCAAAGCACTCCCTGCAACTATCATCTGACAGCCTGGTCTTTTTCTGTGGGAATTCAATGTATTTTTAACAGCTGAGAGAGGATACTACTATTTTGTCATGATTTTGCCCATGTTGCTTTGCTTCAGTTTCTGCTACAAGTAATTGCCCATATATTATTTTAAAATGGTTCTATTTCTAAACAGAGTGCTGCATCAGATCAGCAAGGCAAGCAAGACACTGGCAAAAGGGATGAACAGAAAGGGAAAAGAGGAAGATATGGGAGGACGATAATACAAAATAACATCAAACTAGAAAGCCAAAGGTGTGTGGGAGAGAGGAAAGATTGTGGCCTCAAGTATTTCCAATTATCATATCAATTCAGCACAAGTTTTTTTGTAAAGAGAAGAAATTCAAACAAATAAGGGATGGGGCAGATGTGATGTGGAGTAAGGTAAAGGTAAAGATTCTATAGTGCTCAATTTGACAAACAGTCCTATAGGCCTCAAAATATAGTCTGTTTCTGAGATTTTATGAGTCAAATTAAAGGTATTATCATTTCTGGACTTTTCATATTGATTCTGCGATTCTCTCCCCAAAAATGCAGAGAAAAAAACAGTTGCAATGAGTCCCCGCCTGTGCAAACCAAAGCAGCATGCAGCTGAGGAGGGACTTTGCGCTATTAGTCAACTTTGTGTTGGGAAGATGTACTTCACATACATTGTTTGGTGTCATCCATTTCCAAACTGGACAAATCTAACCCTGAACTCAAAAAATTCATAACCATTCCCTTTTGATAAAAAAAAACTATCCACTCACCTGTGTAAAATACATTCTTGATGTGTTAGAACCCAACAATTTGCTCTCTATGTGTTGCTGTACTCGCTCCAAGATGCTATCTTCGTGTAGAAAATGAACTTCATGCTTTGTGGGATGTACGTTCACATCAACATTCTGAGGGGCTATTTCAATGCTACAAAACATTTGAAGCACACCAAGAGTTAGCAGGTATGTCAGAGTGAGTATCATAGCCAGAGTTACAGGTGTGATGTGTTTATCATATATACTTTTTTTGTACTGCTCTGGAGTTTTAAATATTTCAAATCTCTTGCTTATTACTGAAACAATATTCTTCCTTGCCATCTCCTGGATGTCTCCTTCAGTTATGTAAAGAGTTTTTTTAAAATTAACGCTGCAGATAAACTGATGGGAATGCAGTAATTCTACACTTTCTGATTATAAATCCAATTGCTAGTTTGAACTAGAGCAGAGTCACTGAATCAATGGGATTAACACTGATTATACTGCCATTCAGTAGATGATTTATTGGGTTTGTTCTACTTGAAACCAGCCACCTTGTTAATTAGTGGCAACTGCAACTTAGATAATTTCACTTACGAACACATAAATCACCAACAGGATTCTAGCCAATACATGGAGAGTTAGATTTTTACGACACAAATGCTTATCATTAATCATTATTCATAATCATTATTAATAATCATTAATCATTATTCAAATGTGATTATGACAATAAGGTGAAAATGATGCTCTGACACCTGCTTTATAAGGTAAGTACTGTGATGTTAAACTACAGGGTATACAGCACTTTCTCACTGTCTGGTAATCCAGGTACAGATTTCATTTGTATTACCCTTTCACTGTCCCCTCTCTTCCTCCTTGTAACGTTTACTACGTGGCCCCTGCTTGTTTCACCAAACATAAAGGGCTCATGCTATGTCCTCCCACCAGCAGATATCAATTGTGACATTCCCTCTTTTTCTCACTGCCACCAGTAGATTCCTTTAGCCACAATGTAAAAGACTTTAGTCAGACACTTGTCTGATTACTGCCAACACAACTTATTTATTGAAGTGTATTACATTAAATCAGAATCAAAGATGTTCTTTATTCAGTGCATACAATCAATTCTTTAAAATATCGTATATCTTGCCACATAACCAATCACCACCTGCTCTATGTACCTTGACCAGCTTATCTTTATTTGCATCTGTTCTCACAATCTCCTTGACTATCTCTCTCTCTCTGCAAATTCCATCTCTCCCATCTCCTCTGCCAAAACTCTGCTTGTATCCACTGACCCCGCCCCTCCACTCCTCTCATAGGCTCATGCAAATGAGATCCTGAATATGAGTGACAGGAGTGACGTGGGGCAATTGTCACACTCCTACTCCTTTTTACGCTTACTCTTGTTGGCTACTATTGTCAGTATTTTCCAGGTCCTTCTGACCCATACCCTGTTCCTTATTATCTACAGATTACTCTTTAGCAAGGTGCATCTTCATCACAGACAGCATGTGGAAACAGTCTTTAAATGCAATATAAGTTTCCATCATTACTGAACATGGAACCAGTACCAAGAACTTAAAAATGATGTTGCACCTCATAACAGTCAACTTTGAATAACGCCACCATTTTGATTATTTTCTTCCTATTTAGGTTATTCTATCTGCTAAACTCCAATCTTGTTATGATCAAAATGAAAATATTTTAACTTTCTTCAGTGTTTACCTGAGTTTTGTGGTATTGAGAAAGTTTTGTCTGATATTGCACCACAGAGGTTTAATCTATCAACATTGGTTTAGGCCTACATATCTGGATTATTAAGAGTTACTGGACAAGACAATTATGCTGAAAAATTTTGTGGACAGCAGAAAAAGAACAAGACCAAAAAGAGAATATATTTATTCAAGAAAGGAAACCATGGCCTTGAGTTTGCAGGACCTGAGCAAAGCTGTTGATGACAGGATATTTTGGAGTTCATGATTTCATAGAGTCAACATAAACTAGAAGTGACTTGACACCACATACTGATAAATATAGATTATTGTACAGAAGACATTTGACCACAGATGATCACCAGAAAATGAAGAGCAAATTTGTTTTACCTTATGTATAGAAATGGATGTGTGTTTTTGGGCAAGTAAGCAGCATAAACAGTTTCAATTGCTTTCCGCAGAGCACTTGATTCAACCAATCGATCTGGAAAGAGAACATGAAAAGCAAAGGAGACCAAGTAATGCAGTTTGCACTACTTCCTCTATAATACCACTTTTGCATCCATGTCTGATCAAGTTTTGATATTTAATGTTTCCCTTGTACAACCAACAAGTATATAAAGTCATGTGAAAAAGAAAGTACATCCTCTTTGGATTCTATGGTTTGCATATCAGGACATAATAAAAATCATCTGGTTCTTAGCAGGTCTGAAAAATAAGTAAATACAACCAAAGAGGAACAGCAACACATGACATATTGCACCATGTCATGACTTATTTTGCAAAAATAAAGCCAAAATGGAGAAACCATGCGTGAAAAACTAAATAAGTACATCCATACTGCTTTCATAAGAATTAAGACGCTAAGTAGCAGTCAAAAAATGCCCTTGAGTAACTTGATCATCAGTAAGTGTGATCATCTCTATAAAAGCCAAACATTTACCACTTGGCTGGTCTGGAGCATTCAGATGTGTGTTATGGTAGCCACTACCTAGATTGACCCATGCCTTGGTTCTTATGAATTCACTGATTTTGACTCAGGCTCATTTATGTCAGTGGCACATAAGCACATTTCACTTTCTCTGGATTAAAAACTTGTACTGCATGTAATTTATCTGTGTAAAGGATTATCCAGTGAAAGTGTGAAGAATGGATTAGCTTCTTCCCTACTTTGATTAGAGCATGATATTCAGTTTGCCAGAAAATGTAGCTTAAAGCCTCAAGAAATGCAATATGGTAGAGGTAATATAATAAATGAGGTATTTATTGACTAGTTTAGGACAGGCAGAGACTCATGAAAGTCAAGCAGAGGGTTATATTTTCTTATTATTATTAAAGTAAAAGAAACTTGACCAATATGCAGAATACATGCAAACAATAAAATCTGGAGGTTTAGAATAGAATCCCAGATCTTTGCTACAAGTCACATTAAATTTCAACCCAAAAATCAAACAATGAAATACTCCTGTTTTCCTAGATTTTATAGTACTTCAATAACAATACTTTTAGCAACCCTTATTAAAGAAAATCTTGCTTCTTGTTAAGGCTCCATATGATAATTCCCCAAAAGAAAGACATGTTTGTACTTACGATTTATGAAAAGCAGAAAGATACATTTCTTCACTGAATAGTTTGCATTGGTTACATAACCCTTCATTTTAAAAGCCAATGCTGCATCTTCACAGCCCACTTCAATCAACTCTCTAGAGACATTAAAAAGTAATTAATTTCCCCTCTGCTTCATAGGAACTACTATTCAAGACACAATAAAGTCTTATTAAACTTCAAATCTGCACATTTTTTCACCTAAGTCTAATCCAAATATATTTTACAAAAATTGAGAAGCAAGTGCATGCACTTGAAGCTCTTAGAAATGTCTTACAGTGTAGCGTTATGCATGTCTAGTCATAGAAAGCTCCATTGTTTTCAGCAGGCCTTACTCCTACTAAGTGCTGCAACCTCACACATATATGTGGTTAAATAATACAGTGGTGCCTCGCATAACGTTTTTAATTGGTTCCAAAAAAAAAACCTTATGCGAAAAAAACTTTATGCGAAACACCATTTCCCATAGAGATGCATTGGAAACTGGTTAATCCGTTCCAATAGGCACGGATTGCCGTCCTTAAGCGAAAAAACCCATAGGAAACATCGTTAAACGATACAATGTATCCTCCATTGGAATGTATTGTAGCTGACTCAATAGGTTTCAATGGCTTTGCGAAGTCAATTTTTGCAAAATTAAGTGTGTCATAAAAGGGTCAAAAATGGTTTTAAATGTTTGGATTAGCTTCTGCACCCTCTAAAATGGATGCAAAAGTTAATTTGGCTTTGATTTGACTTTTCGTTAATTAATGGTGAATTTTTTCCCCCAACTTTTGACAGCTGTCAAAATCTGACAGCTCCATTATTTCCTATGGGGGAAGAAAAAATTCACAAAAAATTAATGAAGACTCAGCAACTGTTCTAAATTCTTGGGTTCGTTAGAGGACCCCCCTAAGTTGTGTGCAAACCTGATTTGGCTTTGATCTGAACTTTCGTTAATTTTTTGTAAATTGTTTTCTCCCTCATAGGAAAGCATGGAGCTGTCAGATTTTGACAGGTCCATTGGTTCCTATGGGCCAAAAAACAAAAATTCACAAAAAATTAACGAAACGTCAGATCAAAGCCAAATCAGGTTTGCACATGACTTAAGGGGTCCTCTAACGAATCCAAGCATTTAGAACCGTTTTGGACCCTTCTAAGACACTTTTTAAATTGAAAACAAAAAAAACGTTAAGCGAAGCAGGGGACCTAAAACCAAAAACGTTAAGCGAAGCATGGTCCCAAAAACGCTATGCGAAAATCGCCCATAGGGAAAAACGTTATACGAAGCACAATCTGCCTCTGAAAAAATAAACGTTAAGCGAAAAAAACGTTAAACGAAGCAAACGTTAAGCGAGGCACCACTGTATAATTTATTGAATTATTACCAATATAGACTGCCTTGTTAACAAAGGCGAACATACTTCTTTATGGTGATTAATTTACTTTAATTGCTCATAAAACAAGATCATTTTAACATATGTTCCCTCTTTAAAGATTGCCACTTCACACATCTCAACAGAGCTATGCTCAGTGGAGCTCTTTTCTTTCTTGTAAACGTGCTTATTTCATCTCCACAAACCAGTTTTTTATACAGGCATGTCCCACAACCTTTTTCAGATCATAGAAAAAGATGTGGACTATCACGCATGAGCCTGGAGGAGACTCGGCATGCCACCCACTTCCCACTTTACAGAAGTAAAGGGGGAAAACTGTTTGCTTTAGAAAAAGCACAGACCCTCATTATATACCAACCAGAGAAACTGGTTTATTCCAACAATGGCTGAAAAATCACTGTTAAACAATCATATCACTAAATTTTCATGTTGATTATTTTCTGAAACAAGGTTATCCATAACATCAAAATATGTAATACCAACAACACAGTAGTTCAACTGATGACTCTCTGGAACCTGAATAAGTGTATGGACAGTTTCTGCATCCTTTTAGGACAATTTTATTATTATACATTCTAGAACTTATTCAACATTAACTTTTATTAAAGGTTAGTTGGCTAGATAGCTCAGAGGTTTAGGTATCTGGCTGCAGTGTCAGAGGAAGGGAGTTTGATTCCCCACTGTGCACCCCAGAAGAGCCAGCATGTGTGGCTCTGGGCAAGCTGCACAGTCCCAAGGTGCCCTCAAAAGAAGAGAATGGCAAGACACTTTTGAGTAGCCTCTACCCAGAAAATCCTGAAAAGGGTACCCATAAGTCAGTGTTTTGACTGCACATGATGTTGATCATTCATTGAAGGTTAACATGCACACATTCTTTCCAGAAACCAAAAGGTCAGCTCATCAACATTTAGTAAAGCAGGAAAAAGAGATTTGAAATTTGCAGCCACACAAACCTTCAATATAAAGTATGCATCAGACTATTCACTATACTCCCATGGAACAAGCAATCTGTTCAGCATAGTTTCTGCTAGCATGGCATGAGCATTGACAGTTCAGCGCTTCAGCTTCAACTGCAATTTCTAAATTTAGTAACAGTGTCACACTGACCTTCATGCCAATGCTGGCAGAAGTACTAGATAATGGGTAACAATCTTCCTACAACTGTAGCTAAGTACCTCATGGCATTAAGATGAGATTTCAGTATAGCTCATTTTAAAGAGATGTTCTCATTCACAGTATTTAAAGACACATTTATTTATTTACTTATTCTGAATGAATGAATGAATGAATGAGTCTCTAAATATCTTCAATTTTGTTTAAACCCATTCACAAAAGCTAACCTTTCTGCAAAACCTTTGGCACAACCTAGCAATCTCTATTCCCTTCTGCATACAGTGGGGTCTCGACTTACGAACTTAATCCGTATTGGAAGGTGGCTCGTAGATCAAAAAGTTCGTAGGTCGAATCTGCATTTCCCATAGGAATGCATTGAAAACCATTTAATCCGTATCTGCTCTATTCCATCCATAGAAACTAAGGGGAAGCTGCTATTCCGCCTTCTACCACTAGAGGGTTTTTTCTTTTCTTTTCTTTTCTTAGGTCAAGAAAAGTTCAGGAAAGGAGGGGGGAGGCAGGGAACAGTTTGCAAAGCACTTTTCAGCCAACCTTTTCAGCCAAGCCAAGCCAAGCCAAGCCCGTTTTGGGAAAAAAAGGGCAGCAAAGGAGGGAGGGAACACCTTTTAAATCAAGCACCTTTCAGACAACAGAACAGTTTGCAAAGCACTTTTTCAAACAAGCCAAGCCTTAACCCCCCCACACACACACAGCAAGGCACAGAATCCAGCAACCATTCCTCCAGCACAAAAATGCCTGCCTTCCAGAACAAACACATCTCTCTCTGCCTAGAAAAGTGCTCCCAGTCTTGGTCCTTCCTTCCCACTCCCCCGTGCCAGTCTCTCCTACCTTTGAGCTGGTCTCTTGCCAGAGTTTGGACCCGGCTGCTGGGGTGACTTTGCTCCAGCACTCGGTGGCGGCGGTGGCCAGATTCCTTGCCGGGTGCAGGTGAGGGGCGAGAGAAGAGACGGCAGGGGAGGGGAGGAAAGTCAGTCAAGGCATGGGTGGCCATGGAGCGAAAGGGGCTCCCTGCAACGGCGGCGGCCAGATTCCTCGCCGGGAGCAGAGAGGCAAAGCACGTGGTAGCGGGGGGAGGGGAGCCAGCCTGGGGAAGAAGACCAACAGAGAAGCAAAGCACGTGGGGACGGAGCCCCCTGGGGAGGGCCTCTGCCCCCCTGCCACCGCAGGAGCAGGTGAGGGGGAGAGAGCAGATGGCAGGGGTGGGGTGTGGCTGTGCGGGGAGGGCCTGCCTGAGCACAGAGAAGAGGCGGCTGGACGGGCAGGGGTGTGTAACTCGAAGTAAAGTTCGTAGGTCAAGGAAATATTTTCCTCTCAGAGCGGTTCGTAAGTTGAAAAGTACGTAACTCCGGCTGTTCGTAAGTCGAGACCCCACTGTAATGAAGTATTCTTCCCCACTGTTTACACCACCTTTGTTTCCTTCCCCGTCCTGTTATTTTCTTGCATCAACTTTTAGACTGCAAGCTCCTTAGAGAAGGGAACTGTTTCTCATTCATTAACTGCAATCCAGAAGTAAGTTGCAACTAAACTAAGCCTACTGCATTTGTGGGGTTTTCTTGAGTTAATTCTTCTGGCAAGTTCCATTGATTCAATGGGCCTACTGTCATTGAAATTTACTACTGGACTTCAGTCTCTGTATTGTTAACAACAGCAATAGCAATCTGAAAGTTGGTATCTATTGTGCACAGTTAAGAGATCTGGAGCACCAGGCTTAGCAGCAAACAGTCAGGAAGACAACTGACACAAACTTCTTAAAAGACACGTTGCTGTATTATGCCCTCTAGATATGCACAGGAAAGAGGAACTTCTTGGGGCCTGGGATTTAGTCTTGGGAGGTTTCAACATCCATGTGGAGGCAGAGGTTTCTGGTCCGGCTCTTGAGTTCTTGGAAACCATGGCCTCCTTGGACATGTTCCAACATGTCAACAGCCCCACCCATGTGGGCAGTCACACGTTAGACCTGGTGTTCCCCCCCCCGAGCGAAATGAGTGTGGTCTGATGGTGACTGAGCCTGTGTCAGTCCCCTTGTCATGGTCGAATCACCGCCTAATGAAATGCAACCTCTCAGTGGTTCTCCCTCCCTGCAGCGAGCAAGGACCTATTTTAATGGTCTGCCCTCGAAGGTTACTGGATCCTATAGGATTCCAGGACTCCATGAGAGGGATTCCGGCTGATCTGACTGGCGGTCCTGTCGAGGCTCTGGTTGATGGCTGGTTCGCCGTTGCTACCAGGGCTGTTGACATGATCGCTCCTAAACGCGCTCTCCGTTGCAGAGCTCGTTCAGCACCCTGATTTAACCAGCAGCTGCGAGCTATGAAGCAGAATAGGAGAATGCTAAAGTGCAATTGGAGATGAAACCCGATAGATTATAATCAGAAAGCTGTTAGGACCGCAACTAACCTTTACCTTACCAGGGTAAGGGCTGCCAGTTGAGTTTACTTCGCTGTCCAGATAAGCAAAGCTTCAAATCAGCAGGCAGAACTTTTCCATATAGTTCACAATCTATCCGGAATTGGTCTCAGTGATCGGCCTCCGACTAGTATTTCACCTGACCAATTGGAACATTTTAAAAATCTAAAGTTGAAGCCATTGCCGGGATCTTTCTCCTTTTTTGAATACAGTAGATCGAGCAGAGACGTCCAGCACTCCGCCTTGCCTGATGAGACTTAATCTCTTTCCTCCTGTGACGCCAGATATGTAAACAAAGTGCTTGATTGCTATCGTGCCACCGCCTCCCCCCTTGACCTTGACCGGCCTGGCTAATCAAAGCAGCCAGGCCTATAACAACTGAATGGGCCATGGCAATAATTAATGCATCTCTGCAGGACGGCAAAGTTCTTCTTTCCCTCAAGGAGACACTCATTAGGCTCATTAGGAAGAAACCGAGCTTGGCGGCAGACAGCATTGGCAATTATAGGCCCGTTGCCAATGTTTCTTTCCTTAGCATAGTGATAGAGAGGGTGGTGGCCGATCAGCTCCAGGCCCTTCTGGATGAAATCAATGCCCTGGATCCATTTCAGTTGGGCTTCAGGCCGCACCACAGTACAGAAACAGCATTGGTTGCCCTGTTTGATGACCTGTTGAGGGAGGCTGACTGGGCAAAATGTCTCTGTTGGTCCTCCTTGATATCTCAGCCGCTTTTTATACCGTCGACCACGGTATCCTCCTGGGGAGGCTCTCCGAGTTGGGAATTGGTGGTCTAGTGCTTGCCTGGCTCCGATCCTTCTTCGAGGACTGTCCTCAGACAGTACAGGTTGGGGAGAATGTATCAGCTCCGTGGAACCTCAATTGTGGGGTTCTGCAGAGTTCGATTATCTTCCCAATGCTGTTTAATATCTACATGATGCTGCTGAGTCAGGTCATCAGGGGTGTGGGGCTTTATGTCATCAGCATGCTGATGACACCCAGCTCTACATCTCCTTTTTTCCAACAACACTGGATGCCGTTTCATCCCTTCAGCACTGTCTGGAGGCTGTATTGCAGTGGATGCAGGTGAATGGTCTGAGGCTGAAGCCGGACAAGACAGAGGTCCTGAGGATGGGTGGCCCTGCCATTGATGGTTTGGGAAACTCCCTTTTTTGGGGTGTGTGTGTGACTCTCACCACAAAGAGTGAGGTTTGCAGCTTGGGGGTCTACCTGGATCCAGTGCTTACTATGGAAACCCAGGTAGCATCAATGGTCCACTCCGCCTACTTCCATCTTTGGTGGATTGCCCAGCTGCATTCCTATCTTGATGTTGGGGCCCTCAACACTCTGGTCCATTTGCTTCTAGTCTCGAGATTAGACTATTGTAATGCGCTGTACATGGGGCTACCTCTGAGATTGGTGTGGAAGCTTCAAATAGTGCAGAATGCGGTGGCCAGACTTCTCACTGGGGTGAGAAAACATCAACATATCTCCCCCACTCTGGCTGCCCGTTCGTTTCCAAATTGATTTCAAAGTGTTAATGACAACATATAAAGCCCTAAATGGTTCAGGACCTCAATATCTAGCAGAACTCCTTCTCCCACCTAGATCTACTCAAATCACTCGCTTCAGCCAGGATGGGCAGCTAAGGAGTCTAACACCGAGGGAGGCCAGGAGAGAAAGAACAAGAAATCAGGCCTTCTTGGCAGTGGCCACTCACCTTTGGAACAATCTTCCCCCAGAAATTCGCCTGGCCCCCTCGCTGGGTGTTTTTAAGAGCAAACTTAAGACCTGGCTCTTTAGGCAGGCCTTCCCCCCTGTCAATACCTGACTTACTTCATTGCCATTTCTTGTTGCATTATTGTTGTTGCTCTATTTTATATTGTCATTATTTGTACTGTTGTTAGCTGCCCAGAGTAGACTTCAGTCTAGATGGGCGGGGTATAAATTAAATAAATAAATAATACAAATATTCCCCCTCAATCTGTTTCTCTCAACCCTGTCACAATCCCAAAGTGGATCATACCATGCATATAAAAGAGATATCAGAGAGAGAATATATTTTCCCTGGATATACTTGCCCTGGATATCCCACTACATAGATTACCAGCACAGGCAACATCACTATCTTCAGTCTATCACACAGTATAGTCTCCCATGTGAGAACAAAATTAAGTTTCCAGACATCAGAAACATGCCAAAAACATACTGAGAAATTTAATGCACCAATGGCTGAAATCCTATTTTTAGCTTAGAGTTACAATACAGTAGGTCTACTGAATCTATGTAGATTTGATGAGTCAACTCCTGTATAACTTGCATTGATTCAAATGGACCTACTATAAGTTGTGACTCCAGTACACTTACTATGCTAAGTAGTTCAACCATTAAGATGTTTTAAAATAAAAAAAAACTCAATATAAACATCTTAAGACTTCTCAAATCACTATCATTTGCTTTGACTTCAAGACTTGAAGACAATATTCTTATTAAGAATATATTTTTACTCCCAATTTGTTTGAACTTAAAATCTTAATTATACTGCACTTTGTAGCTGCACCATACCTGCCAACAGCATTTCCAAATACGGATCGAATATTGTCAACAGTTGTAGCATTCAGCAGTGTTCTGACATCTGCTACTGTTTCTCCTTGCTTAAAAAAATACACACACACCATAAATCATTAACCTTGCAATAACTTTCCGTAATTTCTGTACCATATTTGATGATGGAACCAGCACTCTGTATAGCAATACAACCTATTATTGTGGGCAGTACTATCCATTATTGTCACAGCACTACATCCTAGGTTAGCTCAGATCTGCTGGAAGCTAAAGATTCCAGACTCCCAAGAGGGCAGGACTAAAGGGGCTAATTTGTATATTTTAAAATTGAAATTACATGTTATGTTAGATGGCTAGAAAGAGATTTTGTTAAATGAAAGGTGGGTTGGGGGGAAACATCCACAACAACAACAAGAACAAAACACTTTTGGAGGATACAGGTTCACCAGGAGGGCTGCCACCCCTCAAATGATGGCAATAATTGCCTCCCGTGCCTAATTGTATTTTAATCATCTTATTGTATTGAATTTTAATTATTGTAAGCCGCCCAGAGACCTCTGGGTAGAGTGGGCGGCATATAAATAAAATAAATAAATAAATAAATAAAATAAAAGGACACTTTTTGAGCAACACTTTAAAAACACACCTCAACTGGGGGAAATGGGCCATGTATTTTCCACTTCATGCTAAACAGATGCTTTCTGGCAGAAAATATCATGTGAGTGGGCAAAAAGGGAAAGGGAATTTTGGTAAACTCTTACCCAATATTTTTGCTTATTATATTGTATACAGGCATGCTGCCTGTTAACCTACGAGAATTATATAGTCTGTTCAATGAAACCTATTTCCAGGCAAATATGCAAAGACATGAATTTGTAATCGAGGCTTGCTTGTAACAATGGCCCAAATCCTCTTACCAAGTTATGCTGACATAGCACAAATAGTGTAACGTGGGGATGAACTGCTCCAAGTTATATTAAATTGTATGATTCATACAGCTGATAATGTTTACAGCAATCTCTTAACATGGGGCAATTTGCCTCCAAAAGTTATATCACTTGTGTAGCTAAACAACAGGATTTTGGTCTATGTATCTCATAGCAAAAAACAAACACAAAACATGCAAGAGCAGGTTGCTTATCTGTAACTGAGTAGTCATTTGTGCACTCAACAATTTGATATTGCACCTGCTCATAAATTCCCATAGAACATCTTTTTGACTGAGCAGTCCTTTGGCAAAAAAACCCAACGCTTGTTGACACTGCACATGCTGGTGTCCCCTTGCTCATCCTTCTCAATTCCTAACTCACTGCAAGGGAAAAAACAGAGGCATCTGAAGGCTAAAGAGAGGCAGGTAGATTGTGTGGGTGTTACAATTCACTAAAAGAATCACAATTACAGATAAGAGGCCTCTTCTTTTTACTCATGATCTCTGTGTGTCACACAAAAGTGTTAACTAACAAGCTCACTTACAAGAGGCAGGCAGGACAGCTCTACAATACTCCAGTGACACCTTTCTGAGAACAGATGCCCAGTCTGTAGTGCTCAACAAATGTAGAAGGCTAAGAACAAGTGGTTACCTGGTAAATACCTGGTAAAGATAAATCTTGCAGGAAGGCCACAGCCTTGATGGAATGACATGGCAGAGGTTCAGGAACCTGAGGGTTTATCAGCTGATATGCTGATGAAATCATAACCACTATGCAGTTTGCAAATCTGTGTGGCAACCAAGAGGTCCTTGTTCATGCCTCTCCTTGTTTGACAAAGAAATGAGGGAACTTGCACAGGGAGACTGTTTGCTGAAAGTAAAATGAGGATAACCAACACATATTTCAGGAGTAAAGAAAGAAGTTGGGTGTTGAATTGGAGAGAAAAAGGTCCTATGGAAACGTGATACTACCTTTGGAAGGAGATTCTGAATGTAGTCCAGTCATCTCTGTGGAAAATGAAGGACACTGATCTAGAGTTCACCCACTCCACGAGCTGACATGATGGAGACCAGAAAACCCATTATGAAGATTAACATGGAGACAGCCTATAGCAATAAGTTAAACAGGTCCTTCTGATAGACTGGGGAACACAGAGAGAGACCAGGATCATGTAAGAAACAGAGCTCAGTGGCTTAGTTATCTGGTTGCAGAGCCAGAGGTTCAGCCTCTTTGACATGGGCTGGACATGATGATCCACAGGGTCCCTTTCAGCTCTAAGATAACAATGATTATGATGATTGATGGGTGTTGCAGATTCCTAATCCTTCTAAAAAATGAAGATCTAAGTGTGCATAAACAGTGATTTCAGGTCCAGTCTCTGTAGTTGGTAGGAGCAGAAACAAGTCAGGTAAAACTTGCCAAGAGAAATGAGGTAGTTTTTTGTTGAACAGAAGGTAAAGGAAGTATAGGGCACTGCAAACAGTGGGTACAGGAAAAAATGGCATTAATGAAAACCAGAAGTGATTGGAAATCTGGAAGTTGAGTCATGGCAAGTGGACTTCAAACATTTCAACCCAATAAAAAATAAGTCGAGTTGTCATGACTCACCTTCCAGATAACCTCACCTGGATGAGTGAGAATCTTCACAAATGATTTGAAAGATTATCCCTCTGCCACATAAGACCAATAAGTAAAGGATTTAAAAAATGCCTCTAAAATATGCTATGCCTCTGAGGAGACTGGTGATACAGGCATGTATGCTATGCCATGAAACAAAGTGTGAGAAGGTCTGGCTGATAAATTTGACATTGGGACTGCATGAGCAGCTCCTAGTGGGAGGGGAGATGTAGAAAGAAGCATTAAGAGAGCAAAGCTTCTGCAAACCACACTGGACACAGCTACTATAAGCCAAGTGAGGTGAAATCTGCATTGTTTTTCTGAATCTTGCCCATTACCTTGGTTCTTAACAGGTAATGAGGAAAGATACAAAGCAAAGTGTCTGTTTAGTTCAGGAGAAATCTGTCTCCTAAGGAACCCTGACCATGACCAATTATTGTGCAGTAGGGATGGTACGTAGTGGTTCTCTGGAAAATTGAATACATCTATTTGAGGGGGGGCACTGGTTCATAACAAGACAATAAAAATAGGTAGGGATCATTTGTGAACTGCAGGAGCTCCTCTGTTCACTACTTCAGCAATACTTCACTTGATCAGCCGATCAAGGTTAATAGCCCCAATTTTATTAAAGCTGGAAGGGAAGTCAGATCTGGATAAAGTTCGCTATATGGTGATGGCCAAGATGACTGACATTGTAGAAAGAGTCATAGACTTCCTTGATACTATTCTTAGGAGACGAAGTGTTGTCCCTTTAAGGATGTCTAACAGTTTTCTGCCCTCTTGATGCCTATATATGTAGTTACCTAACAAACCACTGTGATTATGTCCAATTTTTACTTATGCCAATAAAGGTTCTATCTATCTATCTATCTATCTATCTATCTATCTATCTATCTATCTATCTATCTATCTATCTATCTATCTATCTATCTATCTATCTATCTACCTACCTACCTACCTACCTACCTACCTACCTACCTACCTACCTACCTACCTACCTACCTACCTACCTAAAGGAATTCTCATTCTATACTAACAGTACAGCAATGAGGTGCAGAGCAGCAGAGGCACTGCAACCACAGTTGAAAGAGAGTTAAATGAAACTGACAAGGACAAGCAGGGTAAACCTACACAAGCAGAGTTGGTGACGTTGCTGCTAAAAGGCTGCTCAGCTATAGAATATTACACGAGAGTCTCTGCACAGGCACAAGACTCACTTGTCAGACTATGGAATGCCCTCCCGATCGAAATTCTTCTGGCGCCGCCACTGATGACATTTTGGCGCCTGGTCAAAACCTTCCTGTTCCAGAAGGCTTTTAATTGAAATAACATCAACTGTGGGTCCTGATGGCAATTTTAATTGTATTTTAATCATTTTATCTTTTATTGTATTTTAGTTGAATTTTAATTGTAAGTCACCCAGAGACCTTTGGGTAGAGTGGGCGGCATATAAGTTAAATAAATAAATAAAATAATAAATAAAGACCATGGCAAAGAACTTTGTGATCACAACAGAATATCTGAATCTCTAAATGTTATGCTAGTTTTGTTACTTTTTTTTGTTTTAAAAAAGTATATATTTTTAAATGGTTTATTTTGAATGATATTGCTGAGTACCCCAATGATGTGAATTCAATTTTTGCAATTGTGAATACATTGTACTCACCTTTTTAACAGAAAAACAGATGCCAGAGTTGTGAATGGCATACCTGGGGAAGAAAGAAATGTACATAATGCTACAGTATGCAGAACAGGAATGGACAGGTTTCCAACCACTTATCAAACTAAACTAGTCCATTAATTAGTGGAGCATGCGTAAACTAACCAAGCTGTTTGTTTTTCAAAATAAAGGCACATGACTGACATTAAAAGAAACAGCAATATATAACAACTCTTCCATTACCACATAGCAAAAACAAGTGTGTGCCATGGTATCATCATACTCTGGGTTTCCCTGCTACCAAAAACAGCAGCCCGTGTAGCACAGTGAAGATATTCTGAACATTAACAGCTTCAAAGTATTCATCTGGCTTTATCACATTATATTGGGGAAGGGGAGAAGTGGAGTGCTAACACAATTCTTGTAAAACCTGAAAAAAAGGCAGGAAACTTGTGGACATTCAGATATTGCTGGATTACACTCTCATCAGTCCTAGCCAGAACAGTCAATTGTGAGGCATGTGGGAATTGCAGTCCAACAATATCTGGAGCATGACATCTTTAATTTAAAATTAAGCAAGAACAGATTGGGAACCATTTATTCATTTGCTGTCAGTCTTGTGATTCACAAGTACACATTTTCATCTTGGCAAAGACTCCATGGCTTTCTTTTGTTGGATTTACAACCCTGGGAACAGAAGAACTACTTCTTGCTGATAAGCAGAATGGAATCTGTACTATTCTCTTTCAAAATTTTGCAGTAATAATTCTAGGACCCCTCTTCAATTGTCATGTGAATGTTAGATAAAACAAGTGTTATTTGTCTTCAGTGGAGTTCTTCTTAAGCATAATACTGTGATACAGCTGTTACTGTGCCAGTATACTGACATCAGCAGGAAGGCACCTCTCTTGCTATTTTGGGCTCTTAATTTATGAAATATGTCATTCCTGGACAAAAGTACAATAAAATTCACAATTTAGCATGAAACAAATCATGGAAAATCCCCACCCCATGTTTTAAAATAACAGATTACCTGCTAACAACCTCCAGTATTTTTGCATATTCTTCACTAGGATTTTTAAAGGCTTTTCTCCTAGTGGCTACATTGTAAAACAGATCTTCAACCTACAAAGAAATATTAAAAAGTCAATTTAAAAACAAAAACCTCAAAAGAGAAATTTTCTTCACAGTACCTTCTTTGCTGGGAGACAGAAAAAAACCTAACACATAGAGTGTAGACTTTTGCAAGAACAATTTAAAATGTTCTTCACTGTCAGCTTTCAGGTTCAACTGCATGTTAAATGGAAGAAGGGACTCCAGAAGCAACATCTGGCTCCCCATTCTCTGATCATTCCAGCTGCTTTCCTTGAAGTCTAGATCTAGAAACCTTTTGTCTCACTGCAGGCTACTGGCTGAGATACAAATAAGAAATAATTTAGCCTATGGAAGGAAGTGGGTGATTCTCAGTAAGCAAAAACATTCTATTTCTTTCCCATAGTTTTTCTGACTCCCATGTTATCCTTTTCATCATGTGGAAGCCATGGATGCTGTTGAAGGACACAAAGGAGTCTTTAATTAACAAAAATTGTAATTGTGAATTGATTTTACCAGCAGGAAATTTTCAGCAAGGAAGGACTCCCTACTTCCATCCTATAGTTCCCATGATTTCCATGCTATGAAAGGGATTACACAGGAATTGGAAAATCTGAGAGACAATATAGGAAGCTTTTAATTACTGAAAATAACCCTGCTGGTGATATCATCACCGTTCTGTATGTGTACATTACACAACAGGATTTCAGCCATTATAACACATATTTTAATGCAAAATTTCCATCTTTTATGGGTCTTCTTTTTCATTTACAAATATGAAACATTCAAATATGATTTACTGTAATATGAAAAAGTTATAAAAGAATTTAAATATATTAACTACATTAAATGCATATACTTAATCTGTGTGCCTTATTGTTCTAATAATCAGGTAACAGTTTTCTACTTTACTATAGTAATATATTACTGTGCTGTCTCGGTTCAACCCAAATATAATTTGAATGTTTAGATATTATTACATATATCTATTGATCAATATCATAACCAGGGGGAGGATATCTATGAAATTTCATATTTTCTCTGCAACCTACATTTGAACTCATAAAAAAGGTTCAACCACATTTATGAGTAATCTCACCGGACTGCTCATAAACATGCTCAAACCCACCCATAAACTCAAACATAGGTTGCAGGAAAAATATGATATGCCACAGATACCCTCTCCTTAATAACTGTGGCAGACAGCCCACACGTCACTCCTGTCAGTCATTTTAGAGCTCCAGTGCAGGAGCGTATGACAGGACAGGCGGGGCGGAGTCAAGGGAACTGGGAGTGCCAGAGAGGCAGTTAGAGTGGGAGAGAGTCAGTTAAGGAAAAGATGGTGAAGCGTTTAGACAGAGAGAAGACTGAGAAGTGTTTAGACTAGATATGGGACAGTTGATGTGTTAGAGAATATTAAAGAGTTAAAAGGAATTAGAAGTACATAGACTGGCAGAATATACAGTGGTGCCCTGCTTGACGCTTATCCCGCATGATGTCAAAATCGCTTTATGATGAGTTTTTTGCGATCGCTACTGCGATCCCAAAACAATGGTTCCAATTGGGTTTTTTTGCTTGACGTCGATTAGGAGCCTGTTTGTTCGCTAAACGATGGTTTTTCCGGGCTCCACAAAATGGCTTCCCTCCCTTCGCAAATGGCTGCCTTCTGGACCCCTGCTTCGGAAGACAGCGATTTAAAACAGCTGATTGGCGGTTCTCTATGGGCAATCTTTGCTGGACGATGAGGTATCTCCCCATTGGAACGCATTGACCAGTTTTCAATGCATTCCAATGGGTTCTTTTTTTCGCTTGACGATTTCGGTTTACAGCGATTTTGCTGGAACAGATTATGGTCATCAAGCGGGGCACCACGTTTAATGAATGAATGATAATAGAACACGCATGATTTTCATTCTGTGATTCACTTATTAATCCTTAAATAAACCTTGTGTTATTTGGCAGGAAGAGTATGAGACTCATAATTGATCTAGTGAGGATAATATCCTCAGGTGGCAGCGAAAAGGGGGAAAAGAACAAGTTGTGCCCGAAGGTGAACTTGTGTGAAAGGCAAAACACACACGAGTCACTGGGGGTGCGCGAAAATAACATATAGCAAAAATATTCCTACATATATCAAAAAGGGTCTACACTCAGATTCACCCTGACTATCCTCACCCAAATGCGTTGATCTAGTATCTTTTGACATTATCACAAGTCATTGGAAATACAAATACAGTGGTGCCTTGCTTAACGAGCACATCGTTTAACGACGAATCCACATAGCGACGTCGCAATTGTGATCGCAAAAGCGATCGCATTGTGATGTTTAGATAGGGCTAAAATCGCATTGCGACGATCGGTAAGCGTTTCGCTTACTGATCTTCGCATTGTGATGTTTTTTTAACAACTGTTCGGCGGTTCCAAAATGACCGCCGGACACCCAAAATGGCCGCCGCAACCATTTTCGCGCCCTGCCCTCGCTTACCGAGGGCGCAAAAATGGCGGTGCTATGGAGGAACATTGCAGAACGGTGAGTTTAGGGCCCCATAGGAACGCATTAAACTAAGTTTAATGCGTTCCTATGGGGTTTTCCGTTCCATTTAGCGATGTTTTTGCATAGCGACGATTAATCCGGAACGGATTGACGTCGCTATGCGGGGCACCACTGTACCATCTTTTCAGAGATTCACAATTAAAAGTATCAGAGAATAAAAACCTTTTAGTTGATAGTGAAATACATATTTGTATCCAGGTTGATTTACTGTAAAATCTCAGCTCTGACACAATTCCCACTGGAAAATGTAGCATCCAAGAGGACTGAATTTTTAAATGCAACATTAAATGAAGTTCCAGGACTACAATTAATGCATATTTACACTGTTGTTTTTGTTTAGTCATTAAGTCGTGTCTGACTCTTCGTGACCCCATGGACCAGAGCATGACAGGCCCTCCTGTCTTCCACAGCCTCCCGGAGTTGGGTCAAATTCATGTTGGTAGCTTCAATGACATATTTACACTGTGCCCGTTATCAAGACTCCACAAAATAGCTACATGATACTAAAAGCAGTAATAATTCCACAAATTGTTCTAAATTAGTGCAATCAGACATGTATCCATTGGGAAAAAAGTCTATGCCAAAGAGATGCTAAGGCTACAAAGATTTATTTGGAAAACAGGTGCCAGGATTCAAATTATTTGACCCAAAAACCTTCTTTCTGCTTGTAAATGTTAGCTCGCTCATTACTTAGTACAGGAAAGACACTCTTTACATACTTTGGGTATTATATACTTTGCTTTGTGACTTCAGGTATTTAGAGATTCAGGGCAGACATTAAAACAGGATTAGATATTTTGGCAGGTCCACATCTTAATTTTATTTATCAAGGCAAGATTTTCCAAATTGCCTATAGAGACTGATTTACATACTCTCAGTATACAATGCTAGGTAGCATACCAATATATGGTATGTCACTGAATAGCAGTTGTTGCAAAACATGAGTAAGAGAAGGCAGCAACATTAATTAATGTCCTGTTTTGGCTTTCCCTAACTTAGTTAGCCATAATAATAAGGTTGATAAGTCTACAGTTTTACAAGCATAGTTCTTCTTGTTTTCATAAAGTGCTACTATGAGAGAATAATATAGGACTAGCTCAGAATAAATTAACTTTTACACTGTGAGAGCTGAAAAATTAACCTACTGTTATTTGAGTTCCCTGGTTTCCAGCACAAGGTTTGGGAGCAGTCTTCAATTTTCCATCAGAATAGCTTGCCCTAAAAGCAAAACAAAAAATTGGATGATCAGCCATTCAGATGGTTCCACAAGGATTATTTCAAACAGAGCTTTAAGAAAAAATACTGAGGTCTCGCCATTAGATATGGGTTATACATGTTCATAAGGCTGGGAATACGAATACCATTCAAGGCACCACAGGTGCCACAGGGGCTCATTCCATCCCCACTGAACCAGCTGGTCCACTTATTGGTCGCACAGAGCACTGGGGTCTTTCATTGTCGCACCAATCTGGGAAGGAGCCCAGTCAGCACTTCCCTGCCTCCCCACACATCCGACCACTCATCAGCTGAGTTGGTTCCTTTTCCCGCCTCCTTGCCAGAGTAGATGGCTACACAGGAAGGGGAGAAAGTGCCAGTTGGGCTCCTTCCCAGATTGGTGGGATGAAAACGAAGGACCTCAGTACTGTGTGGCAACTGGTGAGTGGACTGGCCAGTTCGGGGGGGGGGGGAGGGAATGGGCCTCTGTGGCACCTGTGGTGCTGTGATTCATATTCATATTCCCAGGGACATGAATACAAATAGCCCATGTCTACTCACCATCAACTGCAATATTCTACCTTTTTACAGAATTTTTTAGAAATCCTAATAGCTCTTCATTTTTGTTTTGCTGTCTTTTGAAACTTCTTTTCAACAAGAAATTTAGTTTGCAATTTAAGATAAAAAATAAAAAAACCTCAATGCTTTATGCCCCCTTTGGCACATCTTCACACCCTCTCTGAGAGGAGCACAATCTTCATTTAGAAACCAATGTTCTAGTTAGTTTATGGAGTTTTTTAAACAAACAAACAGGTGAGGCAAGCTGTTCCATGTATCAGTTGCCACAAAATATAGTTGTTGTGACCAGTATATTTTTTTCAGTCAAAAAGAAAGTAACGCAGCAGACATAAATGAGGCTGTTTACCACCACCACCCATTCTCTCCATATGTTTGTACTGTGTGTGTTACCCAGCTTCAGGCTGGTGCAGTGTGAGAGACCTTATCCTAAGGGCCACTGGAAGATCAGGCAGATCCAGAGCTATCCTGTTTCTGAAACTAGTGGATCCAAGAGTTATCTTGCTTCTGAAACTGCTTCTCATAAAACTTTTATACCAGCTGTTACAAGTCAAGCTATCCATATGCACAACAGGACTGTCAACGGAGATAAGCCTGCAGCTGTCACAGCTGCTTCCTGCTGCAATGAGGCAGTTCCTTCCCAAATCCTACACTCCTGACCTTACATCTAGGGTTAAAATTGCTCTCCTAAACTGCAATTCTAGACAGACATATGTGGGAGTAAGTCCCATAGGCAAATGTGTGACTTTCTTACAAAACATCTGCTATTTCTGTTCAGTAAAAGGCAAGGTCCTGTTATGTTACTCAAGGAGGATTAATAGTTTAAAAGAAACACTTTAGGAATGTTGTAGAGAATAGATTTAATCTAAAACAGACTTCAACATACTACTAATCTTAGACTGTTTTTTTTCCCAAACAATAAACAAAGAAATCCCAACTGTAATTTGCCTGTTTGTTTATATGCTGCCCATCTAGCCAAAGGCCATTCTGGGCAGTTTACAATATGAGACAAAACTAAGCAACAAGCAATAAAAACACCCTTTTTAATTTAAATATAAATACTACATACAAAAACATATTTAAATAACCACATCATTCAAACATTTAATTGTAGCCCTTCCTTCAAACTAGTTTTTCTTTGCAACAGAATGATGCAATGAGTGACCTCCAGTGGCTAAATGATGCAATTTCATAATGCTGAAAAGAAATAATTACAGTACTCTCTCACCTAGGTTGCCTAGACTGGTGAACCTTCCAGACACTACCTTTTATCCCCTAACATATCAACAACCATTGTAGAATTAATATTTCTTATGCTTATATCAATGCAAGTGCTTCAGAATTAAGGTTCCTTTTGCACAGTTCCTATTGCTTCTATTCTATATTTTAGTAGTCTAAATGTTCCTTATTTGAACATGGAATGTGAGAGGTTTGAACCAAGGTAAACTAAAACCATAAAGCAAGAAATGAAATGTATAAACATTGCAGTGCTTGGAGTGACTGAACTAAAGTGGACTGCAGTGGGATATTTTCACACAACTGCAAAATGTTCTACTCTGAAAATGACAAATCCAGAAGAAATGTTGTGGTTCTTGCTGAGACAAGATGTAGCAGAAGAAGTGGGGGGCTATAATGGATGGTCTGACTCAATAATATCAATCACTCTATGGAAAGCCTATCATATTCAAGTCTATCCTCCAGCAACTGATACTGAAGATGAAGAAACTGAAAGCTTTTATGCACGCATCCAAGAGGAAAGTGATCACATACCACAATACGACATGCTTGGGGAGTCATGAGTGACAGCAACAGAAAAGTAGGGAAACAAAGCAGAAATAAATGCTGCTGGAAAATTTGGCCTAAGGGGCAGACATGAAGCAGGAGAAATAGAGTTTTGGGAAGCCAACAATCTGTTTATAGCAAATATGTATTTCAAGCAACCAAACAGATGGCTGTAAATGTGAACATGGTCAATATAGAAAGCAAATACATGACATAATTGGGAGCAAGAGAAAAATAAGCTGTGTTCTCTCTGCCAAAACAAGACCAGGAGTGGATTGTGGTATTGAATTGATAATATGTTAAGGTGCTACATTCAATATGCCAGCAAGTTTGGAAAACTCAACAGTGGCCAGAGGATTGGAAAAGATCAGTCTACATCCCAATCCCAAAGAAAGGCAGTGCCAAAGAATGCTCCAACTACCGTACAATTGCACTCATTTCACACGCTAGCAAGGTTATGCTCAAAATCCTACAAGGTAGGCTTCAGCAGTATGTGGACCGAGAACTCCCAGAAGTACAAGCTGGATTCCGAAGAGGCAGAGGAACTCGAGACCAAATTGCTAACTTGCGCTGGATTATGGAGAAAGCCAGAGAGTTCCAGAAAAATATCTACTTCTGCTTCATTGACTATGCGAAAGCCTTTGACTGTGTGGACCACAGCAAACTATGGCAAGTTCTTAAAGAAATGGGAGTGCCTGACCACTTTATCTGTCTCCTGAGAAACCTATATGTGGGACAGGAAGCAACAGTTAGAACTGGTCATGGAACAACTGAGTGGTTCAAAATTGGGAAAGGAGTACGGCAAGGCCGTATATTGTCCCCCAGCTTATTTAACTTATATGCAGAATACATCATGCGGAAGGCTGGACTGGAAGAAACCCAAGCCAGAATTAAGATTGCCGGAAGAAATATCAACAACCTCCGATATGCAGATGATACCACTCTGATGGCAGAAAGTGAGGAGGAATTAAAGAACCTTGTAATGAGAGTGAAAGAGGAGAGTGCAAAAAACGGTCTGAAACTCAACATCAAAAAAACTAAGATCATGGCCACTGGTCCCATCACCTCCTGGGAAATAGAAGGGGAAGATATGGAGGCAGTGTCAAATTTTATCTTCCTGGGCTCCATGATCACTGCAGATGGAGACAGCAGCCCTGAAATTAAAAGGCGCCTTCTTCTTGGGAGGAAAGCGATGACAAATCTTGACAGCATCTTGAAAAGCAGAGACATCACCTTGCCAACAAAAGTCCGAATAGTCAAATCTATGGTTTTTCCTGTCGTGATGTATGGAAGTGAGAGCTGGACCATAAAGAAAGCTGACCGCCGAAGAATTGATGCCTTTGAATTGTGGTGCTGGAGGAAGCTCTTGAGAATCCCCTGGACTGCAAGGAGAACAAACCTATCAGTTCTAAAGGAAATCAACCCTGAATGCTCACTTGAAGGACAGATCCTGAAGCTGAGGCTCCAGTACTTTGGCCATCTCATGAGAAGAAAAGAGTCCTTGGAAAAAACCTTGATGTTAGGAAGGTGTGATGGCAAGAGGAGAAGGGGACAACCGAGGATGAGATGGCTGGACAGTGTCTGCGAAGCAACCAACATGAACCTGACACAACTCCGGGAGGCAGTGGAAGACAGGAGGGCCTGGCGTGCTCTGGTCCATGGGGTCACGAAGAGCCGGACACGACTAAACGACTAAACACACAACATTAGAATAAAGTTGAAAAAGAACACTAAAAGAATCCTAGTGCCAAAATATAATTTAAACAACATTCCTGATTAATTTAAAGTCTACATAAGGAACAGATTTGCATTACTAAAGTTAAGTGACCATGAACAAGAACTGTAGATTGAAACCAGAAATATTATTAGGGAAGAATGTAGAAAGACAATTCCTGTAGTAAACAGAAAAGAAAAATTTCTATGTATGATGGAAGAAAAGCTTAAAATTGTAAAGGAAAAGCAAGAAACAAAAGTAAAAGTTGACAGACATAGGGTCAGAACCCAGTGTGTCCCTAAAAATCTAAGCTGGGACTCATTCACAGATAGCCCGAAGTTGCTCCAAGCTATGCAATTTACCTTCCACAGGAATAACTAATCAATAGAATTTTGGCCACTTTGTTTTTACTCCAAAGTAGCAGTACAGGGTAACTGAGGGTCAAAGCTAATGGCATGCTAATTGCTTGCTCTCAAGTGATTGTCAAAAATATGTTTTTTTCAACAAATCTTCCTGGACCTTAATACAGTAATTTGTCCTACTTATATTATTATTCCTGTCATCTTGTTTTTATATTATTTTATATTATTTTACTTATTACTTAATTTGTCATTGTTTATGTTTAATTTTGATTTTATAACTATTGTGTTTATTGCTTTGAATTGTTTTTGTCATATTTGTTTAATATGTAGACCGCCCAGAGTGGTCCTGGCAGCCAGATGGGTGGGGCACAGAAGTCAAACAAACAAACAAACAAACAAATATGTTATACCCCATAAACCAAACACCAAGCCATATAAGTACAAATTGACGCCTGAATTTCAATAAATCACAGGCTGCAATTCAGTTCTCATAGTTACATCTTATAATTCTGATGTCATCAGCCACAGTAGCATTTTTTGCAAATAAAAACATTCTGACTCTCCCGATGGACTCTCAGGCTGCTTCCCAATGACAAAGGAGATTCTATGGGAGCTTCAAGACCTTTAGGGGAAAAACTGGGGGGGGGGGGGACTCTGAAAAAAAAAACCACTGTGGCTGATGTGCAGTTGCATAAATTATGCTGCTGGATTCCAGCCATAAAATCTACTTTTTTAACTTTAAAAAGCCTTTTTCTTGGGGATATTGTCAAACAGCAATTAGCAAGCCCTATTGATTAACTGCAAACAATCCCACTACCATTAGCTCTCAACTACTGTACTTTATTTCACTGTACTTCTGTGCTTTGCATCTTTTTCCCAAATTACCGTATTTTTCGCTCCATAAGACGCACCTTTCCATAAGATGCACCAATTTTTTAGGAGAAGAAAACAGGAAAATATAATTGTTTTCTTCGCTCCATAAGACGCACAGACTTTCCACCCCCGTTTTGTGGGGGAAAAGTGCGTCTTATTGTGCGAAAAATACAGTAATCCTTGCTGTAATGAAGTACATTTTAAATATGAGTAACATCAATCACACCTAAATGCTTAGTATACCTTAACACACCTAAATGCTTGCCATATTTAAAGACTGAATATACTTACCTGTAGGCACACTTTCCATCAGCTGTTTTAGATGTTATAGTAACATGTGCAACATGGCTGATGCTAGCCAGTGCCTAGAAAGGAAGAATGTAATTTTATAACATGGATAAAAGAATTTAATATGTGACACAGAGCACCAGCCTTCAAAGGATCTAACTATTGTGCTGTACAGTGGTGCCTCGCATAGCGACATTAATCCATGCAGCAAAAATCGCTATTAAGCGATTTTGTCGCTATGTGATTTTAAAAAGCCCATAGAAATGCATTAAAACCTGTTTAATGCGTTCCTATGGGCAAAAAACTGACCTTAAAGCGAAGATCCTCCATACGGCAGACATTTTCGCTGCCTCTAAAGCGAGGAATCCGCGTGAAAACACAGCGGGCGACCATTTTTTTACCCGACAGCCATTTTGGAACTGCCAATCAGCTGTTAAAAAATCATCGCTTTGCGATGATCGGTAAGCGAAACAGGGAACCGATCATCACAAAGCGAAAACAACCCATAGGAAACATCGCAATGCGATCGCTTTTGCGATCGCAAAAAGTTAATCGCTATGTGGTTTCGTTGCTAAACGGAGCGCCCATTAAGCGAGGCACCACTGTATTTGTTATTGACCTTTGAAGGTCTCTAATTAGTATGAAGCATTTTCTCTACAATGTTAAATAAAGCATTCAAAATCTAATTGAGAAAGGTTTTCTAGTCAGAAGTATTAAACTACTGTCAAATATGCACCAGAGTTATATGACAAACATATGGGAACAGAATCCTTTTTTAAAAAGATTCAGCATTTCCTAGACTTAATCCTTCATCTAGAGGCCAGATAGTATCCCTGGCACATTTCTTCATTTTCCAAGGGAAAACTGTGATGCACAATAATAAAAAAACATGTTATTGTGTACATGTCTGTCTACCATATCTTCATGATCATGATCTAGATAGCTAAAATTTGGTAATTCTACGGTTGTGCATCCTGGGACCGTTTTATTTTTCACTTTAATTATATCATTTAATAGTCAATAATGATAGGAAAAGTAGAAGGCAAATAGGAAAAGGAGATAAACATAACACAATACAAAAAGGTAAAGGTTCCCCTTGACATTTAGTCCAGTCATGTCCAACTCTAGGGCGCGGTGCTCATCCCCATTTCCAAGCCATAGAGCCAGCATTTTGTCCGTAGACAGTTTCCATGGTCACGTGGCCAGCGCAACTAGACACGGAACGCAGTTACCTTCCCACTGTGGTAGTACCTATTTATCTACTTACATTTTTACATGCTTTCAAACTGCTAGGTTGACAGGAACTGGGACTAGTGACGGGAGCTTACTCCATCATGTGGATTCAATCTTATGACTGCAGGTCTTCTGACCCTGCAGCACAGAGGCTTCTGCGGTTAACTCAATAAAGGTAGCTACAGTCTTTACTTCAGCCATTCTCAACAGGGGCCATATGGCCCTCAGGCACATTTGAAGGGGGCACAGACTGGAAACAATTATTAACACACCACCTAATAAGGTTTATTATGCGACTTATAACATCCTGATTCAACCTATATTTTTTCATATTGTCTTTATGTCTGTGGCCAAAAAAGATTGAGAACGACTGCTTTACAGCACAAAACATTAACAGGGTTTTAATGATAGGACCTTTTAGAGATTATTCATTTGTAGGATTGCTGCAAGCTAGAAATGACTTGACAACACATAACTGCACTTAATTTTAATTAATTAAAATCTTTTGGAACCTTGTATTAAACTATGATCCTCATCTATTTAAGTCTTTAGCCTCAAGCAACTAAGAGATAGAGACACACTGAAGATTACTGAATTAAGACAGAAGGTATGAAAAGAGTACCAAATAATTAGGATTTTCTCATAACCTTAGTTTAACTGAGCTATCATAAATAGCTATATGCAAAAGCTGTGTTTATATAATGCACTGTTGACTACATATGTACCCTGTTTCCTCAAAAATAAGACAGGGTCTTATATTAATTTTTGCTCCAAAAATGCATTAGAGCTTATTTTCAGGAGACGTTTTATTTTTTTTCATGTACAACAATTTACATTTATTTAGATACAGTTTAAATAACTGCTGCACAACGGTGGAGGGTGGAGTTTCATTTAACTGGGGCTTATTTTTGGTGTAGGGTTTATATTACGATCATCCTGAAAAAAACATATTTCATGACTTATTTTCAGGTTAAGTCTCATTTTCGGGGAAACAGGGTAGTCTGCACAGCTACCAACTGGTTTTTCTGCTAAACAACAAGGGGATACCTGTAACTAATACAGTGGTGCCTCGACTTACAAACGTCCCTACTTACAAACAGCTCTGGTCGCAACATTTTGCTTTGAATTGCGAATGGAGCTTCCACTTGCAAACAGAAAAAAGGCAGGGGAAAAAGGTGGGCAATTCAGATTTCTAACTGTAGATGGCAACAAGGCTGCTTTATACTACTGTATAGCTCTTTCACTTTCCACAGTTAAGAGTGTCATCCTTGGCTTGGAGCTGCCTCCTGCTTCGGAGTGAGCATGTGTGTGTGTGTCTGCAGGAAAGTAAGCTGCTGTTTTCTCCTTTTAAAAAAACTGTTCTGGGTGGGTTTTGGCTGGGGTGGGTATGTTTCTGTGCTGTGTTGTTGGTGGCTTTGCTGTTTATTTTTGGAGTGTTTTTTCTTCTTCTTAAACTTCAGCAACAGAGCACCTTCCAACCGGGCTTGCTCTGTGATTTTTTTCTTCAGCTGGAACAGATTAATTGATTTTCAATCCATTCCTATGGGAAATGGTGCTTCGACTTACGAATATTTTGACTTACGAACACCATTCCAATACAGATTAAGTTCGTAAGTCGAGGCACCATTGTACTCGAGTTCTTTCTTTTTAAGCACTAAGAAGGAACAGGAGAGAAAAAGGAAAGAATGGCAAAGCAGACAAGTTAATGATACACATTTCAACAACATACCTCGCCTCTAAAACCATATGTAGAAATATTAGCTAGATCTTCAAAAGTTTGCAGTTTACTTGTAGTGAATCTTTCACACACAATATCCAAGTCTTCTTTCTACAGAAGGAAGAAGGCACAAATCAGTTTTCTCCCAATAATTATTTGCATTTTTAAAGTAAATAGAGTTTGATCAAGTAGATTTACTTACTCTAATTCCACAACCATTATCTTGGATCTGAATTAATTTCAAACCACCATCCTTCACTGTCACTTGGATGTTGGTAGCCTTGGCATCCAAACTAAGTATAAAAAACAGATGTAAGCATCTTGTGACACAATTTTGCAATTTTGAACAAGATAACATTTACATTTATCTGTGCAGCAAAGTGTTACTGTACATCACATGTCTCACTTATTTTTCTATGTATGCAACTTTCTGATTTTTTTTCCACACCGAGATTTAGGCAAAGTATACAAATAAGTATTTCATTCAAACAAAGTAAAATTACAGAAATTCAGTAATCACAATGGAGAAAAACACTGATGACTTAAGATGACTAGAACTTTTAATACCCTTCCCCCTTTAACAGTCCAATAGTCCAAGTGGTCCTCTCTCCTCCTTTAAAGATGGAAAAACATAATCCTTTACTCTCATTTCCAATTTTCTAGCTCTTAGTTCAATATAGAAGTGGGTAACACAAGTCCCATGGGACACATGCAAGCTCAAGTCCTTTTCTGCAAACCCCAAAGGCACTGCCAATCTGCCTGTCCCCCTGTCCTTTTATGTCAATGCCACAAAGAGGTGCTATCCTTAAAAACATTGAGAACAAGATAAGAGCCCATCCACACTGCACATTTATTCAACTTTCCTTGAATCATCCTAATATCACATCTTGGTGTCTAGACAACACAGGGCTGAAACTAGTGTCAACAGGGTCAAAGTGAGACAAAAAGCCCTTGCTTTTCACATTTTTTAAAACCACTGCTAGGTGGTGGTGACATTTTGTTCTGCTTTACTCCAATTTGCTTCAGTGCAGAATCTGTTCATGGGGATTGAGTATCATATTGATATGCTGATGGCATCAAATCATACATACACTTTACAGGTAATGTAAGTGCGATTTGTTGATTTCCTTAGGGACATGTTTCCTTAGGGGTCACCTTTCCATGACTTAGTGCCACTCCTGGTTTTGGTTTGTTCGGATATCGAAAATGAGAAGATATCAGATATTCCTGCATTCTGCTTTTTTATTTTTATGTAAAATAATTGTTTTTACAAAATTACAAAGCACTGAGGCCAAAAGGTGAACATTTGAGTCGGGTGGGTGGGTAAAAGAAGGAGAAAAGGGAGGAAAGAAAAAAATAGGTAGAGAAAGGGCTGTTCCTAGTTCTTTTTTTTTTCCAAAAAAAACCGCATTCTTTTATCTCATAATATAAAATTGAAAACTGAAGGAAAAAACCTAGAAAGCACTATGGCCAAAAGACTGAAGTCTGAAAGGGGGCAGCAGGTAAAATGAGGAGAGAAGGGAGGAGAGAGTGAAGTAGGTGGGGAGAAGGCAGAGAATACAGGCAAAAGGGGAATGCCAATCTACATTAGGAATGAGACATCAGAGAACAATTTCTATTGAGTGTGGACAGATTGTACTAGGATGACCCACTGCAATCCAGTATATCCAGCAACGAATATGAGAAGCATGGCTATCAATACTGGGGTGGTCTAAAATTCTCCAAAACAACATCAGAATGACCAGGGACCAACATCATAGTGTGGACAAGTCCTAAGCAGGAATAACTCTAGCTCACTGAATGTTGTGTAAAAATCTGCTTGTTCACTTTGTTCCCAAGAGCAGTTAGGATTCTTTTACAGCACTTGCCAGTGTGACCTACAGAAAAGTGCTGTTCTAGTTTATACTTTGTTCACAGCACCTTGTATTCAGAAGGATCAAGATTTCCATTATTATTACGGCAAAAAACACAGAAATTTATTTTCCACTAAATTGTATTTCATTTTAAAAGTGATTTCAGTTAGTTGCCAGCACTACACTTTGTAGCACAGAATTTCACAAGTTAATTATGCAAAATGTGATGTGAGTGCAGTGTTTCTCAACCCTGGGTAACCCAGGTGTTCTTGGACTACAACTCCCAGAACCTTCAGCCAACACAGCTGATGGTGAAGGCTTCTGGGAATTGCAGTCAAATAACACCTGGGTTATCCAAGGTTCCGTGTCTAAATCACACTAGCCATGTGACCACGGAAAGATTGTCTTCGGACAAACGCTGGCTCTATGGCTTGAAGAGCGGGATGAGCCCCGCCCCCTAGAGTCGGACACGACTGGACAAAAATTGTCAAGGGGAACCTTTACCTTTACCTTTACCTATCCAAGGTTGGGTGGGAACCATGCTTTAGTGCATCCAGAAACCACTTCACTGAATAAATTCTTAATTTTTACTATGAGAGGTGGAGAAGCAAATCTCTCTGCTTACTCTCCCCAACATTTACGATTCTACAAGTTCCTTTCATCCACCCACTTCTGCATGTATACAGTATTTGTACACAAATGCTCAGATTACCATAATTCAGAAAATGTCCATAGTCAAATACATTTGATGTGTTTCTAATGAAATATTAATACACTCCAAAGATAAAGAACCAAGTTGTTCCAAGAGTGCCCCAGGGAAGCTCAATATGTGACAACATTCCCACATCTACATTTCTGCATTCTCAATGAAAGGAACAATTGCTAGACCAATCTAGTGAGAGGTTCAATTTAGAAAGTGATCACAGAGGCATAAAGCTCGCATTTTGGACCAGCCATGGCATAGTCTGGTGCAGGCCATTTCCCAGTAATCACATGATGTACAGATGAATAGTACTCCACCTAATCTATTTCCAAGACGGACCTTTTTGGCTACTACTCTTTCAGGCCTGCCTGGAGAGATTCAGTGATGGACAGAATGGTCACTTTAAGGAAGAACATTTCCAACAAAGTGACCTCTTCTGTTGCAATCAGGGACACGCTTTTCTCACTGCCTCATTGCACCTTTTGTAATCCAGTAGGCTGGGGAAAGCAATATGCTCTGATCATGCATACCAGCGAGATTTTTTTTAAAAAAACGAGCTTCTGTCTGTTCATTATTCTTCATCCCCAAGCATGACTACAACAAAGCAAACCATGACCACTTCTAGAGGACAGAGAGCGAAACATTACCAGTTCTCCACCATTTCCTTAATGGCATTGGCGGGCCTCTGGATGACTTCTCCAGCTGCAATGCGATTCACCACGGTCTCATCCAGCCGACGGATCACACCAGCCAGCAGAGCCATGACAGCACGCTAAAAAGGGAGACTCCGGGGTGGATGGGACGGTAGTAAATGGGAGGTGGGGAAAAGGGTGGGGAGAGAGAGAGGCAGAGAATGGGCACAACCTGTAGAAGGAGATGCTTTAGTGTCTTGGTGACTAAACTATCCGGATGGGGCCGAGAAGAGGACAGACGGAGGAGGAGGATGTCCTGGAAATGCTGTGGGGCTGGTGGGGGAGCGGCAAGAGGAATGGCCTCCTCAGATAGAGAATTAGGGGGCTTGAGGGCGAAAGAAAGACCCGGGCGGGGGAGACTCGCGGTCCAACAAGATGCTGCTGAGGGAGAATAACGTAAAGGCTGGAAGGAAGGAAAAAACAGGCCCTCTGTAACCCAGCCTGGTGGATATGAGACGAATAACTGTCGTCCGACGAAGCGAAACCAGACCCCGGCTCCCCACGAGGAGAAAGCCACCTGCCACCGGCAGCCCCCAGCCCCCCCCCCCTCAGGAAGACCGCCGGCGAAAGCAGCCGGAAACGTCTCTACTCTCTGGCGCCAAAACACTGGGCTGCCGGGCGCCGCCGCTCGGCCTCGCTGCTGATTGGGCCGGGGATAAGTCGATCAAGCGCGATTTTCCGCGCCCACTGACGCTTTTCCGTCGAAAGGGAAAGGACACGTAGAGATACGCCAAAAAGTAGAGCGGTTACCAACAAGGGATGTTTGCGAGAGACTTTCTGAGCCTGTCGTTTGGCTTTTTTTTTTTGCATGCGTTGTCCCGAAGGGATGCAAGAAAGAGTAGCGGGACATCCAGGACCTTTCCCCATAGCTTGACTGAAGTCCGTGGATGTGAGCAGCTCGGCCGCTTTATTTCTAAGCCGCGGCACAAGGAGGCGACAAAGGCAGGCTTTCTTTGCACTGGAATATTTTATTGAAGGTGGAGAAGTGGTGTGCTTTTTGGTCGTTTCTAAATATGTTCATTTCTTTAAAGAGTCCTATTTATCCAAATGAATACTCGCCTCCCAAAAACTCTCCAGCCAGCCCCACAGAGAATCCCTTATAAATATCAATTTCTCCCCGCCACGAACAGGAAAACAGCTGTGGCTTTTACTGAGAGGGAAAAGTCCTAAGCGATCAAAATCCCTGCGCCAACCTATATGGGCCGTAGAAGAACCGCCACCAGCGTGTAGCCCGAATCGCCATTGGGTTAAATGGGGTTCTAAAATGCTGCGATGGAAGTTGGCCCCGATCCTCGTAAAGCACCGGCTGTTCATGTTTCCCACCCCCCAAAATGTTCCTCAGGTCAACTGCAAGTCGTCCGTTTGTTTACGTTGCGCTCTCCAAATGCAAATTATTCAATTGCCTGGAGAATCTTTGGCCTTCCTTGTTTTGGATACAGTCCCTCCTGTCTTTTATAGGAGCTCTCCCGTGGCTGGGGGTTCTATTCCCCACTGTGCTTCCTTGACAGGGGCTGGACTGGATGGGTCCCTTCCAGCTCTGCAGTTCAAAGGTTATTATTATATGACATTCGCTGAATACGGAAGTTGAGCGAACTTGGGCTTGACAGATAAACAGGCTACAAATTCTTAACTGATTGCATATCAGAAAGCATTTGGGGACTGGTAATCTTACCGGTATCTGTGTTTGTCTCAGAAGTCTTGTAGCACCTTTAAGACTAATCGGGTTTTCGTTTTTATTAATCTTTCCTGTGTCCAAGAGCATTTAGGCTCACTAGAGTTTATCCTGGGAAATAGAAGGGGAAGATATGGAGGCAGTGACAGATTTTATTTTCTTGGGCTCCATAATCACTGCAGATGGAGACAGCAACCACGAAATTAAAAGACACCTGCTTCTTGGGAGGAAAGCAATGACAAACCTTGACAGCATCCTAAAAAGCAGAGACATCACCTTTCCAACAAAAGTCTGCATAGTCAAAGCTATGGTTTTTCCTGTAGTGATGTATGGAAGTGAGAGCTGGACCATAAAGCTGACCGCCGAAGAATTGATGCCTTTGAATTGTGGTGCTGGAGGAGGCTCTTGAGAGTCCCCTGGACTGCAAGGAGAAGAAACCTATCAATTCTAAAGGAAAACAACCCTGAGTGTTCACTGGAAGGACAGATCCTGAAGCTGAGGCTCCAATACTTTGGCCATCTCATGAGAAGAGTCCTTGGAAAAGACCTTGATGTTAGGAAAGTGTGAAGGCAAGAGGAGAAGGGGACGACAGAGGATGAAATGGTTGGACAGTGTCATCGAAGCTACCAACATGAAATTGACACAACTACGGGAGGCAGTGGAAGATAGGAGGGCCTGGCGTGCTCTGGTCCATGGGATCACGAAGAGTCGGACATGACTAAACGACGACGAGAATTTATAAAAACTGAGAATTAGTTTGCGTTGAACATGCTACAAGACTTTCGGTTTCTGTTTTGGTAGTGTAGTCTAGGGCCATCACCTAGCTCTCCCAACACCAGTGTCGGAATTGGTGTTTATTAATATAATACTCAGACAAGACATATTATTTACATGGCCAGCCTTACTTCTAGAAGTTGAGTAAACTAAAAATGAGATGGGCTGCCTTGGATAGGTCATGAAAGGGCTACAAATTGTAAGTAAATGTAATCTAATGTTTCTAATTTAGAATGTAGGAGTGGTTGTTTAATTTGCAACAGTTGTATTGTTGTGTTTTTACTGCCCCTTATGAGAAGAGATGCTTGTGGGATTTTTTGCAGTATGTGAGAAATAAGTTGTCTAGTTTTGGATGTTCTGCACCTTGACTTGAGTGAGTAAAACAACATCTGTTGCTCCATCCTGGTGGCAAGATGTCTTAGGTTAGCCCACCTTTTGCCTCATCAACAGATGTCTGGTCAGATTCCAGGGAAGCCTTCCTGGAATCTCCTGAGGTAGAAAGTTACACATTTTATGTATAAATAAACGTGTGTGATGGTTAAACTACACATTTAGTTTGTTTGTTGTTTTTTTGGTGTTTATCTAGACACTTTTATTTTGAAGGAAAGCCACTTCTTGAACATGAAATATCAGAATGTGCTCCTCATTCAGATTGAGAGCCATATGATTTGCCACCCCCAAATTGCTCTTGTTCGGTTACTATTTGCTCCCAAAGGTGCTGTTCGTATTTTTGGGAGCAAATAGTTACAGTTAGAGAGGCTTTGAGTAAATACCTGTAGCACCAAAAATCAATGATGCATTTTAGAAGGAAATTTACTGTAACCTCCAAGCTGATTACTGTATTCCATATAAGGGGGACTATTTGTTAACTCAGCTTCTACTGACAACTGAGACAATAATACCAGCGACCCACTGCATTCTAGTCTTCGTGTGTGTTGTTGTTGTGTCATCGACTTATTGAGTTATGGTGACCCTTCTAGGGTTTTCAAAGTAGCTGAGATATTTAAGATATAGTTTACTATAGCCTCCTTTATGAATTTCCATGGCTGAGCAGGGATTTGAGCTCAGGTGAATATATCTGATTTTACAAGCCATTTGTTTGGTACATATCTTCCCAGCATTCAAACTCTACATAATTGCAAAGGTATTGTCTCTGATCTTCAGCTAAAATGGTATGCAACTTATAACACCACAGGGTGCATCTCTACTCAAAAGTATTACCAACAGAATTTAATCTCACTGGAAATACTGAGTGTTTCAAATGGATTTACGCATCTGAAGATGTGAATTAGGCCCATGTTTATTAGGCCCATGTGCCTAATGGTTAGCATTTAAGATGCTTGCTTGTTTTTATTTCCATGTGTATACAGGATTGTATCCCAAATAGATACCTGAGATCAGTGGGGCTTGTCGACATGTCTAGAATTGCACTATGAAGCCTGTAGTCCTCTGTACATTTACCTGAAAGTAAGCTCTGCTGAATTCACAGAGATTTAATTCTGAGTAAATATATTTAGGATTGTTTTCTCCTTTAGGACACAAAAAAGTTTATATTCTAGCATTTCAACTATGCTGCTGTTAAAATTTCCAGGTATTGTCATTGTTCGCTCCAACCAGTCAGGTTTTCCTGTTGTCTTTTTATTTCTTTTCTCCCCAGGGATCTTCACCTAGTGACAATTAAACCACTAATACTGAATCACTATGCTGGACCATTTTGTTCTTTGATTCCATGGAGACATTTCTCTCAAGTGCTAAGGACTGTTAACAAAACATTTCCTCTAGAAGCAATTTGTCACCCATATTACACATGGATGTCTGTCTTTTATTTTTTGTGTGGGGTAATAACTATTTTCGATCTACAGGCACATAGCAATGGTATATCATCTAGCGTGAAGATAAACAGATGCGGAATATTCTCCATATTATTTTGCATATCTTGCATATACATTCACATAATAATATATCTGAGTACAATACTGGGTACACTATGTCTTAGTAAGGAAACCACTCTGTATCATATGTTATGCTTTGATTCCTATGGACTCGTAGCAGCTTTTGCAAGGTGCCCCCATCCCAATTAAGGCAACCCTCGTGAATTGTAGGAGTCACTGAATTCCATAAACAGCAGAGCAGTGAAGATGGACTAAAACAGATGAAAGTGATTCCAGCTTTCTACAGTACAACCTGTTTGCAGGTCTTTGCTGAGACAAAGTGATAGCCTACATGAAATCTTGTCATCTAGAAGAATGAGGAGAACATGGCAGATGAGAAGAAGCCTGGAACATTGGCAGTTTGTACAATAAGATGTTGCTATAAAATGCATTTATGTCATTATTGTGACAGGATATTGTAAGAGTTTCACATTTTTCTCTGAGAAATTCTGAGCATTGACAGAAGCTTCAGTATCCAGCTTGGGACTCAGTTCCAAGTTCAAGTAAGATTTGACCCCATCTGATTCCTGCATTTATTTTTTATGTATTACATTTGTATCACATGCTTCTTCCATGGAGCTCAAGGCAACATGTGTTATCCTTCCCCATCTATCTTAATCCTTACAAAAAGAGTTGGTTAGGAAAAGAGACAGTAACTGGTCCAATGTCACCCAGTTAGCTTCTTAGCTGGATCTGGATCCGTCCTAATCTGACACTCGGGACCAATCGTTCTCAACCCTTATTTTGGATTTCCTTATGAATCCCTTATGACTGATTGTGCTGGTTGGGGCTCATGAAAAGTCCAAAAATCCATACAGTACAACAAAGATTGAGAACCCCTGCTCTAGCCACTGCCTTGGCTGTGCGTAACAAAGTATATACAGTATATACTTTCAGGATTTGTTTCTTGTTATCTTTACTCTTTGGGAAGAATCACCAGTACTCTTTTTTTAGGTTAGAGGTAATGATCAAACCCACCTTTATTAGGTCCTAGCAAATATTCGCAAGGAGAAAATACCACCAGTGAAGATGAAGATCTCTACTCCTGGTCACTGAATTCTAACAACGGCCTATAATCAAACCATATTTATACTCATCCAACAATGTATGCTTTTTTTCGAAATAGAGCATACAATCTTCAGCTTATCAGTATAGTGATGACAGATCAATAATTATTAATAATTAATATGTCTACCTATTCTGTTCACCAGTTCCCTTACAAGACTGTACTTGACTGGGCTCCCTTGTTGTCTTCCCTTTCTGTGCATTCATCCTTTCTTTCCTCCTTCCCCCCCCCACCCGCTGTTTTGTTTGTTTTGGTCTTGTTTCTTCTTTTTCCTCTCTGTTGCAAATGGTGGCACTCACTGGTTTGGTAGCTATTACTCTCCTGCTACCAAATGTAGGGACGTGGTGGCGCTGCGGGCTAAACCACAGAAGCCTTTGTGTGCTGCAGGGTCAGAAGACCAGCAGTCGTGAGATCGAATCCACGCAACGGAGTGAGCTCCCGTCGCTTTGTCCCAGCTCCTCGCCAACCTAGCAGTTCAAAAGCATGTAAATGCGAGTAGATAAATAGGTACCACCTCGGTGGGAAGGTAAAACGGCGTTCCCTAGTCACGCTAGCAACGTCACAACGGAAACTGTCTTCGGACAGGTGCTGGCTCTATGGCTTGAAAAGCGGGATGAGCGCCGCCCCCTAGAGTCGGACATGACTGGACTAAAAATGTCAAGGGGAACCTTTACCTTTTACCTTACTCTCCTGCAAATTAAAAATGCTAGGGAGTTTTGAACCACTTGAAAACATTTGATGGGTTAGACTGATAGGGGTCTGCACAGGCATGCTTTTCCCGTGATGTCTATTTGGAAAAAAATGCCTCCTGTATCACACTTTCAGTGATAAGGGATGCTGCTCCATGTAAGATTTGGTTTTCTGCTCCATTTCCTGCTGCTTCACAAACCATTTGCCATTTACCTCTGGCTTCCCTGTCCCCCACCCCACCCCCAAGCTTACCTGCAATCCTTACGGGAGATGGAAGAGCAATGAATTTTCTGTGGGTGGTGCTGTAGGTTAAACTGCTGAGCCACTGGGCTTGTTGATCAGAAAGCTGGCAGATTGATTCCACATGATGGGGTGAGCTCCTGTTGCTTGTCTCAGCTCCTGCCAACCTTGCAGTTTGAAAGCATGCAAATGCGAGTAGATACCACCTTGGTGGAAAGGTAATGATGTTCCATGTCTATTCATGCTGGCCACATGTCTACGGCCACAGAAAGAGTCTATAGACAAATTCTGGTTCTTCGGCTTACAAACAGGGATGAGCACTGGCCCCTAGAGTCGGACATGCCTGGACTTAATTGTCAAGGGGAACTTTTATCTTTATCCTTGCTGTAATGCAAAATACTTGAGGTTGGTTAGGTCAATGAACAGACAATTAACAGTCATCAGCTTTACAAAATACTTAGTTCTGATCTGTTACTGTGCACTGATCCAGCTGCCTTTATTTATGGACTCTCCTTATGCTGGGAGGCTAGCTAGGAGAACTGTTATGATGAGCACCTTCACTACCAAGTTTAATATTAAACCACTCTCCACAACTCAGCTTCCTTCATTTTTTATCTTCCTCCACCATTCTCCTCTCCCTTTGCTTGCTGTCAAATCAGTCTTTCTTCATCCTTGTGGATCTTAAACCTCTGCCCAAGTGGTGTTGACTGTGTGTGTGTACTGTGTCAGTCTCCTGTCAAGGGTGTTATAATGTCATGTTGTGTCATGCTCTCCTTCATTCATTTCCATGTGTTCGGTGCTTGCAAATGGTGGCTGTGGGCACCAGAAGAGCACGCAAACCCGTTCCCATAAGAACGGCTGAGACTTTGGTGGGATTACAACAGGCTGTGGTATGGAGTGTATGGATTGGGAGTGCTGTTGCCCCATTTTGGTTCTGTGCATTGTGATAGAGGACTATGGGCTGAATTGGCCTCAGTTTGGTACTTACTTGTTTTCCTGCATATATGAGTGTCATTTAGACATGGCTGCTGATAGAGTTGCTGAATGGTAGATAAGCATTGTGGTACTTCCAGAAGACAGTGCCTTCTATGCCTCCTCTGCTACCTTCAGAACTGCAGTGGAGCCAGGAAATGTTCTGAGCATGAGTAGGGCTATGCATGTTCAGTGGCCCTCCAACCAGAAATGGCTGATGCGACAGGCAAGAGGTGAAAGCAAAAATGGCAGTAACCTCGTCCCAGCTATGGAAGATAGCTACCACTAACCCCTAACAGTTGCCTCTCACAGTCAGGTAAAGTTGACATTTCAGCATTGAAATACAGAAAGCTAGAATAAACACATTACCCAATTTCCTTGGGAACTTGCAACAGTCTAGTATGTGCTCCATTTTCAGTTTTGATTAAAGTTTGTTTCTGTTTTTATCAAATGAAAAAGAAAGCCCCGGATATTCGTGAAGGCTTTCATGGCCGGGATCTAATGGCTGTTGTGGGTTTTTCGGGCTCTTTGGCCGTGTTCTGAAGGTTGTTCTTCCTAATGTTTCGCCCATCTCTGTGGCCGGCATTTTCAGAGTGCTGTCCTCTGAAGATGCCGGCTACAGAGACTGGCAAAACGTTAGGAAGAACAACCTTCAGAACACGGCCGAAGAGCCTGAAAAACCCACAACAACCAAAAGCCCCAGGTACTTAAATGTAACGTATTTTGTTTTTCTTGGCTAATAAATCACAAGAAACAGATTCTTTTAATCTTTCCTATGAACTAGGGCTTGGATTTAAAATTTGTCATTCTTAGAACAGACCTGCCTAAATCAAGAGATACATATCTACCATGGGGGCAGGGAGTGGATCCTAGAGTTATATCTAGTTTTCATTATAGAGTACGTTGCTTTTAGTAAGTCTGGAATCAGTGAATGACTCTAATTTAACTCTAATTAATTTCAATGAATCTATTCTTCCTCATTCTTGAAATGGTCATTTTGCTCACATTTTAACTGTCATTGGCAAGGTCAGGATTGTTCTCTTTTATGGGAACTACAGAATGTAAGGCAGTCACAAACCAGTCTGATCCTTTTCCATGGCTATCTGCACCTTTTTGGATCACTGGCAGGGGGTTTTTGTTTTGTTTTTGAAGCACAGATAGGATAATTCCATTTGAGTTTGGTTTCCAACATATGTGATCACTGGAAATGGACCAAAGCAGCACTGGTGGGTGTTCCGTGTCACTTTGGTGACAAGCCAATACAGTGGTATGCCACTTCTCAATACATTTTTGTTTTAATTCCCTTGCTGCCCCATGAAGGAGAAGACAGGAGAAAATGCAGGGGCCTGGAAGCAGAGAGGGAGAAACAGGATTAATAGGGTTGATCTGATGTGCAGTGTGGTTTCTACTCCTGAAACCACTTGGTGTTTGTGTGTGAAAACGAGGACCACTCTAAATGACATGCTGCACCTTGAAACAACCTTATTTAATCAATTCAACCTGATTTGACTTGACTATCTATTTTAAATGTGAGTCTACCCCAAGTATTTTGATATTTGGATTCTATTCTTACATTTCTTCTTCCCAAAAATTAACAACATAGGTATCTGGAAGAATACTCATATAATTCCACAGGATTGTCTTGTAGATTTTCACAAGTTGGTTGTAAAACGAAGCTTGCTAGTTTGGGAGTAACCCCACTGAACTCAGTGGTCAGTGCTTCCAAGTTGAAATGTGTAAGGTTGCCTTCACATATCCTGAAATAATTGATTCATCTATACCAGTGACTAAGGCAAGGCCATGTTATCAGCACATATCAAAAAGACAACAGGAGAGACCTGTGACAGCTTAAAGATTAAGATACAGTACACAAAATCAGACATGTTAGTGGGTAGATATGTTTGTCAGCAGGACAAGAAGAAAATGCATGAGGACTGTATTTACAAAATGCAGTCAAAAGAGCAAGTACAGTACTGTATAACAGAGTATGCAGAGTACTGACATATACCTTCAGATTATGTTAAGATGCATTTTTTTCTTTCACTTTCAGTAGGAGGAGAAACTGCTCCAGATACTGAGGAAATGTCAGTTTCATTTAAAGGGTGGATCTATCTGTTTAGGCAGCCAGGTTTCATTTCCTTAAGCAGACGTATTTCCTAGAGGCTCAAAACATTACATATCTGTGAGGTCATTATGTTCTTGCAAGGCTTTTAGTCTGAGACAGTTTTCTAAGTGCTAGTCAGACTGTTTAATTTGCACAAAAAGACAGATGAAATAGCACCTGCGCCTCTGATCTTGCTTTTCTCAGATAACACTAGCACCAGAATTATACCTCTTAATAATTTGTTTTTATATAATGTATCAGAACTGAGCTAGGATTATATTCTGTTCCAGAAGAAATCCTGATGCATTCTTACTGTTTCTAGAGACTGATACACTGCATAAAATGACCCTTCAAAAGCCTGGTGAAAGACTCATCATAATGTAATTGGTGGTTCAAGGAAATCAGAGCATTGTGCTGGAGTGTGTAGATTGTGGTACCCTAACACCTCCCAATGTAGAGCTCTGTCTGGATGATACTGAAGCAAATTTGAGATAATACTTAGTAAACAGAAGCTAACAAATTGTACGAAGAAAAAGTGGCATTTAATGATTTCTGAATATATGTTTTGCTGATGAATTTTATTGGTTTTATATATTTTATTAACATGCAATTTAATAAAACTGTCATTAAAACTATCCCTAATTGATTAATCATATAGCTTTATTTGATTTACTTTTGTGAAAGCTTACATTCTTATTTGCAAAATCTACCTGCAAATGTACACATCTTATTTGCATTTGGAAACTGCAAAAAGGGATAGTGCTGTTCTTCTTCAGTTTGGGGGAAGCCTTATGCTGTAAAGTTTGTCTCTGCAAACAGCAGTTAATGCAATTTCTGGTCCGTCCTAGCTATTCTGCTTTCTCTAGGATAACAAAGTGCTTGAGTAAAAATATGCAGCCCATCCCCCAAGAAAGTAATAATCTTGTGACAACACTGACTCATACTGTTTTTCTTCCTTCCCCTCCTTCTCCGAATTGGATAAATGTTTCTGCTGTTTTCAGATCATTGTGATTTTTCAAACTTGATGGCCTTCACAAGGACAGAACAAGCACTCTTTCTTGTAAATATTACATGTACTGTAGTAATTCCGAATACCCAAATACAGCTTGAACAGTAAAACTGCAAAAGTATGTAGGCTAAAAAAGTGGCAGTTAGATTTTTTTCTTCTTCTCCCAAGTGTAAATGTATGTGTGAGGGAGGAAGAGCAGATAGAACTGTTTTTGCTGATATGGAATGCAAGTCTGGGGGAGGAAGCATTGTGGAAGGTAGAGGAAATCTCTTAAGGAGACAGCAACAATTCTCTTTCACTTTAGATCTTCACTGTTGGTGTTTCTGAATCAAAATCACACATTAATGAATATGCCCTACAACTCTTTCCTTCTGCATATACAATTCCTTCAAAGCACAATCAAACTTGCAAATGAAGCAAGTAACCAATCACAAAACATGTGCAAAATACAGAATGTTATATGTTATGCTGTCCTCCAAATCAGGGTTGATAAAAAAATGTATTAATTAGACCAGTGGTTCTAATTAACCTTTTCTTTACCACAGACCCTCTTTAAATATCTTTTGTTACTGTGGACCACTGAGACTTAAAATTTAAAACCAAAAACTTATCAATTTTTTTGCTATTAGTTAAGAAACTTGAAATGAGGCTCTCATTGCATTTTCATTGCTACAACCAGTTGCAGTATTTTTTTTTACCATTTTCTTGTTTTCCTGAAGCTCATGCTACTTACTTTTGAAAAAAAAAGCAATGTTCTTTGTGGCATGTACTTTATGTTTAGCACTGAGATGTCTTTGCAATTTTGACAGTTTCATGGCCTCATTAGCCAATATCTCATAACAGAACACATACTGTGGTAGTTGTTTGTCTTTGGGACCTGTACACATGAAGCGAATTGACAGATATTCCTTGCTATAGCAGCGACACTTTTTTGAGATGACTGGAAGAAGCTTTGATTATGGAATATGCTTTGATTATATTCCTGCACTGAGCAGGGAGTTGAACTTGATGGCCTTGTAGGCCCCTTCCAACTTCATTTTTCTATGAATCTATGATTCTATGAAGCTTCATTTTGCTTTGAACAAGATGCGCCCTCATCAACAGCACAGGTTAAGTTTCAGATTCAGCCACCAATCCATTCTCAGCCAAAATATAGTAGGCATCCTTCAGTCTCGAGAGACTATGGTATCGTACTCTGTACGGAGGCCTTGGAACAGCGTCTGGTGTGGCTGAGAAGGCCAATTCGAGAGTGACAATCTCTTCCACACTGAAGACAAATCCAATCTGTCCCCTGTCCAGCTCCCTGGTTTTGCTGCTTTTGTGACTGCCTCTTTGCCTCGGCCTGCTGTACAAGTGTCTCTTCAAATTGGGAGAGGTCATGATGCACCGCCTGCCATGATGCACAGCCAAAATATATTGTTATGAATACAGGGATGGGCCGCCCTTGTGAAAGCATGTTCTACAGAAACAGAAAATGATGGTTTAGGCGTCAGCATTCCAGGATTCATAGGATCCTACCACCTTGACACAGGATTTAGAATGCACAAAAATATACATAACTTCCTTGTTTGCCTCTGTGACAATCTGCAGTGATTACAACAGTAAGAGGAATGTGGAACAACCAATCTAGCCTTTTGTACCACACCTTAGAAAGCCCAATGTGTAAGGAAAGGACTGTTTGATTTCTTTGTGAAAGCAGTTTTAGAACAGAAGGAAACATCTTGTCTAGCGCGGGTAACCCTGGCCCCTATATCTTACTGTATGTATTCCAGCTCCCTTGAATAATAGCTTAGCCATAGCTTAGCCATCAGTGAAGAAGGCTGGGGCCTGAAGTCGGGCAAACAGCAGAGCGCCACGCTGGCCCACCCCATCTAGAAAGGGCTTTTCATTATTGTACGCTGAATGGAGGCTGGATGGCCCTCTCTGTTGCAACTCAGTGAGTCGGATTCGATGCCCTTTTCATTTTGCAATTCTAAGCGTGTGTCTACACGCGAGGCAGTTACAGCAGCCTGACGACCATTTCAACTGCCGCGTCTATGGGATCCTGGGAGTAGCAGGTCGAGAACTCAAAGACAGATGTATTAAAACTCTGCAGCAAAGAATTATAGGGTCAAAACCAAGCCCCAGCGCCCAGGATCGCACAGGATGGAGCCAGCACCGTTTAAACGGCTCGTGGTCCAAGGGCCAACGGGGCACTTTCCTCCCCGCCCCCCGAGCTGTAGCCTCTTAACTTTCCTTTCCTTCTTCGTTGTAAACAAGCAACCCAACCCAAACGCGCACCGAACCAGAGATCGCCCTTCACTTTCGTTTTCTGCGACGAGGAAACACCCGGCGCGCGCCGCCACCTCGGCAAAGCCCCGCCCGTTTCCCCGAAGTGACGTCGCCGGGCGGGGAGGGGCCAGAGCCCTGCCCGCGCGGCGCCTTCTTCTCCGACGGGCGAATGGCGAGCCCGCGCACAGCGGCTGGAAGGATGTCGGGCGCCTGGGCGGGCGGGCGGTCGCCGAGCGGGAGCAGCGCCCGGCCCTGCTCTTCGGCGGCACCGTGAAGCGGAGAGAAACCTTCCATGTCGCCTCTTGGGTAGCCGTCTGGGGGCTTGCATTCAGCCCAGGTGAGGGACGTAAAAGAGGGGAAGGCGCGCCCAGGGAGGGATGCACGGATACGGGCGTGCATGCATCGCCTGTTGGTGGACGTAACAGCTGCTCTGGGGCGTGCGTGCGTGCGAGGCTGCGGTGGAGGGGCTGGGTTCCCCGCCCCATGGAAGGGGTTCATCCCTGTTTGCAGCGTTGCCACCCCAGCCTCAAATCCTTATTCACGGTTGTGAAAGGTGCAACTGCTGGAGCGCCTGGAACTCAGGCGGCAGGAACTTCCCTTGGGCTGGAGGGAGCCTGATTGTGGAGTAGACCCGTCTAGGACTGGAACCTCCTTGGGTCGCGGGCAGGACTGCAGTAATCCTAAGCGCCCTTAAAGGCTTTGTAAACTTACGCCCAGGGACTTGGGGTTTAGGCCCATTTAGGATCGAGCTAAAAGGGTGGCGGAGAGCACGACTTGAGGGGGCGAGCCGGAAAAAAAAAGGGGGGGGGCGACGTACAGTACTTTGGAGTGTAATAGTAAGCAGATTAAAGGTATCTGGAGAGACCAGCGCTGGCTTCAAATGTGCAGCAAAGGGACAATTTGTTTCTTGACAATAAACGTAAGTGGCTGAAGGACCCAACTCTTTTTTTCTGCAGAGAGTGATGAAGAGACCGAAAGTTCATTCCGCAGCAGGGTGGGACCCTCATCTTGAGGAAGAAGCCCCAGGTTTTGTTTGCACCTTTCTACAAATTGCTTAATTGGCCTGGGAGGGCATTTTAATCTCTTAGAGGTAGAGGCTGACTTACAGGGGTATTTCATCCCTACAGGAATAGGCTGGTTCGCTCTTAAAGCCAGCGATCAGATGGTGTGTTTGTTGGAGCAAACCAGCCCATCCCCGGGAGTGGTCCAATCCATACCTTTCCAAGTCCCTGTTAAGGTCTTCTCCTGATGAGTGGCTATTATATATAAAATAATATTTTACTGTGTCTTAACAGGCCAGTTGAGAAGCTTCCTGTAGTTGACTCTAAGGTAGTGGCTGTTGGCAATTTGTGGACCAGCCTGTCAGGGGAAGGCAAAGATGGACTTCAGGAGCAATTTCTGTGTGAACTGTCAGTCTTGATTAGATCACCCTAATCAAGCCCAACCATTCTGAAGAGGCCCACACTAGCTTGTTCTCTGCCACCAATGTAGGCCCATCCTTAGCTTTTCCCATGGAAAACAGCATATCTGACAGTGTTGCTGTCTGACTCATTTTTTGCAAGACATCTACTGAGCTGGACTTTTCTGATAGTACTCACTCAGATTAAAAATAAAGGGAGAGTTTAGTTTCATCTAGGCCTAATACTAGCAAAGGAACAGGCAGCAGTCAAGTATAAAGAAGAAAGGTATATTGTTACTATTCAGTTTTGCTTGGTGTTTCAAATTGGCCGCTGCAGCTGACTGTGATGAAACTGCAACAGGCCTCTCATTTTCCATTGGGCAGAACTGAAACGTTGTGAAGAACTGAGTACTGTAGTTGATAGGACACTAAAGCTGGTTGATGTGGGTGTTTTCACTGAAATGAGAGTTTACCTCTGTCACTAGGATAAAAATGGGTCTCCTTGTTCTGTGCTACTACTTGAGGAAAATGCAAAAGTTGCAACTTTCCCCTTTTACTTACCTCTTTGCAAGCTGCTTGTTTCCACAGTCTCTCCTTGATAGCCTCTTAAACATATATTTTCTCCTTTCTTCCATCTTTTAAAGCCTGTCTCCCTTCTTTATGAATATTGGCTGGAGATGCATTTGGATTTGTGTATACAAGGTGTGTCCTGACTGACTTTGAAGGGATTGGAGGAAAAGAAGATTACTCCATTGGTCTGTGTTTAATAGTCAAATATTTAAATAGCCTAGAAGTAATAGAAGGTCCGCTGATCACAATCATGCGGGTACATCCTTTTTAAAACTAAAGTTTCCAAGAAAAGTTTCAGAAGTTATTAAATAGGCTAATAGTGTGCAAAATGGTTTTCAAATAGTTACGGTGACCTTTCCCAAATAACTTTGGTTTGGAACTAGCAAAGTCTAGTTAAGGATTTGAGATTCATTATATGTTACCATCAAATACAAATCAATATAGGACATTGTGTTAAAAGAATTGGACTTGCACAGATTTTTCAAATTTTATTAAGAGTTTTTTCCTGTGGAGAAGCGGACAGTAAGTCTTATGTAATTCCAAAATATATTTTATTTGTTATAAATAACAGAACTGTAAAATGGTCTTCACAAGTGTATAGTAGCAGCCATCTATATTCTGAAATGGCTGAATGTTGGTGTGCAAAAAGAAAATAATACATTTTTCAACCAGTTGTTTTCAAGCTGACTGTTCTTGTCTAAAGCAAGGACATGCTGCAAATCCCACTGTTGTTTTCATCTCTTTAGTTTTGAGTTCAGTGGCATCATCCAGAGCCCTTCTTTCATGTTGACCTAGTGTAAATGAATCCAGAAAATCCCAGTTAACCATTTTGTACACCTGTGCTGTGAGGTGAATGAAATAGTTTTCTCATGCTTTATTTTCCTTAAAGTAAGAAATATATTGATATATTCTTTATGTTTTGACATTGGTATTGTGAATTAGGCCATTGGAATCCTGTTGCAACCTGTTGATGTCAGGAGCAGTGATTTTTCAGGCATTAAAGGCTCCCCACATCCTATCCCAAGGCTCCTAATTCCCTGGGTAAAAAGAATCTCTACAGAGTCTCAGAACTTGGAGGGGGGGGTGAAATAGGAAATTTTTAATGAGTGATAAAAGCCCATATCTATCAGTTTGTATGAACATAAATTTGCTTTCATACAAGTCCTCAGCTATCATACACTTTCAGACTTTTTGGGGTGTGATTTTCTATCAAACTCTCTCCAGAAAGTTGTGGTGCTTGTGCCTTGTGCATTTCTGTAAGTTTGAGTGTTTTTATAAAATGACTTGAAGACCCTGGCCCCAATCTTGCATGGACCTATTGTTGTATAGGATATGATTAGCGAAACAATTAGTTTAAGAAGGGTCTGAAAATGAAGGTATGAAGTTTAAGCAAGACTCAAGATAATTAAGGACATTGGTTAGTTATAACCTCCTTGTTGCTAGATTAAGCATAATGAATTATGCAGAAATAGAAACAACGGACTCTGAGACCTATAATGAACTACCCTTTGGGGTGGTAACAATGTTCCAGTCCAAAGGTAATGGCGTAACAAGTAATGTATTGTAACTGTTTTCAAAAGTTATGTTTAAAGATGTTTTTCAAATTTTTGGAAGCATTTTGACAAGTTTTTTTTTAATGTTTAATGCCATTTCATCTCAAACAATGCATGATATTTAAAGGGTGAGTGAACAAGCATGTTGCTGCATGCAGGAAGAATGAAGTGGAGAGATACATACAGTAGGTCTGAGGCAAAATGTAATTGCATGAGTTGCTAGATGTTGCGCTTAAACGGCAACCTTTTTTAACCAGACACAGATAAGTTTGGTTACAAAGTCCACCATCCCCAGCCAGCAATCAGATTGTGTGAGATGTGTACATACTTGGAAAGTGCTGGGTTGTAGAAGGCAGTTTGAACTGCCTAGAAAGCAACTTAGAAGGAGCAGTAACAGTATGTTTTACTTGTTTGTAACAATGACACTGTCAGAGTGCCTATATTAATAGCAATGATTCTCCCATGGTAACATTTTCTCCAGCTAGTGCTAACAAGAATTAGATTAGAAATGGATTAGATCAGAGGTTCTTAACCTTTTCTTTTAAAACCTTTTCTTTAAAGACTCCTTTAAAATATCTTTTGTTGCCGTGGACCACCAAGACTTAAGATTTAAAACCCCAAAGTACATCATATACTTAAAGTTTCTCATGAAGAGTCTCATCGACAGATTTTCCTTGCTGTAATGGGGACACTTTTAAAGATGATTGGAATATCTTAACATTCAGCCATTTGCTTTGAACAGGATGTACCCCCATCAACAGCATCAGTTCTTCTACATGTCAAATTCAGCCAGCAATCCATTCTGAGGCTCAGCCAAAATGTATTGTTATGAACTCACTGTGGTAATATTGAAAAGTCACTTTACCCGGTAGTAACCAGACATTTTTATTAGCACAAACTGAAGAAGGAACACAATCATGAAGTCCATCCCAACACTCACTCACACTGACACTGACTAACTCTGACTCTCTCTTCAGCTTCTGTCTGCACAGTAGCAAGAAATGTCAAATTCTGCCTTTCAGCCACTCAGTGTCATTCACTTGCATGTTCCTGCTGTCTGCAGAAATATCAAATAATTATTTGCTATCAAACAGTTATTTTCATAACTGACTTTTACTTTTAGGTTTTATACAAACAGGTAACTAAGATTTTGTTGTATAGTTCTTTCTTTCTTTCTGTTTCAACTGGAAAAGATCATAACATTTCTTCAAGCCTTCGCAGACCCACCTATGAGGACATTGTGGCTCCCCAGGGGTCCATGGACTACAGGTTAAGAACTTATGGGTTAGATTTTTGAGCTCCATAACAGTTACCAATGTGTGTCAAGCCTGTATCCTACCATTCCAGTGTCTGGAGTTGATGTAAGGAAAGGAACTTCAGTAATAAACCATATAATTTACCATTCTGATTGAAGAAGCCATCTAATATGAAAAAACCAAAATTCTCACTTTCTGGTTGGAAATATCAACAGCCATGGCAGCTTCTTGGCAGAACTAGGGGAACCCATAACATTTATTTATTTATTATTATTTATTTATTTATTTATTTATGAGTACCCAGCTCGCTGGGGGGGCAATGTGTAGCGTGCATAATTAAATTGTAAACCGCCCAGAGAGTGCTTGAAGCGCTATGGGGCGGTTTATAAGCAGCACGCTTTGCTTTGCTTTGCTTTGCTTTGCTTTGCTTTGCTTTGCTTTGCTTTGCTTTGCTTTATTTATTTATTTATTTATTTATTTATTTATATATTTATATATTTATATATTTATATATTTATATATTTATATCCTGCCCATCTGGTCTGGTCGACCACTCTGGGCGGTTCCAGTAAGGTGTATACGATAAAACAAGGATTTTACAAGCAGTCCATAACACATACAATAATAAAACAAATAATAAATGAAAGAAAAAATAAAGAAAGGATTAAATATTGACAGGAGGGAAGGCCTGAACATACAACCATGTTTTTAGTTGACTCTTAAAAGTGCCCAGCATAGTGGCCGCACGAATCACCGGAGGAAGGTTATTCCAGAGGCGAGGAGCCACCGCCGAGAAGGGCCGGTTTCGTGTCCTTCCGGGCCTCCCTCGGCGTTAGGCTCCTCAGCCTCACCTCCTGGCTCGTGCGGGTGATCCGAGTAGATCTAGGTGGGAGCAGGCGTTCCGCCAAGTATCAGGGTCCTAAACCGTTTAGAGCCTTATATGTAAGCATTAACACTTTGAAGTCAATACGGAAACGGAGGGACAGCCAGTGCAGCATGGCCAGAGTAGGAGAGATATGTTGGTATTTTCTCACTCCAGTAAGGAGTCTGGCCGCCGCATTCTCCACCACCTGAAGTTTCTGCATCAGCTTCAAAGGGAGCCCCACGTAGAGCACGTTACAGTAGTCTAATCTAGAGATTACGAGCACCTGTACTAAGGTAGTGAGCACCCACGTGTCTAGGTAAGGTCGCAGCCGGGCAATCCGCCAAAGGTGGGAAAAGGCGGTGCGGACTACCGACGCCACCTGCGTTTCCATGGTGAGTGTCGGGTCCAGGTGTACCCCCAGGCTGCAGACCCCACTCTTCGCTGCCAGGGCCACCCCCCAAAATATGAGGGAGTTTCCCAAGCCACCATCCACAGGGCCACCCACCCTCAGAACTTCCATCTTATCCGGGTTCAGCCTTAGCCCGTTCCCCTGCATCCATTTCAGTACGGCCCCAGGCAGCACTGGAGGGACAGGATGGCATCACCTGCAGTTGGTGAAAAGGAGATGTAGAGCTGGGTGTCATCAGCATATTGATGACACGATGCTCCACACCCCCTGATGACCCCACCCAGATAGATGTTAAACAGCATTGGGGAAATAGTCGACCCCTGTGGAACCCCACATTTGAGACTCCATGGGGCTGAAATACTCTCCCCAAGCTGCACTCTCTGGGGGCGGTCCTCCAAGAAGGAACGGAACCAGGCCAGAGCCAAGCCACCGATACCCAACTCAGAGAGCCTCCCCAGGAGGATACCATGGTGTAGAAATGGCAATGTGGTGGGAACTGATATCTGGATAAAGCAAGTTAACCATTTTGGGCAAAACAGAAAGAATGGCTCCTTCAGCTCTTTAATAACTGCTGGATAACCAAACAAATTTCAAAAATATGGTGGAAAATAAAAGTAATTGCTATACTGAAATCAGGCAAAGAACCATATGATCCCAAAAGCTACAGACCAGTATCTCTGCTATATTTATACAAAGTGTTTGAACATTGTATTATTGTCTTTATCTTGTTCTGTCTCTATTTTTTTTTTTTTTTTTGCTCTCTAGGTGTCCTAGCATGTCGATGCTGACATCAAGCTGTTTAAAACTTGTTTAATGTTTGTGTGTGTGTATTTATATTTAACAGTAGAAGACCCAACAGTGGAGGGATAAACTGTTAAAACAAGGTTTCCTTGGGCGGAGGTGTGGAGGTGGCTGAGGAGTTGAACAACTTTTTTGCTCGATTCGAGATCGATCAAACTGAAACTGTTCGTTTGCCATCATTTACTCAGCAGAGTCCCCCCTTCATTGTGAATGAGCAGGATGTGAGACAGACTATGAAAGTGGTTAACTCCAGAAAAGCAGCTGGACCCGACTTAATTCCTGGTTGGGTGGTAAAAGACTGTGCTGATCAGCTAGCCGGGATATGGACTGTAATTTTTAATCGATCCCTGACACTATGCGCAGTTCCCGTCTGTCTCAAGGCTTCCGTCATCGTTCCACTGCCTAAAAAGTTGCCTACAAACAGTCCAAATGACTACAGGCCGGTGGCACTAACTTCAATCTTAATGAAGTGCTTTGAGCAGTTAGTTCGGAAATATATTATCTCCTGCCTTCCTGATCCCTTTGATGGGCTTCAGTTTGCTTATAAAGAAAATAGATCAACCAAGGATGCGATCAATACTGTGCTTTATATGGCTTTATCCCACTTGGAAACACAAGGGAATTATGTAAGAATGCTGTTCGTGGACTTTAGCTCTGCTTTTAACACCATTATACCCCATAGATTAATAGACAAACTTAAAGATCTTGATTTTCCAGATTCTATCTGTCTGTGGATTTTGGATTTTTTACCAAATCGTCCACAAAGGGTTAAACTGAATGACTACATCTCTACTGACAAGATACTCAGCACTGGCACTCCACAAGGCTGTGTCCTTAGTCCACTACTGTTCTCCATTTATTCATCGGATTGCACCAATAACCATCCCAGTAATAGGATTATCAAATTTGCAGACGATACTACACTAGTAGGACTTATCTCTGGGGATGATGAGTCTGCGTATCGGGACGAGGTATTACAGCTATCCCGCTGGTGCAAAAAAAACAATCTTTTATTTAACATCCAAAAAACCAAGGAATTCATAGTGGACTATAGGAAAAAAAGAGCAGACATTCAGCCACTGTATATAGATGGAGTTTGTGTGGAACAGGTGGTTGAATGTAAGTTTCTTGGGACTATCATAACAAATGACCTGACTTGGAGTGCAAACACCGCTGCGTTAATCAGGAAGGCACAACAACGGTTGTATTTTCTAAGGATTCTTAGAAAGCAACAATTGACTGAGAGTTTGTTAATCACCTTCTATCGGAGTTCGATTGAGAGCATATTATCCTACTGTCTCTGTGTATGGTTCACGAGCTGCACAGTGGCAGAGAAAAAGGCAATTCAAAGGGTGATTAAGACGGCCCAAAACATCATTGGCTGTTCACTCCCCTCTTTGGAAGAATTGTATAAGAACAGATGTAAGAGGAAGATATCTAACATACTGAAAGACTCCTCTCATCCGGGATATCAGCTCTTTAAACTATTACCATCAGGAAGGAGATTCAGGGTATTGAAAGCAAGGACAAGCAGATTCAAGAACAGTTTTTACCCAAGTGCAGTATTGAGTTTAAATGCGGGGCCATAGGTTTTTGGTGGAATTTTAATTGCTGAGAGAAAACGGGGTATCTATATTTGGATGGTGAAAGTTGTGTATATTTTAACTTTTTTTTGTAGTGTTGTCCAGTTTTACCTTGGGGAAGAGCACCTCATTTCGTTGCACCCACTTGTGAGCGCAATGACAAATTTCTTATGTCTTATGTCTTAATGGGGTTGGGGAGGAAACTAGGCTTATTCATATTTCCCTTTGCATCAAGTGATAAATGGAAAAAATGTGAATCAGCCTGCCCTAAACCCCTAGTATTTCCCACATCCCCCCCCATGCAGTTTCACTCTAGCATAGGTATAGAGGGAGAGGAGGGTCTGTGAATAAATAAATATATGGTACTAATAATTTGGGATTTAGTGCCAGAAACCTAAAGGCTTCTAAATACATTCTGGTATTTGTGTTTTTCTTGCCCTGACATTTTCTTCCCAGCAGCTTTGTTATATGTGACTTAGGAGTTCCACATGGAAAGGATATATTTGCTTACATTCCAGAGAGAATTCCAGTGATGCCTGCTTTCCCTTTTTACATGTTTTCAGTAACACCTTTTTCATGACTTGAGGGAGCGCTTTTAGAAGCAGGGCTCTGGATAACATTAATATAATCATGTTAATCTATAAGAGTAATTGTCAAAGCTCAATATTTTTTTTTCCCATTGACTTGCTGCTAATTTGGAAACAAAACACTAGCCTTTATTATATTCCCAGATATGTATGGTCTACTAATCCAACAGTTGCTTTTAATATTGTATTCCTACGATCAAAAAGAAGCAAAAAAGATATGCTCTTTTTAAGTAGGAACTCTAATATGTGTGTGAATATCTTCAGTTCAGTTTTAAACCGAGAGCTTTTCAGCTGACAGCACACTTTGTTTTAGGGATTTACACCTTGCTGCTGAAATTCTCTTTGGCAGGACTGCCAGGACTAGGGAGTTTTGGCCACTCTGTGCATCATCATTCAACCTATCATGCACCTGCCCTTTAAAAAAGTGTATAGCACAGCTGAAATGCATGGGTGCCTTTACTGAATCTTTTGCCGTTGATGAGTGGAACAAGTTATCTTTGTAAACCATCAGCAGGCTTTTTACAACAAGTTCTTTTTCACTGGGCTTTAGCAAAGAGAGCCTGACCAGCACAACATTCTTTCTGTCCATCAATTGCTTTATGGATTCTTCTGCTCCTAAATGATTAAACAAACAAAAATTAGTAACAACCCAAAAGTAGAAAATGTGTTTTTAGTGTAATTGGATTTTTCAAAACATAAGAGCCTAAAACTAATAGAAGAGGTTATTGTTAGGAAAGGGTTCCTTTGTGTCGAGATCTTGCTTGTGGTTACGCTGTACAAGGTGAATTATAGTTATTTTTTTGTGGTAACCACTAATTTTCTAACCACTTTGTTGGTGTTTAGTCATTAAGTTGTGTCCGACTCTTCATGACCCCATGGACCAGAGTACACCAGGCCCTCCTGTCTCCCACTGCCTCCCGGAGTTTGGTCAAATTCATGTTGGTCGCTTCAATGACACTGTCCAACCATCTCGTCCTCTGTCGTTCTCTTCTCCTCTTCCCTTCACACTTTCCTTACATCAGGGTCTTTTCCAGGGAGTCTTCTCCTCTCATGAGATGGCCATAATATTGGAGCCTCAGCTTCAGGATCTGCCCTTCCAGTGGTTTTTAAATGTATTTTGTTGCTGTTTCAATAGGCTGTCTTATGAATTGATCGCATTTGGGGCAACTGTATTTTAATAGTATTTTTCTCTCCTTTCTTTTACAGAATGGATCCCTTTAGTGTGGGTGATCCCATTGCTTATGCAGAATTCATGAAAGCTCAAGGAAATAAAGATTTCAAAAATGGGAATTACTCTATAGCCATCAAAAAGTATGATGAAGCAATACGTGTAATGACATATTTGGGCCAAACAAGTGGGTAAGTTTTGATTGAGAAAATTGTTAGTTGTCCAGCGCTTACTTCTAAATTTGAGCTTAGGTCCCAGCAACCCAAGTTATTCACATGATGTTGGCAATTACCTGATTGTTTGTTATTTTCCTAACATAGTGGTGGTTCAAGAAGGTCAAAGTGACTGTAGTAAGGTCAGATTTCAATCTAAGAACATTTTTTAAAAAATTCAGAATTAGCATGAAATTGTCATGGCTCTGCTGTCCCAGCCACCTTTAGAAAAAAAAGATACAAAAATGTTCAATTCTGTCAGGAACAGCAGGCAAAGAGAAGAATGTCGCAGTTCCTCATCTTTACTTGTGCAAGGATTCACATAACTTCATTTAAACTCTTCATCTTTTTAGTCTCTATCACCATCGAGAAATGGCAGTTTTATTGTGCAATCGATCAAATGCGTTTTACAATTTGAGTAAATGGAATGAAGCCTATTACTCAGCCCAAGATAGTCTCCAGTGGGATCCGACTTATGTTAAGGTGCGCAAAGAAATATCTTTTATGTTGCATAGTCTTAAAAAACTGTTAAGTTTTGAATAATAAATATTTTGAAGCAGTTAAATACAGCATTTGTGTTTATGTTTGATGAAGTGCAATGAGTTGGAGGTTTTCCTGTCACATTAATGCTAGTAATATCTAGAAACTAGTAATGTCTCAGGTATAAGAATGTTTTAATACATAACGGTGCCATAGATAGATGGTTTATTTTGAAACTTGAAGGTCTCAATTAAAAAAAATAGAACTAGAATGAGATGTGCTGATTTAATATTTCAATGTTGGTTGTAGACTGGCAAATAAGAATTACATCCAGGCAAATAAGCAAAGAATGTTTTAAATTGAAAAACAAACAACCTGATGATGTTTAAAAAATTATGTTATGTTATTTATTTGTTTCTTTGTTTGTTTTTATGTTACCATAGGGAACTCAACTCACAACAATTAAAACTATACAATGGTAGCAGGTTTAAAATACTATAAAGAATGACTGTATATTAAAAACAATTAAATAATAATCAGTATTAAAACCAATATTACAAAGAATTTTTAAAACATTTTTAAAAGTTTTAAAGTAAGTTTAGATTTAGCCACTATTTCAGCCAGTATGTTGTTAGTCTGTGGAACTCCTTGCCACAGGAAGTGGTGATGGCATCTGGCCTAGATGCCTTTGAAAGGGGATTGGACAGATTCCTGGAGGAAAAGCCCATCACAGGTTGCAAGCCATGATGGGGATGTGTAATCTCCAGGCTTAGAAGGAAGGTACCTCCGATTGCCAGATGCAGGGGAAGGGATATCAGGAGACATGTATCTAGTTGCCTCATGTGCTCCCAGAGGCATCTAGTGAGGCCACTGTGAGATACAGGGAGCTGGACTAGATGGGCCCTTGGCCTGATCCAGCAGGGCTCTTATTATGTTCTTATGTTAATATATACAGCATTCCATAGATCTCCACAATACTTAAAAGCCTGCCTGAAAAGGACAGTTTTCACTTGAAGAGGGAAGAACAAAAGAAAGGAGACCAACCTGGATATGGGTTTTAAATGTCCAAATATTTAGATGTCATTGTCTGAAATCCAGTAGTAAGTAGCAACTGGAGTAAGCATATTTAATATGTATGAAATTTAAATATGTGCTGATTCCCCAAATTCTTCCTAATTTAGTGGGACTACTCTAGTTGCAACTTACTACTGGATTTCAGACAACACGTTCCATTGTTCAATAGTGTCTTCTGCTTTCACCACAGTGGTTAGAACTATTATTTAGTATATGATTAAGAATATGTGAGTTTTATTTTTGCAGTTTGGTTACTTATTACAATTTATATATTCTAATAGATTATCACTTGAGATTTTCCTTTATTTTTTTCCCTAGGGGTACTATAGAATTGGTTATTCTCTTATTAAATTGTCACGTCCCCTAGATGCTGCTGGAATATTTTGTCAAGGTTTGAACTTTCTTCAGCGTTCATCGGATGTGAGTCAGGTCTCTGACTTTATCGTTGGTATCTTCTCAAGTGTTAACAGTACGTAACATGAAATATTATTTGTTAATTACATAGGTGAGAGTGGCATATTTAGGGACTGCTTATGGGTGTAGAAGGCATTGTCTGGCAAATACTGGAATAGAACCGTTGTCCCTGCTGTGTTGTTTCCTCTCTCTCTCCTCTTTCTCCTCTTGCTTGCTCATTCACTTGCTCAAGAGGAACATTTGGAACGGTGGTGTGCTATCTACAGAAAGGAATTTACTTGCAACTTATCCTGCCTTCCTTATCATCCTCACTCTTTCTGCTGCATGTGTAGACCAAGCCTTTATGATGGTAGCCCAAGCCTGGTCTGTATGCCAGGCTAGATGTCCCAGTGGGGACAGCAATTGATGGACCACAGAACAGGCTTCTGTAGCCTAGCTTGTATAACTGCATTTCCTGCTTTCTGTTGGTGTTAAAGGGGAATGGTTGCACTGGAAGAGCACCAGGTATGACTAGTAGTAAATAATAATTCTGCAAGCTGAACTCTATTGCATTTTCCTCCTTAGATGTAAGGGCTATTACTCCAAATATTTTATCGATCTGTAAGAAAATTGTGAGTGATGGTTTCAGTCCACTGGTTTGGCAGCAGGTGATTGAAAAGTTGGTGAGGAAAGGTTTGTGGCAGGTAAGGGTCATACCACTTCTAACATAGATTTAAAAAATGAAAAATTGTCATAGTTTCTGAAATGTTTTTGCTAAAATTTTGAAATCTTGAGGTTACAAAACCCTGTTCGCATTTGGTATAAACTAACATAAGGAGCGTGGTGGCGCTGCGGATTAAACCACAGAAGCCTCTGTGCTGCAAGGTCAGAAGACTTGCAGTCGTAAGATCGAATCCATGAGACAGAGTGAGCTCCCATTGCTTGTCTCAACTCCTGCCAACCTAGCCGTTCGAAAACATGTAAAAATGTGAGTAGATAAATAAGTACCACCACGGTGGGAAGGTAATGGTGTTCCGTGTCTAGTCTCTCTGGCCACGTGACCATGGAAAAAACTGTCTGCAGACAAACACTGGCTCTATGGCTTGGAAACGGGGATGATCACCGCCCCCTAGAGTCAGACACGACTGGACTAAATGTCAAGGAACCTTTACCTAACATTAATTATTGATTTGCTTTCTTAATTTGTATACTTAGCAGATAATGGTAGAAACCATTATTTTTGTCCACATGCATTAGGATGACAAAGAGATAATAGGTGTGCAGTTATATCAAAAGTGGTCAAAGTTTGGCCCGCAGTGCAGTCTCCCTGCCAGAAAGAGTTTCGGCAGGCAGAAATGTCAGTTGTGCTCTCATGATTCCCTGTGCAGCACAGTTGTCCATTTGAATGCCATGCCAATTCTCTTGTTTGATGCTTGTTTGAACATCTCTATGGATGGAGTATTGGACATTTAGGAATGTGAATAAGTAGAATTTTTGGGTGTGAGGGTTCACTAATTTGCAGTAGTTCTTATGCAAAATCTTAGAATGACGATGGTATCAGAATACTGGCTCTCCTTTTTTCTCCCTTTCCCTTTTATATCACAGTCTGAAAATGCTGTTTTTGGTCATCAGAGAGATCTGAGAAATACTTCTTGTATAAATATATTTGAAAGTTAAAGGCTGTAGCTTGACAAAATATATACTGTGTTTTTCTCCCAGGCTTGCCTATTGCTAGCTGCTGAGAAAGACAAGTTGCCAAGGAATCTACGTGTTGCCACTTTGTCACTGAAAGATCTGTTTGAGGTCAGTCCACATTTTTCAGTAGAAATCATTTTGCCAAAACCCAGTGTAACACGAGTGGGATAAAAATGGCCACTATTAGAGTTGAGTTCATTGTGCATGAGACTGTACAACTGCTTCTGTAACAAAGCTGACATTGGATAACATCCTTGCACTAACTTGTGAAAGTTCAACAGCTAGCTAAACTTTGTGTTAGTTCAATTAAGACATAAGACATAAGAAATTTATTTGTCATTGCACTCACAAGTGGGTGCAACGAAATGAGGTGCTCTTCCCCAAGGTAAAACTGGACAACGCCACTACAAAAAAAAGTTAAAAATATACACAACACTCACCAAACAAATATAAATACCCTGTTTCTCCCAGCAATTAAAATTCCACCAAAAACTTATGACCCCGCATTTAAACTCAATACTGCACTTGGGTAAAAGCTGTTCTTGAATCTACTTGTCCTTGCTTTCAATACCTTAAATCTCCTTCCCGATGGTAATAATTTAAAGAGCTGATGTCCCGGATGAGAGGAGTCTTTCAGTATGTTAGATATCTTCCTCTTACATCTGTTCTTATACAATTCTTCCAAAGAGGGGAGTGAACAGCCAATGATGTTTTGGGCCGTCTTAATCACCCTTTGAATTGCCCTTTTCTCTGCCACTGTGCAGCTCGTGAACCATACACAGAGACAGTAGGATAATATGCTCTCAATCGAACTCCGATAGAAGGTGGTTAACAAACTCTCAGTCAATTGCTGCTTTCTAAGAGTCCTTAGGAAATACAACCATTGTTGCGCCTTCCTGATTAACGCAGCAGTGTTTGTACTCCAAGTCAGGTCATTTGTTATGATGGTCCCAAGAAACTTACATTCAACCACCTGTTCCACACAAACTCCATCTATATACAGTGGCTGAATGTCTGCTCTTTTTTTCCTATAGTCCACTATAAATTCCTTGGTTTTTTGGATGTTAAATAGAAGATTGTTTTTTTTGCACCAGCGGGATAGCTGTAATACCTCATCCCGATACTCAGACTCATCATCCCCAGAAATAAGTCCTACTAGTATAGTGTCGTCTGCAAATTTGATAATTCTATTACTGGGGTGGTTATTGGTGCAATCCGATGAATAAATGGAGAACAGTAGTGGACTAAGGACACAACCTTGTGGAGTGCCAGTGCTGAGTATCTTGTCAGTAGAGATGTAATCATTCAATTTAACCCTTTGTGGACGATTTGTTAAAAAATCCAAAATCCACAGACAGATAGAATCTGGAAAATCTAGATCTTTCAGTTTGACTATTAATTTCTGGGGTATAATGGTATTAAAAGCAGAGCTAAAGTCAGCAATTACTTGATTTTATACAGCTCTTACCTCAGCCTGGGCAAGAGAAAAATTGATTTTACTGGAATTTACACACGCATAGTATCCACTTACATCTGCCTTGCAAAATGAGTGGTATAATCAAGAGAAGATTATTCTAAGAATTCTTCTGCTGTCAGCTTACTGCAGCACTGACCTTTGACTCTCTTGAACTGAGGAAACTGAGTGGTAAAACCATTGGGGGGGGGTTGCTGATAGATCTGTTAGTCACCTATTTGGATCCTACTCTTTTAAATGCCTTTTCTTTAGATAGGAGCAGCAATAGAGGATGGAGATCCTCCGTGCACCATGTGATCTGAGAATTTGTTTTCTGTTCCCATTCCACCAGAAATATGTCCTTCAGGGCCAATATGAAAGAATGGAAAGGGTGCCTAAACTAGTGGAATGGCTGATCTCTATCGGAGCAAGTGTAGAGAGCCTTGGAGCCCATCCTCTCCATGCCGTCATCATGCTTTGTATCAGAGCAAGTAAGTGCCTTTAAAAAGAACCTCTCTGAAGTGACTGATGGTGGTGCCGTTAATCTGGACGTTAATTTTACACCGAAAGCAACTTTGACCATATCGAAATGGTGGCTTGCAAATTGAGAACTACAACCCGGGGGTGGGGGTAGTCTTTCAGATTAGCCCTTTTGGATTTCAGTTCCAAGCTCACCTACTAATAGCAAGACAGTGCAAGGGTTATATTCTGAAACATTTAGAGGACCAAAGTGTCCTCACTCCTGCTCTGAAAATTGGGTCCGCTAAACCTGGGACAGAGAAATAAGCTTGTAGCAGATCTGGGAGAGACTAATTAAGCCTCCTCAAGTGAGAAATGTGAACATGTGGTGCAGTAAATCCCCCTAAAGGGCACGTTGCACTCGGTCAGAGAGTGTGACAGGCTGCCTACCTACCACTTTCGTGCTGGGTCAAGTCCCAGGACCTCAGCAGTGCATAGCGTAAGCCCTTTGAATATGGCTGACCTTAAAAGAACACTTTATGTTTACCCAGTACAGTATTTTGCAAGTACAGGCACATGGGCTTTGTGATTCCTTAGAACTCACTAAAGCTCAGTTAGGTAGGACTCTTAAAATATAGCTAGTTTGTGGTCCTCTCCACCTCCTGGATTTAGCCAGACCCTGGTTGTTCAAGAGACCAGTCCTTTTGTAGAATTTTTATAATTAATTTTTATTAGAAAAATAGTTTCATTAGAATCAGTTTATATTGCACAAGCATCAAGAACATATTCAAAGATCATTGCAGTTAAATAAAATAACTATTTCCCATTAAAATACTAAAACACTACCAAGCTGAGATAAGGTGGGCTATAGTGGGCTAGCCCCACCTCCTCCTTTCTCCTTTACTTACGTCCTTTCTCAATCAAGTTCTTTTCTCTCCCATCATCATGGAATCGAAATTTAGAACAGAACAACACATGAATCACTGAACAACATTCAGTTACTTTCATATAACCGATCGTCCACTTTTCTACGCTCTCCAACTCCTCCTTTCTTCTTGACAATTCTGCCTGTGAACCAATTAGCCTCAAGAGGCTACACCACCTTCCTCCTTCCCTTATTCCCACGAGAGTCCAGGTGTTGTTTATGTCTTTCCCATTTAGCTTGAAATGTTGAGTCTTCCACAGGCTTCCCAATTTGGCCTTCATGCTATCTCGAACAAGGCTGTAACGGTCTTCAGAAAAACATTCTCATGGCACTTAGAAAAACACATTCCAATGTTTCTCAAATCATCCTCACACACAACCTGTCTGACTCCATTTTACATTTCTCTGACTACATATTCCATCATTATGACATGTGTCAGCTGTTTCTCAGTACAATTCATATGCATCCATCACTATTTTTTGGGTTCCTTTTGCCTAGAAGTCCAGTCTAAAAATATTTCGGTAAACTGAGCTGGAAGCAGTTCCTGATGTTGTGTCATGGGTAAGGTAGAAAGTCAGTTTTCATTCCCAGCTTGTACTTCAGGAAGTTTTTAGATTGGGACTAATAAGCAAAATGACTTCAAAGCAAGTGAGAACTTCATAGGTACTATACTGTGCATTAGAATAGCTCTGGCCATATTTCAGACTTCTGCAGGGTGAATATACCAAACAATGTGCATCCTACAATTTTTCTCATTTAATGCAAAATAGATAAAGTAAATTAAAAACAGTTGACTTTAAAAACAAAAAAAACCTACCCAGTCTTCTTGGACCTTGGACTATCTGTTCATTTAAATTGAAGGTGCATATTTTTTTAATTATTTAGAAGGAAACCACCTTTTCCAGTGGTTACTGAATCATAAGCCTGAATTGAAGGATCATATCAACCAGCAAAATGAAGATGGCTCCACAGTTCTCCATATTGTAGCCTCCCAGTCCAGTGGTTATACTTTGAGAAGTAAGTTAATTGCAAGCCCAGAGCTGAAGCTATATTGAATTCCACTGTATGGTGCAATATTAATGTGTTGTACAATGGGAAATTGAATGTGAAGGATGTGGATGTGAATGAGAAGGATGTGTTTTATGTATAATGTGCCATGTTTTCATGTTATGGATGCTATATTTTTGTATGTTTTATTTATGTGTACTGGAGATGGCATTTAATTTCGTTGTATGGAAGTACAATGACAATAAAGTAAATTCAATTAAATTCAATTATCTGATGTAGCACCATTTTTCTGTGACCTAATAATGTGTCAATTTTAAGGTTCTCCTGTCCTTGAAAGACGGAAGATAGGTAGTGCTATTTAAATCATTAAAGCAATTAGCTATGCATGACAGATAGCTAAATAATTGTCTCTTTAGAGAAAGTTCTGCCTAGCACAAGCTGCAGAAATGGTGCTCCATTTTTTAGTCTTCTGGTAGAAATACAGGACATATCCTGCATCTGGTATTTCTGTCAGAGAGGACAGCATGAAGTGTACCAGGCCAATTATGTAATCACCGAAGCTGATCTTGGTCTGATCCATGCCTATGGGGGACCCCCTTATGCCTTTCCTTGAGTTTCACAATGCAGGTAGAATTAGGGCATTGTTTTAGCGAAGGCTTCTTTTTTTTGTTCATTTGCTTGATAAACAATAACTTGCTCTAGCTAGTTAGTTTTTTTGATGTCATCCTGTTTTGAATACTTATTTGATAAAAGTCCTGGATTCTGAGGATTAAATGCCACTGCTATATTTAGCAAACACTCAGATGATATTATGTATCGGTATATTCTGAATTAAGTACCTGTGAATGAAATAAACAGTTCAGCCATTTTGTGTTTTGCCCTTTGGGGACAAGAAGCACTCTTGAAGGGCATCCAAGAAAACTGCAACTTAAGGGGGTGGGGGAAGAAACCTGGGTCTTAGCAGGGGAAATCAAAACATAACAGAACTTTGTTGCCCTTCTGATTACCCAAGTGGTTGAAAGGGAAAGTTAAAATATTGTATAAAAGATGAGCGGGCAGCAGCAAGACTAATAGCAAGGAGTTGCTGGAGAGTTCAGAAGATAAGTGGGAGGAGAAAAGCAAGAAGAAAGAAAAGAAGTTCTAAGCAAGGAAGGGCAGTGCTGCGGAAGAGTCAAGATGGAAACAAGAAGGTTGGTAACAACTTGAGTGGCCATTCAGGGTGAGAGCTGCATAGCAGCTACAATAAGAAAGTGCTCTAGAACAGTGATCCCCAACCTTGTGTCTCCAGATGTTCTTGGACTTCAACTCTCAGAAATTCTGGCCAGCAGAGGTGGTGGTAAAGGTTTCTGGGAGTTGTAGTCCAGGAACATCTGGAGGCCCAAGGTTGGGGATCACTGCTCTAGAAGAGGTTTAAATGGAGGTGGATTGGAATACCAGGTGTGGAGCCAGTAGTCAAGTGTTTGAATCCCCACTGTTCCTTCCAGAGAAGAAGTAGCTGAGGTTATCCAGAGTGTGGGTTGCTGATGAGGTTTCATACCCTGTCATCTCTATAGCCTTGGACAACCTGCACACACCTGGATTACCACTGGAAGAGAGATCGGCAAATCACATTTGAATACGTTACATCCAGAAAACACTTGGAGGTTTGCTTTAATTCAGAATCGCTTTGAACACACATTGTTATTACTAGGTTTCAGTGGTTGCATTTGCCCATGTTGGTAGTAATTTTGGTAATCCTATTTTTATTGCCAAAATTATATTAAATTGTTTAATATTTTTACAGTAATTTCAAGGACTTGCCTCTCAAAACCTTTATAAAGTTTAGGTATGTTGTCAGTGTAAGTTTAGTCAAATGACTTGATTTTAAATCATGTACTTAATTGCCTTAATATTGTATGTGCAATGAGTACTTAGTGCATGAGTTGGCTGGTCCAGTAGGTTAGTTAGAGGAACTGAGAGCTGTTTTAACGATGGCAGCCAGGAAAGAAAGACTTGGTAAGAACTGTGAGTACCAAGGGCAGTAACAAGATTTCTTGGTTTGTTTTTAGGTGAAAATATTTGCTTGTAATGAGGTAGACATAATTTTGTACTCCAATTTATTTTGAAATAAGAACTTGCTTTGCTTTGCTTTAGGGTGTAGCTACACAGCAGGAAAAATGCAAGTGGGTGTCCCACCTAGGAAGTTGGATTTCTCCAGATTAATTTGCTTCAGCCGGCCACACAGGCATCAGTAGAAAGAAGGAAGGAAGTCAGCACTCAGCTGTGCTTCTTCAAATAGCTCTGCTGTGGTAATCTTAATTTGAAGGAAGCATGGTTACCTTAACAAGCTGGAAACTAGGTTGATTGATAGCTTCCTTTTTCTCTCTCTCTGATGACCTTTATTTCTTTTCCCCCCCTTTGGTCATCTAGTTGCCCTAGTGCTAAGCCAGCAACCCTTTAAAAGGAAAAAAAAAGATAAAATAAAGAAATGGGAAGGGGAGAGGAAAACAGATTTTGGAGAGAGGAGGATTCAAACAGCAGCCAGTTTCTCCACTGCCCTGCCCCTCTCACTGTTGCTATATCTGGGTGGAATGGCTTCAAATTGAATGGTGCAATTCCCTTCACATTATTTCAAGCACTCACGATTCTTTTTAAACAGGCTTTTTAACTACTTTGAGGAATAAAAGCTGGACTCTCCTGAGATCTCAGGCTTTATGTTATTAAAGTGTATTTATAGGTCCTTGTAGTGTTTTAGATTATTAGTTTTTATTCAATTTTAGGTTTAATTATTTTAACTGAGTAATTTATTATATTTTTAATGTTGCTTATATTTTACTTACTGTGAGGCACCTTAAATTTATGGGCAAACAACAGCATACAAATTAGGTAGGTAGGTAGGTAGGTAGGTAGGTAGGTAGGTAGGTAGGTAGGTAGGTAGGTAGGTAGGTAGATAGATAGATAGATAGATAGATAGATAGATAGATAGATAGATAGATAGATAGATAGATAGATATCCATGTTTGAATGGGACTAGCATGGAATAGAGTGTGTTACATATAAACATTGGACCATTTTCAAAATTGCAGTAAGAGCTGATCACACTTCATGCAGATTACAAAAGATTACTGTTAAGAGGGAGGCTAATTTTCATCATTAAGCAATATGTAGGAGAAAATCAAACATGTAAGATACAGTAAAATGTTACAGCAAGGTATAGTTAGTAATTATTAAACAAAATGCTTTTGGAAGCACATATTGACACTAAAGGGGAAAAACTTTCCTCCTTTCTAAGGCTGATTTAATTTATTTAGCAACTCTAAATGTCACATCCTGTCAATAGAAAGATAATTTTATTTAAGAAAATGTTATTTCTAATGTTGTCAAATAGGAGATCAGGATACTGTACAAAATTCTCAAGTCTACCTATATATCAGTGCCAGACCTCCAAGGTTCTTGCTTCCTGTGAATGTCAAATTTATAATGCTGTGATAGTCTTTAATGAGGATTGTGTATTCTTTATTTGTCTTATATGTTAGATCAAATAGAAGATGTGGTTATGCTTCTCAGTGCTGGGGTGAATCCAATGATCCGTGATAAACAGTCAAGGTCTGCCATGGATATCTTGAAGAAAAACAAGAAATTTAAGGTGCTGGATATCCTCAACAAGCACATTGCCAGGCGTATGTCAGACGTGCAGGAGTCACCAGGTACTTTGTTGGCTTGCTTGCTGAGTTCAGTTGTAACCATTACAAAGAATATGTGTGTCCAGCTTCCATCTAGATTTGTTATGTCACCCCACTAAGGTTTTGTTTCCAATATAGGACATTGGGGAGTTAAAAAGAATTAGGCAATTCCATTGGTGCAGTGAAGATTTTTCTTCCATTTCTTATGTGTGGGGGGGAATAAAACATCCAAAGGGAGGGATTTAAGTTTTCCTTCTCTGCCTGGACTGGTTCTGACCCGGGGATTTGTACATGCTATAGAGCAGTGGTTCTTAACCTTGCGTAACCCAGGTATTCTGGGACAAGAACACCTGGATTACCCAAGGTTAAGAACCACTGCTGTAGAGTATTCAAAAAGGCGTCTTAGACTACATGATGTGTATTGATATGAATCTTGAAAAATTCTTGTCAGAATATCTCTTAGAGTGACCTTTAGAAATAACTTTTGATAGGAACTATAAAACATTAACATTTACACCAATGCAATCACTCTGTTCATACTTTTTGCATAACTTTAATAATGTAACTTGGTTACTTTTTCATTACCCTTATATGTAAAAAATGAGAAGTAACTTGCTTCTTCCTACCCTGTGAATCTTTAATATACTGTATATAAGATTATATATGCAGTATATAATCTCTTATATACTGTACTGTAACCAGGTACTTCTGTACTTGGTTGTATTGAGCATGCAACATGGTTATCTGAAGTGGCCGAGCACTTGTGTCACTCCAATAAATGTTGGAGGACGACGGTTTTTCCTCTAATGCGTCTCAACACTGGAGGTTGCTGGAAGGACACGGCGGGGTAAGCAAAGCAACAGGGTCCCTGCTTGTGTCTCAGACTGGCATTGAACAAAACCAGGAGGGTGGGAGTGCCCTCTGGTTACTTCAAGTGGTAAGGTGTGGCATCCCCCAAAACAAAGTAGCATAGAACATTACTAACTAGCAAAACGGTGTCCTCTGTCTCAACCTCCAGTAATGACAGATGGGAACGGGACGATTAGGAAACGCCACCAACAGAATGTATTCCTGCATGAAATAATGATCTAGGGTAGCCCGCACTGATAGCTGTGGTCATAGATATTTTAAGAAATAATAATCTTGCAGTTAAAACAGATGCGTATTGGCTATCACAGCCTACTCAGACTGACATGTACAGTGACTTACAAAAGGTACCTTCTCATCACTTCACACATACCAACGAAAAAAGCAAATTGTGCTGTTTATGTTCTGCCCTATAGCACTAAAAGCACTCTCTGGGTGGTTTACAGTTTAATTACACAGGCTACACATTCTCTCCCCCTCCCCCTCGCAAACTGAGTACAGTGGTGCCTCGACTTACGAAATTAATCCGTATTGGAACGGTGGCCATAACTCAAAATTTTCGTAAGTCAAAGCACCATTTCCCATTGAAATGCATGGGAACAGAATTAATCCATTCAAGCATTTCAAAAAAATACAAAAAAAATTAAAGCACACAAAGCCCCATTAGAAGGCACTGGGGCTTAAAAAACAATCAAAAATAAACAGAGCAAACCCCGAAGGCTGCAAAAAACAAAAAACCAAAACAAAAAACCCACAACACAGCACAGAAACATAACTCCACTCAGCCGAAACTCACCCTGCAAAACCCGCCCAGAAGTTTCTAAAAAGCAAAAAGCAGCACCTTACCAGGCAGACGGAAGCCTCCTCCAATGGCACTCACTCCCCAGCGAAAGGCGCCCGGCAACAGGCCCTGGCTGGAGCATAGGGCAGCCGAGGCGGCGGTGGCAGGCCCTTACTTATCAGTAGATGCGTGCCTTTGGTGGGCCTTGCTCATGGGTAGACCCGTACCAAGGATGGGCAGAGAGCACACCGGCTTCCTGCGCCTGGTAGCAAACTGGAGCCGCCCCGCTTCTCCTTCCTCCTCCTGTGCCGCTGCTGCACACTCCGTCCATGGAGGAGCCCCTCCGACCCGTGTGCCCCAGCCAAGGTCCTTCGGAGGCTCTTACTCATGAGTAGACCTGTGCCTTCAGTGGGGCTTACTCATGAGTAAACCCACTGCAGGGAGCACGCTGGCTTCCTGTACCCGGCAGCGATCCAGAGCTGCCCCCGCTTCTCCCTCCTCCTGCCCTGCAGGAGTAAAAAAGTTCCCTGACCCCTCTGCTCTAACCGTTGAGGCAAAAGAGCTCCAAATAAGCAGCCTCTTCGCCACCAACAGTTTGAATTTCCTGCCTTTTCCCCCTGCCTGTTTCTGTTCGTAAGTGGAAGCTCTGCTCGCAAGTTGATGCAAAATTTTGCGAGCGGAGCTGTTCGTAAGTCGAAATGTTTGTAGGTAGGGGCGTTCCTAAGTCGAGGCACAACTGTACTCAGTCTTAACTGTCTTTTGTAATGTTGTTCAAAGCAAGAGAGACTGAAAGCAGAGCCTCTGCGGATGCTGCCACCTCACTTCAAGAAGCTTTTGATCAATTTGTGCAAGTTTGTTCAGAAAACACTGGCCAGAACATCAACCTGTTAAAGCATGAAAAAGTCCAGAATCTTTTGAAATTGCTGTCTGCAGTGAAAGGTGCGGTATATTGTTCCCTCATGATTTCATAGTTATCGGTGTTATGGTTAGATGGCTTTAGAAATGCGAGAAATGGTTTTCTTTCTGCTCAAAGAAAATATGGTTATAAGGACTTAATTTAAATATTCATGGGGGCAAGAAACATTGATAAGTGGTGTACATTTTTGTAATATTTGGACCAGTCCAGTACCACCTTAAGCACTGTATGTTTGTCTGATCTTGGTTGGATCTGCACTTTGAAAACTAACTCATCAGAATTTTCTGTAGAGGAAGCATTTAAAAATCAAAGGTTTCCTAGTTTAGACACAGGGTGCAGGGAGGCCAAGCCCTGCTGCCAGCATGGATTATGTTTCAAGAACACAATGCTTGTGAACTTTTCTCAGAAACAGAAGCACAGTTTACTTCATGAATAATCAAATGAGAATGTTTTGGGGAAACAACTTTGTAAAATAAAAATCACATTAATTACCTAGTGTAGTAATTGCTAGAAAAATTGTTTGCCACAGCACATGGTATAATTAATACTGTATCCCCCCTCTCCTCTTCCACCCCCACCCCTTCTTTCTTCCCCTCCTTTCTCCCTCTTAACTGTGCACTCCAGCAACATACATTGCTCCATACAGTACCTTTGGTACTAAGGAAGGAGAATGTGTAAGGAGGAATTGTGTGTTGATACTTAGCCGTCCCATTGCTAAAAATATAGCAAGTGTAAGTGTTGTCATGCTGGATGGTGCTGTGACAGATTAGGCAAACAAACTGTCCTTCAAGAAGATTTTGTTCAAGTAGACTGTTAATTCCTTTTAGTTTGTAGATTGTCTTACATATTTATATACCCTTTCAAACTGTTTTATCTAATCCCAGGCTAGTGGCCTGTGGTGAATTTGCAGTTGCCTCTCTTTGGCAAGCCACATTCTCCCAGGCTTATGTCTTCACTTCCCTAGCATATCAGGGGGTTAATATTGCCCTTAGGGTTTTCCTCCCAAAGAAATGATTCTGGACACTAAAGGCAAAGTATTGGTAATATTTATGATGGTGTCTTAGCTGCTTTGCCTCCTTGCTTTGTTTTACAAAGCATGTAGTTATCGTTGTAGCAATCCTGATTCATTGAATATAGGGTCACTTTGCTCACTTGCAGGCTTCTGCAAGATGAATATATCAAATAAAATGTTTTATTTTATTTATTTATTTATTCATTGAATTTGTACCCCGCCCATTTAGTCAACTGACTACTGGGCAAAGCTGTCATTCTGCCAAGTACCACAGTGATTGTCCAGATTGTCCCATAAGATGCTGAGAAAACCTGATTTCCCATGAAAGGCAGCTGAAGTAGAGGAATTTCATAGATTTAGCTTCATTGGATTATCAAAAGAATATTACTGTTGTCAGGCATTGTATCTCCTGCCCTACGTATGAGTCTTTCAGTGTTTGCCAGAATGTTTGACATATCTAGGACTCATTTCTAGTCATAGTTCATAGATTATAGTATATCCATTACAGGAAAAGGCCTCTTCCAACAAGAGTCTTTCTGATGTGCTGTGGAAAAACAGTTTTAGGATTGGTTGTTGTGGGTTTTTCGGGCTCTTTGGCCATGTTCTGAAGGTTGTTCTTCCTAACGTTTTGTCAGTCTCTGTGGCCGGCATCTTCAGAGGACAGCACAGTTTTAGAACTGTTCACTGCTTTGTTCTCATGGAAACAGGAAGCTAAGATGTAACTTTGGTCTCTTGTATTCACCAAGGTTCCCATTTCATCTTCTCTACGTTCATACTTTGGGGGCATCTTGTTTTAAATGTTCATCTTGCTCATGATAATAGAAATGCACATGAACTTTGCTGAGTTAGCAGCATATGAGATAGGAGTTGGGAATTGACATGATCTTGGTAGAATCTTACTATTAAAAGCTGGAGAAAAGATACCTTTCAGGGCCTTGATCTACTAGCTGGTAGATGCTAGAAGTGAGTAACCTGTGTCCATTGTCCTTTTGACAACCCCTTTTCTTGTTTTCAGCCTTTTAGTCTGTTAAACTACTGTGACTTAAACCCTGTTCAGTCCTTACCTCTCTGTGAGGAGCCCACATGTGTTGAGGGGAGTGGGCAACTCCTGCCTACACTGTTTTGACTTTCAATATGCGTAAATTGTAGTCTGAAGGTGATGAGGGAGGCTACTATATCAGAGTAGCATGTGTATGTGAGCCACACTCTGGAATGGAGCAGCCTCTTCCTCTTCGTGTGGACACATTCACATGTTGAAAATGGTAATGGCAGGGGAGAGGCAACTTCTCCACTTCATGCATGTGGGCTCCCATGCATTTAGCTAAATGGCTAAAAACACGCTGTATAGCCAGAGGTTGACAGTAATGTGTTAGACACAATGTAATTTATTTTAAATCTTTTAGTATTTTTGTGCAAGGAATGTAACAAAAGTGCATGTCAGAATTAACATAGTGAGTGGAAAGATATCTGGAAACATGTTTGGGGTTTGTGTACAAGAAATAATGTTTTCTGAGTCTTTCAAAATGTTTTAATATACATTTGTAGAAGCTTTTATCAACAAAATGTTTCTTTTTTTAAGTGGATGATTTTATTAGGCCTATCAAGTCAAAATCAGTAAAGTAGTGAGTGGACAGTGTTTTTTCTTAGTGCTAAAAAGAAGTAATAATTTTTGATAATAAATCAGCTGTGATTATCATGAATCACTTGTTGGCCTTTTAAAAGAATTAGGTAACAAATACCTTCTTAACTAACTTTCCAAGCTATGGGTAGCATAGAGTACAGTACCTTACATTTATTTCCATCACATATCAGGAATATTCACATTTTGCTTGGGTGAAAAAGGTGAATTTTACTTCTGAATGAACATGCATTTTTCTTAGTAAATGTGCTAATAAATATGCACAAAGAATACAACTTTGCATGCTAATTTGAAAAGTATGCATTTATGTTGCTAAAATTGTCAAAATGGCTATGTTTCTTAAATAATATATTGGATGTAAAACTGATTATTTGAATGCTTTTAGGGGGAAGGAAATGAGGAATTATTGGTTTGGTTCCAGATTTCATCATGCTTAGAAAAGATACGTTTGACTGCACATCAGTTAGTCATGTCCCCACTGAGTATCTATAAATCTGAATCTATACTGGGGTCCCCAACCCAAGGTCCATGGCCCGGTGTCGGTCCATGGCCTAGGCTGGACCGGGCCATGGAGACAGATCTCCTACCCACCCTGCATGCACTCCTGCACAGCCCATTTGCGCATGCATGTGAGTACGTGCACGCAAGTGCCCCTCACCCCTTTGCGAGTGTGTGCGAGTGTCCCCCAAGCACCCCCACCCTTTGCGCCTGTGCATGAGTGCCCGCACTAGTGCACGTCAGTTACTTTGTGCATGCACGTGAGTGTGGGGGGAGGGTCCCCTGTCTTCCCCAAGCGGTCCGTGGAATTCAAAACCTTGGGGACCGCAGTTTTGATTGCAGTTATATACGATTGCAGTTATATACGTTAAGCTTTACTGTTTCTTTAGTAAGGATAGAATTAAATAATAATTTAAATAAGTAATGCAGACAGTCCAGCATGGATCTTTTTAGGTTACCTTTGCAGCACCTAATGCCCTCCTTAATTTTATTTCATGTAGAAATTCCTGGAGAAATAATCTGTGAAATTCCTCCTGCCCTTGCTAGCAGATTTATAAAGCTTTTGCTCAAGAAGCAAAAGTGGCATGAAGCACTGTTACTGCTCACCTGGAAGGCTACGGAGGAGGTGGCATCCAAAGATGGTGTCCTTAAAAATTGCAATCTCTCAGACTTCAACATTAACACTGTCTTGGAAAACATGCACCAATCGGATAAACAACGAATACAACTCATAAAATGCCTGATAGAAAGAAAAGGTGAACATTCCCAGATTATTTCATTGCAACATTCTGATTCTATGCCTGACTAAACTAAATGTCATCACTGTTTTTTTAAAATGGCTATACTTTTCCTTTCGTGCATTCTACACTATAACTTCGAAAACAGCTCCTTTTTTATATAGTAAGTTGGGAGTCTACAAGACCAGAGGATGCCAGAAAAAAAGGAGAAATAAAAACAAGCTTTTTTTAAAGATGACAATCAAGCTAAACTGATTATTTTGTGCCATGAGCTGCTTTGATATTACTACATAAGTGCTGCTATTAGGAACAAGCTTGACGCGGCATCTCTGGGCATTTGCTGGCATAACTCTTACCTAGATGGCCATGAGAAGATAGTGAAGAGAGATTCGCTAGTAGCACAGAGTTCTAATCAGCCGTAATGCTCCTGCTGAAGTAAATCTGCATCTATGCACGTGCCTGTACACACTTGCCCCAAATCAGTTCAGGGTGTGTTATCTATCCTATCCTGCTACCACCACACTACTGAATCTACTGTAATAAAAGGTGTGTGCCTTGTTTCCCTTCTCCCCCCCCCCCCGGGTACTGTGTTGTCGCTGAATTTTGGTGATGGTAGCAGTTTTTGTGGAAATCTGGTGGAGGCATGCATCTAAAGACTGCATGTTGCCCACCATGGATTTAAGGCTAAATGTTTTCCATAGCTCAGCAGTGTGCTATGAAAGCCACATTTGCTTTTTCATGTCCTCTTAAAGATAAAGAACAGGTAGCCAAAAGGAGATTTGCATGCAGTTGCTAGGCAACCGGGTCAAGTAATCCAAACAGGCTTTCTACATTTAAAAAAATTGTGTTTTTTTTAAAAAAAGCCTTTTCTAGCCACTTGGAATAACTGTTGGATGTAGTTGCTGCCAGTGATTATATTTATATTATTTAGCATCTTTCTGAAAGCATCAGATTTTATTAATAATATTCATGATCTTTTTCCAAAGCATCACCTGAGGGAACCGGAGTTGTCCATGAAAAACCACTACAGAAATGCTTAAAAAACAATGACTTTGAGTTGGCATATTTGTTGCTCACCTCTGGTGCTGATCCTCGTTCTGTATCTATCGTGGAAGGTGATACTCCCTTACATGCTGCCTTGTCCATTTATTTTGACAGAAATGGTAAGTATTTGGCCTCAGTGATTTATCTTGTTGGTATATATAATTTACAAGTTTCATTGAGCATATAGCATGGAATTATCACAGGTATTCTGCCATAACTGTCCCATCACCAATTACTCTCTTCCCTAGTCACTACAAAGTCAATAGCATAATGAATAATCCTTTAGAAATGGAAGATCTAGTTTCTCTTGTTTTGGGTAAAGAGTGTCAGGTTTTAAAATCTATATGAGGTTTGATCTCCAGTCTTTCAAAATTATGAATGGCAGACAGGCAGTGCTCTACCTGACAAGCTGCTGTCAATTACAGTACTGTTACAGGTCCATTCATCTGATGGAGTATAAGGACATTTTGGTTTTTTACTTCAGTTACGGTAGGACCCTCATATTGATGGAAACGCTAATAGCAAATGCTGTATGGTCTCTGAACCCCCTCTTGTGGCCGGTTCTGGTAACTTCATAATTAAAAATATATACAGTATGCAATGGGGCCTCGACTTACAACCATAATCCGTTCCAGAAGATGGATGTAACTCAAAATTGTCTTAAGTCGAAGCACCATTTCCCATTGAAATGCATTGGAACGCGATTAATCTGTTCCAGAAGAAAAAAAAACCCACCAAAATAAAATAAAAATAAAGCACTCTAAGCCTCATAGGAATGCCCTGGGGCTGCCAAAAAACAAATAAACATACACAAAAAAACAACTAAAAATAAACAACGGACCAAGCCCCAAAGGCACTGGGGTGTTTTTTAAAAAAAACAAGGCCAAAAATAAACAACGGAGCAAGCCCCATCAGAAGGCACTGGGGCTGCAAAAACAAAAAACTAAAACTAAACAACAGAGCAAGTCCCGAAGGCACTGGGGCTTTAAAAAAAACCAAAAACAACGGAGCAAGCCCCCATCGGAAGGCGCTGGTGCTGCAAAAACAACAACAACAAATAAGCAACAGAGCAAGCCTCGAAGACGCTGTTGTTTAAAAACAAACACAAAAATAAACAACAGAGCAGCCCCATGGAAAGTGCTGGGACCCAAAACAACAACAACAGCACAGAAACATAAACCCCCACAGCCCAAACCGACCCTGCAGAACCCACTCAGAACAAGCAGTTTTTAAAAAGCAAAAAGCAGCACCTTACCTTACCAGGCAGTTCCAAGCCTCCCTGCAAACAAACACACTCTCACTCGGAAGCAGAAGCCAGGCAGTCCCAAGCATCCTCCGATTGCATACTCTCTAACTTCTGGGGCAAAACAGCTACAAAGAAGCAGCCTATTTGCCACCAATAGTTAGCAATTTGAATTTCCCGCCTTTTCCTCCTGCCTTTTTTGTGTTCGTAATTGGAAGCTCCAGTCACAAGTTGAAGCAAAATGGTCGATTTGAAATGGTCGAATGTCGAGGCACCACTGTATTAGGGACTTTTCTTTGAATATTTTTAGTATTTTCAGACTATCGCTAAGTGAATCGGTGGATACTGATCCTGTGGTTAATGTGGACGTTGTTGTTGTTTAGTCGTTAAGTAATGTCCAAGTCTTCATGACCCCATGGACCAGAACACTCCAGGCCCTCCTGTCTTCCACTGCCTCCCGGAGTTGGGTCAAATTCATGTTGGTAGCTTTGATGACATCGTTCATCCATCTTGTCCTCTGTCATCCCCTTCTCCTCTTTCCTTCACACTTTCCCAACATCAGGGTCTTTTCCAGGGAGTCTTCTCCTGAGATAGCCAAAGTATTGGAGCCTCTGCTTCAGGATCTGTCCTTCCAGGGAGCACTCAGGGTTGATTTCCTTCACAATGGATAGGTTTGTTCTCCTTGCAGTCCAGGAGACTCTCAAGAGCCTCCTCCAGCACCACAATTCAAAAGCATCAATTTTTCTGCGGTCAGCCTTCTTTATGGTCCAGCTCTCACTTCCATACATGGCTACTGGAAAAACCATAGCTTTGACTATGTGGCCCTTTGTCAGCAAGGTGAGGTCTCTGCTTTTTAAGATGCTGTCTAGATTTGTCATCGCTTTCCTCTAAGAAGCAGGCGTCTTTTAATTTCGTGGCTGCTCTCCCCATTTGCAGTGATCATGAAGCCCAAGAAAGTAAAATCTGTCACTGTCTCCATATCTTCCCCTTCTGTTTGCCAGGAGATGACTGGACCAGTGGCCATGATCTTAGTTTTTTTGATGTTGAACTTCAGACCATTTTTTTGCACTCTCCTCTTTCACTCTCATTAAGAGGAACTTTAATTCCTCCTCACTTTCTGCCACCAGAGTGGTATCATCTGCATATCTGAGGTTGTTGATATTTCATCCGGCAGTTTTAATTCCGGTTTGTGATTCCCCTAGTCCAGCCTTTTGCAGGATGTATTCTGCATGTAAGTTAAATAAGCCGGGGGACAATATAAAGCCTTGTTGTACTCCTTTCCCTATTTTGAACCAATCAGTTGTTCCATATTCAGTTCTAACTGTTGCTTCCTGTCCCACATATAGATTTCAGTGTGACCCTACTGTACTTCAAATAGTTCAGTACAAGTTACAACACGATGCCCCCCTCCTTTTTAAAAAAACTTATATAACTTGAAACTTTCTGCAACCCAGCAGGGCTGAGAAGTTCCCTCTATTTTGTTTATTAGGAAGAAGTTTAGGTCCTAGTGAAGAGGACAGTCTGTGAACTGATTGTAGTTAGGAGTAGAAAACAGTATATAAGGATATTTTGTATATGCAGTGCAGCTTCTTTGCTTCCCTCTGTCCAACATTGTGTGAGGTAGAGAGCACCATTTTAGATATCACAAGAAGCTGTGGGCCAAAAGAATTACAAGAGACGCCCTGGAAACTCTTAATAAACTTTTAAAGGACTGGACATCTTCTTTATATTACTGATCATAAGAGGAAGTTCAGAACTTTATTCAAGAACATGGGCTCTTCCTCAACTTGTAATTGAATGTTTTGTTGTCTATTATTAGACAGGAAGGTTTTGGTGGAATTCTGTAGCTAGCACGGGGGGGGGGAAGGTGAGGGTGAGGAAAGGGCCACAAGAACTGAGGTGGCCATGGGGCACTTTGAGCATTGTACAGTAGGGCAGGAACTCCCATGTGACAAAATTCCTTGTTTTGTGTTCTTTTTCCTCCAGATTGCATTGGTTTCCAGTTCCTGCATTTTCTTCTTGAGTTGTATGATTCAAATCCATCTACATTTCCATATCTTAATCCCAATACTCAAGACAAGAATGGAAACACAGTACTGCACATTATTTTTCAAAAAAACCCAACAAAGCAAGTCAAGAAAATGTTAGGTTTGTTGGCAAAGTTTGACATTAACTTAAACTTAAAAAATAGTTCTGGCAGAGATGTGCGTCACAAGAGGAAGAAGAATGACCCAATGCTTGTAGCTTGGAATGAAGCTGTAGCTGAGGCCAGGAAGAAATGTCGGCATGATTTAGTGGGACAGCAAGCTAAAATGCCTCCATCTTCCAGCAGGTCAGAAGCCAAAAGTTCGATCCATTCTTCAACTGCACAGGTATCCAAAATGCAATCTGCACAGCTGTCACAAGACAAGGAGCTAAAAGCAGATGCCACTTCGCATAAACAGAAAGTAAGAGAAGATGCTACAGTAAAGAACTCAGCACTTGCCAATATTAATAAGCCATTGACTCTGAGGGAATGTCTTGTGTATGAAATCATGCAGTTAATCCATGCACTGTGTGAAGTCTCAGCAAAAATGGATTCAGCAACACCCGAAGTAGTCAATCCATGCTCTTCTGTTGCTAAAGGTGAAAGGGATGGGGATGAACAGATCTGTGGCCAGGAGAATCTGGTTTATAATGGTGGACAAAATGCTTGCCTGACAAAAGATGATTCAATGGAGGGCCCCCATGATGAACCTGACAAGGTGAAACGAGAACAGGAGGAAGAAGAAGCCTGTCCTGAAGATGATGAGGAGTTTCAGGATATTAAGACACAAATTGAGGACTTTGATAAAATGACATGGGAAATAGAGTGCACTTCTGAAATGCTAAAGAAGCTGGGAAGCAAGCAGATGCCTTCTTATATGAAGAATAAAGTAATCTTTGTAATTCAACAGCTGGGAAATGGAGAATGGACCCAGAGTCTACAAAAGCGACTAGAACACTTGAAAAGTGACATTCAGCTGTATGAAGCAAAGTTGACCAAAGGGGCAAGAATGTTGTGGGAGGTTGCAATAGACTTTTCTCCTCGTTGCAGTGATAGTGCAGAAACCATAATAGAGAATGAGCATTCTACTCATCCAGCAATAAAAACAGGGAGAGTTTACACAGAAATTATTCGGATATGGGATATTGTCCCAGATCATAACAAACTCAACCGTGCCATTGAAGCTATATGCACTGCATACAATCGTGGGCGTTCTTGTATTTTGAGGAAAAAACTCAAAGGTGTAGATACAGCATTGATTTCTTCAAATATAAAAATACAAAAGCGCTTTCCTCGCATTTATATTGAAGACACCAAAGCAGACAAATCAAAAGTTTCTGTTGTGCCTGAGTACTTTCCCCCAGCTAGTGCAGTGGAAACTGAATACAACATCATGAAATTTCACAGTTTCAGTACTAACATGGCACTTAACATCATAAATGATATGACAGCTGCTGTGGAGTACCCTTTCAGAGTTGGTGAATTGGAATACGCCGTCATTGACTTGAATCCTAAGCCCCTTGAGCCCATAATCTTAATTGGACGGAGTGGAACAGGAAAGACCACGTGTTGCTTGTACAAGCTTTGGAAAAAATTTCATTCTTATTGGGTGAGGGCACATTTGGCAGACGGCCCACTACTGGTCAGACAGGTATGGCACAGACAAAAGTTTAATATGCAGTTGGAGGAGAACGGCAGCAAGGAAGAGGATTCTGATGAAAAACAAAATGGCTGTGACCCTACTGATTCAGTGGAATTGGATACATCTGTAAGTACTGATAATGAGCAGGAAACAGATGAGGATGACCCGTGTTCTTCAGCTGTAGAGGACTCAGATGTGAATTCAGTATGTGACTGTGATGAGGCAGAGGAACACACTGCAGAAGTATCTGACAAATTGGAACACTTGCATCAGATCTTTGTTACTAAAAATCATGTTCTCTGTCAAGAGGTTCAAAGAAATTTCATTGAGCTTAGTAAATCTTCTAAGGAAACCAGTCATTTCAGACCCCTTGAAGCAAATGTTTTCAGACTTCAGGATGTTACAGATGAAAATTTCCCCCTCTTTCTCACATCCAAACAGTTGCTGCTTTTACTTGATGCCTCTCTGCCTGACCCATTTTTCCTTAGGAATGAAGATGGAAGTCTCAAACATACCATTGCTGGATGGTCTACTAAAGATGAAGCAATTATCTCAAATTGGCAAGAGGAGGATGAAGACATTGAAGTAGAGTATGATGAAGATGAGAAAACTGCAGAAGTTCAAACAAGAGAGAGTGATCTTCGTGTCTTTGTTACTTACGGTGTATTTGCTAAGAAGATCTGGCCTGAAATGGTAAAAGGCAGGCACTGGTCTGGAAAGAAGTACAACCCAGCACTGGTCTGGAAAGAAATAAAATCCTTTTTGAAGGGGTCATTTGAGGCAATGAACAGTCCCCAAGGCATACTTTCAAAAGAAGACTACAAAAAACTTGGCCAAAAGAGGTCCCCAAACTTTAAAGAAGACCGTAATGAAATTTATCAACTCTTTTGTCTTTATCAGCAAATAAAATCTCAAGGAAATTATTTTGATGAGGAAGATGTCCTGCATAAGTTGTTTCAGCGACTCTCTAAACTCAGTGTTCTACCATGGTGTATCCATGAACTTTATGGTGATGAAATTCAGGATTTTACTCAGGCAGAGCTAGCATTGTTGATGAAATGTATTGATGACCCTAATGCAATGTTCCTGACTGGTGACACAGCACAGAGCATCATGGAAGGAGTCGCTTTTCGTTTCAGTGACTTGAGGTCACTTTTCCACTATGCCAGTAAAAGCAATAATGAGAAGAAACAATGTGTTGTTCGAAAACCAAGAAGGATATACCAGCTTTATCAGAACTATCGATCTCATTCAGGTATCAAATCTGTTCATCTGTTTTTTAAAAAATGGTTGGGAATATTGGACCTTGGCAGTGATATTGAGACAGGAACAACAGGCTTGATTGAACAACCCAGATTTATTGCTATAGATCCTAGACTTGAGCATATCTTTGGATGACACTATATTTTACCGAGAGTGAATATCCTGTCCTTTTGTAGACCTAAAAGCAGTCTTTCTGTCTTCGAGAAATTCTACAGTTTTGCCTCTGTGCACTGGGAGTAGAAGCCAGTTTTCAGCTTATACATCTTTGCAACAGGTGTGAGATGGATTTAGGATTTTCTTGAATGTGCAGTGAGGCTGAGTAACAGTATTTCTAAAGTACTGTACTGTAATCCAGTAAATCCACAACTAAGCTGGAAGTTGTCTTCTGGTCCAAGTTGACACCACATACCTTTTTTAGCATTGTCTCTACTATAAAAGAGGGTTTGGGCCTTCTTCAGCTGGTATTGGGAGTCCTTTGTTGTTGCAGGAACAATTGATAGGCAAATGAGTCAAATCCATGCAAGTCTGCTGATGTTACCATTGAAAACACATACAAACTTTCTAAAATGGGAGCTGAAACTATACTAACGTTCCATAGAGGGTTGTGTTCTTAAGCCTGGAATGGGAACAGAAGACATCCCAGATATATGATGCAGCTCCCATCATCCTTAGCATAACTAATGTTGAAATTATGAGAGGTACAGTCCATTTAGATGGTCACATGGTGCTCATGAGTGCCTTAGGCCAGCGATGGTGAACCTATGGCATGTTCCAGGTTAACATCTTTACAGTTAGTCTTCTGTGTTTTATTTCCCAGATATAAGAAGGGAGATATTTAACAGGTCAGTTGTTCCTTTATTTGCAGGGATTCTCTACTTGGCCTCAGGAGTTGTTGATTTGCTTCAGTACTACTTCCCAGAATCGTTTGATCGGCTTCCTAGGGATAGAGGCCTCTTTGAAGGTCCTAAACCAACAGTCTTGGAATCCTGCAGTGTTAGCGATCTAGCAATCCTGCTGAGAGGCAACAAAAGAAGAACTCAACCGATAGAATTTGGAGCACATCAGGTGAACTTTCCTTGGCATGTGATGCTGTGAAGATGAAATGTGACACAAATGTAAATTCACTGTGCCCATGAATACCCCTTCCGTGTTAATTGCTGTTTTCACAAAAGGCACAGTACCAGTCTTTATGCCTTTTCTAAGACTTCATTACAACCATGTCTCTTCTAAAGTGACTCAGAATTGCACTGAGCGATTATTTTTCTTGTATATTCATTTCGTTTATTTATGGGTATAACTTCTTGTCTGATAATTGTTTCCTTTAAAGATTGATGTAAAGGCATGAATTAACGTCATGTAGTCTAAAGGACTGGGACTCAAGAGTCTTCATTTTAATTGGAGGCAGTGAAAAAAATTCCTAGACAGTGGCTATAATCTGTGCATCTGAAAGAAATGGAACTCCCTGATTATGGGGTGACTCTTTTCTCTCTGCCTTCTTTCAAAAGACTTAAGTGATCATCCTTATTTTTAGGTCCCAGATTCAATTTCATACTTCTTATCCATATAGTATAATGCTCTACCATTTGTTTTAATGCTGCATCACTATCTTGTTGTTTTGATCCTTTATTCTTTGCTTAATTAATTTATTATCGGTACTCCTTGTCTCTGCTTTCATGGGATAATATCCTTTGCAATAGAGATCCAATGTTCTCCATTTTCTTATAGGTGATTATAGTAGCAAATGAAACAGCAAAGGAGAAGATTCCCGAGGAACTTAGTTTGGCTCTTGTGCTCACAATTTATGAAGCAAAAGGCTTGGAATTTGATGATGTGCTCCTTTACAACTTTTTCACGGATTCAGAGGTATGGGAAAAGCTGAGAAGTCATCTAGAGATGGTTGGGCACAACTGAAAAACTCAGTACAGTAGGTGGGCAGCAGGGGCATATATTCTTCTTTTATTCCTCGTACTACATTATGCCACCTCCTAGTTCAGTGGGCAGTTTCAGCATAGAGCCACTTACTGCCCATATTTATTGCATCCAAACCAAAAAGCAAGTGTGCCAAAAATAGTAGCCTTCAGTGAACTGTAATAAATTGTGTATGAAATGAATAGTTCCAAAATCCGGAAGCTAGTGAGTAAAGCCAAGCAGTGTAGAGAGGTCCTGTATAGTAGAAGTGTTCATGGTGCAAAAAAAAAAGAAAAAAAAATCAGACAGAACCTGCTCTTTTAATACAGACAATCAACTGTGATAAAACTTTTTTGGATTAAAGGTGGAGGGGTGGCCCCATGAACACATGTATATTTTTAGAATGAATCCAAGTGAAGGTTTTTTTTTAAACAGGTTGGTAGGGAGCTGTGATCCCATTCATGCTTTGAGAACACTTGGTGTTCTATTTGTTACTGTATACATGATTAAATTCAGAGAGGACAGAGAGTGCTTTGCTACAGTGCTTTGCTCTGCTCACTTTTGCAGTTGTTTGTTTCATGCATACCTGTCCACAGAAGAGGCTGTGTTTGGCATGCTTGTGGTTTGGTTCAGACAGGACAAGTGGATTTATTTTGAAATTATATGTTGTACTAGATGCCCCTTCGTTATATGCACAAGTAAGAAAATATACACCTATTCTACATAAAGTTAAATAAAAACATGAATATCTCGGTAGTAATTTTTAACATGTATTCGTATAATAAATATACAAGTTCTGTTCTATAATCTTCTGTTACCTATTTTGCCTGGATACAGTTTCAGGCCATTTCTCCATTTCTGTTGGTGTTGAGGATTTTCTTAATGACCTTTAGATTGATACAGATGGTACTTCTCAGCACTGAGCTCAGATAATTGTAGCCACTGCCAGTGTGTTTACAAGAAACCTAAGCAGCCCTCTGGCTCCTTCAAATATAATTGCAGGTGGGTCTGAAAAACCTGGCAGGAGGAAATATGGAGAGGAGTGCTACTGTCTTTCCCCATCAGTCTCCTAATCTTTTTTTTCTGTAGCTAAAATAGGAAGATTTGGGAGCAGTGGATCCTGTTCAATGAAATATTTTCAGAATAAATAGTAAATGCAAAAATTACAATTTTTAATTTAGTTACTGATTGAATTACTTTCCACTGTAATGTTATGTGTTGTCAAGTAACGTCTGACCTACATTGTTACTCTAACAGGGTTTTCCAATTATGTGAGATATTTAAGGGGTGGTTTTACCCTTGCCACACATATGAGTTTCCATAGCTGTGCAGAAATTTGAACCCAGATCATCTTAGTTCTAGTCTAGCACCCTCTCCACTACACCACACTGGCTCTTTCCATTATTCATTGTGATTTCTAATGTTAGCTGAGCCAGATGCTAGTGCTTTAGAAATGGTTATGGCAATGAATATTTGACATGGTTACCATCATTGTATAGCTTAACTAAATTTTTTTCCTTACATTTTTTAGGCATACAAAGAATGGAAAATAATATCATCTTTCCCACTTTCCTGTTCCTTGGTTGAAGAAACTGAGCTGATTCTTGAAACATCTTTGGAGAAAGATGTTGAAGCTGAAAGAAAATCTCTTCTGAACCTAGAAATGTACAAGGTAATTGCCATGCTGTCTTACTTGATTATTGTTCCTATTGATGCCATTGTTTTGTGCAGGTAAAACTTTAGTGTGGAGTTCCAAGTCTGCTCTTGAGAAGATTTTTGCTTGAGGGATGGAGCTGAGTAGGAATTTGGGTGAGGCTAGAGAACGCGTGGTGAAATTGAGTTATGAATTGAGGATAATGACCATGGGGAGGATGTTATGTGGAGAACACACCTGGAGATGTCTAAATAGGTAGACTGTAATAGCCTAGGGAATTGATTTGAGTTATTGTATTAAAATATGTGTATTAGTTTTTCTTCATCCTATTAAAAATAGGTATGAGAACGAGCAGCTGTCTGAACCTTACATGGAAAACTGCCAATATCCAAATAAAAAAATCTTTGTACTATCTCAGTGACCAAGGAGTTAAAATATGACATTTGACACTGGCTGTGGATACCCAGTATGGTGTGATGGACAGAGTGATGGACTAGGACTTAGGAGGCCTGGTTTCAGATCCATGCTCAGCCATGGAAGCTCACTGGGGGACGTGGAACTGGTAAAACCACTCCTTAAAATATATCACAAATCTTGAAAGCCCTATTAGAGTCACTATAAGTCAATTCTTACTTGATGACAGAGAACATAATGTGGGGTCAGATTAGTCTTTGACCCTAAGTGCTCAACTGAATGTACATAACAAATGTTGTTCTGAATTCCTTAGCTTTCAGGGCAATTAGATAAAAAAGCAGAAAATTCATGATGGGTTTTTGAAGGCTTTCACAGCCGGGATCTGTCATGCTCACGGTCTTTTAAAGTATCGATGGGCAGTCGGTCAGAGAGTCTCCAGGCTCTTATCTACCACTTATATGCTGGGGCGAGTCCTTAGACCATCAGCAGCGCGTAGCATAAGCCCCTTTGAACAAGTCTGACCTAAAAAGAACACTTTCTGCTTACTTAGCATTGACAAGCACATGGGCTTTGTGATTCCTTAGAACTCACAACAGCTCAGTGAGGTAGGACTCTGAAATGTAGCAAACTTGTGGCCCTTTCCACTTCCTGGATTTAGGCAGACCTTGCTGTTCAAAAGACTAGTCCCTGATAAGGATTTTTAAGATTAAAATTTTTATTAGAAAAATAAAGTTTCACAGAAAATCAGTTTATATTGCATAAGCATAGCATTTAAGAACATATTAAAAGATCGCTGCAGTTAAATAAAATAACTATTTCCCAGCTAAAATTCAAAAAGCTAAACTACAGAGGCTATGGGTGTGGTTATGTCCACCCCCTCTTTTTCTTTCTCTTTCAAGCTACATGCTCACCATCATCAGCAGAGAATCTATCATCAGTCTTAATCCATCATCAGTAAGAGAGTTATTGCTTAACAGAACCATTTCACATGACATATTCTCCATTTTCTACTTTCCCCAAACTCCTCCCTTCTTCCAGGCCTCTCTGGCTGTTAACCAATTACTGTTTAGAGGTTGTACCACCTTTCCCCACTCCTTAGTCCCACGAGAGAGTGCAGGTGTTGTCTTCTGTAACAGGGTTGGAATGTTGCGTCTGTAGGGCCCCTCTTCGCTTGGCCTTCAAGATATCTCGATGCTTGGCTGTAACAGTCTCAGGAAAACATTCTCATGGTACTTAAGAAAAACACATTCAATAGTCCTTCAATTCTACACAGAACCATTCTGATTCCATTTTTATATTTCTCTGACTACATAACCCATCTTCATGACATGCTTCTAACCACATATCCCATGATCATGACAGGATCCAATGGTTGTTGTAGGTTTTTTGGGCTGTTTGGCTGTGTTCTGGAGGTTTTTCTTCACCAGAACACAGAGTTCGAACTCCTGTCCTCTGAAGATGCCAGCCACAGAGACTGGCGGACTGTTAGGAAGAAAAACCTCTGGAAGACAGCCACAGCCTGAAAAACCTACAACAACCAATTCATAATGGGTGGATTAAGCCTGTTGCCTTTTTATACAATTAGCTAATATAAAATGTTGGCCTTCATTTTTGTAAGTTAACTTCTGTGTCTTGGCTAAAGTCAAAGATGGTGAGAAAGAGAAATCAAGCTCCTCTTCCTGTGAAACATGATTTCACATGCCTTGATTTGTCACATTGCTTTTTTTTTTTTTTTGGTGTCATCTTGCACATATTGCACATCCTTTAACTGTGCTATTCCTAGATGCTCAATGGAGAGCTGAAACAATTATATACTGCTATTACAAGAGCCAGGGTCAATCTGTGGATCTTTGATGAAAACAGTGACAGACGTGCCCCTGCGTTCCAGTATTTCATTAAGAGAGAACTTGTTCAGGTTGTCAAAACAGATGAAAATGAAGGTAAGGTTGGTCTAGGATTCTTCTATAAAACTGTCTGTGACAATCACCTCTTGTATAATTTTTGAGTACAATGTGACATATACAAAGTCCTGAAGCAAAGATCGAGTTTGGGCAATTTATAGTTAAGAGTGAAACGCCAAGACTGTATGCATTGTTACTGAGATTTGAACTTATTGGGAAAGCATTGGTGTAAATGTGCAGAGATAACTGGAGCATTTTTATCCCTAGTCAGCTGTTAACTTTCCTAGTGGTCAGAAGGATGAAAGTTGGGAAGTCAAGGTCTTATTCCTCCATCTTCAGTTCAGTGGGTTTACTGGCAAATGTTGTATAGACAGAAGGGTGGATAATATTTTTTAATAAAATCAAATTGATTAAAATCATGATTCAAATTTTAAAAAATGAGTTTTAAAAATTTAAATCAAAAAGATCTGATTTTTATTATTTAAATTGAATCAGTTTGATTTAAATCAAACCCACCCTGATACAACATTTGCCATTCTTCACCCTGCTGTTCTTGCTTCTGGCCAGTGGTGGACCCCTCGTCTAAGTTTTTCTGTCATTCATCAGAGTACTTTAGAAAACATATTATCACAACAGTGTTCAGAGGTATTCTAAACATTGGTGGGTTGTTGGAGCTGCTTCCATGCTCATCCAGTTCAGTGTGTGGTTTGACCAAGATCAAAGTTAATTCTTACAAAGATGAAAGCCAATGGAAACAGGAAGAATTCAGTTCAACATTTGTTGTTACTGTGATTCTCTGGAAGCCATTTTGTATCATTACCATTTTGTATCATAACAGAAAATGAGAATTAATTACTGCTTTGTAATGCAATGTCTAAATCATAGATATTTATAACTTAGACATGAGCAGACCTATGCCCCCCCTCAGATTTCATTTTGCAATCAGTTAGCATTTGGCATTCCGTATTTACATAGAAATAAGGGATGTGGTGGCACTGCAGGCTAAACCACAGAAGCCTTTGTGTGCTGCAGGGTCAGAAGACCAACAGTCGTAAGATCGAATTCACGTGACGGAGTGAGCTCCCGTCGCTTTGTCCCAGCTCCTCGCCAACCTAGCAATTCTAAAGCATGTAAATGCGAGTAGATAAATAGGTACCATCTCGGTGGGAAGGTAAACAGCGTTCCGTGTATAGCCGAGCTGGCCACGTGACAACGGAAACTGTCTTCGGACAAACGCTGGCTCTACGGCTTGGAAACGGGGATGAGCACCACCCCTTAGAGTCGAACACGACTGACTAAAATGTCAAGGGGAACCTTTACCTTATTTACATAGAAAGCTTGACAAAATCCTTGCTGTTGTTTTTTTATAGCATGACACCCTTCTGAATGCATTCAGAAAATGTATCTTTTCCAGAACATGCTATCCATATCCTCATTACAGCCTTATTAAAAATGAAAAAAAAAAAAGTTACAAAGAAACAAGCTTGAAACCGTCATCCAAGATTGTTCTTGTATAAGGCCCAGACTGCTGGATTACGAAACTTAAACTGATTTGGGAGACCTTATTACAGCCTGACTGTAATTGATTGAATTGATTTAGAATGTGTTTGTAAGAATTTTAGATAGCATAATTTTGTATGTCTGTATAATACAATACAAACCAACCCAGCTTTTTTTTTCTCATGTGTTCAACTAATGAAATAGGGTTTTTTTCAGTCTCAATTCTTGTTCTTTCCCCCTAGATTTGGATGACACCATGTTTGTTAAAACATCAACACCAGAAGAATGGGTTGCACAAGGGGAATATTACGCTAAACATCAATGTTGGAAGGTAAAATCACAGGCTTACCCAAAAGAGTGTTTGATGGCAGCCTAGTGGTGGATGGGATACTGGAGAAAAACACGATCTATTCCCTACTTTGTGTCTCAGGAGAAGAGCCAGTGTGTGTAGTCTCAAGCAAGCTGCACAGTCTCCTAAAAAGAGAGTGGTAAATCACTTCTGAGTACTCTGCTTTGAAAATCCTGGAAGGAATCGCAGCTTTGAATTAGATTATATTAGGTTAATTTTGCAATAACTCAAAACTATTACAAGGTGTAAATTTGGTCAATGAAAAGGGACATTTTAGTGAGGGTTGAACATGTCAAATTACTGTTACATTATGCCAGTCCCTTTAATTGATGGGTAGAGTTACATGCATGTAAGGGAAAGGCTTTGAATAGGAAGGGTTTTTCTTCAAGTTCAGAGGCACAGAATACACAGGCATAAGTGTGAAGCTCTCTGTTCTTCTCGGCATTTGCACAGTGTCTGTGCAAAACCTTCATTTTCCTAGGTTCACTTTGGTTCTTTCATCTCTAGTCCATGGCTTATTGACATTGGGTGGGACAGTAAAGTTTCCTGAAGTTCCATCCATTTTAAGAGGTGGGTTTCTTTTGGGTCCAGTATTCCTTCCTTATCCCTGAATATTTTGCGAGAGCTTTGATTTTGCAAAAGGGTTGCATCACCTCCAGGAACCAACGCTTATTCCTCCAAGGCAGGGGAACCTTTGAACAGCATTCTAGATCTTGAACTTAAAGCCAGTGAAGCTTTTGGGTAAGGGCTGCCACTTTTTCTGGTAGAAACTGCCACCATCCCCCTGGATAATCAAAATGCAAAAGAACGCTTAATATGCCTCAGAGGCATGCCAGGTAGCTATGGTTGAACTTTGGCAAGGCTATGGGATTTTGTTAACCCGAATTTCTCTTAAAAATCAAACCAGAAGGTCTTTCAAAAGTTTTATTAAAAGAAATAAAGTAAAGTAAAAACAAAATGGAAATTATACAAAATGGAAATTATACAAAATGGAGATTATACAGTGGTGCCTTGACTTACGAATGTCCCAACCTACGAATGTTTTGAGTTGCGAACAGCTCCGGTTGCAAAATTTTGCTTTGACTTGCGAACGGATCTTTGACTTATGAACAACAACAAAACAAATTTGAACATTCAATTAACTGCTGGCCAGCGAAGAGGCTGCTTGTCTGCTACCTAACTCGCCCCAGCGGTTAGAGAGTGTGGATACGTAGAGAGACTTCAGACTGCATACTGCCTGGTACTGCCTAGTACTGTATTGTACGGACTGTTTGTTTGTGTTTTTTGGGGCTTTTTTGGCTTTTTGACTTTCTTTTTTTAAAACAGACTGCTGTTCTGGGTGAGTACACTGTATTTACTGTGCAGGGGTTTTGCAGCTTGGGGTTGGGCTGGGGGGGTTATGTTTTTGTGTAGGCTGTTGGTTTTAAAATCAGAAAATTGTTTGCAAAGATCTGTCTGGCTGTTGGCCTCTAAAATGGAGTTTAGACTTTTGGTTTTAAAATCAGAAATTTTTTTACAAAGGTCTGGCTGGCTGTTGGGCTCTAAAATGCATTTTAGTCTTTTGGTTGCTTGGTTTAAAATGTGTTGTTGTAAAATGTGTGGGTTTAAAGTGTGTGGGTTTAAAATGTGCTTCAGACTCCAAACTCTATCTCCCCCCCACCGCAATTGTCTTCTCTCTCTCTGTCTTTTCTCTTTTTGTGTTTAAAAGCACAAACCTCTGTCTGAGGGGTCAGTGTACCCCAGTGATGACCTTTCTTTCCTTGTTCCCTCCCTCCCTCCTTTCCTGCCCTTTTTTTTAACCTAAGTTCCTCTTAGGTTAAAAGAAGAAAAATTCTCCCTCTAGTGGTACAGAACGGATTAAGCAGTTTTGCATTAGTTCCCATAGGAACTAATGCTTTGACTTACAAACCGTGCCTTGACATAAGAACAAAAAAACAGCCAGAACAGATTAATCCAGTTTCAATGCATTCCTATGGGAAATGCTGGTTTTACTTACGAAAATTTTGACTTACGAAGATCTTCTGGGGCGGATTAAGTTCGTAAGTCAAGGCACCACTGTATCTTGTAGTGGCAGGGGTTGAGTGGTCCAAGGTTATGGGAAACAGTTACAAAATCAAATAACAAACTTCTGGAAAAATGTAAAATCATGCAAACAGGTAAACAAATCTTGGGAAAGTGTTCACAGGCAATGAACTTTGTCAGAATCACTTCTCGCAAGCAACCACCACTTTTCTTACATGAGACAGGTCCTTTAGCTTCATAAGTGCGTAGTCCTTGCCCTATGGACAAGCTCAACCTGAAATAGAGCCTCTTGCCTACCTACAAGGCAATCAACTATTTACTGAGTGCTTCATTACACAGCACAACAGACTGGCTAGGTAGGACCTCTCTGTATAGTAGCAATTAGTGACATTTCCAATCTCCACTGGATTTAGGTGCAGTCTTGCTGTTCAAGAGACAAGCTCTTTGTTGAAGAATAATTGTTTTATTAAGAAAATTAAGTAGTTCCATTAAAATACAGTTGTAGCTTAAAAGCATAAAGCATAATCATATTCAAGCAGTTGCCATGATTCAAATAAGCTTATTATTCTCAGATTAAAATAATAAAAGCTAAACTAAGTAATCATTTTGGCAACTTCTACATCTTAGCATTCTAGAGAAATTGGGCAAATCTCTCCCCCCTCTCTTTCAAAAAGACAAACTTCTCTTCTCACATTCCACAACACCAAACATCACTCACATATCACATACATGAAACAACCATTTTTCTATGGACCACCTTCTTTCTGACACTTCCAAGTTGTTAACCAATTAGAATCATGAGGGCATAACACGGTTCACCGCCCCTATTTCACATGAGATCTTGCAGGTGTCTTATCTCATCCCAATTAAGAAGAATGTGGTGTTTGGTCTTCTCGAACCTTGCTCCTTATCTTGGTAACAGGCAGAGCAAACTTGGAACAACAATCCCATGAGAACATTTCAGTGGTTTAAATCCAAACTGCATGGAACCTAACAGACTTCATCTTTGTATGACTACAAGTCCCAGTTTCCTTCTGATTCCTGACAAACTTTACCAAAATGACAGTAGACTAGCAAGCCAAAGAAGCTGTTCTGCCATGAGAAGTGAAATCCACTCTAAATTCCCCTTTCTAAAATCTTCTTTGGATAGCATGGTTAGTTGCCCTTTCCTGGCTAAGGACTAATTCATGTCCTTCTCCCTCATGGATATTGTTCTGCATCATTGTTGTTCCCCATCCATGTTGTGTTCTCTTCCTGTCTCTTAACAGACCCATCTTGAAGTTCTCCTGAAGTCTTTACTTCAAAGACTCCAAGGTGTGAATTCAAGAGAGGTGGGTTTAGGATACAGAGTTGGGTGAATTCTTTGAATCATTCAGGTGTCAGTTGCTTTCAGTCCAGGTTATAACAGCCTCCCCAATTTTGGGCATGCCCTAATTAACATGTCACAGAGGTCTTACTTCCCAGGTTGCAAGCCTGAAGTCTCTTTGATCCTTTGATTTCCTTTTCTGACCTTGTGTTTTCCCATGTGAACGGAAGTAAACCTAAGACACTATCATTTATTTATTTTCTTTTTATTATGTGTTTAAACGTGTACCTTGCCCATTTAGTGGACAAGCCACTACTCTGGTGGCTTCCAGTAAATAAAAATATACCACAATTTTTAAAAAATGAACATATAAAAACAAAAACTCCTTTGGTGAATCATGGTCTGGCATAAATAAACTCACTACAAAATTAATATTACGGAGGGGTGAGGTTTGTAAAAGCCTGGGTAAAAATTCTGGTTCTCACTTGCTTTCAGAAGCGCAGGAGGGTGGGGGATTCGTTATACAAGAAATCAAAATCATATCAAAGTATCATTTTGGAATCTCCATCTGTTCACAGATAGCTATTACTTCACTTATTTTATAATCCTTGGTTAGATTATAGAATTTTTGTAGTTGTACTTGATGATGAAATGTGTCATAGACAGCCAAGAGGTCAACAAGTCCCCTTGATCTTGCCTGTTTTCAGAGCTATCCCCCCCCCCCCAAAATGTTGCATTAAATAAAGGATTTGTGTTGGGCGGGTTTTCCCTGGTTAAAAGCCAGCCTGTTGTGGGTTGAAAAGTGGTTCCACTTCTTTTAATAGATGATTAAGAATCATTTTTCCAGGAGTCTATAAAGACGAGAAAATAATGAGATCAGCCTGAAGTTTCACATTCTAACATTTTGCAAGGATGTGAAACCAGGATTTGTAGGTAGTTTGCAGAGATTGTTTAAGAGATGAGTGTTTTGGTATGAGATCTGCAGTGGTACATTTTCATATTCTTCCCTAATCTAGTGAGACAGTTTTTAAAATCACCTTGTGGGTGGGATGTATTAAAATGTAAATCTCCTAGTGGCAAGACTTTTAATCAGAGCCAAGAAAGAGCCCACATACACACACTCCCATTGAGTTACTATGCCCTGCTAATGTTTGCTGTATTTAAAATAGCTATTTTCTCTTCTTTGCAGTGTAATGAAGGTTTGTTTTTGTTACCATTGCCAACACTGACATTTCTTGTTGGTTCAGTTTATTAAAAGAGACCAACAACTATGGAACAGATTTCACAAGCATATTGAAAAAGTACAGTGCCTCTGACACTATAATACATCTGTTGAATTGGCACAATATGAGAGGTGTCTAAATGTCTGGATTCATTATTGTTTCTGTTTTTTACTAAGTAATCAAATGAACCAGGCACAGTAGAATATTCTCAGTTTGAGAATTACCTTTTCTTTTTTGGTACAGCTGAAGTGACTTGGGGCATTATTTTTCTTTAGAGGGTTGCTTGTGTGCCTGGACTGGTTCTGATGTAATCTGGGGCATATAGAAAGGATATGTTAATTACCAAAACTGGAATGTTGCACAAAAGAAGAAAGTAAATTGCTCTGCCTGTTGCACGGGCATACTAGAGCACCTATTCTGCCCTATCACTGGATAAACGGTTGAATAAACCCTTGTACAAATGTGTGTGGAATAGTGCCGGGGACTTTTTTCCTTCTGTTCACAATTCCTTGTGTTGAACTCATAGTGTGTTATATTTATTTGCATATACAGTCATGTAAAAAAGAAAGTACACTCTCTTTGACTTCTGTGGTTTTACATGTCAGGACATAATGAAAATCATCTGGTCCTTAGCAGGTCTGAAGATTAGATAAATATAACCATAGATGAACACCACCACATGACACTTTGTCATGATTTATTTAACAAAAATAAAGCCAAAAAGGAGAAGCCATGTGCAAAAAACTTAAGTACACCTTATGATCAGTAGCTTGTAGAACCATATTTAGCAGGAATAACATGAAACAATGATTTTCTCTATGACTTCATCAGTGTCTCACATTGTTCTGGAAGAATTTTGGCCCACTCTTCTTTACAACATTGCTTCAGTTCATTGAGGTCTGCAAGCATTTGCTTATGTTCAGCTTTGTTAAAGAGCATTTTAGTTGGGTTGAGGTCTGGACTTTGACTGGGCCATTGCAACAGCTTGATTCTTTTCTTTTTCAGCCATTCTGTTGTAGAATTGCTGGTGTACTTGGGATCATTATCCTGTTGCATGACCCAATTTTAGCCAAGCTTTAGCTGTCAGACAGATGGCCTCACATTTAACTTTAGAAAACATTGGTATACAGAGGAGTTCATGGTCGATTCAATGACTGCACGGTGCCTAACTCATGTGGCTTCAAAACAAGCCCAAATAATCACTCCTCCACTACCATGCTTGACAGTTGGTACAATGTATTTGTGCTGATAGGCTGTGTTTGGTTTTCTCCAAACATGGTGTTGTGCATTAAGGCCAAACGTCTCCACTTTGGTCTTGTCTGTCCAAAGGATGTTGTTCCACAGAAGTCTTGTGGTTTTGTCCAGATGCAACTTTCCAAACCTAAGCCATGTTCTTTTCACACAGAAGAGAAATTCTCCTGGCAACCCTCCCAAACAAATCATACTTGTACAGTCTTTTTCTGATTCTACCATCATGAACTTTAACATTTACCATGTTGAGGCTTGTAGAGTCTGAGATGTAACTCTTAGGGATTTTTTTGCAATTGCATTCAACAATGTGACTTTGTGATTAATTTGCTTGGATGTCCACTCCTGGGATGATTGGTGACTGTCTTGAATGTTTTCCACTCGTGATGTTTAGAAGTGAAGCTGAAGGAGAGAAGAAATGTTGGCCTAGGGCCACATGTTAATACAAAAAGTTTTGGTGGGCTTTCAAGTGCCTCTGATTGTGGGAAATTCTATCATTTATAGTTGTAGTATTTTCTATATTCTCTCATGGCTTAGTCTCCAGAGATAGATAGAGGATAGAGTATTTTATCCTCACCAGGTAGTACATTCTTACAAGAGGATTTACTCACTGCAAAATACCCAAGCTCCCTCTTGGAGTAAACAGTGTTCGTTTTGGCATGGTCCTAGGCAACAGTTGGGTTGCAAGCACTTCTTTCAACATTTTTGAAACCCTGCTTCAAGCAGGAGTCACAATTGTCTCTCCTGCTGGTGTCTCACATTGTTGCCATAAATGAGTGAAGTCAGAAAAGTTTGGGATTGCCATCAGCTGGTTGGCAAGGAAATGCTAGTTGGAGAGCCATATGAAAAGCTTCTGCAGGTCAGATGTGGCCTTTAATTCGCCAGCCCCTGGTTTAAGCTTTTTTTAAAAATAAAAATAAAGGGAAGTGGGGGTTTTGGATTATAAATCTCATAATTCTCTATTCTGGGAGATATCCTTGCAGAAACCTTACAAACACCTAAACGTGTATGATGAATAAGCTGGAAGGCTTTGAGAACCAGCTGTCCTAGCTCTATACTGTACAATTGTCCTCTTCCTGCCAAAGTGCTACCTGTAAAGGTTGTTGTGGGTTTTTCGGGCTCTTTGGCCATGTTCTGAAGGTTGTTCAACCTTGAGAACATGGCCAAAGAGCCCAAAAAACCCACAACAACCAATAGATCCCAGTCATGAAAGCTACCTGTAAACTTTCTTTTTGATATTTTGGACTATAGCACTCATACACATTGAATATTAACTTTGCTGGCTGAGCCTTATGGGAGTCATAGTCCTAAAAATCTGGAGGACCCTAGTTTGCCCACTAAGTACTACATGATCCTGCACATAAGATAAGAATTGCAGCTTGCTATAACTGGCACATTCAAGTGTTGTCAAAAGCTTAGAAGCAGGAAATGATAATTAAACAGAAAAGCTAGCAACCCTACCTCTTTTCTAGTTCACCATTCTAAATGTTGTACGGTACCACATCTCTGTTCTGTTGATAACATACTTTAACTCCAACTGTAAATTTAACTGTGATTATCCTTATTTCAGGTGGCTGCTAAGTGCTATCAAAAGGGTGGAGCAACTGAGAAGGAAAAACTGGCTTTGGCACATGATGCTGTGCTTAAAGTTCAGTCAAAGAAAATCAGCCCCAAGTAAGTAGGTCCTTGGAAATTAAAGTATAATTTGTTTGGCAAGCTGTGTGCAAAATGTAATGTCGTGATATTGGTGGTAAAGTGTGCATTAGGGGACACTTTTATGCTTCCTGTTAGCTACGGAAAGCTTGTTTCTTGCTCCTTATAGGATGTAAACACGCCTCTTCAGCCTTGTTCCCACTTGCTTCCTACCACTAACACTGTGCAAAGGCTGCTTGCAAGATTTTCTGCTACCTGCTTTGCCATGTCTTTCCTGTGGCCTAACTTTGTTCATGGAGATAAGCATTACTGCCTTCTGAGTAAACTACATATTATGGGTTCCATGTAAATGGAGATAAGCAATTTGTTCATGGAGATAAGCATTACTGCCTTCTGAGTAAACTACATATTATGGGTTCCATGTAAATAACAAAGAGAGAAAGAGTAGAGCCTCATCTTTCCTTCTATTTGCCAAGTTGCCAAATAATTCAGAAATATTTAAGGGAAATAATCACATTATTACAAAAGGGTGGCAAGTTCGCAGTCTGCCAAGATGAGGATCAGAAACTTGTTTTGTACCCTGTGTTGATTGTGAGCTTGGAGGCAAGTAAGGGTTCTGTGGGAATGAGAGTTTAATCTTGTGGAGGCCACTTATGGATTTAGTTGGCATGTGACAGGTGTGCTTTCTGCCTTCTTGAGCAACTCTGTTGGTGCCCTCAAAGGGAGAGCCACTTGCTGGAGCAGAGGTGTCTGCCCGTGTAAGTCCTCCATGCCGTTCCAGTAAAGTGATTCTCTAGCATTCTGAATGCTGTTCGGAAGCTCTACAGATGGTGGAGGCTCTCCTTTTGGGAAAGTTGCTTTCCAAGCAATGAGAGGGACAGCAAAATGGCAAAGATGGGGAGAGCTAATGTACATATCCCATCCATTTACTTTATCTGTATTCATAATGCCTGAATAGGGCTTTTAGAAAGCAATGCTCACATTAAGCAGTTGTGTAGGAAGGAAGGAAGGAGACACAAGGGCGAGAACTTGGTCAATTCTAATACTAAAGGTTTGGATTCAGATTTAGCTGTACTTGCAGTAGACCCTTTGGAATTATTGGGCCTGCTTTAATTATGACTAATTATGTCATAATGCAATACTTAGTTATGTTTCCTGAATCATATTTAGAATAGATGAAATACATGAAGATTTTAAATGATGTACTGAAATATTGAAAACTTAGCATGAACTCATTGTTGCATGTTGTCTGCAAGCTCACTGGCTCACTCTTCAGTGTCTGACCGGGTAGATACCATTCAGGGGAGATTTCCCCCCTCCCCTTTTACATTTATTTATTTATTTATTTATTTATTTATTTATTTATTTATTTATTTATTTATATTTATTTATTTATTTATTTATTTATTTATTTATTTATTTATTTATTTATTTATTGGACTTATATACCGCCCCATAGCGCTACAAGCACTCTCCGGGTGGTTTACAATTTTAATTATACAGGCTACACATTGCCCCCCCAGCAAGCTGGGTACTCATTTTACCGACCTCGGAAGGATGGAAGGCTGAGTCAACCTTGAGCCAGCTACCTGGGATTTGAACCCCAGGTCCTGAGCAGAGTTTTAGCTGCAGTACAGCGTTTTAACCACTGCACCATGAGGCTAAGCACCCTACAGAACTAGATTTCCAATCTTTGGCACAGTGAAGGAAATGACTAGGAAGAACAGGGACTGAGTTGGGATACAATAGTCATCTTGGAACTGCAGAGGTGGAAGGGACTGTATAGATTATCATGTCCAGCTCCTGTCAATGAGGCACAGTGGGGAATTTGAACTCCCAACCTCTGGCTTTGCAGCCAGATGCTTAAAGCACTGAGCTATCCAGCAGTTCTCTTGACCTAAGTTCTTCTTAATTATTCCCCTTGCTTTTCTGGCTGCACTAAGTGCTTTACAGTTTGGAAGGGGTTGTTGGTTTGCTCTGATCCCCTTCCCTGCTTAGATAAGGACTTCAAAAAGACTAGTTCTTCTTCGTGGACTCTGTGAAATCACACTAATGGGTTAATCTGCGCTTGCGCAGAAGGCCTCGGAACATTCTAGAGCTTAAAGTAACACTTTTGGCTCCGCCCCCCTAGGACCTCATGGTCCGCCCGCCCTAACAGCCATTCAGTTCCATTTTTTCCGCTGCTGCAGTTAGGTCTCCTAGCTAGAGCTCCGTGAAATATTGGAAAGATCTGGAAGATTCCTGGATTTGGCTCCGCTTTTCATGCTCAAGGGAAGTACTTTACTTCATCTTATTATTAGGGGAGTTTTTGGACTGTGTCTGAGGGTTTTCCCTCTCTCCCCTACCCCTTTTTCCCCCTTATTTCTTGGACTGTTTCTTTTCCCGCCTTTTTTCTTTTATGGCCTCCAAGGCACCTTCTTCACCTAAAGTTACTTTTAAAAGCTGTGCCGCCTGTTCTAAAAAGATCCCTTCTACAGACGGCCATCGTTATTGTTTATTTTGTCTTGGGGAGTCACATATCCCCCAGACTTGTCGCCACTGCGAACGTTTTACCTGGCAAGGCCTGAGACTTAGAGAGCAACGTCTTCGGGCAGCGCTTTGGGAAAAATCCCTCACCGCACCTGCTATGGCGGCGTCCTCTGCGCCTGCAGATTCGGGTCCTGCACCCGGCCCTAAAACTAGGGCCAATGGCAAGCCGACTACGTCTACCAAGAAGGCTTCTAAAAAACCCAAGCCTCCTAAGAGTCAGGCCGCGGCCGCCATTCCTCCCCCGCCCTCTCCTGCGGCCAGTCCTCAACTCCAACCTTCGCCCTCCCTGCCTGCTTTTACTCCACAATCTCCTATTGAGATTCCGTCCCAGGCTTCGTCGGCAGCTTCTTCTCCACCATCTTTACCACCGCCGGTCGATACGCCGGACATACCCCTCTTCCCATCCCCTAGGAAGAAGAGAGCCAAGACAAGGCATTTGGAAACAGCCGCTGGAGATTCCCGGTCTCCGAGCCCCTCGGGACCGAAGGTCTCCCCCCGCGGGGCTCGACATGTTTGCCCCAAGAAGCCTAAGAGGCATGAGGCTATGGAGGACAAACCCGCTCCGCTCAAACTTTCCAAGGGCTATTTGAGGAAATGGCGGAAGCAGATGCAAAAGCTCTACGACCCGCGGCTTCTATACAGCCTCGCTCTGCGGAGTTCCTCATCCGACTCCTCGTCCTCCTCATCGGTCTCCTCCGATTCTTCGGCACTGTCGGTACCGTCACCCCGTGATACCGACAGGGGCAGACACCGACACGTCCAGTCGGTACCGTCCTTTCCCGATATCGGAGCGACAGGGTCTCGGTCGGTACCGGAAGAACCTTCCTCTCTACGAAAGACAGAGCAACGGGCCACTGCCGCTGGCTGTGTACGGCCTCCAGCTCCGATACCGAGCGGTATCCCACGTCGTACCACCACCGATACCGGAGTCGGTACCGTGCCACTCGGTACCGACGCGGTGCCACCGAAACCGAAGCGTCCTCGCGATTCGGTACCGGCGAAACCGCGCAAGAAGAAACGACGCCACGCTTCTTCTGACTCTGACTCCTTTCAATTGGACCTCCTCGATACCGATACCGATACCGGGCACGGTATAGGACACGGTACCGATACCGGACCGAAGGGCAAGAAACGCTCCAAAAGAAGAGGCAAGTCGATACCGGCCCCCGTTTTTCCCATGCCGGAACTCCCATTCCCCCGTCCCTCCCTTCTGATCATCCCGACGATTCCTCCTCCGAATGTTCATTTTCGGACGCATCAGCTCCTAATGATAACACTCCGGACTCTGCCATTATTGATAAGAACCCGGTTTCTCCTGTGGCCGATTTTCCTAGCTATTCTCAACTAATACATAGAATAGCCTCTGCTTTGGAACTTCCTGTCGAACGACCGCCGGAAACGGTCCCCGACAAGGTATATGGCGACATAGATGAGGATCAGAACTTGCCCATGCGTCTAGCGTTCATCCCGTCGCTACTGCGAACCCTAAAACAGCCTTGGGACAAACCTTGTTCTACCCCTCAAATGTCCAGACGGGTTGAGAACTTATACCGGATTCAGGGATCTGAACTGGACTTCCTTGTGAAACATCCCACCCCCAATTCCCTTATTGTGGACGTCGCCCAGTCTAAGTTTCGGCCTGCATCAGCCGCATCCCCCAATAACAAGGACGGGAGGAAAATGGACATATTTGGTCGGCGTTCATATGCCTTTTCATCTTTAATCGTGAGAGCTGCTAATTATGTGGCTGCTATGGCGGCTTACCACCAGCATTTATGGGACTTGGCTTTACCATCCTTACAAGCTGCACCTGATGAGCTGCAACCTAGAGGTCTCTCTCTTCATCAGGAGGCCTCACAACTCATTCGTCAGGAACGGGTCACGGTTCGTCATATTTTGGATGCTGCGTCCCGTAATCTAATGACGGGTGTTGCCATGAGGAGGCAGGCGTGGCTTAAATCTGCGGCCATTCCTGAGGACTCCAAGGCCCGTATCCTTGACCTCCCCTTTGACGGTTCGGGTCTTTTTGATCCCAAGACGGACGAGATCCTAAAGGGTCTCCATGAGGCTAAAAAGGCTGCCAGATCCTATGCTGCTCAACCGTTCTACAAACAACGCTACTCATGGAAGCGTCCATCCTTCTACCCTGCTATACAACCAGGGAGATCCTATCCCTCCAAACAGAGGTATTCTCCCTCTTCCGGCTACACCACTAGACATGACCAACAACACAAGATACGTGCTTCCTTCAAAAAGGTCGACCGTAAGAATAAACAGGGCCTTTGACTGCTCTACAGCCATTTTTTCTCCTTCCTGCGCCACCCGCTTGTCTCCTTTCCTCTCCAGTTGGCTTATCATCACTTCAGACAAGTGGGTCCTTTCTATCATCGCTCGCGGTTACGCGATAGAATTTTTAGAGACGCCTCCTCCCCGTCTAGTTCTCACCCCCCCATCCGACCCTCTAAAGCAAGAAGTAACCACCTTGTTACGAAAGCATGCAATAACCAGGGTGTTTCCAAATCCTGCCAATCCTGGTTTTTTCTCCAGATATTTTCTGGTGACAAAGAGGGACGACTCTTTCCGCCCTATTTTAGACCTCAGGCGCCTCAACAAGTTCATTGTCTATCGCCGTTTCCGGATGGTAACCTTGGAGAGGATTCTGCCCCTCTTGCAACAGGGCGACTGGTTCGTCGTCATAGACCTCAGCGATGCCTATTTCCACATAAATATAAGGCACGACCATCGTCGCTTCCTGCGTTTTTCGCTGGGGTCAAAGTGTTACAAATTCTCCGCTCTGCCTTTTGGACTTTCCACCGCGCCCAGAGTCTTTACGAAGTGTATGGCCCCGGTGGCAGCTTTCCTGAGAACCAGGGGCATAGCCGTCTTTCCATACATAGACGACTGGCTACTGGTTGCACACTCCAAGCTTCAGGCAGAGCGTCACACGTTTACCGTACTCCGCCTTCTCAAGACTCTTGGACTGCAGGTAAACTACAAGAAGTCTGTCCTTGTCCCCTCGCCGGTGGCTGCCTACATAGGCGCCACTCTCGACGCTCGGACCGGCCGGGCATTCATGCCTCTAGAGAGAGCGCGGAAGATGGCTGTTCTCATCAAGAAATTCCGCCCTCTTCATCATGTCACCGCTCACACTGCTCAGAGGCTGTTGGGCCTCATGGCCTCCACCACTTCAGTCATCCCTCATGCGAGACTGAAACTTCGCTCATTACAAGTGTGGCTCCTGTCGCTCTTCAATCCTCTCTGGGACTTCCCCAAAAAGAGACTCCTGGTGTCGGAGGAATTGTCGAAACAGCTGAAGTGGTGGCTCAACCCGGGCAATCTGTTTATGGGACGCCCTTTTGCTCCTATTGCCCTACGAACTCGCATCACGACGGATGCCAGCGGCATCGGCTGGGGTGCCCATTGCTGCGGTCTGCAGGTCCACGATCGATGGTCTCCAAGGGAGCTTGCTCTCCACATCAACAATCGAGAACTTCTCGCCATCTTCAAGGCCTGCCGGGCGTTTCTGCCCATTATCAGGGGCACAGCTCTTCAGATCGTCTCGGACAACACGACGGCTGTCGCGTATGTCAACAAACAGGGCGGTACCCACTCTTTCTCCCTCCTGTATCTTGCTGTCCAACTATGGGAGTGGTGCCTCCAACATCATGTCTTTCCATCCGCTGTATACATTTCCACTCACGACAACATTCTTGCGGATCGGCTCAGCAGGACTGCTGTTACCATGCACGAATGGGTGCTGGACCAAGCGGTGTTCCTGACGCTCTGCGAGCGATGGGGAACTCCCATGGTGGATGCCTTCGCCACTCACCTCAACACCAAATGCCCCATCTTCTTTTCCAGGGGCGGTCACGGCCCGAACTCGCATGGCGACGCCCTGATGGTGGCGTGGAGCAACCACTTCCTCTACATGTTTCCACCGTTTCCCCTCCTGCTGAGGACACTGGTGAAGGTTTGCAACGACAACGCGAATGCCATTCTGATTGCTCCGTTCTGGCCACGCCAACCGTGGTTCGCGAGGCTCATCTCGAGGGCGACAGAGTACGTCAGGCTACCTTACCTTCCTCATCTGCTCACCCAGAACGAAGGGACAACTTACCACCCGGACATGCAGTCACTCCACCTCACCGCCTGGAGGATAGTCCCACGGTAGCTCACGTCCTCGCCCATTGTCGTAAGCCGTCCACTGACACCTTGTACGGGAGCAAGTGGAAGGCTTTCCTGAAGTTCACCACTTCTCGTCAACTGCCCGTGTCGCCCACTACGCTCCATACTGTTTTACAGTTTCTGGCTTACCTTTTCCAGATGAACCTTTCTCATTCCACCCTGAAGGTGTACCTTTCCGCCATCATAGCCCATCAACCACCAGAGACGGATAGTGCTCTGCTATTCAGGCACACGAAGATCAAACGATTTCTTCGAGGGGTTGTACGCCTTCGTCCGCCTACAATCAATCCTATTCCTCAGTGGTCCCTCCATACGGTCTTAAACTGTCTCTCAAAACCACCATTTGAACCACTTGCTACGGTTTCGGAACGCCTCCTTACCCTTAAAGTGGTTTTCTTGGTCGCTATTACGTCGGCCAGAAGGGCCTCTGAATTGGCTGCCCTGAGGACCGACCCACCTTTCTTGCAATTTTTCCGAGACAAGGTGGTCTTGTACCCTGACATGTCCTTTCTCCCCAAAGTCACCACGGATTTTCATGTCAAGCAGCCTATAGTCCTACCAACCTTTTTTCCCCAACCTTCTTCTCCGGTTGAGAAATCTCTCCATCTACTCGACGTTCGTCGGGCGTTAGCCTTCTATGTTCAAAGGACTTCCTCGTTCCGTCTCTCCAAGCGACTGTTTGTCTCTTACCAGCAACCCCATAGGGGTCGGGACGTGTCCCCGCAAACTGTATCCAGATGGATAGTTCAGGTCATCCGCCTGGCCTATGAACTGGCTAAGAAGCCTCTCCCGGCGTCTGTTAAGGCCCATTCTACCAGGGCTGTTGCGGCCTCCACAGCCTTTCTCCGTGGAGTCCCACTACAGGACGTTTGTAAAGCCGCCACGTGGTCCACGCCTTCCACGTTTGCATCCCACTACAGACTCGACCTGCGAGCCAAGGAGGATGCGAGGTTTGGTCGGGCTGTCCTGTCGGCTGTGCTGCCGTGACGTTTCCCTCCTCCTTCCAGAGGTAAGCTTGCTAGTCACCCATTAGTGTGATTTCACAGAGTCCACGAAGAAGAAAAAGAGGTTACTTACCTGTAACTTTGGTTCTTCGAGTGGTACTCTGTGAATTCACACGGCCCGCCCGTCCTCCCCACTTTCCGTCACGGCTGTCTCGCCTTTAGAGCAGCAGCGGAATTTGGGGAACTGAATGGCTGTTAGGGCGGGCGGACCATGAGGTCCTAGGGGGGCGGAGCCAAAAGTGTTACTTTAAGCTCTAGAATGTTCCGAGGCCTTCTGCGCAAGCGCAGATTAACCCATTAGTGTGAATTCACAGAGTACCACTCGAAGAACCAAAGTTACAGGTAAGTAACCTCTTTTTTTCTAAAGAAGAAAAGAGAACTTAAGAGCACTATAGTCTTGTTTCAACTAAAGTTAGTTGCAAGTAAGGCTACAGTCCTTGAACACATTCACCTATTTGATTAAATACATGTATATTTTACTCCAGAATCAACTTGCATAGGATTTCATTGGAAGCTCCATTTGAAACCATGGGAGTATGATATAGAATACATTTCTCTTAAGTTACTTGAGTTCTTTTGCTTTCACTTTACACAAGACTTTAGCTGGACAATAGCCAGCGTGTATAGGCTGATTCCACCCTGTGGGCTTAAGATGTTTTTCAGGCAGCTGTCATTTAATCACTCTTCAAGGCAGATAACTATTTGATAAATACTTCAATAGTGTCCATTTATGTTTCAAGACAGTTGATGAATTCAAATACCTTGGCTGATCCAGTTCCCTGTTCTTAAAATATATTATTATACTCCTGGTATATGATCAGTGTTTGTTTTGTGTTCTTAGGGAAAAGCAAATGGAATACATGGATTTGGCTAAAACGTATCTAGAATGTGGTGAGCCAAATTTGGCTCTCAAATGTCTGTTTCATGCCAAAGAGTACCAGCTTTCTGCGCAGCTATGTGAAAAATTGGGAAAGGTAAGTAACGATTCTCTTCCTGTTTTTGTTTGGGGAAAAACAACACAAAGTGGTGAGGATCTTAATAGCTAGATATGGCATCATTTGAGCTCTTGAGCACCATCCTGCAGGACGGATAGAATCCATGGAGACCTTTCTGTTTAATTATTTATCATAATATATATAGGTATGGAACAAATCATGCTCAGATTTTGTTTGAAACCAAAAGTCACCATCTTGCTCATGAGTGTGAAACAGATACATTGAACATTCCCCCCCATCATGTTTTCTTCACTTTTCATGGAATGTCTGCACACCGCTATCATCTTTTCCTTTTGTAAACCAACAACACACAAACACAATGAACATGAAAAGACAGGTGACTCACAAAGACTCAAACAACTTGTGTAGATGCACAAAATCACGAATTTCTGTGAAGCTAACAATAAATAAATAAAAATCCAACCACCTCCATAAAGCGTGAATGGAGGCAGCTTCTGACAGGACATGTTCCCCCATGCACCTTTGTGAGTTTCAGGAAATGCTTGTGGGTCCCAAAGTGCAGTGGGGTACTTTTCTGACGGTTTGAAGAAGCAATGCAAGAGCATCATGGAAGTAAGAGGGTGGTTCTACCTCCTGCCAGTTTGTGGGCTCCAAGTAAAGTATTTGACCTGAGAAGTTCCCACGAATTATGGACTGGGAGTTCATTAATTCTGACAATCCCATCCCTATAAATCAGGTCAGGATTTGCATTCCTGGAAGCTGAACCCAAAGATTTCAGCAAGTGATGACTGAGAAGAGCTGTTTACACTGTAGCTACTCTCCATAGCAGCTGTTGCTCATTTCATAAACAATTGTTTTTGTCCATATAGTTACTAAGCAGGTATGATCACAAAGTTAGTGGGTACTTGGTGCCCCAATTACATTTGTGTGTTGTAGGGATTGTAAGTGGTAACATTTTTCAGTGAGTTTGGGGGAGGCAGATGGCACGCTGAAAGTCTATGAGTTACTAAATTTTGTAACTTGTGTCCGAGCCATTGTACCGTTGGGTATTCTGTTATATTAACTGGAAGCAGGAGGTGTGTGGAGGGCCATATGTCCCCATCCCTGGAGATACATATGTAGATCTGTACCTATCTATAGATATGTCTACATTCACATACTGCAAAGACAAGCAAGAAAACTATTTTTCTACTATTAAAGGATTTTACAATGGGAATAATTTGCCACTTGAAGAATATCAAGAAACAGGGCTGGTTCCCATATCTACATGATTTAACTGCTGGATAGCTCAGTGGCTTCGGTCTCTGGTTGCGGAGCCAGAGGTTGGGAGTTCAGTACCCCACTCTGCCTCCTTGAGAGGGGCTGGACTTGATGATCCATAGGGCCTCTTCCAGCACTGCAATTCAAAGGTTATTACTCTGTCCTTTGAAATTTTGAAGACTTGCAGCTGAATTCATGAATTGGTTTAGCTCAAGCACATTTTGTCTTGGTTGGCACTGATTTGAAAATTTTGTCTTCATTTGTAATACCCTGTAAACTCAGGCAAATTGTTACTTCATTCAGTCGTCAACAGGAGATGAATATTCTTGTATTACGTTCCCTACTTGTTGGAATTATCATAAGTCTCACTGATTTTCTTTTGCCAGTACTGTAAATGTTTGATATATAGAACTATAATGTATCATTGTAATGCAGGTGAAAGAGGCTGCTTTTTTCTATAAAAGAGGCCAGTGCTACAAGGATGCATACAGATGCTTTGAGCGGATCCAAGAGTTTGATCTAGCAATTAAAATGTGTTGCCAGGAGGAACTGTATGAAGAAGCAGCAAAATCTGTTGAAAGGTCTGTATTTTAAATACATTTCTCACAAAAATAGTCAGCCTTTCTCCTCACCTTCCCTGCATCTCTGTTTCTACTAGTCCTTGAGTTAAATACATGCCACTAACATGTCATCTCTGCATAATCATGGTGGCAATAATATACTGTTTCAGATGACATTTTCAGGCAATTACAGCAATGCATAAATGTGGCTTGGCTAGAGAAGTGCTGGTGCTTTTTTTTTCTTTTTAAACTACTTTTTAAAAAAAGCACCACTGCAAAATCATTCATGGAGATTATAAATCATGTTACCTCCTACTCTTCCCATGCAGATGATCAGAAAAAGCTAAAGTTAGTTTACTCAGCTTTCAAAAAAACATTACTCATACAAGGTGGGTGAGGTTTTCTTAAAATCCTGAAATGTGATTGTAGAGAAAATTTACCATTCTTTCTTCTATCTGCTTTTTACTAAGGAACATGAGGACTTGTGTATTTGCAGATATGCAAGAAATAGGTTGATCTAGGTATCTTAAAGTAACAAATGAGCAAGGAATCTGTTTGGGTAGTATGCAGTATCACATTTTTATCTCTTAATGAGATCAAGCTCTCATTTCTAATATCAAATAATTAAGATGTATATGTAGTTAAATTTTTGTTGTTTAGTCGTTATGTTGTGTCCGACTCTTCGTGACTCTATGGACCAGAGCACTCCAGGCCCTCCTGTCTTTCACTGCCTCACGGAGTTGGGTCAAATTCATGTTGGTAGCTTCGATGTCACTGTCCAACCATCTCATCCTCTGTCGTCCCCTTCTCCTCTTGCCGTCACATTTTCCCAATATCAGGGTCTTTTCCAGGGAGTCTTCTCTTCTCATGAGATGGCCAAAGTATTGGAGCCTCAGCTTCAGGATCTGTCCTTCCAGTGAGCACTCAGGGTTGATTTCCCTCAAAATGGATAGGTTTGTTCTCTTTGCAGTCCATAGATATTTTATATTTAGAAGATTCTCAGTGGGGAGAGTGCTGACTGATAAATTGGGTGTCTTGATTTGATACAGAAGTGAAAGAAAATGTAAGAAGAGTATGTATTAATTTTGGAGTCTGTAGATTGCTTTCACAATGCGTGCCCCATGGCTTAATGTGATGTAAATGACCCTATTCTCCTTTTGAGCCTTTGTCTTCCTTCCCTCTTTTGCTCCTAAATGGGAGCAGAGAATTCATTATTTATTTATATATATTTTTTGCTTTTAGCTAGCCACAGCTTGTCTATGTCATCTCTTCTTGGGGATGGGCAGGATCCTCACAGGTCTGCCACTTATTTATGTTATGCACATCATAAACCATTGTTTAGCAGAACATGTGCCCCCCTCTGGTTTTCTGCCCCAGATTCATCCCCACCACCAGCAATAACAAATTGTCCCTCTTAGAATAGTACATTCTGATCTCCAGAATGGTTGTTAACAAAACTGGAAGTGGAATGCAGCCATGATATGAATGTACACATCTGTCAAGATACTGGCCACCACAGGGGGGATCTACTGACCACTGAACCACACTACCCTTACTTTTCCTTGAGTACTTTTCCAGAAAGGTGCAATGCACTGCTGTTTGAGAAAAGCTTCTTGCTGTGATCCTCGCTCAACTCTTCTGAGCCTACTTGCTCCTTCAGTGCCCCAGGGAGTTACCAAAAATCAACAGGTTGCCTGCTTGGGTATGCAAATCAACCCTGTAAGGTAGGACTGCTGCCAAAAGATCCACAAAATACTTAAAATCCCAAGTGCAAGGCACCTTCTTTAGTACAACTAACCACTTCTCTTCCAGAATAACCATATAGCTGAGAATTTGTTATTGTTTTTATTAAATATGTTTTTAAAAGGTATACAAATTCAAATGTAAATTCAGTGTTTCCAAAAGAATCAAAAAGATGTGAAGAAAATCCATGACAAAAGACAAAGTGTGAAAAGGTTTATTCCTTTAAAGGACAGACAAGTTTAGAATTATTTTTACATAAACTAACTAACCTATACTCATATAACATTAAGGCTGTAGTATAGTTCCAGTACATGTGCAGAACGTGGCACACATCACATTCTCCAAAGAGATGAAACTAAGTAAGCAAAGTTTGGCAAGAGTTTTGAGTGCTCCATTATTTATTTCCCCTTATTTCCTATCATCCCCTGTCTAGATCATTTGAATCTTTTCCAGCAATCACATTCCTCTTTTCTCAGAAGCTTCTGGTAGGGACTGACTTTTGCCAAAGTAACTTGGTTCATCCACCCCTCAGATGACACAAGTTCTTGCAAATAAGGTTCTGTGGGAAGAGCTGGTTTTTGGCCTTCAGAGATAACGTTCCAACAGATGTAGACAGCCTATTCCTAATCAACAGGATCTTTCTCACCCCTCCTTACTCTCACACAAGTGCCAGGGACGGGTTTTCACTTAACACTAGGAGTCAATTAACCCTCTTTCTGCCAGATTTCACCAAGACCATCACAACCTCGTATATTCAAGCAAAGGGAAAATGCTGTATTTTCTACTTCCGTTACCTAATATGATATGGGACATCTGATGTACTAGCTGTTGAATCTCATTCTTCACTGACATATTAATGTTTTAGGCCAAAATCCAGGAGAAAAAAAATACCTTGTAAGAACAATCATACAGATTTCTTCTCTGCCAGGCTGTCTCCTGTGTAGTCAGTTGTTTAATTGATCTGCAGTTGTTTATAGTCAGTTGCTTAACCTGATTTTGCAACCAGTGAGGATCTGGCTTAGAACTGCAAATGACGAAACTTATTTTGTTTAAAATTGTAGATATTTTGGCCATAAAAAGGAAGAGTCTCTTTGTTATTTGGCAGCCTTATTATCTTGTTCATTGCCTCAGTAGGTGTTGAATCACAGGTCTGGCTCCATTTCATAACTGACATTTACTAATGTGTTTGTTACAGATATGAGAGAATGCTACAGCAAGAAAAGAACTTACGTTCCAAACTTTCATACACAGCAAATCAATTTTATTTGGAAGCAGCTGCAAAGTATTTGCGTGTGAACAAGACCAGTGATATGATGGTGATGCTCTCTCATCTTGGGACTGAAGATCAGCTCGTGTTCTTGAAAACACATCAACAGTTTTCTGAGGCAGCTAACCTCTTGAAGAAGAATGGCAGAGATGAAGAAGCAGCAAAGCTTATGAAACAGCATGGATTTGTGTTGGAAGCAGCAAAACTCACTAATCAACCGGACTTCCGAGCATCTTGTTTGCTTGCTGCATCCCGCCACAGCATGGCAGGCTCCTATAAGCTGGAGAACTTGAGGGCCATCTTGGAAGAAACCTTAGAGTTGTGTGAAAAAACAAACCAACTGGCTGGCAGTGCAGAGGCAACTTATATGATGGGCATTCTGGAGAAAGACTTCCAAACATTGGAGAAGGCCTTTCATATGTTTCTGGATGTGAATCACAATGCTTGTGCAGTAGAGGCTGTATTTCAGTCAGTCCATTGTGAAGGACCAAGTGAGGCCATCCTGAGATTAGCATCACATGGCATTGAGGCACTTCTGAACCTGGTCAAAGCATTCCAAAAAGCTGACACTAATGCTGAAAGAGAAATGGTGAAGTCATGTTTTGAATACTTTGGGATTGTGCCAATAGACAAGAAGATTTGCCAGGTTACCCAGAATGAAGCAGGATGCAGTCTAGAGGCTTTCTCTGAAATGTTTAATCTGAGAGAGAAGAAAATAAGTGATCAGTTCCGTGAAAACTTGGAAGATGTGAAAACTATGCTGAATAAGCATTTATTGAGACGGCTTACTGCCATTGCTCGTCGTTTATTTGAACTGAGGCCCCCCAGTATTTGTGCAAAGTTCATTGCAGGCTTGAAATGTGAAGACAATGCCTGTGAAGACTTTCATAGGGTTTTATTATATTCTGAGATTAAATCGGTATTTCATTGTAAAATATACCTTGCTGCAATAAATAGGCTATTGTTAGAAGCCAAGCAAATGTTCTCAAGAGATTTGTTTCATGAGGCCAGTGCCATTGATGAACTATTGACGGCTGATAAGTATGCATTATGCAAATCCCTTATAAATGCCATCTTTCCTAAACATTTCCATCTGAGAATGATCTCTGAAAACCCTGTGGCATGCAAAAACATTCTGACTCTTCGTAGTGGCTCTAGAATTTCTAATTCTTGTAAGATGGTGCTGAGGGAATATATCAGATCTGAGTTTAAAAATGAGACAGTCCGCAACAGAAGGGAGTCTACGGACTTGTGGCTGAAGACCATGCAGGTCCTCATGTTAATTTCTTCTTATCCTGAAGAGTTTGAGAGGCTTCTTATCAGAGAAGAAGATGAATATGATAGAGAATTAAAACTGGCAGAAGAAAGGATGAGAGGAAGACACAAAGGTGTAGAAGGCAAATATGGTATGTTGATGCCAGACAAATCTGGAAGTGCTGAAAGCATCCACTTGTGTTTCATTCGACTCTTGCAGAATTCCATGGACCAGCTCTACAATTACCGAAATCCAGAACAGTGTAAGCACCTGTTCTTCCGTTTCATGAATGTCTTGGTGAAGAAATGTGTGGATCCTTTGGTTCCTAGTATAGGAAACACAGTGACTTTGCTGGAATTCCAATTCCTTGTGGGTTGTGCTGTGCTCATGCGCCTCTGCAAAAACATGACACTTTGTCTTCCCAAGAGCTACATTGCCCTCTTCCATTACTGGGATTTTTTATTCACAGGGGGAGTCCGACACAAAGATATATTTTCCATCATACAGGAGTATAAACCAGAGAACACAAAACGAGCCATACAAGAGTTCAAATTTCACCTGATGTATTTAGCTGATGTTTTGTGTAGGTATGAAAATTTCAATGTACTCTTGGACGCTTTTAACGACCTTGATTCCATCACGTCTGGGGAAGCGGAACGTACTGTGGTGCTTTGTTTAGTGATGTTAGTGAATGCTGATCAGGTGCTCAAGTGGAAATATAAAGGGATTTTAATGGAACATTTTTCCTCCCTCAGGGAAACCCTGATAAGAATGAAGAGGGAGTACCCTTCCAAAGTGCCTGAAAGATTGTTTAAGATGGTGGATCTGGTGAGCAGGGCTGCTGACATGAAAGAAGTTGTTGCAGGCCTGAAGGACTTGCTGTATTGCCGTGATGAAGAATTCTTAGCTGACTGTTCTTGGAGGTGGGATCACAGAGGAGCACGGGGTACCAGGTTTGAGGGTAACAAAGAGATCAGAGGAATCTATTTCAAGATTACAGATTTGAACCGATTTTCCTATCAGGCAGAATATTTTGATGAGCCAGAAGCAGAATTTGAACATGACATGTATGTTGAAGAAAGAGAAGATCCCCTTGCCAGCATTGCATCGGTGCGGCAGCAAAAGCAACAGCAAAAAGCTTTTGCTAGGCGGAAATTGCGGGGCCTCTTCCTGTTCGTCTTCTGTTGTGTTAGATGGAAAAGAATATCCAGTTCAAAACCAGAGCCTCTGGAAATGGCATCAAGAGTCTTTAAAAAAGCAGATATTGACAGAACCCAGTGTGACCTCTGTGGAGTCAAGTTTCTCCAGAGTTCTTCAAGCTTCATTCCACGGGCGGAACACTCTGAAAAAGAGCCCCCAGAACCGACAACACCAACAGAGGTTGATTGGGAAGGGGTTGTGGAAAGAAATGAAAACTTTGTTGCAGGTGAAACATTTGAAAGTCACATTAGACTGGGTGAACATGCAAACAAGTACAATGCTTACCGGAAATATTTTGAATATTTTGGAAACAAAGTTGAACCCTTAATAAACAATGGGATAGATGTTTTGGAAAGGATTGCAGATGTAACACATGCCAAAAATCACTTTACCGTCAAAGAAGAAGAAAAGCTAGTACGAAGAAGGATTGAAGAGGACATTAATTGTATTTCTGATATGGTAGAAGACCTCTACAAGAGGAAGGCGTGGGCTGATGGTAAGACATTCTAGTTATTTCTGTGTCTCAGCTCAGATGTCAGAAATTGCTTCTTTGTAGTTACAAAGTTCTGCAAATGAAATTTAAGAGTCTTCAAACATTCTCACAACTGTGTGTGGATGCCGTTTTACACAATCCACTGGAAAGGTTTGAATCGGATTTTAAATGCATAAAACAAGTATAGCTATGTTAGATCACTTAACTTCTGTCTGCTCCAGCATTTGGTTCACATAGTGACCACTGTGATGCCTTATGGGAAGCCCATAGTCAGGGCAAGAGCTTGGCACTCTCCTGCTCATGTTCCCTGGGAACCAGTATATTCTTAGATATTGTGTGGTGGCAGCTGGGCTTCTTGGTGGAAGGGGTGGGGAAAATACTGGTGACACAACCAGTTCATATCTTCTTGTGACAGTAGAGATATATATATAATCATCACAACCAGTAGCAATTGATGGCCTTATTGTCTAATCCAGGGCCTGCAAGTTTTCTAAACAGGTAACAGAACCAAACCATATAGATTGTTGCTCCCGTATCCAAACAAATTCAGTGGTTTTCCACAGCCCTGTCATGAATATTCATTGTTTTAAAAATATCTTGATAAAGTTCTTTATGTAACTGCTAAATAAGTTGTAATACCTTGTCATATCTATTGCCAGCATAATTTTAAATCTGAGGTCCTCACAATGGCGCTGTGGGATGCAGGTGCATCCATGGAGGCCGCTCTGGCGTCTGCACAAGGACCCAAGATTGTGGGGCTCAAATCTTGCCTGGGCAAGGTCTCAGTACTCCTGGCTCTTATTTCTTTGCCTATCTATTTCAGGTGTCATCTTCACTCTGTTTTCTTCTGGTTGGACCTCTCAGTTCTTATGCCAGCTAGAGAAAGGAGAGAGAAAGGGCTAGGGTCAGTGGCTGTGATTCTGGGTGCAAGATATGCAGATGACAGGAAGTGGTCAGGGGAGAAATCCCCATATAGGTTGGCAGGCAGGCCTAAGTGAAGTGGCTGGGAGTGAAAGGAGTCATCCAGTGAGAGGGAGTTCCAAGGGAGGGAGGAATGCTGGCCAGAACTGGGAGAATACTGAGCTGTATCTAGCTCACGTATGGGCTCCTAGGAGAGCTTTTAAGGGGCTTTGATTATCAACACTTCACATCACATCTCTATTCTGATACAGTGCATAGCCAAGCCTTGCAACATGGTAGTAGGTAGGGTTGGTGCTCCAGGAGGAGGGAGTGTGGCTGATAGGTTAGAATGGAGAGTTGTAAAGTATCTGTAGACCTGCTAGTCAGTAAAGTCAAACTAGCCAATACACTGAGCACATTTTTAGAATAGGTGTCCCTTCAAGTGGTGAAATATGTCTTCCATAGTGTAATTTTCCCTCATCTACATGTCTTGTGGTTATATGTTATTTTTTATTATTTATTAATTTAATGTACTGTACATCCTGCCTTTCTCTGCAGTTCATTCAGTTGCCAAAAACCTACCTGAAGAAAAGGGTCTTTGCTGGTAGAAGCACAGCAGAATGGGGATCTCTTATGGAAGAGAATTCCACATCAGGGGTGCAGCCACTGAGAAGACCCTGTCTTGCATTCTTTTTTATTGGAGCTGTGAGGGTGCTGAGACTGACAGATGGTTCCCCCAAAGATCATAAAACCCAGGAGGCTCCTAATGGGGAGATATGGTCCGTCAGATAGCCTGGGCCCAAGTCATATAGAAGTTTATAATTGTAATGAGCACTTTAAACCAGACCTGAAAACAAACTTATAGCCAGTAAAATGTCAGCGACTTGGTGATTGTACAAAGCGTTGAATGTACAAATGGAGTGAAAAAGCTTGTGGATCCCATTCTAACAATGTATTAATTTACATTAAATTCTAGCTGAAGAGACCATGTCCAGGTTGGCTGACCATTTGAAATCTCATGTAGACAATGCTATGAGCTGGCTAGAAAAAGCACAATCCTCCCTGCTAAAGGAGGAAGGTATGTTTTACAGTTTTATATTAATCTGGATATAGCAAGTCACTTAACATGATACTATGTCTGAGGAAGCAGACGGCTTGATTGTTTAGAACTATACTGCAGTTTGTAAGAGCAGCAGCAAGGTGCCTGGCAAGCATTTAACTTTTAGTTAGGGGTGGTGGGTTCATTATGAGAGGCCTGCTGCTTATCTAGCCTTGATGTTGTGGCAAAAGAAGTCTTCTATCCCACAATTCATCCTGTTTGGTCAGCTGCTAAACGAGGAATGGGTAATTTCCAAAGGCCCAGGGGCTGTGCGTGACCTCTCCAAAACTCCTGGAATTTTTTTTTGGGGGGGGGGATGACAGGAAAAAGGCTTCCCCATGGGGGGAGGAGTATAGCTAAATTGCCCCCAAGTGCCCTTTTGCGTAAATAAAATAAAATAAAATTGGAATGTCTGGGGCATTGGGCTGCTTAAGGACTTGAAAGGAAACAATTTGCCCATGTCTATACTGAAGGCACATATTATATATTTGTTCCTATGTGTGAACAGAAGCAGAGGCTCAGAGAATCTCCTGAGCAAAATGAAGGAAGTTTTTCAGCATAGTGTCTATAACTGCACAATTCATGAACCATCACATCAGGAATACAGAAACTCTGTACATATGGAAAAGAGGGCTGGCCTTGTGTACCTTTCAGAGCTATGTAGAAAGAATCTCAGCTCCATAGCTCTTAATAATGTAGGATTCTCTGTATTTGGTGCTTTTAGACAAGATCACTTGCAGTGGTTGACACTATGAGAATCTAACTATTCTAAGTCTTGATAACTATATGAAAAGCATGTCTGTTTGAGACCAGTAACATTTTTCTCCTGGATGGGACAGCAAGTTAATAAGTAGCTTTGCTTGTGTATTGGTGCATGTTGTGTTGGTCTTGCTATTTGAATAGTTTCTTCCCCTTTTTTCTTTAAATACTAGAGTTTGACATTGACAAAGACTTGGACAGTGAAGTAAAAGATGAAGAGAGAACCTTTGAAGAACTGTACCACAAAAAGCCAAGAAAGAAGGGAAAAAGTAAAAGAAAATAAATTTTAAATACTGATGTTTGCTTTTATGCTGGCTTGAGATCTGCTTTATTTGCCTTTTTAAAGTGCCACTGGACTGTAATAATATGTACAAAAAGCTAAAATGTGATACTACACCAGCAAAATTTTTTTAACTCCTGGGAGTAATTTGGATAGAAAATTAGCAATCAATTAGCCTACAGTTATTGGTGTCTGCTCCCCCCCCCCCCCGGTATTCTGAGAAAGTGTATTCTGGATGTAATCAGTTCCTCAACAACAAAACGTTCCAGAACAATGTATTTGGTTGGGAGCCTCGAGTATCTGCTAGAAATTTAGAGCAGGCAGGAGAAGGGAAACGTAACCTTCCAGCCCCCACCTGTCCTGCGTGTCTGATGTATTATGAGGAAAGCAAACCCTTTCCTTTTGCTTTTCAGCATAGATTGGATCCTCCTTCTAGTATTTTGCAGCTTCTTGCTGGACATCTAGGTTTGTACTCATCTGCATCAAATGTGTACCTTTAAGAGCCAAAGTAACTGGAAGAGGGGAATAAAGAATACACCTACTCCTTTTATTTTCTTTGCTTTCCATTCTCCACTTAAAAACAATCTTAAGGTCTTAACTACTAGCTGTGCTAGATCTGTGTACAACAGAAAGTGGGGTTTCATATTTCACAAAAATGTTATTTTTTAGGATATTGATAAAAGTAGCTTATGCAAATAAATAGCCACTGTGAATTCCTGGACTCTGTTGCCTCCCCTCCCCTAAATTCTTTCAGAAAAGGGAAATATTGAATATGCATATTTTTGTAATTTTTTTGAGATTAACTTCTTCTGTCAAAAAATACATTTCTTTGATGTTTCAATGTGGTTTATATACATTTTTAAAGAAAATAATTTTATATTTACTGGATTTCTGAAGAATAAAGTATGGAAGTGCATTATTTTCAAAAAAAAAAAAAAAGTAAAGAAGTGCCATTGATTTTATAGCTTGTTCTTACATTTTGGAAGATGAAGTAAAACTATTTTTGAAATCAGTAGTCTGTAGAATCATTTTTTCTAGCACGCATGGGGTACTGGCAGCCTGAAGAGCCCAGGTGGCCATTGGCCATGCTTTGGGTGGTCTTTTGAGCCTCGGAGTGTTCCATCCTCCTTCCATGCCCCCCCCCAACTGGTCAGGCATAAGTAAAGGAGGCTGGGACGCAGATCATTGGGAGGAAGAGGACTTTAGAACTTACCATGTCTTTGATGCTGAGATTTGGGTGGACAGAGGAGAGTGTATGCACATGTGCAACATGTGGCTGTACTGACTGCATGGCCTGTATGGACAAAAATGATGTCTGCTGCTGTTCTACAGATTTATGTAACAACTGTGCTCAGATCCAGAGTCATAATAGAAGCTCAGCTCAACTGTATGTCACAAATCCGGAAAAGTAACACCCAAGAGATCACCAGTTTGGTTAATGAGCACAGAATCAGGAAGCTGTTAAAAGAAAATAATTATTCCTTCAGAAAAAGGAACACTTACCCAAACAAAGAGATCAAAAAGGAGGGAAATTTACACAAAGAAAATGCAAGCAGAGAGTGAGAGATTCAGAAGAAGAAAGGGATAGGTAGGCAAGTGGGTGAGGAACAAACAAAAAAGGAAAGGGAAAAAAAAGAAAGGAAAAATCAAGATCAGCAGGGCAAGCATGTTTGAAATGCATCAGAAGGAAAAAAAAACTGCCTAGCCAGGAAATTGGAACTTTGGATGATGGGCAGTTAAATGAGTACTAAGAGATGGTAAGATGATTGCCGTTAATTTGTGTGTGTCTTTGTCTTTGCTACAGAAGATGTAGAATAGATATATACTCATGGACAAACACAGGAAGTGGCAAACATAACCAGTTTTCAGAAAGGGTTTGGAGAAGTGGAGATTCAGGAATTAGGTCCCTTCTGGCTCTGCAGTTCTAAGATGATGATGATGATGAGCATAACATATATTCTTTGTTATATTCAGTTATGAAAGATAATTTTTAAAATGAAGTGTGTAGAATGAGACACCTTTGGGGGGGGGAAAGACTTTCAAATAAAGTACACACATCTCTACAGTGTTTTAGAAGAAAAAAGGATATAATAAGAGATCTATACATTTATGTGTAGGAGAAAAGGGAGAAATGCATCCTTGCAGTGATCGAATTTCAGGTTCTAGCAATGAACCTAAAGGGAGGTTCAGGAAAGATGAAAGAATATACTTACTACTTGTTGAGCGTACCTCAAGATATAGAGGTAACTAATTTTAAAAGTTTTCAACTCTTGAGGGCTATGATGCCTACTGTATTTCCTTCCTCAGAAGATCTTCCTTGCTGTGAATACCAGTTCCTAGGGAATGTTAGCAAAGGAGGGCTAGTGGCCACGTGCTCTGTGGACTTCTTTTGGCATCCAGTTGTACAGAATACTGACTAGATAGGCCTTTGGTCTAATCCAGCAGGGTTTGGGCATTACAAAGATTTTTTTTCATGGACTAGATGAGCTCAGGATCCCTTCCAACGCCATATTCTAGGGATCGGCAGCTTGGCTGTGCACCCATATTTTAAAAATCCCTTATTATTTTTCTTTATGTAAAAAGGGCCCCCCTGTCGTGGCAACCAAGTATTAACCCCAAAAGATTAGAGGGAAATGTCGGGCTCCAAGGCTGTTGGTGCTGCCAAAAATCTTGCACAATTGCATCTAGCTTACAAGGAATATTTAAGAGTAATTTTCCAAAGTTTTGGGGTGGGTGGGTAGGATGCTGCTGCATTTGAGCCCACACTTTGACCATCTCTATCATATTTTGTGCTTGGATTTGGAAGTGCAACATCACAGAGATGGCCATCCAGACACTGAAGATATCTTCAGTGATGGAGGGCCCGTCTGTTCTCAAACAGTTCATAGTGTTAGGAAGTTTCCTCTCTTATTTAGGTCAAATCTGTTCCCTTACCATTTTTAGTCACAGCTTTGCTTTTTGCAGTAGCAAGGAATAAGTCATCACTATCTTCTATATGACAGCTATTTGAATATGTGACTGATCACATAATGATCCTATTAAGTTGACCTTTTTTAGAGAGATGGGGAGAATGCACTGTAATACCTTGCACAGAAAAGAGAGGGAGAGGGACTTTTGTGAATAACTTACTAGTAGAAGACAGCAACAGATTTTCCAGTTACCTGCTGAAGACCATGCTGCAGGCAGGAATCCCTCTATGAGCAGAAAGGACTTAGATGATCAAAACAACATGAAGCAGACTATGAAAAAGGCCAAGTCTAATGTTAACCCTCTAGAAATGAACTCTGGATAATGAACTGTTGATTGTGATTATGATTTAATTGAAGGTATAAGTAAGTGCGTAAAGGGCTTGAGGAAGTAGGATTGTTAAAATGGTGAAAACAGCTTATTATAGGCCCACTAGTTACCCAGAATGTTGTATGTTATTATTGTATTGCCAACCAATTTCATCTGCCTCGGAAAAGCAGTGTATGCCAGCTAATAATTTAATTATCTCACATTATTTTATTATGTTTACAATTCTCTTTTTGTCGACTCATTTACTGACTCCTTTTCTTTCTTAGTTGCACTATATTGCTCTTTTAGCCTTTTGTTTCTGTTCATGGGTTGTTGTTTTTTGCAAAGATACTGGAGTGGCTTGCCAGTTCCTGCTCCAGGTGGATTGCGTTTAGTCAGAACTATCCACTATGACCTGTCCTCCTTGGGTGTCCCTGCACGGCATAGCCCATAGCTTCTCTGAATTACTCAAGCCCCTTTGCCACAACAAGCCGGCAATCTGTGAAGGAGACTGCTGCCTTGTCAGCAAGGGACTGGAATGTTAAAGTAAGGAGTCAAGGGATAAAAGGAACAACAGGTATGTTTGGCCTTGGAGTTCAAAATGAAGCAGAGCACAGGCTAATAGTTTTGTTAAGAGAACAAGCTAGTCATCACAAACACTCTTTTCCAACAACACAAGAGGTGACTCTACACATGGCCATCACCAGATGGTCAATGCCGAGATCAGATTGATTATATTATCTGCAGCAAAGATGGAGAAGTTCTATACAATCAGCAAAATCAAGACCTGGAGCTGATTGTGGCTGTGATCATCAGCTTCTTATAGCAAAACTCAAGCTTAAACTGAAGAAAGTAGGAAAAATCACCAGGCTAGTCAAGTATAATCTAAACAAAATCCCTTATGAATACACAGTGGAAGTGAAGAGCAGATTTAAGGAACTTTAAGGTGGACAGAGTGCCTGAAGAGCTATGGATGGAGGCTCGTAACATTGTACAGGAAGCAACAACAAAAGCCACCCCAAAGAAAAGGAAATGCAAGAAAGCAAAGTGGCTGTCCAATGAGACCTTACAAATAGCATGTTTAATTGTTAAGTCGTGTCCAACTCTTCCTGACCCCATGGACCAGAGCACACCAGGCCCTCCTGTCTTCCACTGCCTCCCGGAATTGGGTCAAAGTCATGTTGGTAGTTCCAATGACACTGTCTAACCATCTCGTCCTCTGTCGTCCCCTTCTCCTCTTGCCTTCACACTTTCCCAACATGAGGGTCTTTTCCAGGGAGTCTTCTCTTCTCATGAGATGGCCAAAGTATTGGAGCCTCATCTTCAGGATCTGTCCTTCCAGTGAGCACTCGGGGTTGATTTCCTTCGAAATGAATAGATTTGTTCTCTTTGCAGTGCAGGGGACTCTCAAGAGTCTCCTCCAGCACCAGAGTTCAAAAGCATCAATTCTTTGGTGGTCAGCCTTATTTATGGTCTCACTTCCATTCATGGCTACTGGAAAAACCATAGCTTTGACTCTGCGGACCTTTGTTGGCAAGGTGATGCTTTTTAAGATGCTGTCTAGGTTTGTCATTGCATTAATTGCTTTGAATGTTTTTAAATGTTTTATTTCGATGCATTTTTTATGTTTTGAGTTTATTGTTTATTTGTATTTTATTATTTCTAATTTTTGTGATATTTATGTGCCGCAAACTGCCTGGAGTTGCCTCAGCCAGATGGGTGGTATAAATAAAGATATATATCTATATATATCTATATATCTTTTAAATCTCTTCTCCTGGCTGAGAGGGGGTATATTTCTATGGTTCTGCTTCCAAAGTGCTTCTCCGTGAATTGAGAAGATGCTGAGGAACATACCTGAATATTCCCATATGTAGCGTAGCTTATGTACCTGATGTGGTCAACAGAACTCTGCTTTGCAGAGAAGCTGCTTTCCATTTGCCCTGGGCTGCTTGCTGAAAAGATGTTTCACATTCTTCCTAGGAACCCAAGGCTCCCCCAAAATGCAGCTTGAAAATAACTGAGGTAGAAGACATGCAACACAATGATCATGTTGCATGCCAGCGGAGGTTTCAAATGTATTTTTAAACAGCGCCATTTAAAATAAACTACCTAGAAGCTATTCTATCTTCTATCTACGTATAGAGAGCCCTGCAGCAAAGTACACTCCATTGTGATTAAAACTAAGCTCTTTGGAAGTAGGTGGGTGTGTGGAGGAGGACACAAGATGGTCTTTGCATCTCATTTTTAATCATCCATTTCCAAGGAATAAAACAAATCTTTCTTGCTAGCAGATGGCAGAGGGAGTGTGTGTGGAATCCATTATGTCATGGGGGCGTTGGGATATCTTTTATTGCTTCTCTTTGCTAATGGCATGTTATGAAAACAAAAGGAGGAATTAAAGGGCAACCACATAAGGAAAAGTCCTATTTGGAAACTACGGGCTAGCTTTGTCCCACAGAGCTTAATAGAATTATTTCATATGAAAGGAAATGGTGCCACCCAACCCTGTCCATCATCACTCACAAGCAGAGCTTGGAAAAGCTACTCTTTGGACTACCATTTCCAGAATCCCCAGCCAGATGACCATGTTGGTTAAAGGAGTCTGGGAACTGAAAACCAAAACAGCAGCTTTCCCAAACTATGCCTGAAAGAAAATGAGTACACATCAGTGTACACAGGGCTGACTGAAGCCTTTAAGCATGTGTGTGTTACAAAATGTGCCCTCATGCAGTTTTGTGCTTTCTACGGGAGCCTTGTAAGTTCTTCCTATGTGCAGAGTGCTTGAAAACTTGAGCTTAAAAACAAACATTTTGCAAGAATGAAAAACAGATTTATACAACCTACATATGTAGTCCAGTTGTCTGGATAGCTCAGTTTTTTAGGTATTTGGCTGTGGAGCCAGAAGTTGGGAGTTTGATTCCCCACTGTGCCTCCTGGGAGTGGAGCCAGCTTGCGTGGCCTTGGGCAAGCAGCACAGTCCCAGGACGCCCCCAGAAGAAGGGAATGGTAAACCTCTTCTGAGATGTCTCAGCCTGAAAAACCTTGAAAAGGGCTGCCATAAGTCAGAATTGACTTAACAGCACATGATTATTATTTTTACATTTGTAGTGCAAATGAACCATGCCAATATGTGCAAGGTCTTTTGGAACAGGCATGTCTGTTGCTGGTCATGGGGGAGAGATGCAAAGAGCTGTCACTGGAATGGAAGTGACTGGCTTTTTATGTTTGCCACATGCTGTGTTTACAAATGGTCAACTTGTGGGTGCTCCAGATTTTGTTGGATTACAACGCCCGTCAGTCCCAACCAGCAGACTAATCATGAGGCATACAGGGAGTTGTAGGCTGAGGACAGCCATTGGTCATTCTAAGTTAGAAATTGGATTTTGTATACTGTATAGGAAAGCTGATATTCTCAAGCTGTGCAGGATATCCATTGCTAGTCATCTGTCACAGCATGGCATCATGCAGTAACGCTGCATTATTAACAGGGACAAGTGGTGTCTGCCTTCTCCAGCCAATGTCGTTTTTATTTAAACCTGGCTTCACAGATGAAAAAAACTCCACAGTACACTCCCTCATGCAACTGCTAACCTTTCTTTCACTTTAGGTGGTCTCTTTCCTCCCTCCTTCCCGCCACCATGGCATTCATTTAGTTTCACCAGTTTAAAGGGGGCATCTAGTTGTTTGCATATGGTAAAGCTGATTATCAGTGGATCCAGTTGAGGCATTGGGTGACAGAAATCAGATTGGGAGACTAGGTCTAATGATGTAGAAAATGGTAACAATCTTTAGTCTAGTTTTAAAATGCTCAATGTGTTTTGGTGCACAGCCTTCTTCAGGAGGTATGTACAAAAACAGAAATTAATTATTTGTAAACAGGCTCTGGCCAACCATGACAGTCTGTAACTAATGCTCATTTTTGTATTCATACAAGACAGTATTATAACAATGAATATACGTTCAGTTTTTCATGTGAATTCTCTGCAGCATAATCTCTGTATTTCTGGTAGTGTGAATCTATAACAACATACATGACACATACTAAGATTGTAGAACTGAAACTTCACTAGCTCATTTGGCCTGCACCAGCCCAAAATACTCAAAATTACAAGAAGAGTGAGATGTACTTATCAACTAGCAGTTGAGTCAAGGACATTTGGATAATGCCAGATTTCTCTGTCTACAAGACTATGGAGGCAGTGTTATAGCCATAGCCCCAGAAGTGGCTAACCGATATGTGCAGTCTTTTGAAGAAAACATATGTTCTGGAAATAACCCCTTTGGAGATAATTTAGTTAAATGGTTCAGATGCATTGATGACATTTTCATTATTTGGAGAGGCTCTGAAACAATTTTTTGGATGGATTAATTCTTTGGATAACAACATTAAATTGGATACTAAATATGAATATGATGAAATACTTTTCCTAGATCTTACTACTAAAAAAAGAATCAGGGAAACTATACACTAAGGTACACAGAAAACCCACAGATTATAACACTTATCTGAGGTTTGACAGTTCTCACCCTAGACAACTTCAGCAGAATCTGCCGTATAGACAATTTTTAAGAATGAAAAGAAATTGCATTAAAAAGGAAGATTTTGAGCAAGAATCCCTAATGCAGAAATATCAGCTAAGAGACAGTACCCACATCAGGTTATAAACAACAGCCTTGTCAAGACCACTAACACCAAATGCAGCAGTCTTTTTTTAAAGTAAAAGTCTGTAACCGTGTCAACTGTGCTTTAACATATGATCATGTTACCAATAAACTGCAGGACTGTATAAAGAGACACTGGCTTGTTTGTTTGTTTGTTTGTTTATTTAACTTACCATATTTTTCAGTTTATAACACACACCCATTTATGACCCAACCCCACATTTTCTATCCCAAAAATTAAGAAAACTTAACTTTGAGGATTCAGCCACAGAACATTGGACATTTTGTCTCTGTTGAATCTTGAGTCTACAGGCTCTACCTCCAAAGAGGCGTGTTCCAACTGGTTTGTTCAGGATAAGGTGACGTCAGTTCCATAAGGCTCATGATTGGAGGAAGCTAAGTCTCCTGACTGTAGGAAACTAAGCCTCCTGGCTGCAGGAAGCCTGTTTACAGAGGGAAGGTATGTGCAGTTTTGTTTTCTCCTCAGCTATCTCAGCTTACTTCTGTGTAAAAGACACCCCTCAATTTCTAGGGTAATAATTTTAGGAAAAATAGCATCTTATAGATGGAAAAATACGGTATATGCCACCCACACTACCCAAAGGTCTATGGGCAGTTTACAACAATTTGAATTCAATAAAAAGATAAAAACAATTAAAATACAATTAAAAATGCAATGCTCTAAAAACTGCCATCAGGACGCACAGTTTGATGACCTGCTGAGGGAGGCCGACAGGGGCAAAATGTCTCTACTGGTCCTTCGCGATATCTCAGCCACCTTTGATACAGTTGACCACTGTATTCTCCTGGGGAGGCTCTCCGAGTCGGGAATCAGTGGCCTGGCTCCATTCCTTCTTGGAGGAGCGTCCCCAGAGAGTGCAGATTGGACAGAGTTTCTCGGCCCCGTAGAGCCTCAATTGTGGGGTTTTGCAGGGCTCGATTATTTCTCCAGTGCTGTTTAACATCTGTATGAGGCTGCTGGAAGGGGTCATCAGGGGATGTGGGGCTCTGTGTCATCAGTATGCTGATGATACTCAGCTCTACATCTCTTTTTTCACAACAACAGTGGATGCTGTTTCGTCCCTTGAGTGTTGCTTGGAGGCTGTTCAGCAATGGATGCAGGTGAATGGACTGAGGCTGAATCCGGGCAAGATGGAGGTCCTTCAGGTGGGTGTCCCAGACATCAGTGGTCTGGTAAACTCACTCTCTTTTGGGGTGTGTGTGTGACTCTTACCACCAAGAGTGAGGTTCGCAGTTTGGGTGTACATCTGGACCCGGTGCTCACCATGGAGACCCAGGTATCATCAGTGGTCCATTCTGCACATTTCCACCTTCGGTGGATTCCCAGCTATGTCCCTATCTTGATGTGGAGGTGCTCACCACTTTGGTCCATGCGCTCGTAGTCTCAAGATTAGACTATGTAACGCGCTCTATGTGTGGCTGCCTTTGAGACTGATGCGGAAACTTCAGATGGTGCAAAATGCAGCAACCAGACTTCTTACAGGGGTGAAAGGATACCAACATATTCCCCCCACACTGGCTGCCTTGCATTGGTTGCTCATTTGCTTCCGTGTTAATTTCAAAGTTCTTACAATGACATATAAAGCCGTAAATGGTTTAGGACCTGGATATCTGGCAGAGTGCCTTCTCCCACCCAGTTCTGCCAGAGTTACTCGTTCCAGCCAGGCTGGGCAGCTGTAGGGCCTAATGCCAAGGGTGGTCCAGAAGGAGAGAACAAGGAACAGGGCCTTCTCAGCAGTGGCCCCTCACCTTTGGAACAACTTGCCAGTGGAGATCCGCCTGGCTCCCTCTCTGGATGTTTTCAGAAATAAACTTAAAACCTGGCTATTTGGGCAGGCTTTCCCTCCTGCCATATTTTAATTTCTTACACTTCACCATCTTGGATATATAATATATGTTTTTGGTTTTATTGTTTTTAAATTTGTAAACTGCCCATAGTAGACCTTGGGTCAAGATGGGCAGGACAGAAATCTAATAACTAACTAACTAACTAACTAACTAACTAACTAACTAACTAACTAACTAACTAACTAACCAACCAACCAACCAACCAACCAACCAACCAACCAACCAACCAACCAACCAACCAACCAACCAACCAACCAACCAACCAGCCAGCCAGCCAGCCAGCCAGCCAGCCAGCCAGCCAGCCAGCCAGCCAGCCAGCCAGCCAGCCAGCCAGCCAGCCAGCCAGCCAGCCAGCCAGCCAGCCAGCCAGCCAGCCCGCCCGCCAGCCAGCCCGCCAGCCAGCCAGATAGGCAGGCAGGCAGGCAGGCAGGCAGATAGGCAGGCAGCCAGACAGGCAGGCAGGCAGGCAGATAGGCAGCCAGATAGGCAGGCAGGCAGCCAGATAGGCAGGCAGGCAGCCAGATAGGCAGGCAGGCAGCCAGATAGGCAGCCAGATAGGCAGGCAGGCAGGCAGGCAGGCAGGCAGGCAGGCAGATAGATAGATAGATATTATTTCAATTAAAATCTTGTCTGTCTCCCCGCAAAGGTCATCGTACAGGGCAACCAAGGCAGTCGACATACCAAAGTCTGGCCTGAAACCCAACTGAAATGGATCCAGAAAATCAGTTTCATCCAGCATCACCTGGAATTGCCTGGCCACAACCCGCTCCATCATCTTGCCCAAACAAGGGAGGTTCACCACTGGTTGGTTGTTAACCATCAGACCTGGGTCCAGGTTAGGTTTTTTAAGGAGTAGCTGAATTACTACCTCTTTCAAGGCAGTAGGGACCACTCCCTCTCTCAAAGAGGCATTCACAGCCTCCTGGACCCAGGTGCGAACCCCCTTGGCAGATCTTCCAATTAGCCAAGATGGGCAAGGGTCAAATGGAGTGGTGGTAGAATGGACAGATCCAAGCACCCTGTCCACATCCTCAGGTCTCAACAATTGAAACTCATCTATTAATACTTGATCTAAGCACGGCACACTGGACACATCCTTTGATTCTGCACTAATGGTGGAATCCAAAACATTGTGAATCTGAGCTATTTTCCCCTCAAAATGAATGGCAAACTCATAATAGCGAGCTGATGAGCAGACTGGGACCTCCACTGGATTTCCTGGTTGAAGAAGATCCTTGACCACCTGGATGACATTCTGAGGAGGCAATATGGATAGTGAAATATTGCCATTTCACCAGTCGTATTGCCATGAAATAGGCCTGATAATGCACTCTAAGTCGTGTGCGATCCCAGCGGGATTTCCTCCACCTGCGCTCCACCCATCTATCCTCTCGCTTCATCGCCCACAGTTCAAAAGTATACCAAGGAGCTGTCTGGGCTCTGTGTGCAAGGAGAGGGCACTTAGGCCTAATCGTGTCAACCACTCTGGTCATCTCCCTATTCCATAGGATGACCTGAGCTTCAACAGGAGCACCGACCACATCAGACGTATAATCCCACAGAGTATTCAGGAAACCATTTGGATCCATTAGTCTCTGAGGGTGGATCATCTTAATAGATCCCCCACCCTTGCGAAGGAGAGAAGTTAATACAGAACGTCCCTACCTACAAATGATTTGAGTTAAGAACAGCTCCGTTTGCAAAAAGTTGCTTCGACTTGAGAACGGAGCCTCGACTTAAGAACCAAAAAAAAGGGAAAAAAATTTCCTGCCCTTTTTTTTACCTAAGTTCACCTTAGGTCAAAAGAAGAAGTGGTAGATACGGATTAACCGGCTTTGCATTAGTTCCTATGGGAACTAATGCTTCTTCGACTTAAGAAAAGCACCTCAACTTAAGAATGAAAAACAGCAGATACGGATTAAATGGTTTTCAATGCATTCCTATGGAAAATGGTGCTTTAACTTAAGAATGTTTCGACTTAACAACGCAGTCCCAATATGGATTAAGTTCTTAAGTTGAGGTACCACCGTAGACTAAACTTGACCAGGAAGTAGTCTGACCATGATAATGGAGTCACAACCAGCCCCTCCACATCCAAACCACCATCTTTCAGTCTTGTTGAGAAAACCAGGCCCAAAGTATGGCCCTTCTCATGTGTCGGGCCAATGACACATTGAGACAGCCCTATGGTTGTCATGGTGGCCATGAAGTCTGGAGCCACCCCAGTCAAGGTAGCCTCAGCATGGATGTTGAGGTCCCCCAGCACCAATAGCCTGGGAGTCCTCAACACCAGGTCCGAGATTACCTCCATCAGCTCGGGCAGGGAGACTGTTGGTACGCAGCAAGGTGGGTAGTACACCAACAGAATCAACCAATCTGTCTTGTAGGCCCAACACACAACACAGGCCCTCAAGACCTCCTCTCAAAGTGATAGGAAGCCTGGTCAAGGAGATAGAACTCCTATAGACTATAGCAACTCCCTCTCCCCGCCCCTCCGAGCGACATTGGTGCTGGACCGAGTACCCAGGCAGACACAGCTGGGAGAGGGGAAACCACCCTCCTCTCCCACCCAGGTCTCAGTAGTACACAGTCAGCACCCCCATCCAGAATTACATCATGGATGAGGGCAATCTTATTTTGTACGGACCTGGCATTCATCAACAGCACAGTATGGCTCGAGGGTTTGCTGATATAATCACCTGATACCATCTGGTTGGGGGCAGGACTAGAAGAGGGGATAGATGTAAGATATTTAACCTCTCTTCCCCTACATGGGCATGTTCTGTCCCCACTGCCATTCCTTCCCCTTCCCAGCACAACCTCAATGGCTGTCCCCTCCAACACCCTCCCCCCTTCCTGTTCCCTCAGATCCACTGTGGGTCTGTACTTACTCAACCTGATGGCAACTGACAACCCCATCACAATAAAACCCCTTCTAAAGCCCCTTCTCCCTGAGCCAGGTGGCTGGTGTTGAGGAGGGGGTAGAGCAGCCAGAAGAAGCAAGGGCCCAGTCCTGCAAGGCAGTGGTAGTCGAAGCCAAGCTCCCCCAGGAAGGCTGGCAGCTGGCAGGAGCACAGCCACACTGTCTCCCACCCAGTGCCTGTGGAGCTGCAGATGATGGTGACTCCCCCGATGGCAGGAATATTCTAGACAGAATAGAAGGTTTTCAAGAAAGATTACAGATCTCCTTCAGAAGAACAGAAAATTTAGGAGATATTTTAGTTTGGAGTGAGTTTAGAGATTGATTACCACCACAAACTAACTTTTTGCCTACTTCTTTCCCTCTCACAGGATATCATCCTTGTAGCTATTGCATTTACTGTAAAAACACATGTCATATGAGAGAATTCAAAGATCAACAAAGTGGCAAGAGAGATGTTTTAAATAAGTTAACTACAGTACCTGAAACACTAAGGGAGTGATTTATGCTATTAGGTGGCCTTGCAAAAAATTATATATAGGTAAGATCTCCAGACTCCTCAAGTTATTTATAGGAGAACATTTGAGCAGCCTGAGAAATAAAAGACTGGGTAGCCCTTTTGTTAGTCATTTTATGGAATTCAACCACAGTCCCTGTGAAATATCAGAAACCCTTGCTTAGAAAATAAATTGACTGGATTCTGGAAGTTAACAATGTAGCTGCTTATGGACATAATGAAGAATTAGTTTTTCTGCCTTTGCTGTAGAGAATTCACATGAAAAACTAAATGTATATTCATTGTTATAATACTGTCTGTATGAATACAAAAATGAGCATTAGTTACAGACAGTTATAGTTGTCCAGAGCCTGTTGTTTATAAATAGTTTATTTCTGTTTTTATACATGCCTCCTGAAGAAGGCTGTGAGCCGATACACATTGAGCATTTTTAAACTAGAATAAGGACTGTTACCATTTTCTATATCCTGAGACCTCGTCTCCCATTCTGACTTCTGGCATCATTGGATGTACCAGTTCCATGTGTTTTGCTTGAGGCTTTGGGTGAACCAATTTCATGATAACAGCAATCCAGTTATGTAGGTTGGGAAAACTGTGGTATTTGTCCAAATGTTTCTGTTTCTGTTCCAAATCTTGTATTTCTAAGCTCTCCCCATTTTTGTAATCTTTCAAAACACACACAAACAAAAGTGACTCAAGAAGTATCCACTTTTAGACATAACCTACCCACTAATTTGAGAAATGAGTAGTAGCCATACAAATTACTGTATTTCTAGCTCATACCATTTTAGAAATCTGCTTTTCCATCACCAGGTCCACTCTGATTTTGAGATATAAAGCCAATAATATCTTCAAGACAAGCAAACCCTTATAAAGTGTACTGAAAATTAGCACAAACATTTTTAGTGTATCAAAAGCAGCAGTGTGACCATAACAAAGAATAGATTAGAATTGTCTGTGATGGTAAAAATTGTTTTCATCTCCCATCTGAAAGCCAACAATGATGTCAAGTAGTGTTCCCAAGCCATAAAAGCAGTTATCAAGAAGGGCAATAATGAAGCTACATTAGCTTAGCACCTTGTAAATTTGTCTCTGTATATCATAAATGGCAGCTTGTCTAAAAAAAAGTTAAAGCAAAAACATGTGTTAAAATACACTAAAACTATCTCTCATGCCTTATTCTTTCTTATCTTCCCCCACCATCTACTTTTTCTTTGCTTCTATCATGCTTGCCCTAATTTCTGCCTTCTCATTGAATTCAGTCTGATTGATATGCAGACTGGATGAGCCCTCTGAGCAGAATTTGCTCAGCAAATTCTTACTGAAGGCTGAAACTGTTCTGCAGAAAATGTTACATAAGGTCTCATGAGGAAAACAACCCCACAAGTTATTTATTCTAAATATTTTCCTTCACTTACACAATCTGTGCACATGTATTTGGTCTCAATGAAGCCTCATAATGTTGCTGTCACACTTATTTGTGGTTTGTTGTTTATCTATGTGTCTGACACATTTATTTGTTTGCTTGTTCGTTTATTCACTTATTGACTGATAGTCGTCTTTTCCACCACAGGGTCTGTAAAGCAGCTGGTGATGTGTTCAAGAACGTGATGCTGCTTGGTTACAAAATAATCATGTCAAAGCCATTTTGCTCACTACAAGTAAAAAGGAAAAGCAGATTCATCATTGGTTTCTACTCTGTTATGTGAAGAGGGAATTGGGCATTTGTCATCATCAAAACATACATTTCCCTGTGGAGGGATGTGTACAGCAGCCAAATGCCAAGGAGACTCAAAGAGCCTGAATCTTCTAAGAAATGTACCTTGTCATGCAGGGGTGAGAAAAGCTACAAGAACATCTCCAGAAATGCTGTCTTGAAAATGCTGGGTTAAAAGGTACAGGAATTGATTACCCAAGGAAAGTGGGCGAGTTCTGGTATCACAGGCTACAGTATTTGGGAAAATATATCAAAAAGTGATGGGGAAATGGGTGGCCCTTCAAATTTTAGACTAACATTCTATCATTTTTGAGATTGTATCCCAGAACAGCTTTTCCCACTCTTTTGTTGACTATGAAGGCTACTTCATTTCTTCTACGGGATTCTTGCCCACAATAGTAGATATGATAATCGTCTAATTGAATTTGCCCATTCCTGTCCATTTAGTTCACTGACACCCAGGATGTCAATGTTTATTCTTGCCATCTCCTTTTTGACCACATCCAGCTTACCAAGGTTCATAGATTTTACATTCCAGGTTCCTATGCAGTATTTTTCTTTGCAGCATCGGACTATATTTTACTTCCAGGCACGTCCACAGCTGAGCATCCTTTCGGCTTGGGCCCAAGGACGCTCATTAGCTCTGGAACTACTTGTACTTGTCCTCTGCTCTTCCTCAGTAGCATGTTGGACACCTTCTGACCTGAGGTGGAAGATGACCATGCTCATCTTCCAGCATCATATTTTTTTACCCTTTTGTTTCTGTCCATGGAGTCTTCTTGGCAAAGATACTGGAGTGGCTTGCCAGTTTCTGCTCCAGGTGAATCGTGTTTAGTCAGAACTCTCCACTATGACCTGTCCATCTTGGGTGTCCCTGCACGGCATAGCCCATAGCTTCTCTGAATTACTCAATCCCCTTCGCCACAACAAGGCAACAATCCATGAAGGGGGAGAACAAAATTACAATATAGTAAATACAATTAAAAGTGTAAAAATAGTCTAAATAGTCATGTTTTTAATAGGTTTTTGAATGTGCCCAGTGAAGGGGCTAGGTGAACTTCTGGCGGAAGACAGTTCCACACTTGTGAGGCTACCACTGAGAAGGCCTGATTTCTAGTACTGTAGTTGTTTTACGGGCCTCTCTCGGGGTCAGAACTCTCAGCTGCTGTGCCTGCGATGATCTTACACATTATCCACTGTCTACAAATAAGTACGCAACAGATAATGTCCAACAGTTACTGTTTGCATAACTCTATTGTAAAATCCCATTAGGATTTTAGCCAATATCTGCTGTTTTCTTAAACATTGTCTTCTCTGGAGTGGTCTTATAGACTGCCTAGAGTGGTCTTATAGACCAGATGGGCGGAGTACAAATCAAATCAAATCAAATCAAATCAAATCAAATCAATCAATCAATCAATCAATCAATCAATCAATCAATCAATCCAACCAACCAACCAACCAACCAACCAACCAACCAACCAACCAACCAACCAACCAACCAACCAACCAATCTTTGTGCTGAGCAGCTGGCATAGACCACAAAGCTTCATGCCATTATAATGTCATGGTGAGGTTATATCCCATCCTAATTTGATAGTCAGAGAAGAAAATGCCATATTTCCATTTTAAGTATCACAAATCTCCTATCTCACTTGCCATATAGCTAAACTGATCAGTCCCTCTTTCAATTGGATATAGGAGAGGGAAAAAGACTGTGTTATAATGAAAATACTAATTCAGACTTAGGTAAAGGCAAAGGTAAAGCTTACCCTTGACATTTAGCCCAGTCATGTCTGACTCTAGGGCACGGTGCTCATCCCCGTCTCCAAGCCGTAGAGCCAGCATTTGTCTATAGACAGTTTCCGTGGTCAGTACTAGACACGGAACGCCGTTACCTTCCCACTGTGGTGGTACCTATTTATCTACTCACATTTACATGCTTTCAAACTGCTAGGTTGGCAGGAGCTGGGACAAGTGACGGGAGCTCACTCCGTCACATGGATTCGATCTTACAACTGCTGGTCTTCTGACCTCGCAGCACAGAGGCTTCTGCAGTTTAACCTGCAGCGCCACCACGTCCCTTCAGTTCAGACTTAACTTTAATTCAGACTTAAATAAGCACCAAAAAAGGACTTCATGATCTCTGCCTTTTTGCAGAACTACTGTTGCAATTGCATAGTTAACAAACTAGCAATTTCTCTGTGTGACTTTCAAAGTAGTTCAATGCTAAGAGATGCTATGTTTGAACAAGCTAGCTGGTGCCAAAATATACAAAAATGTTTCAAGAGCATTGCAGAGAGAGCCCTTTCATTTAGCTTTTCAAAATAAACATGTATAGTTGAGGAAAAAAATCACATACATTCTATGTTTTTATTTAAAAGGTCTTTTTATACACATAGCATTTCTTGACCACATTTAAATTAATTTTAATTTTCTTAAGTTTCCATACTGTTTGAATATAGAATATATTAACAGGAAAGACTTTTGATTAAAGTAATTTTGGCTTAATGTCTGTCAACAAATCAGGAGTCATGAGGTAGGAGACTATCCATAGGGCATTATAGACAAAGCAGATATGTTGCCATGGTAGCAAAGGAAGAGTTCCCCCAGCTCCTGGCCTAATGACGAATCCTCAATGGTGGAATGGTAGACAGGAATTAGAAATCTTATCCTTAAATCTTATCCCACAGTTCCTTCATATCTTCCTTCTACAACAACGCTGATCTGGATTTGGTTGAGCTTTCTAAGGGACAGGGGGAAATTATTAAATTATAAAAGTTAATAATTTCGATCATGGAATAATTATTTTGAGAACATCTTTCTCTTGCTCCTCTATTAGTGGCAAACTTTAATTTGACCAAACTCCAGGAGTCAGTGGAAGACAGGAGGGCCTGGTGTGCTCTGGTCCATGGGGTCACGAAGAGTCCGACATGACTTAACAACTAAACAACAAAAACTTTTAAGTTAGTTATTTTTAATTGGTTAATCATTTGGTTTAAGAACTATTGGTTGTATTTTAAATTAAAGCAATATAATACAATAGCTAACATTTTAAAAAGACACCCATGGGGAGAAAGACAGCATATTAAACAAACAAACAAACAAATATATAAAATGGCTGAAATGCTGTTACATAAGTTTATGCCTGCACAAGCTCTTGACATAATCAGTCATAGGCTTTTATCCCTTATTTAAAGCTTTGTATTCCCCCATTCCATCAGATTCTAATGCTCCCTAGAGATCTCTTTTGTCCTGGGGAATCCTTTGGGGGCTTCAGGATGGGACAGGGAGCTTTAATATGTGAAAATTGCCACTGGTGGTCCCAATTTTGGATATTACATCTCCTCCACATTTTATGGTTCCTAAAGATTTCCCTGAAGCTCCTAAATACTGCCAACTGGATATTTTGAATCTGTCACAGCTGGAATATTTTAGATAATCTTTTCCATTTCATTTTTTTTGTTTGAATGTGATTTTCCTAGTATTGATTTTAAAAGTTGCCATTTTAAAAAAAATAGTTATGTGATTAACTTTATTAGAGTGCCTAATTAAAAATGGATGGCATTTGAACGAGCTGATTGACTAATTATCCACATGCCTCAAACATTAATACAAAAAAGGTCCCTGAATTTGTTGATATATCTTGAACGGAATCTTAATAAATAAAGCAGAAGTGTTCCCTCTTAGAATAACATACTGTTTCTACTTCCTGCCTACCCATAGTATATTAGATTTGGGGCAACTACATGGGTTAGCTTCCTTTGGAAAGAATTCCTTCACCTTTGGTGGGGAAAATGCTGTTTACAAATGCAGATTGTGTCATGTTTATTCAAAATTAACAACAGCGAATTAGTACTGTACTCCCAAGAGGCATTGCTCCTGAAGCAGCAACTTACCTGCTGGCTCATACTGTCATATGCCAGAGTGAAGCAGTTGCCTCAAATAGCAGATGCTGGGGGCAGCCACACAAACCCCTGGCCATTTCTCCAGGGAGCCCCTTTTGTCTGTTAGAGCAGTGGTCCCCAACCTTGGGCCTCCAGATGTTCTTGGACTTCAACTTCCAAAAATCCTGGCCAGCAGAGGTGGTGGTGAAGCATTCTGGGAGGTGTAGTCCAAGAACATCTGGAGGCCCAAGGTTGGGGACCACTGTGTTAGAGGACAGAACTGCGTCTACACCACATAGACTCCCCTGCAGACCCCAGGTGTGCTGTGTGCTGGATGGTGCTATCCCATCACAATTAAAGTACAATTTTATTGCCTGTCCATTCAGTTTCTCTATGTAGAGTGATGGGATGGGGCCATCTTCTCCTTTGCCCCTGGTATCAAAATGTCTTGGACCAGCCAGAACTGCTTATCTAATCTAAATTCAAAATACTTTTGAAGTCTCTTGTCCTGGCTAACCTGCCATATTTACACCTGAACGTAACTATGAGGTTATATCCAAATGGCTGAAGTAGTTAATATGCATTCATTGACAGGGCAAAATGTTGCTGATGGTTTAACATGGTGTACAATAGGAAAGCTCGGTCAATAGCAGCATGATTGTGCATATGTTGCTATTTGGATGGTGTAACACGATGGCTTGGGGGCCAAATTTAGCTACCCTGTAACCCCAGTCTGAGCCTCTGGGCTTTCTCACATGTCTCCTCCCCATTTTAGTTCTTTCTTAATTTTTGCACAAATTTCTTCCATTCTAAGGGATGGAAATGTCTGAGGTTGGATGTCACATTAGACCATAGCAACAAAACAAAACAACAAAGATCTTGTTGCACCTCAAAGACTAGTGCTTGATGTCAGCTTTTGTGGATTACAGCCCACTTCATCACATTCAAGAGCTAAAATGACTCTCCTAAAACCTTGTCAGTGGTACTGAGACATTAAGTTAAAATATGCTCTTATTACAAATCCCACCTTTAGGCCTTCGCAATTGGAAGACACCCCCGCCAAACTTCTCGAAATTGAATTCCACTGGCAGGGGAAAGTGCTTCTCTACCCTTATATTAGAAGAAAGTGTACAGTATATACAGTATGGGGGAGAGCTTGTGATTGCACCCACTCAGCACTGTGTTTTGGTTAAATACTGTATGTACATATGCATAAGCATAAATCATGAGCATATGTACAGTACATCCTTTTGCAGGCTCACTGAACATGCATTTGGAACCTGTGCTTGTATGTGTATAGGCCACATGAAGACATAAGACTAAGACTAATACCTGAATGTCAAATACATGAAGTAGTTTAGAATCTGTCATCCCAATTGTGGTTCCCTGTGCATACAACCACACACAAAAAAGCTGCCTTGTAATTTCAATGTCATGCAAGCAAGCAATAAAAAAAGCAATTATTTATGTTTTAGAAATGCAATACACCTCCCTTTCTCCTGCAACACATATACCAACATTGTGCTCCTACCTCTGAAGTGACATTGCTGCCCAGACAAACTATCCTTATGTAAAACTGAATACTTTGTATACCTATAATGGGCAAAGGGGAAATAGGGCAGGTACTATTACTAGTTGTGTAGAAAAGGGAATGTCAGCAGATGACAAGCTACAGTGGCTGAAATCCCTTCTTCTACACCAGTGGCTCTGGTCACCCAGATATTCTTGGATTGCAATTCCCAGAAGACTTCACCACCAGCTGTGCTGGCTGGTGGTTTCTGGGAGTTGCAGTCCAAGAACACCTGGGTTACTCAAGGCTGAGAACCACTGTTCTACACTAACCAACGCCAAAATTTTCAAAATTTTCCTATTTTACGATAAAACTCTCTGGACAAGTGATAAGATATAGGTTTAAACATCAAGGCAATGTCAATGGTATACATGCTGTGAAAGAGAAAGAACTTCACTTGAAATGCACGAAACAGCTTTGAGAGATGTTTTTCCCCCACCATGGCAGGCAATGTGTGTCCTTCCAGATGCTGAATGATAATTCCCATCCATCCTAAACTGTATAGACAGTGATGAAGGACAATGGCAACTATACTCAGATAACATTTGGAGAGCTGCAAGTTGCCCACCCCATGCCTTATGATCTCAGGCTGCTCAGGCTTCTCTTCAGCTGCTATTTACATAACAGAAACTGCAAATACCCAGTTTCCCTGAAAATAAGAAAGGGTCTTATATTAATTTTTGCTCCAAAAATGCATTAGGGCTTATTTTCAGGGGAGGTTTTATTTGCAACCTACAACAATCTACATTAATTCAAATACAGTCATGTCATCTTCTGGTTGGTTGTTGTGGGTTTTTCGGGCTCTTTGGCCATGTTCTGAAGGTTGTTCTTCCTGATGTTTCACCAGTCTGTGTGGCCGGCATCTTCAGAGGACAGCACTCTGTGCTCTGGTGTAGTTCACTACACCAAGCCAACTACACCAGAGTGCAGGGTGCTGTCCTCTGAAGATGCCGGCCACAGCGACTGGGAAGAACAACCTTCAGACCACGGCCAAAGAGCCCGAAAAACCCACAACAGCCATCAGATCCGGGCCATGAAAGCCTTCGCGGATACATATTCTGGTTGCTGCAAAATGGGGGAAGGCAGGATTTCACTTAACTAGGGCTTATTTTTGGGGTAGGGCTTATATTATGAGCATCCTGAAAAATCCTACTAGGGCTTATTTTTGGGGAAACAGGGTATTAATTACATTCACACAATTAATGTCACATCTTGTTTGCCTCTAAGACTGAAAACAGTCCCAGTGCAAATGTTTAGTCCCTTGATGCTGGCAATGCTACTGATGAGCAACACAACAATAATGGAGCATTTGTACTGCTATATAATTACTCCCTTCCCAAAGATGAAATAAAACATATATAATTGCATCATGTTCCAAATCTGAGATCTGTTTGCCATGTCAGAAGGAGGAAGTCATATTTTTTCAATGTGATATAATTTTCAGCATAATGATACAAATTGCTCTTTGTTATATAACATGCATTGCAAATTAACATTGTTTTCCTGCTTTCCCTTCTATTCCCCTGCCACCCAACACACCACTGAATATAGTCCCAAAGGGCTATTTTGGAGGACTGGTAAAACTGGTTCTTGTTCAGCATTTTTAAAGGTTTCGTTTTCTGCAGATAACAACAACAATAAAAACAGTGGTGAAATGAAGCCTAATGTTCCACATTGAAAGGGATTCAAGCAGCAAGAACCCAAATGTTATTTATGTGCCTGGGGTAGAGAAAGGCCTGAGAAACTGTCTTTGTGACTCTCTTTTTGGATAACATTGCTGTATCAAACAGGATGCCCTTTAGATAACTGCATCTGCAGAATTTACTTTTCCCTTGGTTATCCCTAAATTTAGAAAAGAGGTTAATGTGAGCTCATGTGCAGTGAAGTAAACACAACTTCACCCCTTCAGCCTTGTCATGCATTTTTCTTTCTGATGCAGATGAAAGCTGGCACTTCCAACTGTTCACTTCGCTGTCCAAGGTTAATCGGGATGTTCACACCATATCGGTGTTAAGTGTGAGTGTTTTTCTTAGCATTCACATAGTCTCTTCGATGACAAGATGAAGAAAACTGTGCAGCAGACCAGGTCAACAAACAGCTCAGCCTGCCTGCTCCACGCCTTTGGTCCCTTTCCTATGCAGTGGAAGAGATTTGTCACTCAGAATTGCAGGCCTAAGTCCAACATAAGGCTGGCAGAGTGAAAACTGTTGTTAGTGCAGTGGCACTGGATTACATTGTGTGACAAGGAGTTGGGCAAGCAGTAACATGGAGTTCACACCTAGGTGCATATCCAGTTGTGAAAAATATGTATGCAATTGCTTGAGCATGTGTCTTGGATGGCACTTGTGTGATCAGTTTGCAAAAGTCACCACCACTAGTTGAAAGGGTCTTGTGCAGTTGCAGCGACATCACTGGGATGGGCTTCTTTCTTACTCCAAGGAACTCAAGGTAGTGTACATGGCACTCTACTTGCACAACAGTAATGTCAGGGAGACTGTACAGATCAAGTCAGGCCTGACCATTTGGCAAGTTGGGGAGGCGGCCGTACGTGGTGGATGCTGATGCTACTGAAGGAAGCAGTTCTGCGCTATTCGAGAGCACAGAAAGTGTGGCCCCCCAGCTTACATTGTATCTCCTAAGCAACCTTGCTGTGGTCAGACGTGGTGGGGACTGTGTCACATCAGTAATGTTCTACTATCTTCTGTAATAGAATGGAGGGGGACTCTATCTTATCTATCAGTTCAGGGAGCAAAATGTCTGAGGCTTAGCCTAGATGGAGTGATAATGACTGAATCCGTAAGACTCTGGATTAATTAAGTTAGTCTCAGGAACAAGTACAGATGTTAAATTCTAAGGCTTGAGTCTGGATTTTGCATCTGAATGCTTGCCGAGCTTTCATTGCTTATCCCAGAACATGATTCTTGACAGAAGCCAGTATAGTGTTGGGCAATGACTCAACATAGAGTTGGGCAATGACTCAAGATAGCTGGGTTCAAATCCCTACTTGGCCATGGAAACTCGCTGGAGGAGGACACTGATAAAACCAGTCCTTAATAATCTCATACATCTGGAACACCCTATCAGAGTCACCATGAGTTGGATGTGACTTGACAGGACTGAATACACACAATGTAGAAGATTCAGGTTGGCTAAAGCTCATGGGAGTTGTAGTCTAGCAATATACTGCTATATTTCCTACTTGTGGCTTAACATTCTGCTTGGGGGGTTTCTCTTTTGTCCTTGCTCTAGTTATTTACTGTTCATGCACATGTTTATACCTTATTAAAGAATAAAAACTTCCCCATTATTTATTTGGATATAAATCTTTTGCTATCCTTTCCCTGCCATTATACTGCCAAAGAGCGGGAAAGAGCCTATGGAAAGATCCTTATGTAACATTTTTAAAATGAAAGATTATTGAGTTTGATCGCTTGCACGTTTATTTGCCATTAATTCTTGCTTGCTAACTTCTTCTGCAAACCTTCGCTTTGGCAATAAGATTTGTGAAGTTATTTTGCAGATGTCCATGTCAGCAGAAAACAAGCTAGGAACCAGGCAAGTGAGAATCTGTAAGAACAGATATGTCATTTCATCTATTTCCTTCTTCCCCTAAGGGGTTTCCCTTGACTCTCCTTTTTACCCTCCCAATGTTGATATTACTAATGGGCAAAAAGCAGTGTACAGCTACAGTTGGGAGCTATAATTAAAAGACAAATCTGAAATAATCAGGGATTAATTCAGCTATTCCTTTCCGTAGCCAGCAGTCTGCATGACATGAAATGCCTCCTCACTCAGGAGCTGGGGCTACATTCTTGCACTGAATGCCATGTTCAGCCACTTTGATTGTGCCTTGACTTTGCCTCTTAAAAACTCAAATTTAGGGTGCTAGAGGTCCTTTAAACATATGAGATCAGTAATCTTAAAATTATTATAACCTTGCTCCTTAGTATGGGAATAGGTAAAGGTAAAGGTTCCCCTTGACCTTTTTAGTCCAGTCATGTCCGACTCTACGGGGCGGTGCTCATCCCGTTTTCAAGCCATAGAGCCAGCGTTTGTCCAAAGACAATCTTCTGTGGTCACATGGCCAGTGTGACTAGGGAACGCCATTTTACCTTCCCACCAAGGTGGTACCTATTTATCTACTCGCATTTTTACATGCTTTCAAACTGCTAGGTTGGCGAGGAGCTGGGACAAAGCAACAGGAGCTCACTCCGTCGCATGGATTCAACCTTATGACTGCTGGTCTTCTGACCCTGCAGCACACAAAGGCTTCTGCGGTTTAGCCCGCAGCGCCACCACGTCCCACGTGGGAATACCAGGGACCAAATTTATAAAACAGTTTTTGCAGTTTAAAATGGTTCTGTAAGTCTAGTCTCTAGTACATATATGAGAATTCCAACAGAGAATTCTAAGTGTCTCAGCAAACCATGCATCCCAGGACCCTATAGGATGGAGCCAAGGTGTCTGCAGTTAAAGTGGTATCAAACAGCTGTAACTATGTAATGAAAGTATATTGTCAGATAACCAAAATGCCAAAGTGTTGCATCACTGTGTTTCCCCTATTGTCCTCCTGTGTCTTTCAAGAGTTCACTGATGATTAATTTTATGACTTTAAATGTAGTGTAGTATCTGCCTGTCCAATATAGATTAGGGATACAACCAGATGGCTGGAAAACTGTGTGCCTGATTGCACCAGAAAGGGTCATTTTAACAGAGGCAATCTCCCTTGAAGTGACCCTTCCATCTGCCAGAGAATTGCTTCAGCCTGGGTGTCCAAAGTAGTAGCCATGGTCAGGAGCATATTTTCTATAGGGCATGTGATCACCAGGAGATAGATTGCACTGAACTGCTCCAGAAGTGGTCCAAATTGCAATCCATTTCCCTGTGTGATGACGGCCTAGGGAAGGCATCTGTGAGGCATTATGGTCAGCGATCTACTGTATTTTCTCCATTGTTTCCCTCTAGTCTTCTCACTGATTGCTCTTTACAGTTCGAGCAACTATGCCTCTCACAAGTTTCTTGTTCCTCAAGACTGTGGATGTGTATAATATGAACACAAGCTATATTAGAGCCGCCTCCTTGCTCTATCATTAGGCAAAGCAAGGCAGGCAGCAGATTCTGAAGAGCTGGTAGCAGACACAGCTCGGTAGCCGTGCAATGTGCCCTGCCCACCCATACTCCCAAGCTTTCTGCTGTCATTATGCACAGTGGAGCACCTTGTCCCATCACCAGTGTTGAAGTAACATTAAACTGCATTTCTGGTAGACAATCCAGATGAAATGGCAAATAAGGATGCTTACTTCATTTTATCCTTCATCCCAGCCAGTGAAATGTCCTGGGGCAGTTCTGGCCAGCAAGGAACAGAAAAAGACCAACTAAGCAACCTTTTCACTAATTAACATAGTGGCAGAAAGAAAGGAGAGCTTCTCCAAACCATAGTAAGGTTTTGCTCTTTGAAAGTAGCAATTGTTAAAATTATTTTCCAAACAAGAAAGCACCACTGAAATTTCCTCTGAGTAAAACATACTTGTCCACAGGGCTGGGCACTGTGAGAACTTTCTTGGGGTTACAAAGTTTTCCTCAGAGCCTTGAAAAGCCACAGTGCTATTTCCCCTTTAAATATACTGTATTGAAGAACGATGCCTTGGCATTTCTAAAGGGACCCAATGTGGAAAGCACTAGGAACTTTCTAGTTCATAGTTCAGTCTCATAGCAACTTTAGTTGTAGCCAAAAATGAAAAGGATACCTCAAGGGTCTTCAGTTGTGAAACTCTACTTCTTACTTCCCTTAGTCTCCAGTGATCACATGAAGAAGTGAAATATTGAATCTGTTCAATATTTGAGTGAAAGTAAGTGAGGTGGAAGAAGAAATTTTCTGGCTGATTGAATACCACAGCAAGTGGTATATATGGGCAGGCCAATTGCATCTTAATCATACTCTATCTGTGTTAGTATTTGTAACAGCATTGCACAATGTGTGCAGACAAATTCTCTTTCTGAGATCCTTAATAACACTGAAAAACAGTATCTCCTATAAGTTTCTCCCCAAGTGATGTTTTAGTAGCTAGTTTAGAGCAGTAAGTAAACAGATATGGGGCAATTAGAGATATACGTAGCCTCACCTTTAGGCAATCTGTAAGCTCCACAGATGCTGTACATTATCAGCATCTCTCATGAGCGGGGCTTTATGATAAACAATCATTTTCATTTTATCTGAGCAGAGATGTCTTAGCTTCATCCTAGGAGTTCTTTTAGGAAAACATCAAATGCTGTGCTCTTAATGAAATTGAGCGTTGTTTGTGTATACCAATGCAACATAAATAATAAATCTTACTGAGAGTTTGTTACTTGCTTTATATAAATAAAACATGGGTGAACAATCCTTTTCCACCAAGTTATTTGTTGATACAGTAGCAGAAAGGCTGTCATCTAACCTTTTGCTATCTGAGGCTCCTCAATGCCCAAAATTCAGTATGTAGAAACCCTTCATATCATTGTAATTTTATCAGCTAATTACTGTAGATGAAACTGTCCTTAATTTCATCAGCCAGCATAATTGTAAACAGAGCTTTCGTGCATCGCTGCAATATATCCATGGCAATATATGCAGATCAAGAATGGAAGGGAGTTAGCTTTGAGTAGGACGAGGTTACTAGAATATAAATAATCATTATGTATAAAAATATGCTTACATTCAATCAGTTCAGTCACCTACAACCCATTTTTTTTTAAAAAACCTACAACATTGGATTGTATCTTTTCCCCTGCGAAGTGGGAAATCACATCATTGGTCTTAGTTTTAAGAGTCTGATGAATGCTTAGGAGAGCAGGCCCTGTCAGTCAAACATCTGTGGAACTGCAGAGCCTTGACTTTAACCTCTTCAGTGTTGAATACATTATCTCAGATGTTGTGGCTGAAACTGGCAGAATACAGTGGTGCCTCGCTAGACAATGATAATCCGTTCCACTGAAATCGCTGTTTAGCGAAATCATTGTCTAGCGAAAAGCATTTCCCCATTGGAATGCACTGAAACCTGTTTAATGCGTTCCAATGGAGAAGAATCATCATTGTCTAGCAAAGATCAGCCATAGGAAAGCCACTTTGCAAACCGCCGATCAGCTATTTAAATCGCTATCTTGCAAAGCTTAGGTCCTGAGCGCGGTCCCTGTTTGCGAGAGCGGAGGGAACTGTCAAAATCGTCGTTTAGCAAAAATTGGTTTTTGAAGCAGGGCCCAAACATTGTGCAGCGAAATTCCCCCATAGGAATCATTGTTTTGTGAATCACTATAGCGATCGCAAAAAGCCAATGTCTAGCGAAAAAACTGTCATGCGGGGTAACTGTCTAGCGAGGCACCCCTTAGTAGGATCACAGCAACGCCTATGTTGGCTTGGGCATGTTGAAAGAATGGCTGATGGCCGGATTCCAAAGGATCTCCTGTATGGAGAATTAGCGCAGGGACATCGCCCCAGAGGGAGTCTACAGCTGCGATACAAGGTTATCTGCAGGCGGGATCTGAAGGCCTTGGAAATGGATCTCAACAGATGGGAAACCCTGACATCTGATCGTTCAGCCTGGAGGCAGGCAGTGCATCACAGCCTCTCCCAATTTGAAGAGACCCTTGTCCAGCAGTCCGAGGCAAAGAGGCAGTCACGAAAGCAGCAAAATCAGGGAGCTAGATGGGGTACAGATTGTATTTGTCCTAAGTGTGGAAGGGGTTATCACTCTCGAATTGGCCTTCTCAGCCGCACTAGATGCTGTTTCAAGTCCTCCATGCAAAGCACGATACCACAGTCTCTCGAGACTGAAGGATGCCTATGATGATGATGAGTAGGATCACCAACAATATGCAGGTATTTTGATGAAAAAGTTATTCTCAGTTTTCTCTTGATTTTAATACAGTCACTAGCTTCTTGTCCTATCTTTTAGCCTTTTGTTTCTGTTCTAAACAGAACATGGGGTCACGAAGAGTTGGACACGACTTAACGACTAAACAACAAAAGTCTTTAAAAATCATTAGTTTTTCTTCATTTGTAGTTCTGCTTCAAAAATTGAAATATTTCAACTATCCATCACACATTTTAAAACATTGCTCCAAGGACAGATACTTAGTATTTTCACATTTCTTGGAAGAAGCTGCAATTTTGTGATTTGCATATTGTTGTCAGAAAATTGAGAGTCCAGTTCTGTTATGAAGTGGTCCAAAAATGGAAACTGAAGAGTTACTTCATAGTACTCTCTCAGTACCTTTTAGTACCTTTATTTCTTCTCCACCAGCTAGTTTCTCTGCTAAAGAATAAATTTTATCAAAGTGTTCAGGATTCTATGTTGCTTCTGGTAATGTCTGAATTATAATTGTAACACATTCACAGAATTGAACAGGATCAGAAGCCACCTTCTGAAATGCCTGTCATAGAATGGCACTGTAAGAGAACTGTTCATATTTGACTCAAGTAATGATTTTACAGACTGTTCTGATGTTACACAGTATAAAAACTTAAAAGCTTGCTATGATGCCACTTTTGTACTAGAGCCCTGCAAAGCTTGTAAAGTTTGTACTATTGGTAAATGCATTTCAACAAATCAAGATCTTGATTGATGTTTTTCTCTCCTTTTCTCACACAATCCAAGAATATAGTGGTGGGTCACATCCTTACTTTCTTTTATTACGTTTTTCAAGACTGTATCTCTTTGAGAAGATTGATAGAAAAAGTTGACAACTAATGTGACAGTTCCAAGACAATTTTGTGGAGATTTCACAGGAATGAACAGTGGCTGTATTTAAACTATGAGCCACACAATATGTTTTACATACTTTGTTTTAGGATACTTCTTGGAAATTATTAATTGAACTCCTTTGCAGCTCCAGCTCAGTACTATTCGTGGCCAATCATTTTTTTCTGAACCTATACCCAATTCTGATAGAGTTGAGGTCATAATTGATGGTAGCCTTTGGAACCGTCTGCCCGCAGAGATCTGTCTGGCTCCCTCGCTGGGTGTTTTAAAGAGCAAACTTAAGACCTGGCTCTTTAGGCAGGCTTTCCCGCCTGTCAATACCTAATTACTTTTGCCACCTTGAATTATATTTTACTGTTGTCTTTATTTTATTATATTATTTACTTTTATGTATTATGGTTAGCCATCCAGAGTAGACTTCAGTCTAGATGGGCGGGGTATAAATTGAATGAATGAATGAATGAATGAATGAATGAATGAATGAATGAATGAATGAATGAAATCAATAAATAAATAGATAGCCCAGACACTGCTACATCTTCAAGTGGTGCAATTCAGGCGGAAGCATTTTAAATAAAGTTCTTTTTATAGGATGTTGAGAATTTGTTGGTTTGAGAGGCTGACCAACAAAGATGTGTGAAGGCGAATTAATGAAGACTAAGAAATCAATGAAATACATGAAACACAGGAAGCTAGAAGACTCCAGCTATATAACGAGAAAGGGAAAGTTCAGACTGTTACAGCTCATCAGCAAAGGTAAAATAAATTGGGGGGGAACTTCAGGAAGGTAAAGAATTTATATGCTTAATTTTAGACAGTGGTTTGATTGCAATACAACAGCATTGTTTACAACTGCCACATGCAAAGTGCAAAGACAGCCTGTGGTTGAGGTGGAAGCCACCCCTGATATTTTGGGGTGAATAATTTTTCACAAATAATTTTTGCCAAAATCATTATAACTAAGATGCTGTCCACCCTCTAGAAGTGAGGAACAAAAAGATATGAACTGTTTCTTCCAACAAAATTATAGCATAGAAAAATAGGTTCACCCTGAACTTAGTTGCACTTAGAGAGATTCACATAAATCTATACATTACAGCTAATTAAGCCCCCTGGTTTCAATGTGTGTTTAAAAAGTATGACTAAATTTTGATCTAACCCATTGTGTTAAATATTTATGCATGGATAATTTTTAACCTGCTAAATGTACTGAGGAGGAATCAAACCATAAAACTACTGCAAAACATGAAATGCAAACCCACCAAATATAAACCAACAATAAAACCAGAAATTAGAACCTCAAATAGACCAAGCAAGGAGAATTATTGTTAGAAATTAATCATCTTTACCTTTCACAGAAAAGCAGCAAATGGAAAAAGCTCACATCCTAAGCAAGCTTTCCCACAATCCAGGGGCTGTGTTTGAGAAAATCCTACTTGCCATAGAGCTTGGAAAAGTTATCTCGTTGTATCCATGCTGGCTGAGGAACAATAAGAGGACCAAATACTGTACAAGATGGATTGACTTCACAAAGGAAGTCATGAGCTTGAGTTTGCAAGAGCTGAGCAGGGCTGCTGAAGACAGGACATTGTGGAGATCTTCAGAGGACTGGAGTCCACCATAATCACCCTATCTGCTAAAAAGGACAAAAGCTGTTCCCACAGCTATAAATACTCAACTATCAAACAAACAGCAACAGAGCATGGACAGAGTTCCTACTCCAGTCCTCTGAAGATACTGGTGAAACGTCAGGAAGAACAACCTTCAGAACACGGCCAAAGAGCCCAGAAAACCCACAACAACCATCAGATCGTGGTCGTGAAAGCCTTCGAGAATACATTGTGGAGATCCTTCATTCATAGGGTCACCATACATTGGAGGGAACTTGATGGTACTTAATTACAACAATAGCGCCCCAAAACAAACATTTGCAAACTGGATTAGCTATATACCACACTTATTAACAGAACCACTTGGAAATAGGGACTCCATGAAAGATCTGCACAAGCTGAAGTCAAGGAATTACTTTCATTTTCTGGATTTCCATGCATGCACATAAATCTTAGGGACACTAGCCCTGTTGGAACACATGTGTGTGCCATGGCTGTAAACCCTGGGCATTCATCTCCATTCATTGCCAGCTGCCATCAGGACTCACTAGCTTCATGAAACAATACTATACTGTTCATACAAATGCCCTGAAATGTTGGAGACAGAGAGCGGGGCCAAATGGACCTCTGGTCTTTCACCTTGCCATTTCTTGGAGTCAGCATGATGCCCATGTCATGTCCGATCATTACTCCATCTCAGCCCAAGTTGTATCTAATGAATGTATGATGGAAACGCAGATAAAAAAGAACAGAATGCCAAGCAGTTGCAATTTCTGCGCATGTTATCCACAGTGTGAGATGACACATTAGCCATTCTGCAAAATAATGTCCCCTTTGATAATTCTCCAGCTACTGTCACTTCTGATAAAACAAAAGGGATTAGGAAGCTACTGCTACATTTTAATTTCTAATTATCTTGCATGTTATGGATTAATTAGTTTAAAAATTAATGAGATTGTCAAGAATTAAATATAGTATCTGGATCCCTAGCCTTTCAAAACGATTGTGTTACAGAATTATATTTAGATATTCTACCAACAAAAGGTGAACAGGAATGTGCCAGCCACCCAGATGCGCCATCTTCCAGGTTCCTTTGTTGCATTCCCTCTTGCCCCCAGTTTTTCATTATACCCCTTCTGTGGTCACTGAGCACTATCAGTCATTGGTTGGCTGTTCTTAAGTGTCCCTGTCTTCCTTGTGATGCTACTGATGATGTTTGGATTTTTCTCTCTCATTGTGGGGCAAACACTTCTGCAAATTGACTTGTAGCTCCCTCTGATGCATCAACAGTGCTGATTTAGGCTATATAAAATTTAAATGGTTCGATGTACTTAGATTAGGCATCCTTCAGTCTTGAAAGACTATGGTACAGTAATGTGCTCTGTATAGAGGACTTGGAACAGTGTCTAGTGTGGCTGAGGAGCCCAATTTGAGAGTGACAATCCCTTCCACACTGAAGACAAATACAATCTGTCCCGTCCAGCTCCCTGGTTTTGCTGGTTTCAGGACTGCCTCTTTGCCTCAGCCTGCTGGACAAGGGTGTCTTCAAAATGCGAGAGGCCATGATGCACCACCTGTTTCCAGGCTGAACGCTCAGAGGTCAATGTTGAGGTCCATTCCTAAGGCCTTCAGATCCCACTTGCAGATATCCTTGTATCGCAGCTGTGATCTCACTCTAGGGCGCTTTTCCTGCACTAATTCTTCATACAGGAGATCTTTTGGAATCCATCATCAGTCATTCTCACAACATGCCCAAGCCAACGCAGACGTCGCTGTTTCAGTAATGTATACATTCTAAACATACCAGCTCATTCTAAGACTACTCTATTTGGAACTTTGTCCTGCCAGGTGATACCAAAAATGTGTTGGAGACAATGCATATGAAATGTGTTCAGCTTCCTCTCCTGCCATGCACAAAGGGTCCAGGACTCACTGCAGTACAGGAGTGTACTCAGGACACATGCTCTATAGAACTGGATCTTGGTATATGCTGTCAGCTTCTTATTAAGCCATACTTTCTTTGTGAGTCTAGAGAACATGGTAGCTGCTTTGCCAATGCGTTTATCCAGCTTGACATCTAGGGAGAGAATATCCGTGATCGTTGAGCCAAGGTACCCAAAGTCATGAACAACCTCCAATTCTTGTGTGGAGATGGTAATAGAGGGAAGTGAGTCCACGTCCTGGCCCATGACTTGTGTTTTCTTCAGGCTGATTGTTAATCCAAGTCTTGGTAGGCCTTGCTAAACCTATTCATAAGTTGCTGGAGCTCTTGAGCAGAGTGGGCAACAACAACTCTATCATCAGCATACATTTCAGCTGGATTTTGGTCTTCGCTCTCAATCTAGATAGATTAAAGAGCTTTCCATCTGATCTAGTCCGGAGATAGACACCTTCTGTTGCCATTCCAAAAGCATGCTTCAGCATGACAACAAAAATGTTCCCAAACAGAGTCAGTGAGAGGACACAGCCCTGTTTCACTCCACTTCAGATGTCAAAGGGATCTGATGTTGAGCCATCAAAAACTACAGTGCCCTTCATTTCCTCATGAAAGGACCTGCTGATGTTAAGGAGGAAAGGTGGACATCCAGTCTTAGGAAGTATTTTAAAAAGGCTGTTCCTGCTAACCAAATCAAAGGCCTTTGTATAATCTATGAAGGCCACAAAGAGTGGCTGCCATTGTTCCCTACATTTCTCCTGCAACTGTCTGAGGGAAAATACCATGTCGGTGGTGGATCTATTAGCTCAAAATCCACACTATGATTCTGGATAGACTCTGTCTGCAAGCACCTGGAGTCTCTTCAGCACAACACAGGCAAGCAGCTTCCCTACAATGCTGAGAAGAGAGATGCCACAATAGTTATTGCAGTCGCCATGTCTCCTTTGTTCTTGTACAATGTGATGATGTTTGCATTCTTCATGTCCTATGGTACTCCACCTTCCCTCCAGCAAAGATGAAAGATTTCATACAGATCAGTGGTGCTGATCTCTTTACAGCATTTCAGCATGTCAACAGGGATATTATCCTTTCTAGGTGACTTGCCAGCGGCGAGGGAATCCAAGGCCACTTTTATTTCTGGTAAAGTTGGTTCGCTGTCCAATTCTTCCAAGACAGGCAGGCACTCAGTGTTATTTAATGCCTTTTCAGTTACTACATTCTAGAATATAGCTCAAGTAGTGCTGCACCCAGCGTTCCATCTGCTGTGCTCAGTCCTGGATGCAGATTGGACCTAAAGCCTGCTTGATATTGTCATACATTCTCTTGATGTTACCTGTGTCCGCTGCTATGTGTATCTGAGAGCAAAGCTGAAGCCAATAATTGTTAGATTATCTCCTGACAGCCTGTTGGACCTTGCTGTGAGCAACTCGAAGAGCCTGCAAGTTGTGCTCACTGGGACAGGCTTTGTATGCTGCTAGAGCTCTCCTTTTATCCTCGATGGCTGGCATCAACTCCTTCAAATGGGCTTCGAACCAGTCTGACGTCTTTTTTGTCTTCTTGCCAAATGTGGACATGGCGGTGTTATAAACAGCATTCTTGAAATGTTCCCATCATTCAGGTGCATTTTCATCAACTGGGCCTGGAAGGGTTTCCTCAAGCGCTTGGGCAAGTTCCTCCACTTTTCTTTGCTGATGTCCATACGTGATCTTCATTTTTCGTGTGATACAATGTCTTTGTTTGCAGTTTTTTTCTACTACGCACCAGGGAGTGATCAGTATCTCAATCAGCACCCTGATAACTATGTGTGATTCTAAGTAATACTAGGAAGGCTATAACATCTAGTGAGGATCAAATTGAGCTGATGCCAATGCTTTGATCTTGGATGTCTCCAGGAAACTCTGTGTTGAAGCTTCGTATTAAAGAACATGTTGCTGACACAAAGATCATAATAACAGCAAAACTTCAGCAAGCGTTGGCCATTTTCATTCATCTTCCCAATGTAAAAATGGCCAAGACAAGTGGGCCGAGAATTGTGATCAGCACCAACTCCAGCATTAAAGTCTCCGAGAATGAACAGCGGCTCTCTTTCGGGGATATTTTTGATAGTAGGTGCCTGATCATCATAGAATTTGTCTTTGACTTCTGTTGTAGATGGCAGTGTTGATGCATATGCACTAATGAGGGTATTCGGTCCCACTGTTGATTGGAGCTGCAGAGACAGGATTCTTTCACTCCCCACAATAGGTGGAACAATGGATCTCAGCAGAGTATTTCTGACCACAAAGCCAACACCATATTCCCTGGTCTCATTCAATGGTTTTCCCTGCCAGAAGAATGAGAATATTTTTTCTTTGACAGATCCCAAGTCTGGCAATTTCGTCTCTTGCAGGGCAACAATGTCCATCAGCAGCCTACTCAGTTCCATGTTGATGACAGCTATCTTGCACGTGTCATCTATTTCCTGCAGGTCATCAGAAAAGCCAGGGGTCATTGTCCGAACATTCCAGGTGCCCAGCTTTAGGGCAGAAGTTTTCTTATGACTGTTGCATGGTGCAGGGTTATTGATCTGCTTGTCAGCTTTCACCCTAAACTCCATGCACCCATACCCCCCGGCTTTATCCTCACCACAACCCAGTGAGTAGGGTTGCCAGGTCTACCACATCCCCATTCCTTTGAGATATCAGGGCCAAAACATGGGAGCAGGGACAGGGTCTTGTGATGTCTGGGAGATAAGTTGGGAGGGAAACAACGGTGACATGAGCAAAACCAAAATTGCACTGACCCATTTCTTCTTCTCCAGTGTTCTTCACCCAGTGCTTTGTTTCCCTCTCTGGAGAGCTGGAGGAGCAGAGCCAGTCTCTGGGACTTCAGCCAGTTGCCTTTGACTTTGCAACCCTACCTGTGAGGTCAGTCAGGCTTAGAGAATGTGACTGGTGTAAGTTCACCCAGTGAGTCATATGGGTATGTAGAGACTTGAACCTAGGTCTTCTAAGTCCTAGCTCAGGACTCTAACTACTACACTACACTGTCTATCCTATACTGAGATAAAGCATTTTAAACTCACTGACACATTATAACTGTAATCTGGAATGTCGGTGTTGCAGTGGTAAAATTCATATTTCTATCACCTGCTTGAAGAGACAGGATTTTGTTCTCACAAGCGATCCCTTCACCAAGACAGACTGTAGTTACATTGCCATCATTGTGAGGTCTGTCAGCGACTTCTACTCTTTTTTGGGTGCAGGTAGTTTGGTTCATTTCTAGCACCTCTGATCATGGAAATGGACCAAGAAGCGAGCCTTAAGCTGTCAAGGTTCCTTCTGTTATTAATTTTCAGTATTGTGAAGTGGCTTAAGAAGCAAGCCATTCAAAATATCAGCAAACTGAACTCTTTCTCTGCTCCTCAGCAGAGGAGCAGTGAAAGTGAAATTATTATTATTTACTCTGCTAGACTAACACTAATGTGCTGCATCACTTAGATTAAATTAAAAAATAAATTTACTTTGTCTTGTCTTAAATGCTGCTGGAGAAACCGCTTACAGCTAAAACCACAGTTTTGCTTGTGAAGAGTTTCTTGGTCGGCACTTCAGAGAAGGCAATTTTAAAAAAATCTACGTGAGGCAACACATCAGTGATGGTCCAGCAGATTAAAAAAAAGAAAGGAGGGGGAGAAATTCGCTTCCACTGCCACTGCCACTCCATTCAGAAGCAAGGGAAGTGTTGAATTTACTGATATCCTGAATTGGCTTGATTATTAAGCCATTTCATGATACTTTAAATTGGCAACAGAAGGATCCAGACTGATTAGGGTTGCTTGAGATTCATATGCTATATGGATGTGAGGATCACACCAAATGATTGAACCTCCACCTGAACTCAAGTGCCCCTATTTAGACTGCATCAGCCTGCTCCAAAAGGGCCAGTGTAGATGATCCTTGAGGCTATTGTATCTTTGGCATAGCATAAGACAAAACTCACTAGGAAAGACAATGATTGCTAAGAAAAAAGGAAGGTGAAGCAATATGACATAGATTTACTCAATAAAAGAAGCCTCAGCATTTAGTTTGCAGAATATGAGCAAGGGTGTTAATAATAGGGCTTAGTGGAGGTCATTCATTCATGAGATCATCATATGCTGGAAACAACCTGACATACCACAACAGCTATACAGTTCTAAGATGATGGTGGTGATTTAAAATACAGCATTGCTGCACGCGTGCTCGATCTGCTCTGACCGTCACCCCATCTTCTTGGGCCATTAAGCTGCACTTTCCTAACAAGGTTGCCACCAATGATTAACTGTAGTCATTCCAGACCCTCTAACCCCCTGCAGGCCAATCTGCCCCACTACCCAATTTAATATTACCATTATTTCAGAGCTATGCTGTTGCTGTGCAACTACTGTTGCTTTGTTAAGTGTGCTATTGTTGCTAGGTAGGTATATCAGTGCTGGCAGCATAACATTACCACATGTGTGATAAAGTATGAGTCTTCCTCTGGCATTGTTTCTGATGCCATGTGACTGTTTTGTTGCTCCTCTTCCATACCAGCAAACTACGTAAAATTGCTGTTTTAAACTACACGGCAGATGTTGGCCTTTTTGTATCATGGAGCTGAAATCATCTTTTTATAATTACTGCATAACTAACTAACCCCCACCACATTTCATATTTAATTTTGTAACAGACACACAGAAATAGCTACAGTGGCTGGAAATGAGTGGTCGGGAATGCAGCCTTAACCATTCCTTCTAGTGCCTCCCTTGCTGGGATGTAAGCAACCAGTAGGCCGGGAGAAAGTGCTTGCTTTCCCCAATGTGCACTGCTTTCCCCAATGCCCAGAAGGCTGCATGGGTCTAGCCCAGTTTGCCTCTGATAAGGCAGTGTGACTCCAGCACGTCAATTGCTGGAGCAGACAAGAAAGCAAACTGTATCTTCCTGCTTGCATCTTCCTGCTACTCTGCTTCTAATTAATTGGGCATATGACGGGAGATGCTCCAGGAGCCTTAGCAGTCCTGCTGTTTCTCAGAGTGAAACTTCAGATGAGCAAGCTCATTAGGGTAGCTGCCAACTGGATAACTCACTCTGAGGGGATCCTCTGTGGGGATCTGCAGAGTTAGGTGTCAGGGGGGTGCACAGACCTTCTAGAGCAGCTGTTCATCCAATACCTGCAAAAGCAGGATGTCATGCTCTGTACAGGGCACATTATTTTCAGAACTGCACTTGCTGCACCAAAGGACTTGGGTGGGCTCATTTGTCAGCCAGCCAGGCCCAGATGCCTCACTCTGAGGCATCCTTCCGCACAGATTAAAGCATATTGGCAAGGTAGCCACGGAAATTGCCAGAATGTGGCAAAATCATATATTATAACACTGTGTTTTGTTTGTGAGGAAAATATCCATAGGAATACTAGTGAATAGGTGGGTTTGAGGAGAGTGCTCAGTTTTCTCATGCCTACTACCTGAGATTAGAAAAGGGCCTCTCAAGGCCATGATTAATACTTCCCCACTCCCAAGGCCAGGCTTCAAAGAGGAAGGAAGGCTGGCAGAAAGAAAGCGACCTTTGCTGAGAAGAATTGGCGAGGCTGGGAGGAAGAGAAGAATGCCATTTCCCTTCCTTTCCTCCCCTGTACATGTCTCTACTACCTCATCCTCTGTCACTTCAGCAAAAGTGGGATGGAGAAAATTTGGTAATGAAATGCTCATTCCCACTCTTCATGTTTGGATCAAGCCTTTCTGATATTCTGGTTTAAAATTTTTATTTAAAGCCTTTGCACATACTATTTAACAATAGTTCTATGGCTTGTTAACTACTCTGTATCAGAAATTAGAAAAAGATTTTTTTAAAAAATCTTTCACTTCTGGAATCCCACAGTCAATGTGGACAACTAGCCGTGATGCCTGAAGGATTCTGGGAGCTGCACTCAAAAAAAATTCAGCTTTTAGATTCTATCTAGGGATGTTTTGCATACATGTGTCCCATAACCATTTAAATGAGTCGCTACAATATATTGCAATAATTGACCATATAATTGACCATCTCCTCATCAGACAAAGGCAATGGTTTATTTGTACTCTGAATTAGATGGTTATTTAATCAGCAACTGGTGTGCTCTTGTCGTCAGTTGTATTATAATTGATAGATTTAGTGTTGTAGCATCAAAAAGGAGAAAGAACCACTTTCCTATTGGATAGTTTTGATTTTTGGTTGTTTGTTTTTCCCTCCCCTTCTTATTTTTATATTGTTTGTTTTCAATATTGTAAGCCACCTCAGTACTCTTGAAGAAAAAAGTGGGATATACTTTAAATAAAATAAATACAAACTATACAGAATGCATTCATATAAATGCACAGAATGCATTCCATTGCAATGAAATCCTTCCCTATAAATTTATTTTTAAAAGTAATCTCCAGTTCTGTGTATAAATTGGTTTTGCCGTTAAAGTTAATACTACATTCACAACAACTCTATTTTTTTATCTTTATGCATCAGGTATCTTTTAATCAGCTGGACAGATGGCAATTCCCAGGACTTGCAGGAAATACATAGTTTAGCTTTAAAGTCGCATCATGCATATCCAGACAAATCAAATCAAATAAAACCATCTGAGCCTGGGTAAATCTGTAGCTTTGATCTCTCTGCTGGCTGCTCCCCACAACTTTTTCTGACACATATGGTTAAAATGGAGCCAAGCAGGATTGTGGAGTTCTTGATTCCCTTGAGAACAGGCCTATTTGTCTTGCAACTCATAAGCTTGAGCTGTGTTGCCTCTCCAAAATCTAAATTGTGGCTCAGAAACAGTATTGCTAAAGGCTATGTCCTGTTTTGTGCAATCTCTGTTGTCTTTCAGCAGAGATTACAATGGTGATTGTAGAAGGGATTGTAGAAGGATGAAGTAAGATGCTTCCATAAGAGTCTTTTTATTGCACATCAGGCAAAAGCCAAACAAAAGTCAAAAACATATGGCACCTTAAAGGCTAACTATTATTTTTTAATGGAAGCTTTCATGAACATGTCCACTTTGTCAGACCTTAGGAAACATTTATTGCACAGCCATCTTGTCTTGTTTCATGGAATTTCAGGGGTAGGGGTGCAGATTAGCCATTAATCTTCCCATGCTTTTCCACCTTCTTTCTTACCATAAACAATCCACAAAGGAAAAGAAAGAATAACTGCAAACAACTTTCTAACTGCTAGAACTCCATCTGGAAACAAATGGTTTATACCAGTGGTTCTTAACCTTTTTGAAAGAAACGCCCCCTTGAGCCATTGAGGAAGTTATCATCGCCCCCCTCCTCGCACTGATTTCTTATTTATTTATTTATTTATTTATTTATTTATTTATTTATTTATTTATTTATTTATTTATTTATTTATTTATGACACTTAAATGCAATGACCCCTGAAAACAAAATTCAATTCCAAGAAAATGAATTGCCCCCAAAAAGTAACATTTAATGATTTAGTTGCAAGTGAATTTTAAGACACAAAAAGAAATATAAAAAGGGCATAAAAACAATCTGCAATGCAGGAACTAAAAATTTCAAGACGAAAACTCTGAAACTAAATTAAGATTGGAGGAAAATATATATTCATCCACACTGTAAAAAGGCTGCAGCCATCTTCACAGGTTTGGCTTGCTCCAGCGCCCCCTACCGCCCCCCTTCTGCTCCAGCGCCCCCACACCGCCCCTTTTCGTTTTACCGCCCCCCTGAAAAATGAAATCGCCCCCTGGGGGGCATTATCGCCCACGTTAAGAACCACTGGTTTATACAAACTAAGTGAACAACAGCCTTAGATTGTGGCAAGGCTCCTCAGAATAGAAAAAGGATGCACACACATATTGTTATAAACCTGTTGTTATAATAATGCCCATTTTGAGTAACATAATGACATAACTTTGACAGACATTTGGATCTTAGAATGCTTTAGCTAGGTTCTGGAGAGCACCCATAATTACTGTTTGTCCCCCTGAAACACATGCAGAGGTGGCACTTACCCCAACTAGGGAATATGTCAGGTTATGTTGTTTGAGCTGGCCCAAATGAGCGGGAAGTCATCAGCAAAGATTGCTCTGAATAATTACAAGGTTGATTGCTTGGTGAGCTAGTAGAGAGGAAAGTTGGAATAACAGTGGTAACATTATTACTTACCCTTGGAAGAAAATGAGCATAACAAAATAACCACAAAAAGATGCAAAAAAGGAATAGTCGTAGTCCTGCAGGTGATCACTATGGCAACTAGGTAAGGAACTTCAGCGCCAACAGTACAATTAGACAGGGAGGCAGCTTACTTTGGACAGCAAATTTTAGACCATCCAAGAAATTTCACCACCATTGATGGTGCCATTTAGTTGCTCTGGATACCCTTTTAGGGTAGAACAGTTTTGTAGACATTTGATTTAAATAAAATGTGTTATTTTCTCCTTCAGACAACAAATGTCTTGGCTTGTTATTCTACAACATGACAAAAGAGGAAATTAAGACGTTTCTATTTAACAATATACATACCTATTATTTACACAAGTTCTAGCCAGATATACATAAAAACCCAATTTTAAAATGTTAACAATTATCTTCACTACCTAGCCCACCAAAACTATATATCCACCCCGATCCACCGAAAACAAGATTAATTAAGAAAACCAAACAAACACTAAAGGTTCACAGTCTTGGAAACTGTGCAGTCTAAAAACATTTTCAAAGTTTTTCACCTGGGGATTGAAAATATTTTTCCCCCAAAAGTGTTCCTCGTTCCAAAATGTTGAAAGTAATGTTGGGTTTAGGACCCAGAGAATGGCAGATGTGGGTGGATCAAATGAGGAATCTGTACCCAAGACCGCTCCATGGGTTGAATGTCTATAGATCCAGTTCCCCATTCTTTCTCCTTGCCAGTGCTCTCTGGATCAGGACCAGGAAAAGGAGGGAGGACTGTAATGTTGAAATGATACTTGGAGGCTTCAGTTCTTCCTTTTGTCCTTGACCCCCTTCTGCCACCAGCTGGAAGTCCTTTCACCATGACTTCACTGATGCTAGTTTGTGTGTGTGTGTGTGTGGGGGGGTGAGCTTGGGGGCAGAGGTCCCCACTTGGCAGACTGAGCAGGAAGGCCCTCAAACAGCACAGGGCCAGGGCACCACATTTTGGGGGAAAAAGCAAATAATAAACATTGCCACTTAAAGAAGCAGCACAGGTTCATTAAATCCAGAATCTGAAAGACGGCTGGATAACTCGTGGTTAACTCGAGGTGGAACACAGGAAAACAGGGCAAACTTACTGCGTATTCCTTTACTGATCATGAATAGCCTGTCTTCCCCACTCGTAAAAAAACAATTACAGTTGAATAGTACAGTTGCTATTTTCCTTCTGCCAGGCTATGCGTGCCTTGAACAGATGTACAGGCAGGCTGAAATTCAACAGGCACCAGCATTCTCTGGCAAGGCGGTGAAAAGATTGGGGAAAGTGGCACCGGTTGAATCCTTGCTGTCGTTATGCACTCTCTCGCTCCTGCCCAAACAGGCCCTTGAACCTGAGCAAGAGGAGGGACCGGCGTGTCCCGGCGCTTACACAAAAGTGACTTTCCGGGGCTCCAGCTCCCAAGGTCCCCAGGACCTCCGAGCTGCCTCGCCTTCCCGAGTCTGGGTCAAAAAGGCAAAGGAACTTTTCCCCGAGCTCTGCCTGGGAATGAATTCCCACGGGGGAGCCCTTGGGTGGGGCGCAAAGTCTGGGTCCAGCGGGCCCCGAAGGGGTCGAGTGGGGGGCGGCCGACCGGCCTGCCGGCTCCCGGGCTTGCCGAGGGCGGGGCGAGCTGTGGGGGGGGGGGGCTGGGAGCCCGCCTGCCCAACCCCTCGGAGGAGGTGACCAGCCTCCTGGGCGCAGGCGGCGTTTCTCTGCTACCGCCTCCTTCCCTCGCTCCGGCGCTGCTCCTCCCGCCGCCGTTGTCAGAGCTTGAGGAGCCGGCCGGCCGCGACACCGGAGGAGGAAGAGGAGGAGGAGGAGGAGGAAGAGCGGTGCGGGGGCGAACGGCGAGATTATGCCTGCCGCCGTCCGGCCGCCCCCCGTGCCCCCTCCCGCCAGCCTGGGGCTGTCCTGCGGCTGCCCGTATCCCCACCACCCCGGTGAGTATGGACCGGCTCCGTGGGGCGCGGAAACTTCCCGCTCCCTTGAGGCGGCGAGCCTCCCGCCCGCAGTTGCCTCCTCAGAGCAAGCGAGCCCCTGCCGAGGGCGACTTTCCTCGCGGTCCCTGGGGCTCCGTCGCTCCCACCTCCAGGTTAAAAAAAACGGGGGGGGAGCGAGAGAGGGAAGGGGCGCGTGCTGCGTGGATTTTGCTCCTGAGGGCTCCGGCTGGAGTTGGGGCTCCTGCGGGGGCGCCCCTGGCGGAGGGAGACCCGACAACGTGTTGAGGTCTTGGCATCCCACCCACGCCGCTGCTTCCCCCCCCCCCATCCAGTCGTTTGCGGCTCAAATTCCTCGTATTGTGTTATGCTACTTCTGATGATGATGATGATGACTAACCCCTCCACCCACCTGGGTGAGAGGGCAAGGTAGCTCTGGGCTTCGGGATCCTGAAAGGGGAGATTTCCAAACCGCCTCCCCCCCTCCAAACACACCGCATTTGAGGCGGGGGGGGGAAAGGAAGGTACGAGGGAGATCAATGAGGAAACAGGCCGAGAGGGGGCTGAAACCCTTAGGCTTCTGGATTCCTGACCTGCTTCTCAGCCCTTGGGAGACTCCTTCACGGAGAAGCTTGGGGTGACAGCGATCTGGCTGCTGCCTCTGATGAGGGGTCGTCTGGTCTTCCCCTTCTATAGGGTGAAGGGATCTGCTTGACGTTTGTGGTCTTGTAAGTCGTTGCTCAGGAAGAACCCAAAAGAAAGGTACCGGTCCATGGGGTATTAAGATTATATATTGCAAGTAACTTTCCGAAGTAGCGATGCTTGGTGCTGTAGGACGCGGAGGGCAGCTTCAGTTGCTTCCAATGTGGCAAACAAAATATCTGATTTTTTATTTCCAGTGGAAAAGAGGGTTTGATTTGATTTGATTTTGCATCTTCTTGGTTATAGGGTCTTTGATATCCTGGAATGAGAGGAGCAAAAGACCCCTCACAGCACCCCTTGATTCCTGAGAGTGAGTCCTATCTTCCAGTTCTTGGTAGTTAATCAAAAAAGACCTGGGACTGATGTTGGGCAATGCCCCATTTGCTCTAACTGGCCAGCCACCATTGACCTTGCCCCGAGATTTGGGGTTACCTCCATCCCTGTTACAACCCATTTTAGACATAGGACGCTCTGTGCTGCAACAGTTCCAAGATTCCCTTGGTCCGGCCTTCCTCATCAAGAATGGCACCAGGCCGTTTACCAGAAATTGGCTTGTAGCTCACCATTGGGCTGATAATGGTCTGGCTTCTGCCAATGCAAACCTCCTGCCATAGTTGTGACCCAGGCGAGGGGTAACCCCAAATCCTGGGGTAAGGTCAGTTGAAGCTGGCCAGTTAATGGGGAACTGCCCAACCCAAGCCCTAGTTTTGTCCAGTGAGCCTGATCTTTTCATGGATGGTGAGACCTGTTCCATTAACCACAGTGTCTGTGTCATCTGTGTCTGCCCCCATGGACTGTGGATTGCCTATGTTGTGCAAAATGATGGTTACAGTTTCCTTACTACCTTGTCAAATAGTGCCTCAAAGCAGTGTCCAAGTTTATAAGTCTTCAGGCATTTCGTCTAAATTCATTCAAGGTTAACCATAAATGGAATCCTTAATATGCATGTTTTGCTTTGTGCACTAAAACCCACTAGTAGGTAGTGCTGTTGTTTAAGTAGATCACAGAATACTGAAATTAACCTGTTGCTGAGACAGGTGATCACTTCTCAATCCCTTCATTTAGTTTCTTTCTGCAGCGTATGCGTAAGATAACATACTGCCCCATAGGATAATATTTCTCAAACTTCTTGAAAATAAAAAGTCTTTCCCCCTTTAAACTTACTATAACCTCTCCCACATCTTAATGGCAGCTATTTGTCACACAGGCAGCTATGTGGCAATCTTAGTATACATACCCATGAGCATAATGCTATATGTGAGGATTGGGATACTAATTGAATACTTATGTTAGAAGAGAACAAGTTATTTCTGGCACATTATTTAAAGCAGTGATTCCCAACCTTGGGTACCCAGATGTTCTTGGACTAAAACTCTCAAAAGCCTTCACCACCAGCTGTCCTGGCCAGGATTTCTGGGAGTTGTAGCTAAATAACATCTGGGGACACAAGGTTGGAACCAATGATCTAAAGTGATGTGTTGGAAATATTGGAGCAACCGGCAAAGTTTTTATTTTCATTTCCTCAAGAAATATTTAATTTGAATATTCTGTGCTAAATTCTGTGCTTCTTATGATGTAAGATATTCATAAATATTTAATAAATCATAAATATTTAGTAAGAATATTCTGTGCTTCTTATGATGTAATAACAATGATTGGGAGGGAAATGGGTAATAGTGACCTAAAGTTCAATTTTTGTTTAAGATGGAAACATATGCTGTTTTTATTCACACAGTTTCTCTTTAAATAACTGTCTGAAAACTTTTCCTCCCCTTTGTCTCTTTACTGTCTTTCCTCCAAGCCACCAGGGTCATCAAACATCAAATCAGCACCAGAGACACACTGAACTCATTCATGGTCAGGAACAGAAGAAAGCTACTTTGTGCTGGGTTAGCCCTTTGGCCCCTTAAGCCCAGTTCTGACTGCCTATAACTCTCCAGTGTTTCTGGCAAACCCAACTAGAAATGCTGTTTGATCTGATGTGTGCTCCACTCTACCAGAGATGACGTCAGGTTCAGTTCTCAGACCATGTAAATAACTCTAGGAGAGAATCCTGCCTGAAGCCCAAGAGAGCTGTTGATAGTAAAAATTGACAATATTTGGGTAGATCAGTGGTTCCCAACCTTGGGTCCCTAGACATTATTGGACTGCAGCTCCCAGAAGCCCTTTCCATAACAGCTAGTGGTGAAGGCTTCTGGAAGTTTTAGTCCAAGAACATCTGGGGACCCAAAGTTGGGAAATACTGGGCTAGATGGGCAAACAGTTTGACTAATGATCAACACATTGTTGTTATTATGTGTCAAGTCACCTCTGACATATGGCAACCCTATGAATGAGTGATTTTCCACATGTCCTGTCCTCAACAGCCCTGTTCAGCTCTTGGAAACTCAAGCTTCTGGCTTCCTTGTTGGGGTCAATCCATTTCATATTTGGCCTTCTTTTCCTGCTGCCTTCAACTTTTCCTAGCATTACAGTAATATCTTTAATATCTCATTATGTGCTCAAAATAGGACAGCCTTCATTTCATCACTTTTGTCTCCAAAGATAGTTCAGGCTTGATTTAACCTAGGACCCATTTGTTGTATCTTTCTGTCAAGCCAGGGTATATGCAAATCTATCCTCCAGTACCACATTTTGATTAAATCATTTTTTCCTATCAAGTTTCTTAACTGTCCAGTTTTCACAGTCATACCAGGTGACTGGAAGTACAGTAGTGAGGATGATCTTGGCCTTGGTCTCCAGTGACACATACTTGCCCTTCAGTATGAGGCACCTCCTTATGGTTCTGTCCTTGTACTGACTTCTTATTGCCTGCAAATTACCAAAAAACCAAACAAAAACAAAACCAAAAAAGTCTTCTCTGTGTCATAGTATACTAAACAGCATGATAGTATCCATGGCCTGCAGGGATGTGCCCCCCTCTTCCTTTGAACCACAGGCTACATATTATGGGCTGTGATATTTGAGATGCATGGTTATGAAATTCCTTAACAATTTCCGAGTAAAATAAGTCCAAATAAGTCGATCTCTTTTATTTCTTTATATCATAAATAACAGCTTTTGATAGAAAAGTGGGTTCATTTCATAGGATTCTGGAAATGGGATCGAGAAAATGCAGTCAAGCCTTAACTTAGCTTTGGTTGGTTGTCTCAGAGGTAGTGAAATTATCTCCATATTGCAATTCTGCTGGAAACAGTAATTCTTTTGAAAGTTTGAATGATCTCAAATTCAGGGGCCTTACATGAGATATGAGATTTTCATTTAGAATGCTTAAATTGCAGATCATGTTATTCTGACTGCAGGGACCCTATCGTTATTTTGACTGGATTGTATTTGCTCCTCTTTGCAGAAAATAAGTTTGCCCCAATCCATGAAAAGATCAAACAGATGGTAGTACCAGATATGGATTTTTCCAGTTATACATTTCAGTTTTTAGACTATGCTGACGTTTCGGTTTCAGACTACACTTCTAAGTTGTGTTGATATTAAATATTGAATTACTTAGATACAATTTGGCAACTGAAGGGGAAAGCTTTGGTGAGAAGGAATAAAACTGGCTTCTGTGTGCCATCACAAAGCCAAGCAGCTTCAGTTTGTAGAGCTTCCATCTGAAGCCTTCAGCCCTCTGTATTTCTGGCTTAGCTCCCTGGCAATCAAGAAACAGCTTTCCCTGCCTGGCCAAGTTTCTCCTGTTTTCCAGTCCCTACTGGAGTCAAAGCTGGCTCCCAGCTGAATGGGCCATTTCTATTTACTCTTTACTTGTACAGTATATATGATCCATACACACTGAAGTTTCATGTTGTGACATGAAGAGATGGTCATATGTTTTCAATACAGTATCTCAAAAATGCCATGAATATCGAGGAATTTGGCTGTATGGATGGCGTGAGCATAGTGGGTAGTTTTCTTATAGTTGTTTTTGATTTTTTCAAGCAAATACACCGTATTTACTGAAGAAGCACAGACATTTAATAGTTATGATTATGAGAAGGCTATATTTTTAACTGTTTATACTATATTACTGTAAAAGGTGTGAAGCCTCTATGCTGCAAGGTCAGAAGACCTGCAGTTGTAAGATCGAATCCAATGGATGGGGTGAGCCCCCGTCGCTTGTCCCAGCTCCCACCAACCTAGCAGTTTGAAAGCATGCAAAATGCAAAAATGCAAGTACAGTAGATAAATAGGTACAGTCTAGGTGGGAAGGTAAACGGCGTTCCGTGTCTAGTCACGCTGGCCACGTGACCACAGAGGATTGTCTGCGGACAAAAGGCTAGCTCTATGGGATGGAGATGAGCACTGCCGCCTAGAGTCAGACACGACTGGACAAATTGTCAAGGGAACCTTTACCTTTACTAAAAGGTGTGATACTTTATATGGTGTGATACTCAATGTAATGTGAGTATTTTTGTTCCTGCTTTCATAACTAAAGGTAGAGGAGTCGTTTAGTCATTTAGTCGTGTCCGACTCTTCGCAACCCCATGGACCAGAGCACGCCAGGCCCTCCTGTCTTCCACTGCCTCCTGGAGTTGTGTCAAATTCATGTTGGTTGCTTCAATGACACTGTCCAATCATCTTGTCCTCTGTCGTCCCCTTCTCCTCTTGCCCTCACACTTTCCCAACATCAAGGTCTTTTCCAAGGAGTCTTCTCTTCTCATGAGATGGCCAAAGTATTGGAGCCTCAGCTTCAGGATCTATACTTCCAGTGAACACTCAGGGTTGATTTCCTTTAGAATTGATAGGTTTGTTCTCCTTGCAGTCCAAGGGAGTAGTTCTGTTAATTTATTTAATTTGTTACATTTCTATCCTGCCTTTCCTATAGTGAGCTTGGGGTGGTGCACATGTTGTTCCTCCTCCTTTCTTTATTTCACACTACCTCTATGGAGCAAGTCTGGGATCATGCCAGTGAGTTTCATGGCTAATTAGGGATTTGAACCCAGACTTACTGAGTGCTAATCCAAAACCCTATAGGTTTCAGTAATCTGAATGTGGTGGAATGTGATACATCTCTATAATGAAATCCATTATGGAGTTTATTGTTATCAATTTATGACTTGCTTTTAAAATAAGTTGCTTAGCACAAACCTAAGCATGCTTATTCACAGTCTTTGAGGCTTGCCAGAAAATAGTTAATGAAGTTGGAGCATGCAAGGCAAGAAGGCAGTATCTGAGCCCAAGGATTGCTCATGTTATGTCAAGTCAAGATATGAATTAGCTGAACCTTCTAGCTCACTTCAGACTTTGTGCTGTCATCGTCTAGATCAGTGGTTCCTAACCTTGGGTCCCCAGATGTTCTTGTACTGCAACTCCCAGACATCCTGGCCTGCACAGCTAGTGGTGAAGGTTTCTGGGAGTTTTCGTCCAAGAACATCTGGAGACCCAAGGTTGAGCTCAGAGGATTTGGAAAATGAAATCCCTATTCATCTTTAATGTTTTGACTTCCTCTTCAATTTCTGGAAAGATTGCCACTTTGCAACTGATCATAGTAGTTTATTCAACTTCATGGCAAGCTGTTAGAACTAAAGCCAAAAAAAAAAAAAAAAAAAAAAAAAAAAAAAAAAAGGGGGGGGGGAAAGCACACAAGCAACCAAAAACCATGCTGCTTAAATACCATCTCATAGTACTTAAATCTCTCTCTGGCCAGTTTAAAATTTAATTATGCAGCCTACACATTCCACACACCCCAGTGAACTGGGTGCTCAATTTACTGACCTTGAAACAATGGAAGGTTGAGTGAGCCTCCAGCCAGCTACCTGGGATTGAATCGGGGTCGTGAGCAGAGTTTGGCTGCAGGAATGCAGTTTAACCACTGCACCACAAGTTTTAAATGTGGAAATGGAAGAAGGAATGGGGAAGAGAGGAGAAAAGGCAATGCTTTTAGGGGGTCATTTGCATTAAGCCTATGAAGAAAAAACTTGCATGCTTGTATGTATGTCTTTCTGATATCATGACAGAAACCAAGATCCCACCAGCAGATTCTATATAAGCGGTGAATGTTGAAAACCATTTCTAGCATTCTCAATTTGGTACAAAATAGGTTGTGGTGGGAGGGGTATGTATTAACAAGGAATATTGTATTAGAATTTCTTACAGGAATAAGTTGTGCAACATCATACATGGTTTAGAAATAAGAATTATTTTCTTCATGGGTTATTAGCTTAGTTTTATGGGCCCTAACCCCTCTGCCTCCAATTCTCACCTGCAGGGAAAAATTCTGAGTTATTTTTAAATGGGTAAACCTTAGTTTGTGCTGTGTCAAGTTGATTTTATACAATATTATTGTGTGTCCCCAATGGTGGGTAATTCCGAATGTGTTTTCTTCTGAATGTATTTGTTGCTGCTCTGGGTCCTTACTTCCAAAAATAAGATCTTTCCTTTACACCTTCCTTACACTATCATTTGGTCCTATTTATTATAGCCATTGATTTTATGCTTTCTGCATTCTTCATCTACTAAAAGAATGTCAAGCAAAATATTTCACAGCAAAGAAACTGCGAAAGCAGGTAAACTAAACAATAAGGTATACTGGGAGCTAGGGAGAAATATTTACAAGTCAAAAAATTCTGTTGCTCTGATGGTTTCCAAGGAAATAGTTCCTGGCAGCAAGGGAGAAGGAGGAGAAAAAGGAAAAGGAAGGAAGAAAAGAAGGAGAGGGCTGCTTAGTTCAAAAATTTAGAATGTGTCCAGTCACTGTGATTTTCCTGACCTGAGTGGAAGAAAATGGGGTCATCCTTTAATATTCTTAATAAGTTAATGATAGCTTATAGTGGGTGAAAGCATTAATGTAGACGGCATGCAGAGTGTATTTTAGCTAACAACAAAGAATCTGCTAGCACCTGAAGTACTGAACAAGTTGAGTATATGAGAAGCATTTATAACTAAAAGTGTCCAACAATCCATTGTTGGGGATTATTCACTTTCAGATGCATGAATGGTCTCTAGTTGGCCACAGCTGTAGTTTGTTATGTGTGGGTGGATGGGTTATTTTAAATCCTTTTCTTGGATTTCCGACTTTTCATTTCAGACAGGTTTGTCTCTTGTTTCTCCCCCCCCCCCCCAAAAAAAAGATATAAGAACAAAACACTCTGGCAATTATCCACCCCATCACCCACTAAGCTGTAAATCTTTTAGCTGTCTGGTCAGCGAGTACAAAGGGAAGGAACCTTGACAAAACTGTATCATTATTTAGATTTTGTTTCATATGTGTGAAATAAAAACACATCAGGAATTGGGCTAAATATAGTTTCTACTCCCAGCTAGAACAGATGCACTGGATCAGTTGGTGAATAGTTAATCAAGTTACGTAAATTGGAGTGAATCAGTGGATCTGCTCTGTTTGGCCTCCTAGTTAGATGCAGGCCAGTGTACGTATATATATTGTCATGCACTGACATTCCCTTCACAAGATTTTTAGCTACAAGCCTGAATTTTGCTTTTGCTTTGGAGTTAGAAATTGTATTTTTCAGCTGCCTGTATAAATATATTTGTAACAAGGTAGTTCCATTTCAAATGTACCTACACATTCTTTTCTCTGTACAGCAAAGAGCTGTGCTGGGAATGACAATTTACTCATAATGGATTGAGTAGGAGGGTGTTGGAAATTTATTGCACCAGACAGAGGGAGATCTGAAGGAAAAAAGTTATAGTGGATCAGTCTGCCAATGGCTGTTTACAAGATCCATTCTGCAAGTAACAATGCCTGTCAGTTTACATGATTAGAGGCTTAAATGGATTAAAAAGGGGGGAGGGGCTCATGAAATAAATCCATCATAGGCATCCTTCAGTCTCGAGAGACTATGGTAACATGCTCTGAATCGAGGAGTGTCCTCTCCAGAGCATGAAGCCCGGGTAAGGTAATATGGAGGATAGGCTGTTACCCAAGCAGCAGATCCCCCCTCTCCACATTGCTGAAATGGTCCAATGGAAAGGCAAGAGCCAATACGACTGGTTCCAGCAAAGTCGCAGGAGTTGGCAGAACGACACGAGCTGCCTTCGGGACTCCAGCTCCGGAGTTTGCCTCGAGGTTAACTCCTAAAGCCTTTTCCATTGGTGGATATAGCCACAAGGCAGTGGAGGTTTGAAATCGGAGTTTTCCTTCTCCTAGATGGACTGCCTTCCATGGCCGACGAGCCCCACCTACCACATAGTAGTGTGGTTATTGACTTGGTTATTCAAAGGCAGGCTCCGAAAGGACTTTCAGTAGGCCACATATGTGCTTTCCTTCAGGAGTGTTAAATAACAATTCCTAGAGTATGACAGCCCATCACCTCTGGAAACATCAGGCTGCATGCCTGTCTATTCTCTGAAGAGCTCATGATCTGTCCTTTTGTCATGTGAGCATGCATTTGCAACCTGAGATTCCTACTCTGTGTAAATGAGAGCTGTTTATCCCAGAATCTAATGGCTTCTGAAATAATTGGATGCACTAAGATTTTCCTAATTCATCCTTTGATTCCAGATACCAAGGAATGAATATGGTCCTTTTTTCCTTAGGCTATGCACTGAACTTCAGCTCAGTTTTCTTTCCAGCTTCCACATGATGGAAAATTGGTGTTTTGTTTTTTAAAGACAACAACTATCTGTTATGCCACTAGAGCAAGATTAAATGTAATTAGCTGCAGACTGCTGCCAGGGAATTGAACAAACTCATTTAGAAGCTGCTCCTGTTTTAAATCAGTGGGATATCGAAGAGTCTGTTGGATGGGTGAATGACTTCTCAAAGCATGTTTGAAAAGCAGATACTTGAAAAATGCATGCAAGAAAAAACAAGTCCTGGCTTCAGAAAATAGATCAGTCTGACTAAGTTTATTGAATTCTATGCAGTTTTGTACAATGCTTGAGAGTTATTTATTTTACTTAGAAGCAGTTTACTTCATTGTAAATTAATATTGGAAATATTTCCTAGCTTCTTTCTGTTGCTAGTCTAATTTTGTTTTTCCTAATTATTATCCCGATGCAAACAATTATCTGTACACATAGAGACTTTTCACTTTTCAATGAAACTTGTTACTCAAGCAGCATATGTGCTGTCAATAGTTCTGAGCTGTTCTGATTGCTACACAGGAGTGCAGCAACAATCTTTTGCTGGCAGAGCAGATCAACATTCTATGAGGCTGTTCTAAAAATGGGGTAACCCAAACAAAAAAAATATAGAATTTCTAAACTTTGATTCAGACCAGCACCAAATCTGGCACATCTGTGACAGATAATCTGCTTGTTCTCTGTGCCAAATTTGGGGATGTATGGATAAAGGAATTTCAAGTAATGATTTTTTAAAAAATAAAACTATTCCCTCAAATTCAGAAATAGGCAACCCTTAAAGCCCCCAGATGTAAAACAGATCACATAAATTGAAAAGACCGTTCCTGCTTGTCTTGCTTGAAAGAAAATGGTTGATCCCACCTGCTTTTTTTATTTGGAAAGAATCCAGGCTGCACTAGCTGGAAAACTGATCCTCAAACAAGACCTTTCAGAAGAGAAAAACAGCTACTTTGTTATAAGATTGAGCATTAGTAAACCAGTTCAGTGCATTCCAATGGGCAAAATACCTCAGTGTCCAGCGAAGATCCTCCATAGGGTGGCCATTTTCCGGTGCCTGTATACCGAGGAATCCATCCTAAAACACAGCGGGGAGCCATTTTGCACAGCGGGTGGCCATTTTGAAGCCCCGACGATCAGCTGTTTTGATTGTCGTTAAGTGAAAAATTGGTTCCTGAAGCAGGGAACCGATCATCGTCAAGTGATTTTTCCCTATTAAAACATCGTTTTGCGATCGCTATAGCGATCGCAAAATACTCATCGTAAAGCGATTTCCTCATCTAACGAAGTAATTGTCAAGCAGGGCAACACTGTATTTTGCCATCTATACACAGTAAACATTCTGAGACAAAACAGTCTCCTCATCTGGATTTTCCAAGTGGACATCTACTCCTCTGGGTATCTGTAGCGTATAGATCATTCTGACTGCTGACATGGATGTCATCAACATTCAGTCTGCCCCTTTGCTATGTAAAGTTAGCAACCTTTTCCCTGCTGTCTACATGGGCGCTATACTGCACAGCAGTATCAGGCCATTTCTTGTTGTTTGAATCGTGGATACAGAACCACAATATCCCACATTCATAAACTGGAGGGTTTGTGGGATTTTTTTGATGGTTTTAATTGTAATATAACATGCATTCAGGCTATTGTTCAATAATATTGGATTAGAAACCATTTTTGTATTTGTGTGTATGAAGAACTGAGCCAATGGTTTCAGTAATGACTGAAGTCTAGTTGGAGGAAACCCAGATTCAGACCCTTTCCAATTCTCAACCAGGAAGTTTACAAGATGTAAGAGTCCATGAGAAGTCCAAGCACTATCTTCCATTTGTAACTGTCCTATAATTTCCCATTACTTACTGCTTTTGTTAAGAACAGCAAAACAAACTATTAAGAAAGGTGTGCTAGATTCAGTCAGTCACAGCCTTTGAATGGGGTTTGTATGTTTTGTTGAAAAGTGAAGAGGCATAGTGAGAGTTTAGTTTGAATGTGGTTTGAATCAGAGAAGGATGTCTGAAAGAGTTTGAGTATAAGCTGAAGATTAAGAGAGCTGTGAAACAATTCAAGAAAAGTTTAAATAGATGTAGAAAGCACAGTTGGCATGTAATTCTGTATAATTTCTAATCTTGAAAATAAAATGTTATGTTGCTAACTCCTTGCCTAAGTGTATTTGAAATGTTTTGGATTTGTGGATTCCTGTCATGGTGAAAACACACAACTGTTTTCTCTGGTGGCATTTCTTTATTTCATGAGCAGACTTTTGGTGGCTTAAGTAGCATGAAAGTGTTGTTTACAGTTCTGAGGCTTAGGCAGGGATAATGAAATAGATAGGGACACAGGAGCCCTGGGAAATAAGAGGTGTTTGTCAGAATGAGAGGAGCACTTGACTGAATCACCACAGAAGGAAGGAGAACAGAGCTGCAATAAATGGCTTTCCCTCTGTTACTTCCATTTTTCCAAACACCCAAACAGCTGTTGGGAAGAAAAGTATCAGGAATAGCTGCACAATGGCATTTTCTTGGTGCTCCGGGAGTATCTGTCTAGAACATATTTATATCACAGCAAATACATAAAGAGAAAAAGACATTCTGTGTAATCTGCTCTGAGTGGAAGGGCATATTACAAATGTCATACATTCTTATTAAAGTATACCTTTTTTGGGTAAAGGGAGCTAAAGTTAAAAGCTTACCAAAATGTTACAAGACAGTTTCCTTATAGTATGAATATCCCTCCTGAATAGTTTTTATGTGTAAAATACTTAACATTTTGTTAAATTTGCTTCATATAGAAGCCTGATTTCAGTATTAGCATATGTATTTGCTCAGGCTGTATCTATGAATGTAGATAAATTCTGCTTCTTGCACCAGTTAAATGTTCATAATTATTTGTCCTGCTGCCTCTAAGTTAAACAAACAAGTTCTATATATAATTGAAAAAGTAGATCATTTTGGAAGATTATTAGAATGAGTGTGAAAATTTGGGCATTAGCTTAATTTATTTTCATATTTCATCTAGAATTATGATAGAGTATGCTCTGTTTAGTATTGTGAAAGAGTATTTGGGTCCTCCTGTTTGCTTATTTGCACATTTTTCTCTATTTTACTTAGTTATGTTCTGTCAGTCGGAACTGACTTATAGCAACCCTAATAGGCTTACTCACCAAGGTAAGTGAGATAGTTAAGGAATGATTTTACCAGTTTCCCAGTAAGTTTCTATGGCCAAGTAGGGATTTAAACTCTGATCTAGAGACAGTCCTGGTCTGTCACCCTATCCATTACACCACACTGGATTCCTCTATTTTAACACACCAATTTTATTGCATAAAGATCCTGCATTTCTGAGTGTCTTTCCACTTGCTGGCCCAGGGTAAGAGGGCAGGTTTCTTTTTCGAAGGTCTGTGTAAACAATGCCACTGTAAAATTCACTTGCTGTAAAAAGATGCTTGTGATCACATTTTGTTTCCATCTGACGAACTTAATACATTTGTTATTTAGTGTCTTGCCTTCTTCGCTCTCTCTTTTTGTAGAGTCTTATGCATACACACAATGTACATTGGCCTTGCAAGTTGCCACTGTGAATAATTTACTTTAAGGGACAGGAGAGTGAAGTCAATACAGTTCTAAAAGATTCAAGTTACAGCCTACAGATAATAGCTTTTTGTGCATTGCAAAAACTGCATGTTGTTTAAGAGAGCAGACAGTAGATGTAAATGGCTGCCATGAAATTTGCTCACTTCAGGCATGCACATGTAGAATAAACAGTTGTCCTTTAGTTTGGTTCTGTGCTTGTATGACCCACTTGGCCCCTATTGAACTAGGTAAGGGTTAATCAACAACAGCAACATGAAACTGTCTGAAACTGGTTCTCATTGCTGCCTGGTTAACTACTTCAGAGTCCTTTACTTTGGGAGTCTCCTTCCCAAGACTCAGTTGGTAATGTCCTAAAGTTTAAGGATAGAAGTGTCTTTGTCTGGCCAGGCACAGAGTGTTACAGCAAGGATGGCTTATAATCCTGCAGTGGGTACAAGCTGGTGGGTCTCTGCCTCTTTCTCCTCTCCAAGCCCCATGTGGCAGAGTCTGACTGGCTGTCTCTCATGTCCTCTGCTAGGTTCTTGCAGTCATTATTGCCACTTCCCCGGTAGACTTCTCTTGGGCTTGGTGTTGCCTCTCCCTTTTTTTTTATCTCTTCCCAATAAGAAGGCTTTGATGGTGGCTGGGGTTTTCAGTACTGTTTTGTTTCTCCTTTGGGTACCCTTAACTGGACCAATGCCCCAGGTGTTCTTCTATATCTCCCATCCCCTTTAGGGGCCATTGGTTTTCTTTCCCAGGCTTTCTTCCTTTCCCAACCTTTTTGGTTCACCCAAATAATCATAACCTGACATGGTTTCTCCCAACTCTGTAGGGGAACTTGAAGTGTTATACTTGGCAGGTCTTGGGGGAAAATAAGGTGGTCCTCTGACAGAGGCTTCTGTGCTACAGTGTCCTTCCTTACAGCTTTGTTTGTGTGCTTGTGCGAGTGCAGAGCAGTGATTTGGACATAGTAAAGTGGTTGCCTTATACAGCACATCTGGAGTATTTATTTATTTGATTGATTGATACCCTGCACCATCTGGCAGGCCACTCTGGGTGGCTAACAACAACAAGACAAACAACACAATGTTAAAACACAATAAGAATAAAATAATACAAACATTCAACAGATACGATAACTAGTAAGATAAATTAAAACAGATGGCTATAAAGATGTTAGAAAGGATGATGAAAGGATGGCAGAAAGGATGATAAAAGGGAAGCAGAGATATCAGCAACTTAATGCTCAGGGAAAGCCTGACAGAAGGGCCAAGTTTTCAATGCTCGTTTAAACCCGTCCAACGAGGGTGCCAGGCGTATCTCCATGGGCAGATTGTTTCACAGGTGGGTGGCAACTGCCGAGAAGGCCCAGCTTCCTGCTCTTTCCTTCTGGGCCTCCTTCGGGATCAAGGCCCTCAACTGCCCTGCCTGTCAAGAACAGGTATTACAGATAAATCTGGCTGGGAGCAGGCGTTCTGCTAGATACCGAGGTCCTAAACCTTTTAGGGCTTTGATGTTATCACCATCACCTTGAAGTTGATGCGGAAGTGAACCAATAGCCAATGAAGCTTGGCCAGAATGGGGGAGATGTGCTGAAATTTCTTCACCCCATTTATTAATCTGGCTGCCGAATTCTGGATCAATTGTAGTCTCCGCATCAACCTCAAGGGTAGCCCCACATAGAGAGCACTGCAGTAGTCTATTCTTGAAATTACGAGTGCATGAATCAAAGTCATGAGTGCCCCTGTGTCTAGATAGGGATGCAGCTGGGCAATCTTTTGAAGGTGGAAATGGGCCTGGGTTTCTATGGTGACATCTGGGTCTACTAGACAGATATCCAAGCTGTGAATCTCATTCTTTGTGGGAAGAGTCACTCTCCCAAAGGAAAAGGAGTTTCCCAACCCACTAACGCCAGATTTCCAGTCTTCCATTCACCAAGAAAAATGTATGCCTGGGTTCTAGTCATGCTCTGACAACCTTGATTAAAATAGTTCGGAATAATCAAGTACCTCAAAAATTCTAAAAATTATTAAGTGATAAGTGCAAGAATTTCATGACTTCCACCACAAATCCCATTGAACTTGCTGACAAAATCAAAGCATTTGATGGATTAATTGAAGATTTTTGCTCTGAACTAGAGTACAGGTACTCTATTCAAAGTGGTAGCAAACCCCTAAACTCAAGAACTTGGTTCGATTCCAATTGCAGGGACCTGAAGGCACGTATCCAAAATGCATATAGCACTTATAGAAAATCTGACTGTATCCAAGCTTTACAGAAATATCTTTCTCAGAAAAAACCACTAAGGGATTATATTAACAAAAAAAGCAGAGATATATTCTTGAGCAATGGCATAAGCTGCAACTAGCTGTAATCAAAATAAATAATAAAAAAAGCTATTCTGGGCCATCGTGGCTGGCTCCTCCAGGATGGAGACACACTATCCTGACATAATTTTATCACAAAGATCCATTTCTTGGATCTCTTCTTCAACAAGGACATAGTTCCTAGTGTCCCTATTCTACTCTCTTCATTTGACCTACCTGTATGGTCACCAGTAACCACTGAAGAGATTAAAGAATTAATCACGCATCTGAAAGCAGGGAAAGCAGCTGGTTCTGATGCCATTTCACCCGACTCCATATATAAAAAAGGAGACCTTCATGTCCCGAAATTTTTAGACCAATTAGCCTGCTGTCAGTATTGGAAAACTTTATGCTAAACATCTATTAAACAAATTTACTTCCTGGATTAATAACCAGGCTATTCTTGGCCCTGAGCAAGCTGGCTTCAGGAAAGGAAAGGCCATTGCAGATGACTGCCTAATACTTGCACACCTCATCAACAAAGAGGTAAGGGGCGAAAATTCTAAACTATATGTAGCCTTTCTTGATCTAAAGGGAGTCTTTGGCTCTGTAGATAGAGAGTCCTTATGGGATAAATTCCAAAATTTGGGTATAGATAAAATACTTCTCTCTCATCAAAAGTTTATACTCTGGCACTATCTGTCAAGTTAGATCTTCTTGGAAGGGTGAATTAACTAACCAATTTCCAACCAACAAGTGGGTAAAGCAAGGATGTATCCTTGCTCCTTCCTTGTTCAACCTTTTTATGAATGATCTAGTTCCTTATTTAGCGAACGTGGATGGTCACCCTCCCAAGTTTGGAGTATATTCTGTTCTGCTACTGCTTTATGCAATTGATGCCATTATTATCTCACTCATCTATCCTGGTCTGAAACGTTTGATTAATAGATGTGTGGAGTATTTGGATAAAAACAAAATGCAATTGAATTACAACAAGTCTAAAATACTAGTTTTTGCTAAGTCCCGGAATCAATTACATTGGAAACCAAATGGCAACAGTATCAAACAGGTCAAACAGTATAAATATTTAGGTATTCTTTTTCACTATAAACATTCCTGGATTCCTCACCGCAAATCAGTTTTAAACACAGCCAGGCTTTCTGTGCAGTCCATACTTCAATTTTATTACAACATTGGCAACTGATATGCTCCGGCGGCCCACACGTTTTAAAATCTAGATTCACCCCACAAATTCTGCATGGCATCCCAATTTGGCAAAATGCCATGGATCGCTCAATCAAACGGTTACGATCCCACTTCTTATATAAGGTATTAGGCATACCTAGGTGTGTTCCCTACTTGGTACTTTGTCTTGAGACTGGACTGTCCACACTGGAAATGATGGCATGGCTGAGAACTTTTCAATTCTGGCTAAAAAATGTTTTATAACTCAGACCAAGACAGCTTATTATATCGGCTCCTGCAAGATTCTGACCTCCTTTGGGGTCTATCACCCTTTCTAAAAAACTGAAACTGATTGGCCTAGACATTGGCTCTTTAGGTTCACTAAGTCTGAGCTAGGATTTCAAACAGTAAAGGGATGAATAATGGACATTGGGTTTCAGGAATTATGGAGCATAGCTGATAAGACTTGTTCGCTGTTGTCTGTCCACATCCCCTTTAAAATGGGACAACCAGTTGCTTTCCTCAAGCTCCTTAAATGTCCACAAAACTGCAGGGCCTTTTCTCTGGCCACATGTCACGTCATGCTGTGTTGTATGGTAGGTATAACGGAACCCCTTATTCCAAAATATATTTTCCATGTGAGCAGGGTGCTTTGGAAACCCTCACTCACATGCTCTTGCACTGTCCAATTCATCAGGACTGATGCAAAAAGTACATCACCTCAATATTATTAAAGCTGGAGGGGAAATCTGATCTGGACAGTCCATTTCATATTATCAGTGGAGGTGGTCGACGTTATGGAACAAGTAGCTGTTTCCCTTGAGTCAATTGTTAGGAGGTGAAGCCCTGAACCTAACAAACTAGCGTGATTTTGTCTATTTTATATTTTATATGCTGATAAAGGTTGTTTTTACTATTATTATTATTATTATTATTATTATTATTATTATTATTATTATTATTATTATTATTATTATTATTATTATTATTATTATTATTATTATTATTATTTTATTTTTATTTTTATTTTTATTTTTATTTTTATTTTTATTTTTATTTTTATTTATTTATTTATTTATTTATTTATTTATTTATTTAAAATGATGTTTCGCTTTCTGCATAATCTCTTTTGCCATTTTAGCTTACATAATTCTTTCTGTTTGAAATACGCAGGGGCACTGGTCTGTGATGGACAGAAAAGCCTCACTCCAACCAAAGGGAGTCTGTCTGACCTCTAAATTTCTCCATGCATTTCCCAAACTTTTTCAAAATACACAATGTACACGAATCATTGCCTATGCCACCAATCTTCTTAAGCTTCTGTCTTGTATTCTGTTCTTTCATCCCGATCTGGATTTTTATTTCCTGATCTAACGATGTATTCTTGCTTTCATAACTTATTTATAGCCATATAAATGATGAGGTAGAATTAATGTATGTGTAAAGTTGCCCCCTTTTTTAGTGTTGAAGTCATGCTGTGGTAAGGAAATGGTTTTATCACTTTTGTTTGACTTCTTTCCATACAGGAAAATGTGGTCATAGGAAGGGCTTTGTGTGCAAGAAACCTGCAGCTAGAGATTCACATTTCATTCTTTGAAATCCAGAAACATACTGGTTTCCGCTTTACCAAAGTTTAAATGATCTTCCATTTCTTTTTAATGTTTTTTAATTCTTATTTTGGGGAGCTATTTTGCTTGTTTGAATTCTGTTTTCTTAGAGAATCTTGTATTATTATACTTGTGGAGGCTACTGATAAAAAAAATTAGTAAGTCACAAAGTCTGCCTCTTGCTGGCATACAGTACTAAAATGGGAATACATACAGTGCTGTATCTTTGTGTTTCCACTTTGTTTCCACTTTGTAGCATTTCTTTAAATGAGAGGTTGACAATGCATAGGCTGCATTTCGCTCCCATCACTTTTGTACCCCCCAGTGTCCTTTAGACCACATTGAAAAAAATGACAAAAATTGTGCATTAAGAGACCTGCCATTTCTTTAAAACTTTTCCCCCTACCTTATTTACAAGCAGATTTGCACTTTGAGAAGCCTCCTGGAAATGCAAATTTGCTTGTAAATGGAGCATATAGGGAACATAGCCTTCTTTTAAAGACAAAATTGTGCCATTAAAGATGAAAGCTGCTGCTTTGTCACAAAGCTAGTGATTGTGTTGGTGTGTGTGTGTGTGTGTGTGTATGGGGGGGGGTCTTTAGTGGATTTAGGGGCAGGGCAATGTAGCCCCTGACCACATGAGGTTGCCTGCCCCATGTTAGAAACAAAAATATACATTGTCCTCTTCATAGCTGAGTTGGAGCAGGAGAGTAAAGTTGGGGGATACAAAATCCCGGATTTATTCTTTTAATGCTAAATTTGAGTGGGCAAATTCCCATAGCAAGGACCCTACCCAGACTGGCTGCCACGTTGACTCAGTTTCAAGTGTCTTCCTCCATTCTGCTTTGTTTAACCATAGAGCCATGCAGGCAGGGCAGAACATCACTTTCCAGAAGGGATAGAGGAAATGGGACATTTCTATGACACTGCTGCCTACTACCAACATTTTTGTACTGGCTTCAGGAGCTACGAAAATAATTAGATGACTGTGTTCAAAAGGAGTTTCCATGGAAGCTGGTTATGAATGAGCACTTCGCTTTGGAGTAGTGTCTGTCTTAGAATGCAGCCTCTATCCTGAGTCATGGAATACAACCCAGCAAATATTAAGATAGAGGGGGAAATCCTAAGGATAAAATATACCCTTGTTTGATACTTTTACTTATAGGAAACTGTTCTCTCTCGCCATATTCTGTCCTAACAGTAGCTTCTTGTCCACAGTACAGGTTATGCCTCAGGACAATCAAGTGCTGAGGCACACTGCTTTCTTTCAGAACAACCCATAGCTTCTCATGATCCATAGTCAAAGGCTTTGCTGTGGCCTATGAAGCATAGTCTGTTCTTCTTCTGAAATTCTTTGGTGTACTTCATTAGCTAGCAGATATTTGCAATATTGTCTTTAATGATTGCTCCGCCATGGTGCTGCGTCACCATGGTGGGGAGGCTTTGCTCTCCTGCCCAGAGAGCAGTGTCGCGGTTGAATGATGCTGCTTTCCAAGGGGAGGAGGGACGGAGCCTTTAAAAAGGCATGGTCCCTCCGGCTCAGCCTCTTTGCCGTTTTGCAAGCAGTCCCTCCCACCCACCCTGAAGTAAGGATGAGGTTACCTGGTTGCCTATTGGAGCTGGATGAGAAATTTTTGGCCTGCATCTTAGATTGGCCATTGGATGTGGTTGCATTTTCGCCCATCTCATTCTTACATGATGGGTAAGGTTAAGTAGGGTTGTGGTGGTGCTGAGGGTTAAACCACAGAAGCCTCTGTGCCGCAAGGTCGGAAGACCAGCAGTCGTAAGATCAAATCCACGCGACAGAGTGAGCTCCTCTTGCTTGTCCCAGCTCCTGCCAACCTAGCAGTTTGAAAGCATGTAAAAATGCTAGTAGATAAATAGGTACCACCTTGGTGGGAAGGTAACAGCATTCTGTGTCTAGTCGCGCTGGCCACGTGACTACGGAAACTGTCTTCAGACAAAATGCTGGCTCTATAGCTTGGAAGCAGGGATGAGCACCGCCCCCTAGAGTCGGACACAACTGGATTAAATGTCAAGGGGAACCTTTACCTTTACCTAAGATTAATGAAACTTACTTGCTATAGTGTGGGTAGTGCGAAGGCAAGAGTTGGGGTGAGTTCATGGTGAACATGTGGTGCAAGAATTATGCCATCTCTCTGTCAGGTGGAGCCAATTGGGCATCTGATGAGAGGTGGTTTTTCCATAAGGGAAACTCCTGGCCACTTAGGGCATGAGAGTCGGTGGGCTGAGAATGTGGGGGTACCATTAGGACAGAGCACCTGAAGGCGTGCTGTACAATGGCCAGCACAATTGAGAAATAGGAGCTCACCTTGCTCTATGAATGGTCCGGAGGTCTAGGCTACTCTGGATTGTGGAGGATATCCCACTACGTTCATGCCCCCTTGTTGTTGGAGGACTAGCCTAAATAATTAATAAAGCCGTGGTTCAAGTTTTAACCCAACAACCTGTGTGTCACCTCTTTATTTTTGGGCTGGGAGGGGCAATGACCCTTCCTGTTTGGAATCCAGGTTAGACACTGAGCACTTATCACTCCATATAAGATAAAAGCTGTTGTTACAACACCTTGAGCATCAGTTTCCTCACATGGGAAATTAGAGCAATGGTCCCATAGTTACTACATTCATTGTCATCTCCATTCTTGGGGATTGGAGTGTATATTGAATGTTTTCAGTCTGTGCACCATTGTTTTGTTTTCTGCATTTGTTGTCATATTCTTGTTAGGATTCTGAGAGATTCTCTGTGGCTTGAAATACTTCTGCTGGTATCCCATCTACCCCTGGTAATTTATTTCTTCCCCTTCAGAGCAGCTTTCAATTCACCTTCTAGAATTGCAGGTTCTTCATCATAAAATTTCTTTCTAAAGCAGCCTGTCATACTGTATTTTCATGTCTTCTGTATAGGGCTTCAGTATACTGTTGCCACCTTCTCTTTATTTTATCCTAGTGAGATAGTGCCTTTCCCTGTTGGCCTGTCAGCATTCCTAATATAGGCTTAAATTTCCCTTTGGTTTCTTGGATCTTCTGGAAGAGATCTCTTGCTTTTCACTTTTTGTTGTTTTCTTCCGTTTTTTGCACTGGCCATTGTACTAGTACTTTTTCTGTCTACATGAGAGTTGCTGAAAAGCTGCATTCAGGATTCTGAATCTATTTTTGTCACCTTTTACTTTTGATTCTCACTTATCCTTAATGATGTGTTTTTTAGGTGTTTTTCCATTATTCATTTAGGTTTTTCTTTCCTTTTTTGTACAGAAATTGTTGTGTTTTTTGGGGTTTTTGCAGTCTTCTGTAGTAATATCTCTAGTTTCAACACACGGTTGTTCTGTTTCACAGTCAACTGAAGGCATGATCACACAAGGCAAATGTTTCCTAGTTATAGCAGGGCATTATCAATCATTTACCTGGCCAGCAGTGTAACTGCAGTTCATTTCCCCCTTGCCAGGAGGTTTCCATTATTTAGATCTAATGGCATTTCAATATATTCCTTATTTATCCATAACTAAGGAATATATTGTGCACGACCTTATCAATTTTTCCCTGAAGCCAAGTCATTGGAGACAGTGGCCACCATTACCACCATGTGTCTGCACTGCTACAATTTTCTTTAAAAGCTTTTTGCAGCCAGTATGTCAATACACACGCAAATGTATGTCAGTGGCCAGGTATGCCACGGCATTGGTAGATGTTGCATCAATCCACCTACTGTCTGACAAGTGACACAGCCCTGGATGGTGATGCTGAGTCCAATAAGTGCAATGTTGTTTTTCCAAAGGCACTGGCACAACAGAGGAAAGTTTACTGGACAGGAACCACTATCTGACATATTGACATATTGTTAATTATTATACCCCAGAAAACAAGAGGGAAAATAAATTGGTACCACAGTGTAGCTGGCCATAACAATTCAAATAGATGAAAATGAATTGGTAGTGTTAAAATCCATTGGGACATTTATCCAGGTATATATACTACTGTACATGACCACAATTCAGTACAACAAAGGTATAGAAAGTATTGTTAGAACAGGAGAACATCTCCCTGGTGTGACTGTGACCTGGGTTTAGTAATGGAAACCTGTTCTTTATGTAGACATTTAAAAATCCATCAGATATGTTGTTTGCATTATATTTTGGCACTAGGATTCTTTTAGTGCTTTTTCAGCTTTACTCTGATGTTGAATATAAACAGTTCATGATCAGTACCAAAATCCACTCCTAGTCTTGTTTTGGCAGGGAGGATATAGCTTCCCCATCTTGCAGCTGTATACTCTGATTTCTACATTGGTCATCTGATTATTTCCGCATGTAAAATTGTCCATTTGGTTGCTTGAATTATATAAACAGATTATTAGCTTCACAGAACCCTATGAGCCATTCTCCTGATTCATTTTTGATCCGGGCCCCAAATTTCCAACCATGCTGGTTCTGCTTTGCTTCCTACTTTTGCAACTTGGCTCTTTCATCAGGCTTTCCCTGAGCGTTAATTTGCTGATATATCTGCTTCCCTTTTACCATCCCTTTTGCCATCCTTTCATCATCCTTTCTACCATCTTTGTAGCCATCTGTTTTAATTTATCCGACTAGCTATTGTCTGTTGAATGTTTGTATTATTTTATTCTTAATTGTGTTTTAATGTTGTGTTGTTTGTCTTGTTAACCACCCAGAGTGGCCTGCCAGATGGTGCAGGGTATCAATCAATCAATCAATCAATCAATCAATCAATCAATCAATCAATCAATCAATCAATCAATCAATCAAATAAATAAATAAATAAATAAATAAATAAATAAATAAATAAATAAATAAATACTCCAGATGTGCTGTATAAGGCAACCACTTTACTATGTCCAAATCGCTGCCCTGCGCGCACACAAGCACACACACAAAGCTGTAAGGAAGGAGGAGACCATGGCACAGAAGCCTCTGTCAGAGGACCACCTTATTTCCCCCCAAGACCTGCCAAGACCTTCAAGCTGCCCTACAGAGTTGGGAGAAACCATGTCAGGTTATGATTATTTGGGTGAACCAAAAAGGTTGGGAAAGGAAGAAAGCCTGGGAAAGAAAACCAATGGCCCCTAAAGGGGATGGGAGATATAGAAGAACACCTGGGGCATTGGTCCAGTTAAGGGTCCCCAAAGGAGAAGCAGAACAGCACTGAAAACCCCAGCCACCATCAGAAGAGATTTAAAAAAGTGAGAGGCAACACCAAGCCCAAGAGAAGTCTACCGGGGAAGTGGCAATAATGACTGCAAGAACCTAGCAGAGGAATGAGATAAAGCTGACACAGGCTTTTTAGCGGAACAAAAAAAGTTTATTTCCTGCCCCAGTTAGCAACCACTAATTCTCTAAGAGCGTTTTAATAGTGCAATCCAAAGTCAAAGATATGCTGCATTTAGTCGGTTTGGAATGTGGGGGGGGGGAACCTTTGTGTTGCTGCCACCCCCATATGCTAGTTGATCTCAGATGTGTGTACTTAAACACATGTGAGAAGAAAGTATACCACCTCCAAACTTCTGTCAGCCCAAACTCACATCTACTAAATTGGTACAAAGTTAGGCCACCATCTTCAGGCTGGGGATGATTAGAATTCAGTTCAGCCTCACCTGGTTTAGTATCTGCTCAGTCATCCCTCAGCCGTCAGGACAGCAGCCTCAGATAGCCACAGCTAAATCCTTTATTTGTTGAAATCCCCTGTTGTTTTTTTTAAAAATGCTGTGCATTTAGTAGTTTATTGCATTTTTGCTCCCTTTCCAGAAAGCATTTTTAATGAATGCTATAGAAAGGTAATCGTAGAACTGCAGAGCTGGACGGGATCCTGTGGTTCACTGAGTCCAGCCCCTTTCAACGAAGCGCAGTGGGGAATTAAACTTCCAACCTCCACTGAGCTATCCAGTCGTCAAGACTTAGCCTGACAGACACCAGGAAATATAATTTACAGTCACATTAATAAAACTTATTTTGGATGGTCTTTGCATTTGTGGAATCCAGAATATCCAAAAAAATATTCTTTATTAATTTATGGTTATCAGAGGAAAAACTCTCCATCTGATTTACTTTTTCTTTTTTCTTTTTTCTTTTTTCTTTAGAACCTCAAGGATTTTTTGACCATTCTTTAAACTGTATAAGCTCAAATCTAACTGAGAGAAGATTTCAAGGTACTTGTCCACCAATTGGCCGTGGCAGTTTTGGAAAACCCTTCTTTGGTACAAACTGTTTCAGTTCCCCATTCATACATTCCCGGACTGGCTTCCACACAATCCATTCTGAGAATAGCCCAGTAAAGCCAAGGATTGTCACTGTGGTAAAACCCTGTGGACACACAGTGAGGAAGATCACCTTGCTTCTAAATCGGCGGTCTGTTCAGACATTTGAGCAACTAATTGCTGACATCTCTGAAGCCCTGGGATTTCCTCGTTGGAAGAATGACCGTGTGCGAAAACTATATAATTTGAAAGGAAAGGAAATTCGAAGTGTGTCTGAATTTTTTAGAGAAGGAGATGCATTTATAGCTATGGGAAAGGAACAGCTAACACTGAAGACCCTTGAAGTGGCAGTCCAAGAACTTTTTCCTGAGAATCCATATGCTCCAGTTACTGGAACAACACAAAACTGGGAACAGCCTCCAAAACCCAAGAACAGACTCCATGAAAAGCTTGCCAAGACAGAAAACAGCCTTGAACCTATAGCTGCTAAGAATTGCATTGATCCCCAGTCTCCTAAAGTAATTAACAGGCACGATGTAAAAGCTCAGACCAAGGTCAAACAAGAGGAAAAGGTAAAGACCAAAAAGAAATGGGGCAGAGATAACTGGAATGGGGAGCAAGATGTGAAGCTTTCTAGAAAAGCTAGGGAAGTTGAGCGATATTTTAGCCAAGAGAAATGTTCTGAAAGTGGAGTAGAAAAGAGTTCAGAAATGATTGTCAGATGTGAGAAATGCCAAAGAGAGAGACAACTCAGGCAAAAAGTGCAGAAGGAGACACAAGCGTCTCTTCCATTTGAGAGCAGAGACTTGAATATGAGAGTGTGCCAGAGATATAATGTGGAAAGGCCTCCAAAACTAAGAAATTGCAGGAAATTTTCAGACAGCTCGGTGGGAGACATTGAATATTCATGGAATGATGCTGGTTTTCAGAATAGCTGGACAACCTCCCAAGGCCATCTGAATAAAGATCCCGAGAAGCAAAAAGGTAATGTCGACAGAGAGCAAACTCTAGAAAGTAATGACAATCATGATGAAGAACTGGGAAAGGCTACGGCAAAGCCCATAGAAAGTCAGCGAACCATCGTGGGAGATGCTTATGAACTAAAAAAGGAACACAGAAAATGTTCTAGAGTGAATCAGAGCTGTTGGTTGATCAAGGGCTCTCAAGTGGATGCAGAGAAACCATCTATAATTCAGGGGAAGAGAGAAGAGGTAAGAAAATCGAAGGATAAAACTATTGGAGAAGAAAAAGTGGGTCGTGGTAAGAGTGAGCTGATCAGACGTGAACGGGATGAAGAACATAAAATTAACAAAGAGGCAAATAAGGCACGTAGGGCCAGTGATACAAAGCTGAGGCATGATGTCTATAGCAGAACAGATGTGGAGAAGTGCTATGAAATCGGCAGAACTATTGGAGATGGGAACTTTGCTGTTGTGATGGAGTGCCACCACCGTAGCTCTAATCAGACATATGCTATGAAAATTGTTGATAAATCCAAGTTGAAAGGAAAGGAAGACATGCTAGAAAATGAAATCTTGATCATCAAGAGCCTTTCTCATCCCAACATTGTTAGCTTGATTGAAGTATTTGAAACAGATGCAGAAATATATCTAATCCTGGAGTATGTTCCTGGTGGGGATCTATTTGATGCCATTATAGAGAGTGTGAAATTCACAGAACATGATGCAGCTCATATGATAACCGATCTGTGCAAGGCTCTGGTTTATATTCACAGCAAGAACATTGTTCATAGAGATCTCAAGCCAGAAAATCTTTTGGTAAGTATATTGTGTCTGATAATAGATTGAAGCTGTTGTTATCATTGTTGTAGGATGTATTGATAATCAAGATCTTTGACAGTTTGGCCAGAATTATTGACAATTTACAGTATGTTTGCATAATGGAAGTTGCACAGGTGTTAGTGGCAAATTGCCACTCATTAACAAACTGCTGTTGGTTCTCCTGGATGTGCACCTAATCTCATAACTGAGGACATTCCCAGGAATGCAGCCAGAACCTCATTAAGGAGCAGAAATTTTTCACCAAGTCTTGCATCATTTCTTTTACATGTGCACATTGCCAATAGGATTCTGGCTTCCTAATACAGAACAGACCTGGAAAAAAATTGCAAATAGGATTTTGGAAAAATAAATAGAAAACAGAATTAAATGTTAGCTTCTCAAGATAAAAAGAAAAGTAGAACTGTTTTTTTTAATGCCCCATAGAACTACAAGTTATAAAACACTACTAGGCAGTGGCCAGCTTGCTGGTAGAATATTAACCTTTTCTTTATTCATTGTAAAATGTGGATGGCATGATAAATATTTCCAAAAACATGTTTCTGAAGTGAAATTCTCTGAATATCTAGATGGACAACTGCCCATTTAAATACATATTTGCTACACAGCACAGTAACAGCATGCCATCATTTATTTATTTATTTATTTATTTATTTATTTATTTATTTATTTATTTATTTATTTATTTATTTATTTATTTATTTATTTATTTGAATTGTATCCCACCATCTGGTCTATATGACCACTCTATGCGGCTTGTGTGAGTATAGAAGTGCCCCAAAATCAATCTTGACTGAAAAAATCCCCTCTGCCTCATCAGCTGCAAATAACTGGTACTTGCCATAGTTATTTAGGCAAGGTTTTTTTGAAGCCTATGACTAAACCTCTTTGTGGCTCTCTACAGTTTGCATGGGGACTCAATGTTTTAGGCCATCTAATGTGAAGCAGCCCACAGGGGGCATTATTCTGCCTCTCATTTAGTGTTCCTTAATACTGAGTAGCACATGGGCAGTAAAGGAGGTATTGGTGAGAGCAGAGCACTTCAGTCCCTTATGTCTATTGCTTAATGTGGGGCATGAATGGGAACATGTGGCGCTCCAGATGTTGTTAGACCACCACACCATGACTGCTAGTTGCCATAGAAAGTGTTGTTGGATTATGGATATTTGAGTCCAGCAACATCTAGAGCTCCACATATTCCACAAGCCTGACTCAAATATTTCCCTGTCAATAGGTATCTTGTGTGGCTCCTTAATTTTGTTACAAATTGGTCATTGGCAAAAAAAGGGTCGCCAGAAGGCATGGAGGTTTAAGAAGAGAACTGTTTTTTTGCCATGGAAAATATAATGAATACAACAGATAGTCAACAAATGTGTTGCCATCTTGCATATCTGCTGTGTCATTTCTGTTTTTCTTTTGAGGGACCTCTGTGATGCTGAGTTCTTTTCTTTCTGCATTTCCCGTCCCAAATCTGCAGCCGGGCTTCTTTCATCTACTTTCTTAGAGATTGATTTTATCTTTTCAGGCTTGAAAATTCAAGTAAGCGTAAACAATAAATAACAGATTTTCAGTTCCTCAGAAAACATTGGCTGAAAATAGAAGTCTGTATGGCGCATGCGTGCGTGTGCACCCACACACAAATATACACAATCCTACATGATACATTTGAGCAAGGAGTGCAAAATGTAATTGTTTGTTGACTTTGTTATAAAAGGGAGGGCAGATGCAGACTTTGATACTGTATTGCTCCCGAGTCTCAACTAGCTTTCCCAAGCTTTGTAGGTGCTCTGAACTGTTAAATCATAGCTGAAAAGGGCATTCTAATTAGATATGTTTATAATCATGCCTTTCTTCCACTGAAGCCAGAGTAGCATACATGGTCCTTCTTTCTGTTTTGTTCTTACAGCAGTCTTGTGAGGTAGGATAGGACAGGCACTAGCCCAACGTCATGTCTCGCTGGGGACTAGAACCTCAATCTACAGAATCCCAGTCCAGCACTCTAGCCTGTACAACACATAAATTTTCTAGTGACTACCCGTGAGTAGTGAATATGAAAAGCATAGGAAAAAGGAGGAGACACAGAGGTTTAAATTCCCCATATTGGGAAACAGAGTGGGCTTTTACTAGCCCCTGAAGACAGGGAGATATGGGGTAGGGAAGGAGAGCAAAAACAAGTGAGAGTTGTTATTTTGGCAGTCCTTGTAATTACAGGGTAATATACCTAAATATTCTCAGTTTCCCTCTTTGCGAAAGCTCTATTCTGCTGTTCTTGAAAGCAGAGGAACTCATCGGATGAAGCTGTGACAAGTAGTGCCATTCTTAGAATGAGGGTGGCCTTAACTGTCCCCCTTGAAGGCATCTGTATTGCAACAGAATGGCATTTATGTGTACTGATGAGAGTTGTCAGCTTGACAGCACACAATTAATTAATGGGTGACATCATATCAAAGCAGGGTTATTTGGTGTGGTCCCATCCCTGTTTTTCTAGCTCCAGTGCTAACTTTCTGTACTTTCAGTAATGCCTGAATAGTGTTCTGGTCTTGCATATCTGGTTTACCTGCCTGATTAGTTCCACTTGGATATCTTACTGCCCTCTTAAACTCAACATGCCCAAATGGAATTATTGGTCTTTCCTCACAGATGGCTTTTCCTTCCTACTGTGCATTCCATATTACATATCTTCTTGATCAGATTTAAAAACATGTTCTTGTTGCTCTTCTTTGTTCTTAGTATCTTGGATTATAATAAAATGAAAATCAAAATAAAAGTAAAAGTATTGTGGCATCTTAAAGACTCACAGGGTTTTTTTTTCAGTGTGAGCTTTTATAGATTACACAATCCATTTCATTAGACTTGTGATTTTGAAATGGTTGAGGATTTTATACTGGAAAAAACCCTCTTATTTTGAAAATTAAAATTGCATTGTGAATACTTGGCTTTTGAGTGACACAACAGTCTGCTGCACACGGTATTTTAAAAATACCTTGCAATTCACAAAACATGCTAAATAACTGCCACAGCATAGGTTTTATTTTGGTGATAAGCAAACATATGTGCTATATTAGGTCTACTAATAGCATCCACTGGCAACAGAGCTTGGGAAAGGGAGGATAGAAAGCAGTTATCAAACAGAAGAAGCATGCTACTACAGCTTAGAAAAAGTTACTTTTTGAACCACAACTCCTAGAATTCCCTAGCCAGCCTGGCTGGTGAGATTCTGAGAATTATAGTTCAACACATAAAATTTCAAAACACTGGGCTATTGTATAAAAATAATAATTCTACACAGACCCCTCCCAAGCTTACAAACAGGCTTCATTAATAAACATAAGGGCAATTTACAATATACAGGCAAAGTGTTGAAGTGCTTATTGTTTGGCAAATACAGCACAGATAAGTGGAAAATATATTTATCTGCTAAAAGAGATTAAAAATAATAGCAAAAGAACCTAGCCTTAATCTGTTCTCTTGGTTTCACACTGAGCTAACAACGTTTGGAAATAATAATGTAGTATTGCCATCTTGTGTTGCAAGGAAATACAGCAAAGGAAAATGCAGTTTTCTCAAGCTTGAAGTTTAAAACAGTTATAAAACAAGCCCTGCACAGATGGGGAATTGCCATTTAGATATGCAGTACTTCACTGGAGTCCTAGATTTTTTTATCTTGTAATGGGAATAACATATGTCCATAAACATACGTTTGTACTAGCTAGCCAAGTACTGTCTACCTGATTGTAAACAATCTCTGCACAACGTCAGGCAGAGGTTGACCATGACCTGTGGCCATGACCCCACTTGCAAAGGATAGAGAAAAGCAAAAGCTTCAGCCTTTTTAATTGTGTGTTTTATCTGTGGACTCTAGGTTTAAAAAATAAAGTACATAGGCAGTGTGGTTACTGTACAGTGGACCCTCGACTTACAGATGGCTCGACTTACAGACTTTTCGAGTTACAGACTTCTCTGGCTGCAAAATTTAGATTTGACTTGCAGCCAGAGAATCGACTTACAGACCAGAAAAAAACCAAAATGGAATAAAAATAGAATAAAAACCACTGGTTATGGGATTAATCGGTTTTCAGTGCATTGTAGGTCAATGGAGATTCGACTTACAGACTTTTCGACTTGCAGCCACCATTCCAATACGGATTAATTCCTTAAGTAGAGGGTCTACTGTACTGCATTGGGTCTTACTAGACTTGGATTCATATCCCCACTTTGCCATGGAACCCACTGGCTGATGTTTAGTCAGCCACAGTATCTCAGTCTGGTTTATCTCACAGGGTTGTTGTGAAGACAAGATGGGAAGGAGGAAAGCCATGTGTGCTGCTTTGAGCTCCTTGAAAGAAAAGTGGGATATACTAAATGTCATGAGCAAGCACAGACAACCACCCTAGATTCAGCTTTTGCATTCTTTTAGTATTCCATTTTTTCTTGCACTTATGTTAAGTTTAAGCTGTTTGTTTCCGTATACTGCAAACATGCAACTTGATCAATATTTTGGTGTTTTGTGCAGGTCCAACGTAATACAGATAAAACAACCACACTCAAACTAGCAGATTTTGGCCTTGCAAAGCGGGTGACAAAACCCATATTCACTGTCTGTGGAACTCCAACTTATGTTGCCCCTGAAATACTTGCTGAGAATGGTGAGTATAAAATGTAAATCTCCTATGTCCACCTTGTAACTTCGTATGTTATCTAATTATAAAAATAATAAACATAACATCTAACAAGACATTGCATTAACCTTCTCATCATTGTTTTGCCTTGCTTGGCTTTTAGCCAAATGATGATTTATACAGCGCAGATGGTGTTTGTTCAAATATGTGAACATGTGGCATTATATGATGTGTTAAGTGTCTCAGATTTTCCTCTGTAGCTGTCTCTCCCTTCTTGTACAGATCTGTTATCAACTAATCAGGCCTGCTTTTTTATTGCTTTGTGTGATTGGTTGTCCCTGAAGGTGTCCTCAGTTTGATTCTGCTCTCTTCAGCCATTCAGCCACTGCACTTTGGAAAACATAGTCTCTTCATTACCTTTGTAAGTGGAAGCCATATGGGTGCATGTTTCTCAACAGCAAAAAAATGGTAATCATGAAAGAAGAAGCAGTTGCAGTTAAAGTGTTTTCAAAAGAGCAACCTGTAAAGGTAGTGAAGTTGTATGCTATTACAGATGATCAGATCTCAGACTGAATCATAGTTCTTTAATTTCTTTGATGTACATGAAGATAACTGTCTGTACACAGGGACAAAAAACAGGTGGAAGGAGACAGACAGCTAGATGGTATGACCTGCAATTAGCAGCATCAGGCTACTCCTCCAGATACTGATAGAACACAATCAGTTATTTTTTAAAAAGTAATTATTTCACCAGATTTTTTACTAAACGTTCCATATCTGGATGCTACAGATGACCACATTCCCCTAAGCCCCAAGATGCTCTCATCTTCCTTCTGCTTGGCAGAGACACACAGAAAATCCAAAATGTTTGCAAATAGTAGAGCGGCCCACTTGATATCCCTTATGTGCAAAGACATGACTTTGGATGGGTTATAGGAGGCAAGATAAGTGTGCAGAATAGCCAGTATGGATGCCTTTGCAAGAGATGTGCTAATGAATGGGCAAACTTCATGTTTTAAACCATGATCACAACACTGCCTACTCAAGGGAAATCCTTGCTCAAGAGAGAGTACATTTGGAACTACCTAATTACATAGGAATATTCCTGTACACCTGGAGCAGTAAAAGCAAAATGTGCTGCTTATATATCATGCCACAGCACTTGAAAGCAAAGCAAAGCATGTTGCTTATATACCACCCCATAGCACTTAAAGCACTTTCTGGGAGGTAAAGGTCAATTATGCAGGTTACACATTGCCCACCCCCACCTCCAGTGAGCTGGGTACTCATTTTACTGGCCTCGGAAGGATAGAAGGCTGAGCCAACCTTGAGCCAGCTACCCGGGATTGAACCCCAGGTCATGAGCACAGTTTTGGCTGCAGTACAGCAGTTTAACCACTGTGTCATGTGCCTCCACTTGAAGCAGGCTACACATCCCACCCCCCCGCAAGCTTGGTACACAATTTACCGACCTCAGAAAGATAGAGGGATGAGTGAACCTCTAGCTGACTGCCTGGGATTGAACCCTGGTTGTGAGCAAAGTTTTAGCTGTAGGACTGCAGTTTAACCACATCACCACAAGGCTCAGTAAGGCATTCTTACAATGGCCAGAGCACAAGTGATAGCCAGAAGACAAGGGGAGAAGAAGTGTGTCAAAGAGAAACCTAAGCGAAAAAGGATAGGTGAAAGATCCAGACTTGAACATGTCTAAGTGAGGACCAGAACAGCCAGGCAAAGTGTCAGTCGCCAAGGATACCATTTAAAAGATTTTTTTAAAGCCAGAATGACTTTCTTTCTATTGCGTCGTCAGTAACTGGCTCTGTGTAGTGCTAATCCCCAGCAGTATTGGTCAAAGAGGAATTTTCTAAAACTCTCCTTGTACAACCAACCACCCCAGTGAGGAGGCAGGATGACAAATCTCCCTGCTCAGCTGTTGAGTGGGCGGCTCTGTGGGGAGGCAGGGAAGCACAGGCCATTGCCATCCCAACCCCAGGATAAAGACACGAGACAATGATGTGTATTAAATATGGGCCACACTTTATTAAAATTATCCGACTGTAAGATTTGCTATCTTTAGGAAAAGAGGGGGCCTGCAGTAGTGCGGAAACAGGTGAAAGGCAGGGGTATATCGATACCCCTTGGCCAATAAATGGGTGAGTCCCTGGCTCCAAGTACCAGCGGTCTCCAGACAGCAGGAACCTGGCCAGCTGCTAATGAAACACACACACACCCAGACCTCAAGCCATCTTTAGCTGATGACCATTTTTCCAGAAGTGGCCCAGCGCATCTTCCCACCAGAGGCACTGTAATCACATGATCCACAGTGCCGGGAGGTTGGATGCGCTGTTAGCTTATATGATGTTACAGTTGGGACACACCGAAAATACCTGTTATTTCCTCACTACCCGCCCGTGTGACTAAAATATGTACCACCAATTTACCAACAACCCTATTCCAGTGTGGGATAGGCAAAATATTCCCCCATCCAAAGGCCAATCAGGATGAAGGTCAGAAATTCCTATCCAGCCCCTGAAAGGCGACCAAAACACTCACACTAGGGAGGGTGGGTGCCCGGAAACAGAGAGGGCAATGTGAGGGTGGAAAGCCCTTAAATAACCTGGGCTCCCCACCCTCACCAAACAAGTATTGTGATCCTTCAACCAAGGTCTCAGTCCCATCCAGGGTGTCTGGCAAGGAGCGTGTGCGCCTTCTGAAGTCCTGAAGGACTTCTCAGCGATTGCTGCAATCTACTTCCATTGTTGGTGCGACAAGAATGATGCTGGCTGTGTGTGTTGCAAGGCAGCCAGTAATTGGATCTGCCAGTTCTGGGAGGGACCAGACTTCCCAGGCACCTGTAGTGATGGTATTCGTATTTGTACCTCCAGCAATATGAATATTAATATCCCATGTCTAATCATCATCCATATTGCAGGACATAACATTTCATGTTCCTTCTGTAGAGAAAGCATTGGATGATGAGCATCCATCAAATATCCCCACCAGTGTTGATGCACTAGATCAGGGGTCAGGGAACTTTTTTATTTTTTACTGCCCCAAAAATTTATATATGCCGACATTACCCCCTTGATTCGAAAGGAAGGAAATCATACATTATTTGAATTAAAAATATTATCGAATCTACACAGGCCGTGTACCGAACTAGCAGGATGCACCAAATTTGATAAAGATGTGCACTATTTTTGCTGGAACACATTGCACTCCAGCCATGGTGTGGTATAGGGAGTAGTAAGGTGTCCAACGTGCCTAGCAAGTTGCATTAAATTTTTGCTAGCTTGCAGGGGATTTAATCATCATCAGTGGCTCCCAGAGTGGTCCTAGCAATGACATGCTTGCTAGAGACAGCCAACATAGAATTGGGGGGTGGGCTTTCCCTACCACTTTAATCATTCTATGTGTGGTGTGCAAAAAGGAACAAACCAGGCTAAAGGTCATGTCACTCACCCTGGTGCCACAGCCCATTATCAAAGGACCAGTGTGCTTTTTTTATCATCATCAATGGAAAACTCAGCAGTGGCCAGAGGGTTGGAAAAGATCAGTCTACATCCCAATCCCAAAGAAGGGAAGTGCCAAAGAATGCTCCAACTACCATACAATTGCACTCATTTCACACGCTAGCAAGGTTATACTCAAAATCCTACAAGGCAGGCTTCAGTAGTATGTGGACCAAGAACTCCCACAAATACAAGCTGGATTTCGAAGGTGCAGAAGAACTAGAGACCAAATTGCCAACATGTGCCGGATTATGGAGAAAGCCAGAGAGTTCTGCTTCACTGACTATGCAAAAGCATGGCAGAAAGTGAAGACTTAAAGAACCTCTTAATGAGGGTGAAAGAGGAGAATGCAAAAAATGGTCTGAAGCTGAACATTAAAAAAAAACTAAGTTCATGGCCACTGGCCCCATCACCTCCTGGCAAATAGAAGGGGAAGATATGGAGGCAGTGACAGATTTTACTTTCTTGGGCTCCATGATCACTGCAGAGGGTGACATCAGCCACGAAATTCAAAGATGCCTGCTTCTTGGAAAGAAAGCAATGATAAACCCAGACAGCACCTTAAAAAGCCACCCTCCCCCCGCCTTAATTCAGTTTCTCTTTTGCTTGACTGCCTGTTCATTTTCAGTTTTGAGTCAGTCTGTCTCTCTCTCTCTTTCTCTCTCTCTCTCTCTCTCTCTCTCTCTCTCTCTCACACACACACACACACACACACACACTCCATTTCCTCCCTCCCTCCATTTTCTCCCTCCCTTTTCTACAATTACATACATTTAAATAAGCCTGATGAAGTCCTCGGTCTCTTGCACCTTTCTTTCTTCCCTCCTTCCCTTGCTTGCTCCTTTCCCACCTTCTGCTTGCTCGCATTCATTTCCGGAGGAAGCAGTCATTCAGAAGCCCCAGATTGATTGATTGCCTGGGGCTAATCCCCACCTGTAACCAATCAGGGAGGCTTATCTCTCCGATCTCTAACAGAACAGAGCATTTAGAAGTGCCCTCCTGAAATGAAGGAAGTAACAGAGAGAGGTGCTTACAGTTCAAGGTTTGGCTGCAGAGGGTGTGGGTAGGTGGGAGGGAGGAGGGTAGCACTCTGCTCATTACCCCCAGGATTTTCACTTTTACCCCATTTGGGGTAATTTACCCCTGTTCCCCGACCTATGCACTAGATGGAGTGGCAGCCATTGTGAATGATTGCTTTTAAAAAAATATTAGTTCCATGCAGTACTTTGGCTAACAAGACTCTGTTGCTTTGGGAAGACTTCTCAGACCTTAGAAACTCTGGACCACTGGGTATGCCTCCACCTCCAGGCTTCAGCTCTTTTATGCTGCTTGGTAGTCCACTAGCATCTCCAGGGCTGTTGGTGCCCCTTAGTAGACATTCCGCAGCTTCATCCCTGTGCTGGGTGCCCCAGCATTGCAGATACTGCTCCTGTTTTTGTGAAATCGAATGCTTTCTGGGACCTCTGGCAAAAAGAGTAAGATGTGGCTCTTCAGAGCCAACCTAAATGATAGACTAATATTCCCAATGTGGCAGAGCCTTATGCCATTTATGCAGCCCATTGCAGTGAGTGCCCTATGGCACCTACTGCTAAAACCATGGCTAGTGGAGATGGAAAGGTCCATAGGGTTGAAGTCAGGACAACAAAACAAGGTGCAGTGAAGACAAAAGACCTCTTATTGAAGTAGTGTTGCTTATCCCCTGTGAAGGAGCTCACATACATGGAATGTGGTTTCATCAGTAATTCATTGTGTAGCTGACAAATTATATTGGTAGTAGAATCTAGATTCTAGGTATGGAATATTCTGCCACAAGTGGAGATTAAACTGTTTGTCACATTGTTCTAGGCTTCCCCTGCCATGGAATTGTCTTAACTTTGTGCACTAATTATGTTAAAATGCACTATGCAGTTTTTTCCTATCAGAAAAATTCCTGCAGGAGTTTTTGCACTTCAGGTGTAATCTAAGGATCATCTGAAATGATACTGCGAATTGCACAGCTAAATCAGATATTCCATTCACTTTTTATAATATGGAACAACAATTTCTTACAAATGATTTGCATAGAACATGGTTTTTGAGTTTATTTTTCTTTCTTCTTAGGCTATGGACTTGAAGTGGACATGTGGGCTACTGGTGTAATACTCTATATTTTGCTTTGTGGCTTCCCCCCCTTCCGAAGTCATGAACGAGATCAAGAGGAGCTCTTTCAAATCATACAACTTGGCCATTATGAATTTCTTTCACCATACTGGGACAATATTTCATCTGGTAAGCTTCCTAAAATAAACACTCCAAATTAAATTAATTTAAATTACAGTGGTGCCTCGCACAACGAGTGCCTCACACAACGATGAATTCACACAACGATGCCTTTTTCTGTTAAATTTGCTGCCTCACACAGCGATGTTTCCTATGGGGGATTTTCACACAACGATCTCCCTTTTCGCTCCTGTAAAAGTGTCTTACAATGTTTGGACGCTGTTTTAAATGATTGCAATGGTTAGTCCACCTCCTGAAACCTATGCAAACTGATTTTGGTGTTGTTCTGACACTTCGTTAATTTATGATGATTTTTTGTTTTTTCCATTGGAAACCATTAGACAGACCATCCAATGGTTTCCAATGGAAAAAACAAAAAATCATCATAAATTAACGAAGTGTCAGAACAACACCAAAATCAGTTTGCGTAGGTTTCAGGAGGTGGACTAACCATTGCAATCATTTAAAACAGCTTCCAAACATTGTAAGACACTTTTACAGGAGCGAAAAAGGACTTTGCAAAGGCATTGAAATGTATTGAGTCGGCTTCAGTACATTCCAATATAGGAAACATTGTTTCACTCAACGATGTTTCCTATGGGGATTTTCGCTGAACGATGGCAATCCATTCCAATTGGAACGGATTAACTGGTTTTCAATGCATTCCTATGAGAAATGGTGTTTCACAGAACGATGTTTCACACAACGTTGATTTTTTTGGAACCAATTAACATCGTTGTGTGAGGCACCACTGTATTAAGGGGTAAAGTTGCAGACTGATGATGCCATCATTACTTATGCCTGCACAGCTATGCCAATGCAATTCCAGCCATTATCTTCTTAATTGCTGTTTTATACCTTATCCTTACATTGTCTCATGGCCTGCCTATAGATCTTTACAGTGCATTTTGAAATCATAATGTCTGTTGTATATTTTTTAATGACTAAGAAATGAAACAGTAGCTGAAATCCCATTGCTCAGTGTAGTAAGTTGCAACTAGAGTATCCGATCGAATCAGCAGGGATTTGGTGAGTCAATTCTTCCAAGAGTTCTATTGAATTGATAGGCCTGCTCTGATAGCAGCTTGTTACACTAAGCAACAGGATTTCAGCTAGCGTGTGTCACAGTACTGCCATGCACTGAAGCTCAGTTCAGGCATTCAAAAGTGCTTTAAATAAACATGTTAAGAGTAAAGTATGTTTTAGCCCTACCATCCTACCATTGGTTTCCTCACATGGCAAGCAGCAGTCTGATGTGGATAAGTGCCGGGTTCACCGTGCTGATCACTTTTTCTACAAAATGAATTGAATTTCTGTTTTCAATTTAGCTTTGGCAATTACGTTGAGTTCTATGACCAAATAATGATTTGCCAAACAAAATGATTGTTTTGTGAATGAAATAAAAATGATAAGAGTAACCTCTGGAGAAGTTTCCTCTATGTATGGAGTCTTTCCACATGAGTCTGAACAGTGGAAAATCAGGGGTCAGAATCACATGGTAGGACTAAGCATGTACAGGATGGTTTCTACTTAAGACTTCTGCTCTCCATGCAAAGAGAGTGATATTGGAGCATTATAGGGCTTCTAAACTCCTCCTCTGGCATGTATTCTTCAAGCACTGTAGAATGCCTGAATAGGGCTTGAGTCTTCACTCAGATCTATTTCTACATTCTTTCAAGTTGAGAAGCTATTCAAAACAAGCTTATGTTAACTGTTCATGATTCTGCCCTTAATAGCTGCAAAAGATCTCATCAGCAGACTCTTAGTGGTTGATCCCAAAAAGCGATGCACCGCTCAGCAGGTTCTCCAGCATCTGTGGATCCACACTGTTGGAAAAAATAGCAGCAGAAACTTACAAAGGGAGGTGACTGTCAATCTTGAGCGCCATTTTCGGAGCCAGCGCAAGGTGGAAGCTACTACTGAAGACTCATAAAGACCACAGCTAAATGTACATACTGTACTTTGGTGTGGGTCCCCAAGGGAAGTGCAGTGATTGTGTTTTGTTCAGATATACCATCTTCTCTCAAAACCTGAATGTAGCTTATTTGGAACTGAAGCTGGCTTTGCACAGCACTGGTGGATTGACCTTCCGTGATGTCATGTGGCCATATCCTCTTCCTACGAAGCTTTTTTCTACTTAAAAATATTTTAAAGAGAAAAATTACAGTTTTCAGCATTAAAAATGTGGGACTGTCAAGAATGAACTGGTGTTTACTGATTAGTACATCTGTCCTTGGCTATCTAACTAAGAAAAAAAAACAAGAGCTGGTCAGCTGTAGAAATATACTCTGTCTGTCTCTTACTTGGTGTTAAATGGTTTTTTTTAAAAAAGTATCCTGGTATCTTACACTTTTCTTTAGAAGTTAGGACATCACAATTTGATTTGATGGTGTGTTTTAAAGTAACTCTGAAGTATCTCAGCAAATACAGCCCACACAGATGTTGTCTATCTGCTATTTAAATAGTTAAGATTTATCCTATGTGCAATCTTGCCTTGTACATTCTCTATTTTTATGCATGGGCCAGGATCCAAAGAGCTAGTTTAGCTGTGCCCATGGGCTCAGGTATGGGAATGCCCAATGGGATTTTTGACATGAAACAGTAAACGTAGACACATCCATTTGAAAGTCTTCTCAGTTTCACATGTAGCATGCCATGTGGCATGGGTTGTTGCTGAAGAACCTAGTAGCCCTGATAGCATACAGAGATATCTGTGAGTTCTTTGAGTCCAAGCTACTGAATTCAGCCTGGGTGTTAGTACTTTTGGTTGTTGTGGGTTTTTCGGAGCTCTTTGGCCGTGTTCTTAAGCCTGAAAAACCCATAACAACTATCAGATCCCAGCCGTGAAAGCCTTCGAGAATACATTGTTAGTACTTTTCTTTATTTATTTTATTAGTAAGAAATTGGGTAGAGGCACTTCCTATATGTACCATATAGTGTGTGTGTTGGAGTCTTGTTTCAAATGTATTTGGATGTATATTTAATAACCTGTGTATACTTTAGTAGTAGAAATCATGAGAGAAATATTAGCAAGATATACTGCTAATGCAGATGTAAATTACTTTAACTGAAACCTTTCCATTTTCCTCTTCTCAAGCTGAGAAATCTAAGAAAAACTTCCTTCTTTTACTCAAAGTGTTAGATACTATTGCCCTGCAGGTTAGGTGCAGGTCTTTTATACACATGTGTAACATTTTGGTTGATTCTAATATTATGTAATCTTCTTCGCAATCTAACCTCTTTGTCTGGAGCATGCTGGGCAAGCTGCTGCTGTAAACAACAAATACATACTACAGTAAAAATAAAGACATAACAAAAGCAAAAATATTGTAACCTTCAAGACTAACACATTTATTTCCATATGAGTTTTGCAAATTTGCAGCCCACATTTTCAGATACAACAGGGAAGTGTTAATTCCCTGCACTGATGTACATTTCGACAAGTAGCCTGCAACATGAATGAAGATCCTGCAAATAGCAGCAATGAGCAACTGTGGCCCATGTTTGCCATCAGCTCAGGCTGTTGTAATCAATAATGAGTAGTTATGTGGTTTCAGTTGAATGACAGATCAGATGTTCAGAAGGGATGAAGGGATGTGCAGATTTGGCAATATGAATTTGCCAGTCTTACTGCCAATGGGATGTGGTCAAGTATGATAGAAATACTGGAAGGTTGGTCATCTGTCCTGGCATGACTAACACAGTGGCTTCTGCTTGTTCAACAATGAGCTCCATTTCTAATCCCTTTCTGAATTCTAATTTAGATGTGGGGAAGGGCATGGCTTTTGATAAACCCCACAGAGAATAATGAACAACAAAGACTCATAAATCTGAGGAATATAAATATATTTTTTGAAAATTAAATGCCTGCTCACTTTGCAGGGATTTGCTTTTTCCTAGATTTTTTGTTCTTGGAAGGAAAGTTTTCTTTCTGGAGAAAGCATAGCCTTATTTAGGTACATTATGTCTGAAACCATGAAGGACTATATTGGTGATAGGGAATGGAGGTGTGCGCATAAGCAGTCCTCTACTAGGAGTAAAGCAGACCATCAATGCAGTGCAAAGGGCTGCAACAGCACATGTAAGCACATTCACTTGGATGTACCTATGGTGCTTCTGTGATGGAGAGCCCTGCAGGGCTCTTCATCATGGAAGCACTGGAAATGTGGTCATCTGAACCCATTTATGAACATCCCTGCAGACCTCGCAGAACATTGAAAAGATCTAGATAAGGGGGAATGTATGGGTGGAAGTGCCCCCCCATTGATTTAGCTCTTCATGCTTTCAGTCAAAACAATGCCAGAACAGAAAACTGGTTTTTTTTTCTTTTGGAAGAAGGAATATGTGAAAAATATGTAGATCTCTCTGTCCCTGGAAGCATAGAAACAGATACTAGTGCCACAATTTGCATGAGATTTTACTGTTGTTCTTCATGTATTACTTTTATTCTGAGTGTGTCTGATGAACTGCATTCTGTTACTAGTTCTTGGCTGCACAGCTGCAGTATCTCATTTTTGTCTCCTGTCTTTTCATTCTTTGTTTTCACTGCATTGAACTGTAAAGTCGATGAGCAAAAAATTAAAATAAAATAAACAAACAAAAACTCAGGAGACAGCTCTTTGTTTTGGGTTTGTTTCCTTGACGAACAGACAACAGATTTTTCTGTGTTTATAGAATAATCTTCTGTTTTAAAAAAAGTTCATTCTTGGAATTGTCAGAAACGAGGCCAGCTCAAATAGACTTGTAGAAACTGCTAGTTTTAATAGTCCCACCATATAGCTATAGGATAAGAATGCATTTGCTATTTAGTGATAGATACCTTTCCTTTGGGTTTTGGTATTTAATTATTAAAAAATGAAACAATTCACATGTTCAGGTGTCAAAGGGGCACCTGTACTTGTTCTTTGTGTGACTGAGAAATCGAAGAGTAGTGTGTGATGAGTTTACTTCAGTGGAGCAAAAAGGATGTTTAAAAGAGGATGTGGTTGAGTGAGTTTGCAGTGCTCAATTTTTTCTTTAGGAAAATGATAAAAGTGAAGCCATTTAATAGCCAGAAGAAAAAAGTCAAAACAGAGAGTCAGTTCTCGGAATACTTGAATTATTTATTGGACCCATTGCATTTAGCAAATAAAATCCCCTTTTCTCCCAGTTCTCATTTCTGTTTCAGCAGAGAATGCAATACCAGAGCATACTTGGAAATGTATGGGAACATAAAGGCCATTAAGAATGAATAGTAATTCCAAAACACAATGGGCACAATAAATAATTTCAGACATCTTGAGAATCGTTTTCTCCTCCATCTTTCAGTTTCTTCAAAGATTTCCTACCTGACTAGTGATGTGGTATCTGAGCATTACTGTAAAGAAAAGTAAGGTGATGGTGCTTGGTGAGGTAATGTGGGAGGGGACAGCTCTACTTACGTCATGTACTCCTTTTAGTGTCAAATGTATTTCCCTCCGTCATTTTGGAGAGAAACATGGATTGTGCATGACTAAATAAACATGTCTGTTTTCCTGATGATATTGAAAAAATAGAAGTTTTGGCTTTGAGGACCATAAGGAAGTATTTAGTAATGTGAAGTTATTCTGTTGCTTTTCCGAGCAAACTATACATGAGGCTTCACTTCCTGTGCTATCTTTAATTCTGTAAAAAAAAAAAAAAAAAAAACAACTCCGTTTTTGCCTAATTTGAGTAGACATCAACAAAATTACTGCTTCTTACCATGAACTCAGTAAATTGTCTCTATGGGGGGGAATAGAGAGAGGGGAGCTTCCAGAGGTTCAGTCAAAAACATGAGATTTTGCACTTTTGTAAATATCTGATGAAAGTGGAGTGGGATTATTTGTCTTTGGTTCTAGAAGTAGGAATCACAACACTAGAATTGCAGAGAGCATGATTCTATCTTCATAAAGAGAAAAGAAGGAAAGATTTTTGCAAAAGACTTTCTGTATTGGCTTACTGAGAATAAAATGAGGATGTGATAATATAGACCTGAAATGGAAATTTTGCCTTTAGTACAGTATTAAGAAGGGATTTAAAGCTGCCTTGGATTTAATCCACACTTAATTAAGGTATGCTGTAAAGTTCCAACCACTTATCAGAGTTCTCAAATCCATGAATAACTCTGAAACTTTATTGATCGATTTATTTCTGTGCAATACCGTCTGGATAACAAGTCCACAGATGCAGTAGGCTTTGTGCCTTAGCCATTTTTAAAATGGTCAAAGTTGAATGAGATGAACACACACATTTTCAAGGTCAGTGCTGCTGTCAGCTTGGATATTTCAGGCTATGTTTCCCTGCCCTCTGAGGAACTCCCCATTGTGATTTTTCCATGCTGCAGCACAGCAGAATACTTTGCTTGTAATCAATTATTTAGAAATATTCTTTGTATCACCTGCAGCCCAGCAAGGAGTATGTTTAAGGAGGGCACCATGGGGAAATTTTTGACAGCCCTTGAATTGTGGAGAGTGCTTTCTCCGTATCACTTAACAAGCTATGGTAGGAATGGGGACGTTTTGGTCCTTTTGATGTTTTGGATGTTAACTTTCAGAAGCCCACAGCAAGCATGGCCAGTTTTAAGGGACTGTTGAAGATGTTCTCCAGAATAACTTCTGGGAGGCCCAACATTTTGGGTGAGAAGTACATTGTGAGAATGGAGACGGCAACTTGTCTGATTACAGCAGCTGCATGAACATCAACAATAGATAGCATGGCAGCTATAGGAACAGACTACTTGCAGTATAAGAAAGCCAAAATTTTTCAAATAAAAGTTCAGTTTCCCACCATTTTTCAAAAATATCTCTTAGACGTGGGCTCCAGGCAACAAAATATTAGGCCAGATAAAACTTGTGAATCTTTCAGGTGCAGCAAGATTCTGATTTTGCTGCAAAAGACTACAGATTCATAGGATGATCTCTCTTGAAATTATATTCCACAGCTCTCCTTTTCACACCACTGGAAGAGGAATCGTAAGTATGCAAGTGTGGGCATGCAAGTGTGTGTGTGTGTGTGTGAGAGAGAAAGAGAGAGAGAGAAGGGCCCACGGTTAGCCATTGAGTGTAATGGCTGAGCTGCCACTAGAACCTCCTTTTCAAATCCTGGTCCAATAAATAAACTGCTAAGTCAGGATGATTAGAACATTTACGTGTTTTTGGAACATAATTCCTAGAAACCCCAGCCATTAGTCAAACTGGATGGAAAAGTTAACACACACACACACACACCCAGTATCTGATTCATTTGCTGCATTTGAATCACACCCTTCTTCTAAGAAACTTGGGCTGTCATGTTTCATTCTCCTGCAACATTATCTTCACAACGTCCCTGTGAGGTAGAATATGCTGATGTGAAGCAGTCCTTCAAGCTTCAGCTCTGCTGTGAGTTATCAACTCAAAGGCTTCCTGCTCTGAGACACCAAAGCATTTCAATTTCAGTTAAATCTAACTTTCCCAACTGCTTTAATGAGTTATTTTCATTGCTTTACCTGAATCCTATGTACTATTCTACTAAACCTGTTCTTGAAAGTTGAATCCTTTAGGTAGCCAAAAATGTATTGTCTCTGCACAAGAAGAAAGTAGAATAAATTTTGTAGTTATGCTTAATATTTATGGAGGAAGCCTTCAGAAAAAAATTAAGAAAAATCTCCAAGAGAGGGACCCAAAACAACGAAAGCACTCTCCTAATGGTGAATAGCTGTTGTAGTGGTGGAGGAGGATGAGTTGTGAAGAAGGACAATGGAATGGAATGACTTGGGCTAAGGAAAGGCTGGTGGAACAGTGCACATGGGCACTCCACACACCGAAGAGCTGGGCCGCCATTCCTGTCACAAATGCAGGAATCCTGTTGGAGCAAAACAGCAATTCATGATGCATAAGACTGCATCTACCCTGAGTGATGGCAAATTTGCAAAAAAAAAAATTGCAACATCTTGAAACTTGACTCAGCAAGCACAGGGCTCCACGCTTGCCAGGGGATGTGTAACTACAATGCAGTGCATAACATTTAAAGTCTTTACTATGAAAAAAATACCTTTTATTACACAAAGACAGCAACACGTGGAAGAGAGCATCTACGCATATAGAATAGGGACAAGAGAAAAATATATAACGGTGTTCATATCCACAAAACTGATTCGAATTGAATCAATTTAAAGTGTAGCCTCACTGGCCTGGGCACATGTAACCCCTTCAGATGATGCAGGAATACAGTACCCATTAACCCTAGCCAGCACTACACAGCTAACAGTAAGGAAGGATGAGAGGAATAGACCAACAATGTCTGATATGCCACAAGTTGCCCATGCTTAGCCTTCCAGATGATTTGGAGTCCGATTCCTACCCAACATACAGTGGAAAGGGAATGTTGGAGTTCCATGCTGCCTGAAATATCTGAAGGGCCAAAGCTTCTTCACTTTCAGTCTATAGAAATAGAAAAAGAGGGAAAAGCCATAGAAATAGAACTATTAGAAGATGAGAATTAGTTTTAGATCAATTTGGTGGAGTTGGAAGAGTCCTTGCAGGATGTAAAGGTAAAAGTTCCCCTTGACAATTTTTGTCCAGTCGTGTTCAACTCTGAGGGGTGGTGCTCATCCCCATTTCCAAGCCATAGAGCCAGCGTTTTGTCCGAAGACAATCTTCCGTGCTCACATGGCCAGTGCGACTTAGACATGGAATGCCGTTACCTTCCCACCAAGGTGGTCCCTATTTATCTACTTGCATTTGCATGCTTTTGAACCGCTAGGTTGGTGGGAGCTGGGACAAACGACGGGCGCTCACTTCGTTGCGTGGATTCTGTCTTACAGCTGAAGATCTACAGACCTTACAGCACAGAGGCTTCTGCGGTTTAACCCGCAGCGCCACCATGTCCCATTCCTATTGCCCACAAAAACAATAGTCTGATGTGGATGCTCCATATGAACAGTGCAATGAGGTGTTCCTGTGCACATCACACATACAATAGCTGCACAGAGGGAAGTGTAGGAGAGACATTGCCACCCTGTCCCCATATTTTAATTGTCTACACATTGAATAGGAAGTATGAACAGAGGGGCTTCATATATACAGTTATGTGCACTCATACATACTGTTGTGCACATATGACTGTGATGAGACCATTGCGCATCTACTCCCCCAAAGATCACATGGAACATGTACACCTGTGGATGTACAGGTGAGCCTTTCACACACTCACTTAGTGTGCAGATGGAAGGTGTTGCTTTGGACCAGTGTGGCAATGTCAGAGGCAGATGGGCCATATCTATTAATTCCCTATTGTTATAGTATGCACGATGTACTCTTGAAAGAGATCATTCTTTCTCTCTCCAAAAAGGGAAAGAAGAGCTTCGATCAGTCTTTTGCACAACAACTGGGCATCTGACTAATGCTTGCTATGGTCTCAGGCCTGTTCTATAGAAGCAGTCGAGTAGGCTGACCTGACCTGGTACGCCAGGTGGTGCCACTTCAAATGAAAGTTAGAGAATGGCATATCTGAACACCAGATAGAACTCCCCAGGCAGGAAACACACTGGATTAAAATATTCCCCTCATGTTTATTTAGTTTCAATATACAGCACCCAAAAATGGCATCCAGAGGCTGAAGTGGTAAACAGCACTCTCCCTCTTGATTCTGATTCACAGTCAGTAAGCAATGTCTAAGCAATGAAGGAAAGGTCATTTTTATATATTCATTCGTTTATTTACCCCAACTTTAGCCATAACAGGACCCGAGGTGGCTTACATCATTAAAACAAGAAATTATTCAAATATTTAAAAATAATTAAATGTACATTACGTTAAAATGTTTAAATAAAAACATTATTAAAACAGATTGAAATGACAAAATACTAATTATCCTGATTTAAAAACCCCAGTTACTTAGACAGCCAATCGCTGAGGAAACACCTGCCTGAAGAGAAATAACTTCACTTGCTTGTGGACAGATAGCCAATATGGGGCCTGCCTGGCCTCCTGTGGCAGGGAGTTCTAGAGTCTGGGGGAACAGCCACAGAAAAGGCTCTCTCCTATCACCACCAAACGCACATGTACATTTTTCTACCAGCATGTACAGCTGGCACTGCTCCACCAATATAAGAGCCACAACTTAGGTTTACAAAGACATGCTTTTAGTTCATTATTCTTTTGTTTTTAAAATATAAATCTGAGGGAGCAGAAGACCTGAGGACAATAGGCAGACCATGCTGAAGTGAGGCAAGCTAAAATAATTAGGCAGATGACCTTTTTCTTTCCCCTCATGACATGTCCTTAATTTCTTACATTATTTAGAATTGTAAACAGCCTAACTAATCTTTAGGGAATTAAATGAAATCTCTCTCTCTCTCTCACACACACACACTTTTCATGGTTATCATTCCACTTGCAAGTTGTTTCTGTGTGGGCTTTGGGGAGAGTGTGGTTCTGCATAAACACTCTAATAAACTTAACCTCCTCCCTTGGTGATTATGGCTCCCTAAATGTGTGGGTTTTGGGAGGAAAACAAAAACTGTGGAAGGAATAAAACTGTCTCTGCCCTGTCATATAAATAAATGAATAAAGAGTCCACTGAGCAATGATTCCAATGACATTTATTTTTAAGTGCCTGCAAAACTGTCACTTTCCGTTCTCAAAGGAGGGATATGCCAGACAAAAGGCAGCAGCCCACAATTCAGAGAAAGATCCCACAAGAACAGAACAAGTAGACTTGTAACTTGCTGAACTCGTCTTCCAGCTGCTTAAAAGATGTCTAGGAAAGGAAGAGTAGGGACTGGAGGGGCAAACCTGTGGGAGCAAAATTGTTAGATCGGGGGACAGGGACTTCAGAAGATATTGAGGGGTATCAGATAAGCCTGAATACCAGAGGAGTCAGGAGAAAGTTGCCACTTTGTGGATGTTGGTGGCTCTGCTGGTGTTCTTCCAACACAGGAGGAACCAACACAAGCTGTGTAGAATTTATCCGCCATTTAGTGAGCCTCCCCTACAAATGAGTAAACTCATTACAAAGTTAGAATTACATAGGAAAAGGAATGAAGTTATTAGTCAGCAGGTCATACATGGAGCTCTATTTCTTTTTTAGCATATCTATTCTTGAATGTTTTTCTTTCACTTGATGGTGCTTTATTATAACAATTATTTAATTGTGTTTTAGTTTTATAACTTTGTACCTGCCTTTTATTGGGTTTTGCCTATACCTGTTTTAATCTTGTTGTAAGTTTTTTGGGCCAAAATCCTTTGAGATAAAGACTATGCACATAATGGCAACCATATTGGGGTTTTCTATTCCTCCCTTCCTGCCCATTAGGCCACTGGGGATGAAAGGGGGTTGTGACTGATTTTCCTAAACTAAGGGAGCTGAGGAGTGCAGTGGCCAGCCTGCACCACAGATGACTTTGCTTCAGTTGTTGCCTACTGTGCAGGATGACAAGAAATCTGGCTTTTGAGTTTCAGGGCCTGTCCAGACGGGAATTTGGAGCAGTCTGGTTCGCACTTGAAAGGTTCTTATTTTCAGTGCAATCTATGTTATCTCTCACTTGATTGATCCTTGCATTAAACCAGTTTACTTACAAGTAAGTGTACCTGGTTTACTCACAAGTAAGGAGGTGACAGTGGTGGTAAGGTGCAAGGGGAAAACAATGGGATAAATGTTGGGGAGATTGGAATGGAGGTAACCCTCTGTCCCAGAAAGGAGTGGGACAGTTTTTAAAGGGGCAGGATGGGTCAATCTAAGTAGAAACATGTGTGGATGCTGTCATTTGGCTTGAACCAAAACATACCAACAGTGATCCAAGTATTGCTCTATATACCCATTTGGACAGCCCTCAGACTGTGGAAGCCACAGGAAGGAAGGAAGGAAGGAAGGAAGGAAGGAAGGAAGGAAGGAAGGAAGGAAGGAAGGAAGGAAGGAAGGAAGGAAGGAAGGAAGGAAGGATTCTCCCCTCAGTATTGAGGTATGGGGATAAATTACACAGAATTCATTATTTGAAACATGTTATCTCCAAGCCACATTTGAAACATCTTTCACTGGGGCAGAGCGCTCCTGATTAGTCATGTAACACATCTCTGTGTTATTCTGGAGAAGACCCATAGAATCAGCCACATGGAAGAAGCTGCTAATTCATGTCAGTATGAAAGCACATTGTCTGGATAAGTTACCCTTTCAGACTACAACTTCCAGAACACTACAGCTGGCCATGCTCTGGCTGAGATGGCATGGGTATTCTGGAATCTGTAGTCCAAAGATTTACTTTTAAAACCTCTGATATCTTCCAGCTCCCATCACTGCTGAATCGTTACATAAACTGAGCATGCCTTCATTTGGTTGTGTCTTTGGAACTACTTGTCTACATCATGTAAAGAAAATTTCAGCTATCTAATCTTACTCAGAGTCCAGTAAGGCCTCTGTATTTGCAGGATCAGTATCCACAATTTCACTTGTCCACAGTCTGAAAATACAGTAGGACCCCTTATCCATGGGATTGGTATCTGCTGATTCACTTATCCATGGTCTGAAAACACTGCACTGTCATCATCATAGACCTCCTTCAGTCTCGAGAGACTATGGTAGCATGCTCTGTATGGAGGATTTGGAACAGCGTATAGTGTTTTGATGCTGTACGTGAAGCTGGAGTGTCCTCTCCAGAGCATGAAGCCTGGGTGAAATAATATGGAGGGTAGGCTGTTACCCAACTAGCAAATCCCCCCTCTCCACGTCACTGAAATAGTCCAATGGAAAGGCAAGAGCCGATACAACTGGTTCCAGCAATGTCGCAGGAGTTGACAGAATGACATGAACTGCCTCCGGGACTCCGGCTCCGGATTTTGCCTCGAGGTTAACTCCTGAAACCTTTTCCATCAGTGGATATAGCCACAAGGCAGTGGAGATTTGAAATCAGAGTTTTCCTTCTCTTAGATGGGCTGCCTTCCAGGGCTGAACGAGACCCACCTACCCAGCCTGTTCCCTCACAGCATGGAGGACGATGGCGGCACCTCTGTGGGGGTTTGAAATCAGAGTTTTCCTTATTATTAAAAAGATAAAAAGAAAGAAATCCTAAATGTTTTTGCATGCTTTACTGGAACTGGCCACTAGAAGGAGTCCTTGCTACAGACCCTACTATATATTCTTGTTCCCTTCTGAATTTTTTTCCTTTTACCAAAGTGGTTCCTAAACATAAAACTCCCTTTCCTCCCCAATCCTAATGGCTCAGCCCCTTTGTCCACTGAGGTGTGGGTGGAGGTGGAGGGGGTGTGGAGCTGGCCCTGGCCACTTCTCCTGTAGGCAGTAGCCTCCAGCCCTGCCCTTTCCTCCCAATCCTTGCTGTGGGCCCCTTCCCTTCGCGTATGCCTCCCTTCCCTTCAGACATGCCTCCCTTCCCTTCCCTACCCTTCCCTTCACCTGTGGATGGCTTCTTTCCATTCCCTTCACACATGAAAGAATCCCCTTCCCTCCTATACCTTAGGTTTACCTGGAGATGCTGTGGCAATCTGAGACACACTGCATGCAAAGCATATAGTCTGCCACTCAAGCTCTGACCAGAGCTTATATGTAATTAGCTGCAAGTAACAGAGTTAACCATTACCTAATGTCTCCAGGGCTATTGCAAAACATGATAGTGTTACCAATGAAGGCTAGGTAAAGGTAAAGGTTCCCCTTGACAATTTTTGTCCAGTCGTGTTCGACTCTAGGGGGCGGTGCTCATCCCCGTTTCCAAGCCATAGAGCCAGCGTTTGTCCGAAGACAATCTTCCGTGGTCACATGGCCAGTGCGACTTAGACAAGGAACACTGTTACCTTTCCACTGAAGGGGTCCCTATTTATCTACTTGCATTTGCATGCTTTCGAAGGGCTAGGTTGGCGGGAGCTGGGACAAGCGACGGGCACTCACTCCGTCGCATGGATTTGATCTTACGACTGCTTGGTCTTCTGACCCTGCAGCACAGGGTTCTGCGGTTTAGCCCACAGCGCCACCACGTCCCTGTTACCAATGAAGGCTATCAGCAATCAATGAAGGCTATCAGCAGCCAATCAGAACATCTGGGAGGGGGGGAATAATGCCAGGAAATTTGTACCCCTAGAAGAGCCTTGAATGCAGTAAGGGATATTCTTTTTGCTTCAGTCTTTTTCATTGAGGTGGGATTACTTTGTGTTGAATTCCTGTTCCTGTTTCTTTTGGATGAGCTGCTCTTTCTTTTGCTGAGCATATATATAAACCTTTTTGGGGATTCTTGGGGAAGGTTTCTGTAACAGCCACCCTCAAACCTCAAAGAGTGGTTGCTCCTCCCCTTGTTCCACCCTCCATCACACCATTGGCTGATGACTCACTGCCCAGCTGTGACGGACATGTGATGTTTTGGCTGCCCGTTACAGTTTCCTTTTCTGGGTTATTTTTGCCACTTGGGCTAAACCAGGACTATCTGCTTGGCCTGCCTGCTAGACTAAAAGAAAAAGAAAACAGAAGGCATCAAATTAGGGGGGGGGGGGGGGAGAGACGTCTCTTCATATTCTACTAGTTTTGTTTGAGATTGCCTGTGGTTTATTTTTAATCTTTTACCTACTTGCTTTTCCTATTTTTTTGGGATATGGGGCTGTGTATGTTCTTAATGTTTTGCTATTTTCTCCTTAATGGGTGGATGATGAGGGAGTGCTTTCTTTGCCTGATTTTTAAAAAATGTTATTTCTTTAACTTACTGTGTATTTTTTCTTGTTTTAGGTATACATTTTGGCGCAATTTTGAATAATTTTTATTTCCATGCATTGTTGCCTAATTTTGAAGTAGATCTATTCTCTGTTGCCTTCCTTCTGCTTTTTTTTTTTTTTTGGTGGGGGGAGTAGTTTTAAAGAGTTATTTAGTGCATTTGAGGCACCAAGAAACATAAATGGGAAACTTGAAACTAAAGAACCCAAAAGGGTTTTCACCTTTTGAATAAAACAAGAGGATTGGTATATGAAAAATATAAAAATATAAGAGAATCTTCCCCCAAAAAGTACTTGAAAGAAACATGAAATGTGACTCTTTTTAGTCATGCATATTATTTTTAGCAGTGGAGCAACAGTAATGAGAAAAATAGTTGGGTTACAACAAAACACTGAGTAATTCAATTAATTTATTTTAAAATAAAGCTCAGTCTTTACCTTTGGACACTTCTCATAAATGTGTCCCCTGGCTTTATTCTGTTGTTCTGAACATGGGAAGGAGAAGGTTGTTTGGCATAATGACATCTATCCACCTATGGAATAGACATACCTCTATGAATAACTATTATACATGCTAAGCACTTTTAGATGGGTGGAAACATACACATAATCAAAGGAAGCTAAAAAAGAAGACACTGATCTGCATAAATCTGCACATATGCAGATTTATATGTACAGATGCAAAATAGGATTTTTTTAAAAAAAATCAAGCACAATTACAGTGCATCTCACTTAAGTGGAGAAGATACTAACCAGGTAACTATGTCTGCTGAATCTTCTGCTGGAGATCAGTAACTTCAGAATTCTGATCCCTCTCCTTCTGTTTTATCTTTACATTGCACTTGGATTGCAGAGTCCTTCCAGTGGAAGACCTCTTTAAAAGCAGGATCATCTGTGGTAGTGCTTCAAATAGAGGACTGTCCACATGTGGCCACCAAAGCAGCAAGCAGCACACTTTTTACCCCATTTTATATGCCAACGGAGTCTGTATGTTACTATTTATTTTCTCTGCTATATGTATTTCTTGATGAGACTGGTTGATTTCCTTCTTATACTGTGTATCTTCATCAGTTTTATGCTGTGCCCAGCAGATGGTACTATTTGCAAAGGAAAAGACAAAGACTTCCTTTCCTAGTGGAATATTTTATTGTCTCTGTGTGTTTGTGTGTGTGGGTTTTTTTAAAAGGCTGCACTGAATGTAGTTCACTGATTTTGATTTCAGATGGAAACCAGTGCTTTCAGCGGGGATGAACTATTTCATGCAAACTCTCCAGACTGATGGTGATGATGATCATCATCACATTTCCTCCCATATCCATTTGCTGCCATTATTCTCCCAATCTGCTGTTGCTTTGGCATCATTTATCTTCTTATGTTTACTGGTTTTCCATCAGGGAATAGGTCCAAGCCTGATCCTTCACAATCATGAATCATCCCTGGTTTGATTTGATTTTCATGTTTCTTTTTAGACAAATGCTGTCTCCCAAAGAGGCTGATGTCAACAAGGATATGAGAAGTACAGGCCGCATACTGGGGGTGGGGGGAAAGAGAGAGAGATAGAGAGACAAAAAATTGAAATGCTTCATCAAAAAGGAGAACAAAAAAGAACACCGATTTGTGTAAAATTTGCCTCTGTTAATTTATGTACATCTATCAATGAAGATGTCAAAATAATTACTGTAACTGAAATAAGAAGATAATATGCCTCATCCTTGTGTAAAAACTGTGACTGGGTGGTTCATGTGCCTTCATAGACTCCTGACCAGTAGGCTCATTATGAATGGGGAATTTCAAGGCGCCCCCTAGTGTTCACTGTCCTTAGGGTTCTTGACCTGTAAGTAGGACACAGACTGAGGGAGCTTTCCAAAAAAGTAAGAGACTGTCTTCCGATAGAGGGCTGCCCCATGTAAAAGAGAGCTCACGGCCATTCTAGACATAGGCCCTGCTCTTCAACCCTAAATTCTGAAAGAGAAGGTACACCCCAGGAGAGGATAGAGGAAGGGAAGAAGACGAGTAACATAGCAAATAGGTTTGTCTTCAAGGGTGCTGCATAGCTCAGTGAGGTGGTTGCCGGACCTCAAGGTAGAGGTTTGATTCCCCACTGTGCCTTCTCACAGAAAAGCCAGGCTATATAGCTTTGGGTGAGCTGCACAGCCCTAAAATGCCCCCAGAAGAAGAAACCCCTATGCTTAGAAAGCCTGGGAAAGGTTGGCCATAAGTCAGAATCACGTCATCATAAACATTATCAAACATTATCAGAGTGTCTGAGTTCAGCTCAGTCCAAGCTTTTATTAAAACTGTATCAGTGTAATTCAATCTTGATGAGACAACCATATTTGTTCAACAGGCAAGAAAATTGATTTTGTAATTTGCTCTTCAGAGGGGCTAAAATTCTACTATTTTTCTTTGTGTGATAGGGCAATCATGGCAGCTAATGGAACTAATTAGTGTGGTGCCAGTCATGTCCCTGGATGTATGTTGGTCACATGACCAGACCATGGTTTATTAATGGCCCAGTTGAATAGTTGTCTTTGACTATTAAGAAAAATTTACACAATAAGGTTTGTCACACATCTGCAGGAGTGCCCATAGAACAAAGGCAGCTTTCAAAGTGAATTAGGGCTGACCAAATGCATGTAATGACTGTGCTGTTCCTAGATATATTTCTAAAAAAAGAGGATTATAATGCAAACCAAGGGATGTTTACACAGAAGATCAGTCAAGAAGACCCTGCTTGTGCTAGCCCAGAATGGTGTGTCCTCTGCAGAGCTTGGAAGTAACTCCTTACACATTTGAGTTCCTTTTACTTCATTCCTTTTGGCAATTACAAAGTCATAACTAGATTACATTATAAGTATAATGTAATAAGGTATGATTTTAGCTCATTGACAATATGGCAGGTTTTAGTTACTTTTATAGCTGTCGGGTTTACGCAGCCTTAAAAGTGTGCTTTCCACAATAGGTCAGCAACCTGCAACAGTCAAAGCTGTTTTTAAAAGGAAACAAAAGTAACAATTACTTACTTTTGAAAAACAAGAAACTCAATAAATACTTCTGTAAATGCATGGAGATTATTAGCCACCTTGAGTTTGAGTGAAAAAGTATTGAATATAATAAAATAATTAAGTTACCTCGATAAGGCCAGCTTGTTCAATGGGAATGGAGAAACAATCTGAGGACTGGAGAAAAGACAAGCAATGGTTGAGGAAGATGACACTTAGTCAGCTAGTAAGCATTTACAACTCTCAATGGCAACTGATTTTTTTTAGTTTTTCCTGAAATGGGTACCTTGCTATTGTTGGTTATTTATAGGTGCATTACTATTGTGAAGCAGATCAGATCAATGTTATACAAGGCAATTCTAAAAATGGAGGCATCCCAAACAAAAATTATAACTTTTAAACCGGACTCTGGACCTGCACTTACACTGTGTCAATTTTTTTTTGGCAAAAAGTTTTCAAACTGTGATTTTTTAGAAGTAAAACTGGTCCTCCCCCCGTACAGAAGCAAACAACCCTAAAAGCCCCAAGATTTAAAACAGATCAAACAAATTGAAAAGATCAATATTGCATGTCTTGAAAGAGAATGGTAGGTCATGCCCATTGGAAGAATCCAGGCTGCATGGGCTGAAATAGTGATATTCAAGAAAAGCCTTTCAAAATGGAAAACCAACCATAATTATAAGACTGAGCATGTGTGCAACAGGCTTACCAGCAAGAGTGTTGCAAAGCTGTTAGAGTTTTTTCAGCTGGAAAGGGAGATGTTTGGAGGACAATGAACGATCACATAAACAGTCAAAGGACAAGTTTGTTTTGAAGAAACAAAAATTACTTTAAATAAAGGAATGGATTGACAGTCACACAGAAAGTGTAATTTGCCATGTATCTCCAGATAATTTGCATATAACTTTTTAAGGCATATTCAAAGTATTTCTGCATTACAAAAGCACAAAGCAGTTGTGTTTGTCCCAAACCTGAGGGCTTTCAGTAAACATTCTCTCAGGATTTCTGAGACCAGGCTCCTAACAAAAGTCTTCAAAGGGAGAATCAGCTCCAGATCTGGGGCACTCTGAACTTTTGACCCTGTTAGTCAGGACAAAATTCATTGACTCCAAGGAGGAGGACTTTTTAACTCCTTCCTGGCCAAATAGGCATTCATACTTGCAAAGGGATTCTGTATGTGGTTGTAAAAATATTTTAAAATATATTTAAAAAAATAGAAAACAAATATTTGGAAGTTGTTTAAGCTATGAAATTATTGTTTTTTTGCTTTGTGGCTGGGAAAGGGCTTACTTGATATTAGCATAACTTTGATGCCTATACCCTGTCATAGTTTCAATCATTCCACCCATCTTGTTACTATACAATGGACTAGAAATTAAGAAAAACCCTGCAAAGGTATTACATGGCATCAAATCACTTCTGATGTGTGTGGTGACTGTATGAGTTAGTGACCTATATGAGCAGACCTCATTAACAGCTCTGCTCAGATCTTTCTCTATAACAACATCTCATGTTAGGTTGTTTTCTCTTACTACTGTCCTTTCACCCCCAGCAATATTGTGTTTTCCATTAGATTCTGCTCAGCTCTGTGCAAACTAACACTTGGGGATTTGTTTATTGAGACAATCTGTCTACTTTTTAAGTCCTTCTCTTCCTAAATATTTTTAATCAGATCTGTATTCTCATTATATGTGCATTGTAAGATAGTCTCAGTTTACTCATTTTTGCCCTTGTGAAAGTTCAGGTTTGACCAGATTGAGCACCCACCATTCTGTATTTTTGGCTGTCTCTGGTACCTGCAAGGCTCTCCTCCACTACCACATTTCAAATGAGCTGATTTTCATCCTTATCTTTCTTTCACATAGTATGAATGATTTTGATCTAATATAAAAGTATGTTTTAAATTGCATTCTAAAAATGCAAGAGCTTATAGTCTAAAACAGCACATTTTAAAAAGCTAAAGAGAGAGATTTCATCTGTTAAAATATAAAAGTTCTTAAAAGTTAAAAAATACATAACTTTAAGTTCTTTAGCCTTACTTAGAAAGCATGGAAAAATATCAAATTTGTTAAAAATAAGAATATAGAAAGTAAACAATTTTTAAGCTTCTAAGAATATTGATAACACACATAGGAAAATAATACATTTTCTAAATGCTCACCCATCCATCTGTCAGTTAAAAGTCCATGGAGGAAAATCCTTGTAGATTTTTGTTGTTGTTGCATGGCTACAGCATTGTTGTTGGTATCTGATGTTTATGGCATAGCATGGAGCTATCTTGTTATGATAAACTGAATGAATGAAGGAGTGTGTCTTGTGTGTGTGTGTTTAGTCATTTAGTCATGTCCGACTCTTCGTGACCCCATGGACCAGAGCACGCCAGGCCCTCCTATCTTCCACTGCCTCCCGGAGTTGTGTCAAATTCATGTTGGTTGCTTCGCAGACACTGTCCAGCCATCTCATCCTCGGTCGTCCCCTTCTCCTCTTGCCGTCACACCTTCCTAACATCAAGGTTTTTTTCCCAAGGACTCTTTTCTTCTCATGAGATGGCCAAAGTACTGGAGCCTCATCTTCAGGATCTGTCCTTCCAGTGAGCACTCAGGGTTGATTTCCTTTAGAACTGATAAGTTTGTTCTCCTTGCAATCCAAGCGGATTCTCAAGAGCCTCCTCCAGCACCACAATTCAAAGGCATCAATTCTTCGGCGGTCAGCTTTCTTTATGGTCCACCTCTCACTTCCATACATCACAACAGGAAAAACCATAGCTTTGACTATTCGGACTTTCGTTGGCAAGGTGATGTCTCTGCTTTTCAAGATGCTGTCAAGATTTGTCATCACTTTCCTCCCAAGAAGAAGGCGTCTTTTAAGTTCGGGGCTGCTGTCTCCATCTGCAGTGATCATGGAGCCCAAGAAAATAAAATCTGTCACTGCCTCCATGTCTTCCCCTTCTATTTCCCAGGAGGTGATGGGACCAGTGGCCATGATCTTAGTTTTTTTGATGTTGAGTTTCAGACCATTTTTTGCACTCTCCTCTTTCACTCTCATTACAAGGTTCTTTAATTCCTCCTCACTTTCTGCCATCAGAGTGTGTCTTACCTTCCTATATTTATAATTCTACCAATTGTTTTCTTTTTCTTCTTACTATAAACAAACCTTATCTGCAGGTTGTGGAAGCCCAAATGCTTAAATGCATATGCCATTCAGCTGCCAGGATTGTTAATGATTCAGTGACCTTGCTCAGTTGCAGCTGGGTAATTGTTTTGGTAAACTCACTACCATTCACACTTGTTGAAAAGCAGCCCTGACAATTGCTTTATATTTCGGTGAGAAGTAGTGAACTGATGAAAAAAGGACTCAGCTTTTGGGGTTTTCCCTTGTATGGTGTCACTTTGTGAATGGTAGTGAGCACAAGAGCGTATCCTGTAGACCATCTTGACCACAGCCATTGGTATAATCAACATTCAGGCTGCCCCTTGATATAAAAAACTTGCCATTCTTTTTCCTGCTTGTAACACAGTCTTTGTGTACAGCAATATCAGACCATTTCCTAGTGTTTTGAATAGTGGATATAGAAGCACGATATCCCACATTTATAAACCAGAAGTTTTTAAAAAAATATTTATAAAGCAACAGGGAACAAGCAGCTCTGCAGGTGTGATTAGACTACAACTCACATCAGTTCTAACCTGCAAAGCCAATGGCCAACAAAATGTGAAGGATGAAACATTTTCCTTTCTTGCTATTACACTTTCTTTTCTAGTATACTTAGAACTTGAGCTATTATTTCCAACAGCAGTGAATTCCAGCTGGGTGTAAAGCAACATAATTGACAATTTGCACAACAATCTCCCCTCTTCTGTGAGACACACCATGAAGGTTTGGATACTTCAGAGCACAAAGCATGTTCTTTTTTGCTCCTTACACCTGAATGCCAACACATTTCAAAGCTTGGAGGCCAGTTTTCAGCAGCTAATTGGCTCAATAAAAAGCACTGTCTCTCCCTTTTGTGTGTCAATTTGTAGCTCTTCAGTCCTGCCTTCCAATTGGAGTTGTAGGTTTCAACCAAACAAATAGTGGCGAAAGCAATGTGGATGTTTTAGAGACTCTGGCAAATGAATGAGGCAATATATCTCCTCACTAGGCAGAGTTTTATTTTAGGATCAAAGTACTGACAGTGACTACAAAGAAGAGGCTTTGCTGGAACGCTGTTGACAGGCCAACCAGTGCAAAAATGGAGCAGGCTTGCAACCCTACCGACCTGGAGTCCATTTTTGGCACTCTTTTCAATGATCACATTTACTTTGTTAGAAATGCTTTACGTGTCCTGCCTTTGATTTGTTTCTGAGAATGTGTTGGGCTAGCAGCCATACCTTGAATGGATATTCTTGCCAATGACTGTGGAACGAATGAGAGCAGAACAAAAAGACAGACAGCACTGTGAGAACACTTTGGTGCATACCTGGTTTTTGTTTGAGGCTGGCTCTGCTCCTTTCCAAAGAATATTTAGCTGCCAGTGCCTGACAGGCCTGGACAATAGCACTAGCTGTAATGGATTCAAGGCCTTCTCTTTCTAACAATATACATGTGCTGCTAGCTCTTATCTTTTGGTGGCAGTATCATTCTATTGTTGCCTTGTATACTTTTCAGCTCATCCTGTCCCATGAGGTTTAATGGGGGGGGGGAGAGCCAAAGTATTTTTCCCATTTTTTTGAAGTGTGTTACCTACACTGCTAATCGGAAGAGCCAAGGGCCAGTTTCCTGACAAGAAGTGCCACAAGCCATAGAGCTACTGCGTCACCTTGTCTATGCAGGGTTTGTATTACCTATTAGTGCAGCAAAATTGTCCCTTGATTGAAATTGTTGCTATACTGGAGATAATGTCTGAGAGAATTTTAAATTTATGTGGATGAGTCAGACAATCACCGTAAGAAATCTTTAAAATATGTGAATGTATTGGCTGACAAGTGGAGGCTCTGACTGAACTGCATACAACAGGAAGAATGCTACACGTAAAATTTAATTTACTTTGCAAGCCTCGGGAAGTGGGAAAAAGGTGTCTGGAACATTTTGAAATCCCGACGGAGACTCTTAGAAGCAGGTCACTACCATCAGACAAGAATATTAATATCAGCCAAAGTCAAATTGAGGTGGGGGAAAAGACAACAGCTGTAAAACATATCTCAGTCACTTTCTAAGAGCAGACTGTATCATTGCTCTATGTTAGTTGCTGAGACTGAGCCACTGGGAGCTCACAAATATGGAGGTACATATACCAATTGATATTTCTGCAGTTCAGAATTTAAAATATGAGGGTGTGGAAAATACCCTGAAGAGCGTGTGCTTTTAAACTTCAGAATGGTTTTTCTGATAACAAAATCACACTAGTTCCTTTCTAGGCCAATGAGACTGTCTTATTACCATAAGTATATCATTCTGTATAGGGACAGCTCCTCAGCTGTCCTTGGACTACGCTTCTCACCATCTCTAGTCAACACAGGAGTTGTAATCTACCAGACTCTGGAAGACCAGTTTTCTACCCTTTTTCTAAGGCAAACTCCCAGCATACATGCCTCCATGTATTCAGGCTAAACTATGTTTTTCTCTTTAGTTCTTCTGAAAGCTCCATCTGGATTTCTGTTTTGCCAGTCCCTGTGGCTTATTCTTGCTATGGTTGCTGTAGCTGGAGTATTCAGCCAACTGCTGTCTAAGTGGCTTGTCAGAGGAAAGGCTGCCTCTAACAAAAAAAAGAAGTGCTTAGGGCAACACTCAGAGGATTATGGTTAGCCCACCAGATGATTGATTATGAATATTTATAAACTGCATCAATTCGAAAATTTCAAAGCAGTGTACGAAAATGATACAATCTATAAGATACTCAATAACCCTATAGACAATACAATTATACATTACATTAGGAGTCCTCCAGTCAGTCATGCTTTTTAGTGGAACAGCATGCCATATGTTTCTGACATAGCATAATAAATGATACCATTACAGTCCTATTGTTCAACGTTATTATCATACAGATTATTCATGCCAGAACAAACAACTTTCCTCAGTGGCTGGAATCCTGTTGAATAACTTGGCATTGGCCAAATGATGATGTTATCAGCCTGCAGTGTTACTGCTTAATGCAACGTAATGTAATTTAAAGCTTCTTATCCTTCCTCAGGTTCTATCTAAGGCTTCCTTAGAATCCCTTTTGATCTTGGGAAACCTTTGGGAATGTGGGCTACAGGGTTCAGGAAAATATTTTAATGTCCCCAAATCACTACCATATCACAGCCAGTGGCCCCAATTCCTGCAATGGATGTTTCTTTCATCCTAAGGAAGCCTAATATTGTTGCATAACAATTCAACAGTCTATGTTAATAAACAGGAATAAACAGGTTTTGGATCTTGAGAAGCTGTGCAATCAAAACACAAAGTTTTTGCCACCTATAGTGTGTCTGGAATGGGCAGATGTCTTGTGCTGGCTGATTTCACTCCTGTGTTGGCTGAGATCAGTTGGCAGAAGAGCCAAAGATAGAGATGGGGAGGAGCTGAGATATACCAGCTCTGCCATACTCTCAACCGAGAGGTACAGCCACTATGTCAACACAAATGCCAATGGCAGAGTTACTCCTAAGTAATTCCCAGCATCCTTTTGCTGGTAAGAATTTAGACAGCCTCAGTGTCTACTCAACCAATCCTCAGACATCTTAGTTAGTTAGGACTACACCATAACATGATTATTATATCTTTTTCAGCCCAAGCATTTGATCAGAAAAGTTCTTCACACAGGAAAAAGCTCTAGTGTATAAAGGGAACCTTGCACAGAACTGTGGTTTCAAAAAATTACTACTCCTGTCTCAAGCAAGTTAAATACAAATAACTCTGTTATATATAACTTTTTTTTTAAAAAAAGAAATCTATGTTCCAAAAACTTTTCTACAGATTAATAATTTACTCAATATTGAATGTTCATGTTTTTTAAGTTTGTCTGCTGCTGCAGAAGCAACACTGGACTTGAATACAGGCATAACCTCTGTCACTGTCTGGTTTCCAAGGGTAACCTCTCCTGGACAGGTTTTTATACGTGGTCTCTCCCTATGGTCTCTTTCTTCTCTCAGACTTTATATGCTCCCTAAAATAGCCTCATACAAATCTCTTCAGACACTCTTATAACAGCACTGAGGGGTCCCAGAGCACTGAGCTCCAAACATCCTTCAGGGCATCACAATTTAAATTGATATTTTAAAAATGTTGAGATCACGCTGTATTTTTCCAACCTCTGGTAAAACTGTATCTATAATAGTTAGGGAATTATTACCTGAGGACTAATCATCCATTTCCATTGCTCTGTAAAATGGAGTAAGATGGAGATTTCAGTCTCAAACATTGATCCATAATTAGTAGGTTTTGCTTCAAATAGTCTGCAAACTCTGGAACTGACCAGTTAAAACTGGAGATTGCTGGGTGGAAAAAAAGAGTATAGACAGTGGAGGCACCAAAATGGTCCTGTGCAGCATCAGTAGAATTGCTGTTGATATATGTAAGTGTGTGCATGTAGGTTCTGTTCTTTTTTAGTTCCTAAGAGGCTTCTCTGTATAGAAGGCTGTAGAGTTTGTTTTATCTCAGACAAGTAAAAGGCTAAGTCAGTCAGTCCCACAGGGAAATGAACCAGTGGCCCTAGCGATTTAATGTCTAGATCTCCTGTTCTATTGATTACTTCTCTTTGTAGAAACTGTTGCTAAAGCGGTTGCTCTTTCTGAAAAAGGACTAGTGTTTCTGAGACCAAAGGTCATGATGAGTCTAATTCCTCCTGAGGAGTGATGGGTGTATAGTGCTGTGATGCCTGCATAACATTATGTCACCCTCAGTTTGACTATATGGAGTGCTGGTGCCTGTATATCTATCAAGAATGATTTGTTTGAAATGCTAGAGTCTTCACTTTTAGATACTGAGGACCCAGATCACTATCTGTCCAGGATAGGCTCCGATGGCCAATTAGCAGGCAGCATTATTTGCCTTTGACTTGATGGTACCTGAAGTTGTAATCTTAAATAGTTTCCTCACAATGCTGTAATTACATAGATCTTAAATGAACCATGGAGAACAATTTTGCCCCAGGTACCAAAGCAGCTTCTGTGATTCCTTTTATCCTTAGTAGTATAACAAGGGCAAAAGAGGGAAATGTTGCTAGATGCAATATCTACTTTATTAAATATGCAGGATCCTTTGTAATGAGTTAGGCCACTGTTCCATCAAGGCCAATATATTTTCCAATGGTTACTATTAGACGTTTGCAAGGGCATTTGCCAAGAAACAAGATTACATTTTACTGGTTTTAAGCATCTGGCATTTTTCCCAAATCTTTTTTTTTTTAATCACCTATGTCCTTGATGTTTGAACTGTGGAGAGTTAATCACTTGGTACCTAGTATTTATATACCGATGTCTTTTAATAATAATCAGGAAATATGTGTAAGGTGTTCCTAAATAAATGCAAATCTGGGTGTTTAATTATAGCAGTAACATCTAAAACTTTAAAACTCTGCTATGCTGCTTTTGTTATTGTTTAAGCCCTTGCTTGGATTATCCATTTGAATAAGGTATTAGGCTGCCCCCTTAACCTAGCAATTACATCCATCATCTTAGTGAAGCCAAATAAGTACAAGCTGAAAGAAGTGATTATAGAATTGCTCCATAACTCAGTGGTTTAGGTGTGGGTGTTCAATTCCCCATTGTGCCTCCTTCACAGAGGCTAGACTTGATGATCTATGGGGTCCCTTCCAGCTTTAGAGTTCTAAGATTATTATTATTACCCAAACTAGACAAACTATCTAGTAACATACTTTATTACATCAGGTTTTAAACAGCGGGTCATTAATTCCTAATGGACATTATAGCCCTACCATCCTATGTAGCAATTTTATGATCACTTGTGCATGCTTATTGAAACAGAAAGCAGTAACATGGCAACCGGTTCTCTTTAGCGTGGTACATCAGAAGCAACCCTAGTTTCACTTTGAAGTAAGAAGAACTACAGCATTCAGAGAGCTTACATAATCAGAATTCATAAGTTAAACATCTCCTGTTGCATAATTTTTTTTCTTCAGTGTGATTCCCTGTATTAGCCTTGTGAGGAAAAGATTGCATAGGCAGGCTCAGCCCTACAGTGAAGCAGTTGCCACTGGCAGGTGTTTTGGGGTGCCATAAAAATGAGCACATGTTTAGTTATTTAATTAATTTGTCTTTTCTGTTTTGGGTGTCAAGGTAACTGGGACATCTTTGGTTGCTCTGCACCTTGACAGGAATGAATGCATGGTCATTTGCTATATTGTCTCCAGCATGTAAGTGTCTTAGATCTAGCTCTTAGGATTGAGAACATACCATTTACCTCAGAAAGTCCAGTTCCCTTTTTCATGTGAGGAGTTACGACATCCAGAAAACTGTGTATCTTTTGAATAGTGAACATTCAGGCTTTAAAGTACTAACGCTACTGACATTTAGATGTGAATCGTGGTCTACCTTATATAGGAAACTGGTCACAAAGGGGACTCCTGATCCTGATTATTTCTGATGAGGAGGAAGGTCTCTCCATGTAACAGAAACAGAGATGCAGATGGTCTGCAATTAAGTGATCTAGTGAGCTGAAAGCTCTCAAAACAGGCAGATTTCCCCAAGGACTACAACTGGAAGCAATTTAATTGAATCCAAATTACTATGACCAATAGATTTTGTGTGTAAACCAAGTGAAGCAAGAGTCTGTGTGAAACCATGGTGCTGTCAGTGGAAGCATCTGCAGCACAGTCAGTCATGGCTGCAAAATTTCACCATGGGACTTACTCAGACATCTTTTGTAAATTAGAGATTTGTACTTTTTTTTTACCTCAGAAGGTAAGCAAAGAGAAAAAGCACCTAAAAATAATTGTGAAATATAATTGTTTTGCTTTCTTGGTAATATACTTTTCTGGAACTCCGTGTACAGATATTGCTTTTTCTTTGCCATTTTAAATATTGATTACACTTTCTTTAATCCTGTTATGAGAGAAATGATCACATCAGGGTCTTACCTTAACAGAAAAATTACTGTTCCAAAATAATTCCAATCCCCACACTACAAAGGCTGTTACAATATAAAATTATTATGAGACATCATCATTATTATCTTAGAACTGTAGACCTGGAAGGGACCCTATGGATCATTGAGTCCAGCCTATGTCAAGTAGGCACAGTCGGGAATTGAACTCCCAACCTCTGGCTCTGCAGCCAGAGATGTAAATCACTGAGCTACAGGAACATTGGCAAGTCTTTGAGTCCAAGTCCCAAGCCTTGAGTCCAAATCTCAAGTAATTTGCCCTATCCCACCTGGGGCAAACAACTCAAGACTCAGACTTGGGACTTGAGGCTTGGGACCTAAGGACTTGGAATGTGCTTGCACTGCCCAGCTGATAGGACTGTGCATGCACAGAGATAGTGGGCCTGGAAGGGAAGCCTGGAAGGCGGGCACATGCACATTTGCAGAAACAGTGGGCCGACTTCCCTCCTCAGAGCTGGCCCTTCCTTCTGTGTATGGTGGTGGGTCCATGGGAGGAGACAACAGCTGGCTCCTGGAAAGGATGATGGCCACTGGACAAGGAGCAGGTACGGAGGCCTGTCCCTAATAGGGGCTTGAAAATGTGACTCAGAAAAATGGGTCCAAGTTGCAAGTTAAGTATGAGTCAAGGTGCCAGTGCAACTTAGACTTGACAGTGAGTCACAATCCCTGCTGAGCTACCTAAGTTCCACATGGTGGCTTCAAACAATAACATTAGTTCCTCAAAGTGTCAAAGTCTCATAACGTCTTCTAAAAGCTACTTTATTTTGTTGTGAGTCCTGTGTTACTGGATGAAACCTAGTGTCTGCTCTGGCATGGTTAAAAATGAACTATACGCCCATTAAAAAGTAACACGGTCTGGCCTAAAGTGGAGATTCTCATCTGCTTTGTCTATTTTTTTTTTTTTGAAGAAAATGCTCTCCTGTGCATGGACAAACAGGAACACTACTGCAAAAATGTGATAAACCTGTCATCTGGTTTGATTCATGGGAAGATCTCCCTAGAGCAGGTCTAAAGCCTGTCCACTGGTCCAGCACCACATTTCCCTTTGTAGCCAAGCAAATACAACAGCCCATAGTTGTCTTTTGTATGTATGCTGTGCTGTCAAATTTGAACTGACTTGTAGTAACAAGAGATGGGAGTACTCATATACGAATATGACTATCCCTGCACAGGTGGTGATAACAAAGGTCCAGCCCCATGTGTCCAGATGGTCCACTCACTGACCACCACTGCCACAGGTGCTGCGATCCTTCCAGTGACTCCAGAGCTCGCGATCGGCTAGCCACTCTTCGACCTGGCAGGGAGGCTTGTCATCCCACCTCCTCCCAGGAGTGGTGAGCCAGTTGTGAGCTCCGGAGTCATTGGAAGGATCGCAGCACCCACGGTAGTGGTGGATCAGTGAATGGACCATCTGGACACATGGGGCTGGACCTTTGTTATCACCACCTGTGTGGGGATATTCGTATTCAAATACCCCCATCTAGTAGTGACCCTAATAGGGCTTTCAAGGTAAGTGAGATACAGTATTTAAGGGGTTGTTTTATCAGTTCCACTTCCTCGTGTGTTTCCATGGCCAAGTGGGGATTTGAACCCTGGTTTCCAGAGTCCTAGTCTGTCACTGTATCCACTGCACCAGAGTTGTTTTTTTTCAGCAACTGGCTATTCAGAGGTATACTGCCTCTAAACCTAGAAATGGCAAATAGACATTGTGCATATGTTACTCTGCCTTTTCCTAAAAGTAGAGAAACCCTGACACCTTTTGGATCTGCGATTTGCCTAATCAAATCCAAAAGTGGAGAAAAAGGCAGGAGGAAAAGGAGCATCTCCCTAGCTGTTTTCTTGATATACAAACTGCAAGTTATCTATATCAGGAGTTTTACAGACCTCCAGAGCTAGGCTTCAGTTATTTTATTTCAAACTAACAATCTGGTCTTCTTGTCTAGTACCTTGAGAATGTAAAAAAAGCCCTTCGGTTGTGCAACTAAGAGCAATTAAAAAACACAACTATCCACCCTAACCCACAAACACATAAATAATGATCTCCAAACCATAACAGCAATAACTCAAAATACAAAATAAACCTAGAGGCAATGGTGAATCAGGATCCAATTCATGGACCTGCAAGGATGTCAAAGAGATAGGAGGTTTCTGAAATCCTCTCCAAACAATAGAGTTTTTACCCATTTCCTAAAGGCCAGAAGGGAGGGAACCTGGAATATATCCATAAGCAACACATCCCATAGTGTTGTGGCCACCACTGAAAAGCCCCAGTTCTTGGTGATAGTTTTCTGAGTCTCTCTAGGGTTGGCCATCCACAACCACAAAACCTTGCTGTCTTGGGTGGACAAACTTAGGGAGAGATGCTTCATCACTCACACACTTTGATACTGAAGGGAACATGTATCTGGACAGGGTAAGAGACTGGGAAATTTAGCTTTTGGGCTAGAATTCCCAGAATCCTTCAGCTGGGAAAAAGTAACTTTTCTGAAACCTGGATAGCCTCATCTTCCATGAATCTGTCTAATCTCCTTCTCAAGCTGTCCATTTTGGCAATCATTGTAACTTTTTATAGCATGAATTTCACAGTGTATGTTCTGTGTGGAAAAAAATTCCATCTTCCCCAAAGCACCTACCATGCAGCTTCAGTGAACCACCCCATGTTTTAGCATTATGAGAATGCTTTCTCCACACTGTGCATAATTCTATGCACTTCTATCGTGTCTCCTCTTATGTGCCTTGCTTTATTAGGCATATAACCAGAAACATTACAGCCTTTTCCCATAAGGGGAATTGCCCTATTGCCTTAATCATTTTTGTTGCCCTTCCCTCTTCCTTTCCCAGCTCAACAACATCCTTTCTCTGGAGCACTGCCAGTGAAATACCACCACTACAGCCTAGCCTGCTCTTGAGCCTTTAACAGCAGCTTCATTGGAAGAAATCAATTGATGTAACAGCAGGGAGAAAAGTATTATCCCCTGCTAACATCTGTTACAAAAAGGCAACATTTGGCAAGCCTAGATTTAAAAAAAAGGATAGTTGGATCTCATGACAAGGTAACTGAAGCTGCAATTATATCAGGGTACTAATTCATCTGGTGATAAAGCCACTGGACTCTGTGGGATTTACTTCTGAGGAAACATGTAGAGGATTGTACTGTGAAGAACATGGAAGTTTAACTTCCCATTTCTGCAGGTGCCTGCAAATTCCTACAAAGCTTCCTTGAAGAGTTAAACAGAAAACTTCTCTTTGAGGTAGGGTAGAGCATTGGAGGGGATATGAAACATTTTGTGCATAAACTTCTTTGACTTTGGGTCGAACTAGTGAAAAGAGGAATATGCACTCTTCGTAATAACACCTTGTAATACATTTCCCCTCCCACAATAGGATATCTTGAGAGATATCTGTTCCAGCCATGTAAATTCAGCCTTTCTTTACCTTTCAATGACAAAGGAAACCACACAGGCCAAAATCTTCTTGTGTAGCTATGCAGTTGTCATACCTTTTGGAGGCAAATTGCCCCAAGTTAAAAAATCATTGTAGATGCTACCCATTGCATGCTGAGTCACACAACTCAGTATACAGCTGATAATGTTAAATAGGTGGCTCTCAACACTTCAGGGAGCACCTGTTTTAAAAACCTGCTAAAAACATAGGGCAGTATTCTGCTGGGAGTTTCTGCATACACACAAGTAACATTGCACAAGTGGCTGACTGTTTGATGAGATGTCTGTTGTGTGATTGGTTTTACATTTATTTTTGCAACCAGTTGAGCAGCTGGTTGTACCAACACCACAGCAAATATCCTGCCAAATAGTGTGACTGTGCAATGTTAGTTGCATATGCAAAGATCCTCCACAGGATACTGTCCATAATCTATTGTAACCATCAGGTAATGTTAAAATCCCAGCCCTCAGCTTGTTTAATTCTCCCCTCACCCAGTAGTCTTGTACACCCTTTTTCATATTGACGCCAACTACATGGGCATTTAGCCTGCTGTTTGGTCTGCTGCAGGGATGGCAATCAGAAGATGTCTTCACTGGAGCCAACCAACCAGAGTGCTTCTATCTGCAGTCCACCTATCAGGAGTTTCTACTTTTTTTGTGCAGGTAGATATGCTCTGCTATCATCCATTTCCAGCTCGTGTAATTGCTGGAAATGGACTAAAAGTGAGCCTGCCTCTAATTTGCCAGATTGTGAAGTAGCAATTCAATCACTTCCTTGGATCTGTGGAGGGGCTGAGGAAGTGAAAAAAAATTTTTTGTCATAGGATCCAAGATGAGTGTAAAAGTGGAGTTTCAAGATGCTGAACATATTTATAAGAAGTTCTAGAAAGATTTTAGAAGGCAGTGTATAAAACCTCACCCAAATATCACCTCTAAATCATGTCTTTAATTGCTTTCTGTATGAAATCTGTATCTATTCTTCCTGTTGGGAGTTCTGAAGAGCTTTCCCGCATCTCCTCCTCCTTGATGCAGTATATATAATACTCTTAGCAGTGTTCTCATAATAAGACTTTTCTATGGCTAAGACATACTATTGTTCAACACCCTTGTTGTACTTTAAGGCATTAGCTACGGATTTGTAGAGACAAATAGTATTGTTCACAAGGAGCGGCTTGAAAGATAAGGTCTGAAAAGCCTGCCTTTCTCAAATGTGGAGAATCGAATCTCAGAAGCTTGCTAGAATATCTCACCAAAATACGTAATAGGTTCTACAGACATGTGCACGGAGGCCATCTAGAAGGGAGAACTTTAAAGGTATATTACAAGTGGAGCTACTTCATAATCCCAAACATCTTGCAATTCTGAGCCTTTATGGGTAGTGACCATGGGGAAAAAGCGGCTTCTGTCTCCCAGGGTGCACTTCTAATCCATCGTTAGCTTAGATTCTCATAAGATCTGTGAAAACAAAACAGAATTTAAAGGCTAACAAATGTATTGCTACTGGTTGTCAGGATGATCCCATGGGTTCCGACCCTAAATCTAAAATCCTTGACTTTCAGGTCTCACCCAGTATACATAACAGATTAAGACTAGCTGCGTAGAAAAACTAATAACTTGTAATTAATTTATAACTACACAATATTTTATAAGTGCCATCTCCCCTATAAATAAGTCTTTTGTAAAACAAACAGCTTTTAACTGCCTGTTAAGATCACATAATGGCAAAAGACTGTTCCTTAACCCTTTCCAGACACTTGCCGATGCTTTCATGAGGCAGGGTGGGAAGAGAAGGGCTGCTGCCAGTCCCCGGTGGCTCCTGCCATCCCAAACTTTGCCTCATTTCTGAGAATTAGAAAGAGGGAAGAAGAGGTCTGTGGAAGCAGCAGCACAGAGCCAGGTATTTTCTGAGTGTGGGACTCTGAGAATTGCTTCAGATCTGGGACCGAGGGTAGACTGTACAGCAGGGGTCTCAAACATGCGGCCCAGGGGGCATTTGCAGCCCCCCAGATGATAGTTTGTGGCCCCTGCCTTGCCTGCCCCCCTGAAGCGCCCACACGTCCTCTGCTGTCAAGAGTAAAAAAAAAGCCTTGCCTCGCTCGCTGGCTCTTTCCCAAGACAGCACCTCTTGCACCCTCCATCCAGAACTGCAGCCTGCCAGCCAACCCACCTGTCTGTCGGCTAAGGAAACTCCTGGGAGGCTTCCTCGGACTCTTGCTCCGCTTGGCGGAAAATCTGATGCGGCCCAGCCTCACCCAGACTCTGTCTCTAGCGGCCCCCAGGTAAATTGAGTTTAAAACCCCTGCTGTACAGGGAGACAACTTGCATAGAGGCACAGATAATGTCTCACAGCATCTCACCCTCAGGATGTAACTCTCCAGAGTCTTCAGAGCCCGACTGCTTCTGAAGAGCTGTGCAAAATAGAAAGGGCCCTTTGTGAGAGATCTACTCCTGGCATCCATCCATTCATTTCTTTATATCTTTATTTTCATTTTCATTTTTTGCTGCTTCTGGTGATCTATTCCCAGAAAATTTCTTGTCCTTCACTTTGTGCAATGAAAGGGCCTGATGAGATTCTTTCTGGGAAGATCCATTTTCTTGTAAGCTCCTGTCAGAACTGCAGGAAGCCCAGAGAGAATAGGGATATTTGAGGGGGGGGGATTCTACCAAGAAAACTGCCCCAGAGGTTTGAACTCGCTCTCTCCATAATCAGTTCTTACTGGCTGAGCATGTTCTTTCCCAGGTTCCATCCTCAACATATCTGAGTAACGTGTTCAGGTTAGCAGCCACTGAAGAGAAACAGACACTAAATTCTCTTTGGGATTTGGTCATGTGTTAAGTTATATGAATGGGACGTGGTGGCGCTGTGGGGTAAACCGCAGAAGCCTGTGCTGCAGGGTCAGAAGACCAAGCAGTCATAAGATCGAATCCACGCGACAGAGTGAGCACCCGTCACTTGTCCCAGCTCCCGCCAACCTAGCAGTTTGAAAGCATGCAAATGCAAGTAGATAAATAGGGACCACCTCGGTGGGAAGGTAACGGCATTCCATATCTAAGTCGCACTGGCCATGTGATCACGGATGATTGTCTTCAGACAAAACGCTGGCTGTATGGCTTGGAAACGGGGATGAGCACCACCCTCTATAGTCAAACATGACTGGACAAAAATTATCAAGGGTAACCTTTACCTTTACCTTTAGTTATATGACTTGTTTTATTTTTAGTCGGGGGTGGGGGAGAGGACCCCCCTAGCCCAATAACTGCCTCATCATTCAGCCTGTCTGTAGAAACAGAAGAAAGTATGGTGGTTTCTTGGTCAAACAGATGTTTTGGCAAAAATGGGCAGATTTTGCCTTCTGGCTTGGAAAGGACTTGAGATTCAGTGGGTTGGAAGTGTATCACAAGAAACTCTTCTGCTCACAGAGGCAGAACCTCTTTCAAAGAAAAAACAGCTTTTGTTTCATTTTAAGCTGCCCGTTCTGAACAACAAAACAGACTACAAATTCTAATATGAGATCATGTTTTTGGTGCAGAGAAAGCAAATCGGATTTGGAAGTGATGTCACACTGGATGCATATTTATGCTGTGTTCAGAGAAATGCAGTAGATTAGGCAAATCTGTTTTGGTGTAGGGGTAAAAAGCCAGGCGATCCTTGCACACAGTCCAACAAAAGGCTTGGTTACAAGTCATAATACTCCTGGTTTTGTGTAAGGATTAGCATGCTTGAAATCAGTTTTAAAATATTAATCTACATGACATACAGCTGTTGAAAGGGATTTTTTTTGCCTGGGAAGCATCCTTTTTAACATTATGAATGTCATTTATTTTGAACCTTTTTTTGCATGTGTGCTCATGTATGTTGAGGTAAATTGTATCTATGGGGTTTTTTCAAGTACTGAATGCTAGGATCATGGGATTCTGCGTAACTTTACTGTCCAAAGTCTTATAATTTTCTGTCTGTGTTACTGATCTAGCACTATGCCACTTTGAAAAAACATATAAGAATAAATAAATAAAACAGATATTAAAACATGACAAGGGGCCCAGAAAAATCACTTCAGCCCCTTCTGACTTGCTTGCTCTTTCTCTCTTTATCCAGGGAAGTGGAGCAGCCAGGTCAGCTGGCTTCCAGCCAAGGAATATGGGAGAAGGAGAGATGGCTGTTCCTGTGCCTTGATTGTGGCAAAACCTATGTTCTTGGAGTGAGAAGGGGAAAGAAAAGAAAGAGGAGGAAGAGGAGTAGGAGGAGGCAGTAGCAGGAGTTCTTCCAGTCTCAGAGGTCATCCTATCTTTCTAACCCCATATTGCACTTCTCTCCATATATATCAGATGGGAAGAGGAAAGGAACACCTCCTTAATTACACAGCTCCCTTGAAATTGCCCCAGTAGCGTCTATAGGTAGGGTGGTCTCACTACACCTTGGACTTTATAGAAGACACTTCTCATTGAACTACCCTCCCTTGGAACAGTGGGGCAACTCCCAGGAAGCATTGTGACTAAGGGGACATTCCTTTCTTCTTTCTAGCTGAAGCAGACAATGACAACAGAAAGACATCTCTTTTTCCTTCTAGCTTCTCCTTTCCCAGTCTGAGAAGTCTGCCTGGGAGATTATAGGCAACTTCTGGGACTGGAAGTTATAGAATTACAAAAATCCTATCCCTGCTGAGCACTATCAGGCTGGAGGTGGTGCATAAGGAATATAAACATTCTAAAAATTATGGCAAAATGTGTGTGTGCCAGGTCCCTCTGTTAAAAACAAGTTTTCAAAACTCTGGCTGCAGAGTTGAGTTAGAGGCAGCAGGTTTCAGAGAGAGAGAGAGATTTTAATCTATATCTACATTGGTTGTTGTGGGTTTTTTGGGCTGTTTGGCCGTGTTCTGAAGGTTGTTCTGCCTAATGTTTCACCAGTCTCTGTGGCCGGCATCTTCAGAGGACAGCACTCTATGCTCTGGTGTAGTTGTCTTGGGAGTGGAGTATTTAGGCTAGTTGGAGCAGATGGGAACTGGAGTCCAGCAAGCACTGAGGAAAGTAAAAAAAATGTCCCCTGACCCTGATCCCCATGCATTTGTGTCCCATGGGGTTAAAGTAGCTTACAGTTGGTTTTTCTGTGTTATTAGCCTTGTTCCCCAGGAAAGGCCACAGTGAAGATTGGGTGGTCTTTTAATTGTCAGACTGTGGCTTCCTTCAGCCTTCACTATTTATTTATTTATTTATTTATTTATTTATTTATTTATTTATTTATTTATTTATTTATTTATTTATTTATTTATTTATTTATTTATTTAATTTAATTTAATTTAATTTAATTTAACTTAATTTAATTTAATTTAATTTATATGCCGCCCACACTACCACACTACTTATGATGGTACAGGCTGAAGAGATTTCTAGTCCAAAAGCAGTTGGAGGGTTACATATTCCCCACCCTCCCTAGGAGCTTATAGTCCAAAGTAAATAATTTGGGAGGGGGGGGGAAAGGAAGTGACATAATATATATATATTAAAAAAACCCCACACAAACCAAAGCAGTAGATGGCCTGTTCATAAAAGCAATTCTGAACATTGTGTTTTGTAATGGTTTTGAGTCTGATTTTTTTTTTTTTGATTATAACTCCTAGAATGCTAGAGGCAGATGAGCTGTGTTCCAAGAAAGTAACATTTGTAATCTGGGGAGGAGTCCATTATTACCCACCATTTTGAACATAGCTCTTTGCCCAAATCAAGATAAATGCTCCATCTTCTCAGGAGTGACATGCCTCAAAGAGCAGCAGCTGGTGCTGAATGATTTGGAGGAAGCTTAAAAGGGCAGATAACACTGTGATTGTTCCCTTGCCATTCATTCTTGGCTTTCAACAACTAGACTTTAATGAGAACAAGGCTGTGTTTCTTAAAAACCTCAGTTTATTGATATCCTTTCCAGAGCTTAGAAGCAGTAAAAAGTTACCTGTTATTAGCTCCTTTCTCCAAAAAGAAAAAAAAAATCTAATCACATCACATTAAGATTGTAACTCAAGGAGGGATTGTTTCAGCCTCTTTGCAGTGTAACTGTAACTGTTCTGTGATTTTTTTTTACTTATGGAGAGTGGTCTGATTGTATGATGGAAGAGGAATATCAGGCGGTTCAAGTGTCTTGTGCTGCTGCCTTGCACTTTGCTGTGAGTGCCGGAGTGAGACTGGCTGAAATCCAGTAGTCAGTCACAACTAGAGTAGGCCTGTTGAATCAGTGAGGATTTGGTGAGCCAACTCTTCTGTAAGTTCCATTGATTCAATGCGCCTACTCGAGTTGCAGCTTACTGCTTGATTGTAAGTTATTACTTCAACTTAGGCACTGAGATGGACAGGAAGACAGTGTGATTTGATTCCCAAGAGACTGGTGTCCTGCCTTAAAAAAAAGCACCAAAGAATCATAGGCATCGAGCGAACAAGGAGGAATACCTGAATCTTAAATTTATCTACTGTGAAGCACTGTATGGTAACAGTACATAATATGGAACTAAATTATGCTATCATATCATGATGCAGCTCTGCCCTCATCCCCTGGAAAATTCCTATAGATGCTCTTGAAAAGTTGCCCAGCTAGAGAGTCTCCTAATTGTCAAGAAATGGAAAAAACAAAAAATTGCTTTCAAAACTAAAATTGCAATGATAACTACATTTTTAGGTCCTAGAACTGCAACTGTAACTATTTCCAGTATACAGCAAAGAGTTCTGAGGTAACCTTAAAGACTAACAAGTGTTAGTTGGCTGACGTCTGCATGGGCTTTTCAGATGCAACTAATAAAAGTACAGTATGTGTGGCCCACAAAAGCTTAGGACCAAATAAAATGTAACAAACCTTTATGCTTCCCCATGGCTTTTTGTAGATTCAAATGTAACTAGTTAGTGTTTAAAAGCCTTTTAAACAGTTTATAGCTTTATAAGCCTTTTCTTTCCATGCAAAAATTTAGCAACTGCATGCAGCTTTCCAAAAACCCACACACATTTTTCCAGACTGGAAGCAATGCAGGCATTCTTATATGATTTGTATTTAATATTAATATTTTACTATACAACACCCCCCCCCAATTATTGATATACAGTATTGTGTTTCTAAAACTGAAACATAAATAACAAGTGAAAGTGCTTGGTTCTGTAAAAGATAATAAATGCTCTTTAAAAGAGGAAAACTAAAATGGAGACAGTAGAAAATGAAGACAGAAGAAGGAAGAAAAGCAAAGATGGAATTGGCCAGAAGAGTTTCCTCCCTTCCTTTCTTAAAAAAGGTGCAGTGGGCAATGGGGCCATTTAGCTATAAATGTATGCACTGCTGTAAGTTGAAGCTGTTTCTACAATAGAGTACCCTTCCCCCTTTGTTTGTTTTAACACATGATAGCCTTGCTGTGCTTGAGAACGACAAGGAACACAAACTTATGGATCCAGGGATATTGCTGCCATTAGGCAAAGGGAAGTAGTCAATTTGAATACATTGTGTTAATAATCAGTTGATTACACACATTAGGGCTATATTCTATAATTTAAAAACTACCATTGCAGAATAAACTAAATATCTCTTGTGACAGTTCCCAGCCAGGGCTCTTTCTCTATAGCCCTTTGGTCAAACTACCATTCTTGTTCTAGAGTGGGCTAGGTAAGGGAAGAGCTAGTTGGATAGGAGACTATGCAGCTTGACAGGAACTGATGTCACTCCTGAACCCTACTGTCTCTTCAGATCAGGGTGAGTCTGCTGGTTGTCCAGAAAATCCACAAGAATAGGCACGTAGAACAAGAACACATGATAGCCTTGCAAGGTAGCTACCCCCACACTCAAATACTAAAACTTTCTAGTAGCTGGTGGTGGCAAGGCCCGGCTTTATCAGCACAAAGCCTGCAAGCCAAAAATCCACATAGCTGATTGAAGAGATTTTATATTTTATTTATTTACAATATTTTTACCCTTCCTTTCTCCTTGAAAAGGACCCAAGGCAGCGTTGAAGACAATGAGTATGCAATGGTGGCTAACATCATTAAAAGGCAATATGTAAAACTACGAACAATGAATAAAGAAGCATCTTATATCATTAATAGGCAATATTGAGGCAAAGATCAATAAGTATACTTAAAAAAAATACCACTCTGAGAAAGGCAGAAAGTTCCACTTGGTGCAAAATGCAGACATAGTCTAAGGCAGTGGTCTCCAACCTTGGGCCTCCAGATGTTCTTGGACTTCTACTCCCAGAAAACTTGGCCAGCAGAGGTGGTGGTGAAGGTTTCTGGGAGTTGTAGTTCAAGAACATCTGGAGGCCCAAGGTTGGGGACCACTGGTCTAAGGCAGTTCAACAGTCGACATGAGAAAACAACAAACATACCTACTTGATACTCACAGCTTAGTGCTGGTCAACCTTCTGGATCTGAAATCAGTTTCCATGCTAAAAACCTCTAAAAGAATCCACCATATTTAGCTTTCTGCAAGATTGCTGTGAGATTCATCTATATTCACATTCTGTGTCCTGTACAAAGTTTATAATCTATTTTTATTTATTTTATATGTTGGCAATATGGAAAGTCAGAGAGATTTCTTGCTTTGCATAAACCTAGGTGAATAATGTACTAGGATAGCAATGCATTTGCTGATGGAGGACTCTATTCAGGTTTAGAAAGTATGTACAGAAACACAGGACCTTCTTTTCCGGCAGTAAATCTAGTTAGTACATGCACAAAATGATATATATATATATATATAGTCTTCGGGAACTTGTATGTAAAACATTTATGTAACGATTCTAGCACGGTTTTGTTTCAGATGATGCCACTTTATTCCCACATCAGAATCAGCTGGGGCACTCTTATTTATTTCTTGCATTAGTAATAAAAATACACACATACATTTAAAAAAAGTATTTTCCCAGTTTCCACTTCCTTTTAAAATATACTCATGTTTTGTTTTGTCTGGGTGACCTTTAGACCTTTTTATAATAGTTATTTTCACAAAGTACTCTCTTTGAAATGGCCTTTTTTCTTACTAACATTCACACTCCTAGCAAATATGTTGTTCGTCAGCATTCTGTCTTTTTAATTGTGTACTGCTGACCTCAAAATATAAAGTTCATCTCAAAGAACTCTCACCAGTTTTTCTAACATCACACATCAACATTGCTGGTCATGTGGTAACTCAAACTAGCCATAGAGGATACGAATGGGACCACAATGAAAATGAAAACAACATGGTTGGGTATTAATATGGAGCCAAGCTAATTTTTAAGAGCTTGTGCGTGTGTATTCTTCATTCCTATGAAATACACTGATGCCTGGGGAAAACGTTCAAAACATGAGCAGCCGTGTATTCAGATTAATGAGAGATCTGTTTATCTAGGGCTCAAGTGATATGGTGCCACCTTGGTGAATGTAGATAATTCTGGAACTGCCCAAGTGGCTTAGGTAGCCAGATAGGCCGCACAGAAATCAATCAATCAATCAATCAATCAATCAATCAATCAATCAATCAATCAATCAATCAATCAATCAATCAATCAATCAATCAATCAATCAATCAATCAATGGCTACAGAAGAGGATTCTGGCTGTTGTTTGTGCCAGTATTAACCCTCTGATGCCAGCTTTCCAGTACTTACTAACCTCAATTCTACCTTGTGTCCTTGATTCTCCACCAACAATAAGATTAGGAAGAAGACAGGTACATTTCAACCAAGGCGCAGGAGGGTATGTAGTGCTCTGTGGTGGAGTCTTAAGGAAGGGGCAGGGATGTTAAATTCCTTTATTGGTATTACTATGTCATACACTGACATCCCCTATGGATCAGCAAGTCCAGCTCCTATCAAGGTGACAATAACAAACTAAATCCTACCCCACTGCTCTTCATTGACCATCAGCACTCTGATGGGTTCTTCATCCAGCAAAGGACACAGAGGCCTCCTCAGATACCTCCCTATCCCTCCATGATATGGAAATAAAACAGTTTTTAAAATGGATGCTCAGGGCCTAACAGCGCTACAGACTTTGACTTATGGGATATGTAGTCTGCTAATATTTGTGGTGACTTATTTAGTTACTGATATTGGAAAGCTGTAGGGTCAGGGTTTGAGCCTGAGAGCCTGCCGTGCCTTTTCACCAAGCACTGCTCTTCCTAAGCCATCCTGGAAACAGTATTTCTACGATGGTAGCTTGGGATCTTTATTCACTGCGCACACACCAAACACCAATCTCAGGATTTTAGGGGGAAGCCACAAACCTGTATGGAGATGTTTAGCACAGATAATGTACCTGTTCCCATAGGCCGTTTAAAGCCCAAAGTATTACATGTTCTTGTTATTACATTAAATCTAAAACTATTACATCAAAATGAACAGGATTTATTTTTGTTTGCTTGTTTTATTTGACATTCAGCTAGTAGAGTGTTTTGAATCATTCTCTCTCAGAGCTCCATTTTATAAGAAAGATAGAATAGTTTCTTGGAATGGTTGAAGGAATCTCTGTGAGGAACGGGAGAAAGCAAGGAGTCAAAAGGAAAGTAAGTGCCCCATTTGCCAGCATTCTGTCATAACTGAATCAGAACATTTTATTGCAGACAGGTGTGCATTCATATTGATTATGCAGAATTACAGACTGTACCTCAGGGAAATCTGAGTCCTGTGGTGACTGATGGATAGAAGATTTTCAGAGATGAAAGAGGGATGGATTTCTCTAGAAAATAAGAGAAAAGTTTGGAGAAATTGGGGTTTGTTGGATATTTTTAAAGAGAAACCCCAAAAGTTTGTTTTTGCCCAATCATTATGCGCCCAAAGGTTTACCTAGATGAGGGTCGGACTACTTATGCCCCTCTAGATGATGTTGGAGAACAACTCCCATTCAACTAGCCAGGGTGTGGGAGTTCAATAATGACTGGAGGGCCATAAGATGCCAACTCTGATCTAGGGGATTTTACGATAAAGACAATAAAAGAGGAATCTTTCCCCTCTTAATGATAGTGACATAAGTGTACCTATTTAATAAGATCTGGCTGTGTGATACTGTAAATATTTAGAAGGATCCACTAAAAAAGGAAATAGTATCTAATCTGCAGCTGATGGAAGTTGAAAGGACTCTCGTTTCAGAATTTTTCCATCAGAATCTGTTTCTCTTATGTCTGATGAAGTGGACTTCTTCATGAAAGCTCACATTGAAAATATATAAAAGTTAGTCTTTAAGGTGCCTCCACATCTTTGTCTTTTTAAAAACTTTTAATTTCTATTTTGCTTTTACCTGCAATTCCATCAGGATATAAAACATGGAAGGTTGATGTCTACTTTTGTTATTCTTAGTTGCTTTTTCTAATGTCACTAACAGCTTGTGGCAGGTGGAGGAGAGGGGGAATTTTCTGTGAGTGCAATCATCACAGTGGCTTGTTACTTATTTTGGAATGTGTGTGTGGTGGACCATTTATGTATGGGAAGGGTTGGAACACATGACATGTGAGATAGGGGAAAGAGAAGGAATTGCATTCAGTTCTAATTTCTTCAAATAAATGGGGAAACATTGGATCCTTTTTGGAAAATGTGAAACACATCACATTTTCCATCACTATTTCCATGAGCACAACCCTGCTTTATATTGTCATGCTCGACAACATTTGTAGATATTTACTATTGAATATGTAGGTCGGTCTAAGCCAGGTCTAAGATCATGTGGAAAAAGTAAATAAGGAACAACAGATCACTTGACTGAATCCTGAAAATATTTTTAATAATATAATATTTATTTAATTCTTTTTAATATTGGTATACTTACTGTTTTTAGCTTTTAAATATTGTCATTTAGTGATGTAAGCTACTCTGCATCCTTTTTAAGGAGAAAGGCATGGTAAAAATATAAACAAATAAGTAACTAAACAAACAAACAAAGATGCACTCAAGATGACATGAGTTATTTTCATTACTGATGTTAAGGGAAACACAGAAAATCCTACATTCAAGGATTCAAGGCTGTTTCATGGAACCCATTATGTAACTGAAAATTTTGAGCACCATGAAGTACACACTAATGGGGGAAATATCTGCTGGCCTATTGCTGAGCAAGCCCCAGGCTGTCTATTGTACATGTAAAGAAATACAACACACTATTTTTCGGCGAGAAAAAGCCACAGTTCTTTTGGCTTACAACAGCAGTATTCCTGGCTTGCCATTGGGGAATTAGATCCAGGGTATGGAGAAGCCTAAATGCCTCCCAGTGCCCACTATTGTCTGCTTGAACAGCCACTCAAGACCATGGCCCTGATCCCTGCCTCCCCGTATGGGCAGATTTCTTTACCATCCCAGGCAATCAAGACTCCTGATTGTTGCCCTCCTACCATCAGGATCCAACTTCATAGCCCCAAACTGCCAACAAAATGGTGATCCTGTAATAAACATTAAATCCATAGTAGCAAGCACCAACCAACAACTCCTAACACTTGTGCAACAACATGAATTGATATAATGTCCTACCACCATAAACAGGGAAGAGGGAAACGGGGGGGAATACTAGCTTCAGACTGACTGGGGGGACACTGGCACTCCATTTTTTAAAGATGGGCATTTGGACTAGAGTGAAAATAGCCCACTCTTGGTTTCCCAACTCTATAGTCCTATTTTCTGACTTTCCCATTGGCCTTTGCCAAACTGGCTGTTCCCCATTGGCCAATAGGAGACCAGCGGTGGGGGGATCCCCTGTGATGGTCCTCTTGGCTTCCCAGGCTCCAGGCTGTTCCATGTGGGTGCTGCAACGCCTGCTCTGTCCCCTCCACTGCATTCAGCTGCCCCTCCACCAGCAGGGTAAGACTGGGTCCCCATAATGTGGAATCATGGTCTTGGCTGGCAGCAATTTGTGAAATCCCAGCTGCCATGAAAAGGATCAGAGCCAATGATCATGTATATTTATGGTATGATATGGCACGATATGTTTTCAGAAATTATCTGTACATAAAAGAGGGAAGACTGAAAAAGATGGATAATGTATTAAAGACTCCACTTGACCTATCTAGTTTGGGTTACTGCAGTGCCCATCCTGGTTGGGGGATTTTGAGAATGTTAGTACCTCAAAAGTAACTTTTCCCAGTCTTTGCTCTACGATGTCTCTGCAATGTTTTATCAAGGCTTTAAAAATGGCAGCTGAGAATTCTTTCCACCAAACAGATTCCGTGCAGAAGTGCAATGTTCTTTATGTCCTAAAGGAAGAGGGCAGGGGTGGCTGACAGCAAGTGATTTATGAATAACATTTGCTAATCATGAGGCATGGATATTATAGTTTACCACACCAATTTCTCTTTGGGGTTAAAGGGTTTACAGAGCCCTAAACAAGGGAACATGGTATTGCTCTTCTGGAGAGCTGTGAGCTCATCAACTCCATTGCCAACATTTGTAGATTCAACAGAATGTATAAAGGCCTGCAATGAATGTCAGCAGAAGTTCAATGTTTGTTTATTAGCCTTTGGAAAATTGCTTCGGCAAATTTATGCAGGTAGCTTTTTCTGGCTGGATAAACATGGCAATCCCACTTGGAGGAGCCCATCACATTTCTCACATCAGTGGGCAGCTTTCATCAGTCTTGCCAGAAAAACAGCCTCTGAAATGTCTGGGCAGTTAAAATGAGTGACAGTTTTTATGGTCACGTCCATCTCTTCCACCCGCATTGCCCATTTGCTGCTTAAAGCCTCTGTTGCAAGGAGAGCACTTAGCCAGCGATGGCAATCCAGACATTATCAGGAAATAGGGGTGATTCACAGCAGAGATTATGTGTTATGGGCAGGGAAGCATTACTTGGCTACTGACTGGACACCTGGGAATAATGGCTTATGCTCTCTTCCTCTGTTACACAGGTAAGGGGCCAAAGCCTTGCCTAAAGCATAATAAAGACTGATGGTTTGAAGTTTGATTCCCTTTCCCCCTTCTTACTTATTCCTGAAAACTTGATTTATAAATGAGAACACTTGTTTCATTAGAGAAAGGAATCTGTCTCCTCTGCACCCTGGCAAAATGATTTGCTTCTAAGCTTCTCTGCCTGCTGTTATGCATTTCCCAGCCACATTTGTATACTGGCTTGTCAGTTCCATAAATCATTGCAGATAAGTAAATCCTTCTCTTAACCTTTTGGAGTGATAGCGTGACTAATGTTTTCTGAAAAGTATTGCTCCCAGTCTTTCCTAAAGAGATGGATGTGGATGGCCCCAGACTCTGCATGGCTGTATGACAGAATTGGTTAGAAGGCCTGAGCCTTGCTCATCTTATTGGCTTTTATGGATGAAGTTTAACCCTTTCCTTTGAACACTGAACCAATTGTTAGCATTTGTGTTGTGATGCTGCAGCAAAAGGTTTAGATTGTAAACTATTTTGACTGAGCTCAACACCTACTAAGATTAATTAATTAATTCATTCTCTCTCCAAATCTCTCTCTCTCTTTCCTTCTCTCCCTCTGCCACCATGCTTCCTTCCTTTTGGTTGCCATGCTAACATGGAAGGCTTTGGAGTGTCCAGTTCCTCAAACTTCTTGTTTGCTACAGAACTGAATTTGCTTTGCATCTTGGGGATGTATCTTCTAAGCTCTAGGCTCACTGTTGTCTAGAAGGCTTCTCTCAAATCCATTTATGTCCCAAAATATGATGATTTAGTTTCTTTACATCATATTTTAAATTTTGTATTTTACAAGTGGAGGCTACTGCAAAATGTTGCAGTGTGGAGTGTCGCTTGTCAAGGTTCGAGACATGCCATTTCCATTTGGTTTGTCTAACCGTTTTGGGATATTCTAATCCACATCTGGAATGGGCCATCTCTGAGCAGATTCTGTTGACCGCACTTGAAACTTGATTTAAACACAGAACCTGGCCTGCATACCTGGTCATGGATTTTGGATGTTTTATGTGTTTTCTGCAGTACCCCCAGCTCTGTAATGCCCCACCTGATATAGACCTCCCTTCAATATAGACTTATATACTTAGGATTCCTGATGTCACTTTTTTTCATTTTCATGTTTCTCTCTTGACTCTGTGAGAGATGATAGAGGAGGCATCTTGCCTTTGTTCTGGAGAGTTGAGGCTTTTATTCCCTGAATCTCCATCTTGGTAAGACAGGTTTAGGATAGTTTTCTTATTTTTCTAAAAAAAAGACTGTGGCTGTGATTTTCATTACAAGGCAAAAGTGTATTCAATAGACTATTTTGATTTTCAGGGGCTGAGTCTATGAATTTAGCTGCTATTTGTGTTGCAAACAAATAAAATGTAGTTGACATTGCATGTCAGCTTTCAACTGCGGTCTAATATTAAATACTGCTGTAGATCAATGATCAAATATTATCCAATATTAGTTGTCAAATCCATGGGTTTTCTGAGGAATGAAAATATATGATGGGTCCCATCAGAATAAAAGGGTACTACCAAGAGCCTAAATTTGCTGAATGTTCTCTATCTGGTTCCTATCAAACTGCAGCATCAAAATGAAAAGCTAAAGAAATTTCGTTGTAAAAAACACTTAAGACTTACTTTCATACAAATAAATAAATAAATAAATATATGCAGTATAATATTGGATGTCTCATATAATGTGTGACACTTGAAACCAGTTATTATTACAGAAGAGACTTCTAACAGCAACAACAAATTGTCTTACAGGTATGTACATAGTTGTGGATGGGAAACAACCATGGAGAATGAGCATGTTGTTTCCAACTGGATCAGTCTGCAGAGGGGGCATTTTGGAATTACAGTCAACTGGTCCATCCTGAGAGTCAGGTAGCACTGATAATGTCCTGTTTTGGGGGTGGAGTTGCAGGATGTTTCTGCCAGGGTCTTGACAGCTTCATTCTATAGAACTGGAGAGGCTTTGGTCACCCAGATGATTTGGACCACAATTCCCATAATCACTTACCATTAGTCATGCTGTCTGGGACTTCCTGAGCTGAAATCAAAGACCCAAATTCTGTTGTTAACTCCTATGAGTTTGGACCCAATCAATCAATGAAATGCATACGTGTGTTGATGTACCATTTCCCCTTGAATAAGTCTACTGTGCTTAGTACAGTACTTACAACTCGATTTAGACCCTAAACATCTGGAGGATCAATGGTTCCCACCTTTCCCTTTATCATCTGTGAGTAAAGTTCTTTTAAATTTACTTCTGAGACCACTTGCTTGCATTGCTGAGTGAATAACACAAAATGATGAAAACAGTTATACAAAACACGCACCCCACTGAGATAATTTGGAGATGTAACTTATTTTCCTCCCTTTATGGAGCCCCATTCCCCTTCCAAAACTACATTGAGTCTTGTGAAGGTACACATCCCTTCCTTTTAATCAACACAAATTCAGCACATTCTCCCCAAATATCTATAAATCTATTCTTATTTATAGGCCCTTTTAAATTTTAATATTACATTAACTTATCATTAATAGCTATAATCCAAACCTCTTTACACTGTTCAATTAATTGAAAATCATACTTTATTTTCCAATCCCAGCTACCATTAATCTTGCTGCTGTTAGTAAATTTGCAATTAATTCTTTAGTCGTTGAATTACATTGCTCCTTATCAAATATTGATAAAAGCACTATTTTAGGACGTAACTCTAAATTTAACCTAGTTCTTTCATTTTTTCCTTGAAAAACCAACTGCCAAAGTTTGAATATATCTCACATTCCCACCACATATGAAAATAAGTACCTGTTCCTTGACATCACAAAAACAAAAACAAAACAAAACAAAAAAAACCGTAGCCATTTGCAAATGATGTCCTTTGGTGATATGGATGAATCTGATATGGTAAGGATAAAGTTAGTTATATGTTCCTACAATATTCTCCATGAGATAGGGTTCTGTAGTATCTCTGCAGCTTTTGTCATATCAAGGAGGCATACCGTACCAATGTTTCCTCCATGCCGAAGCTCATCTATGTCCATATACTTCCATCTTTGTTTAGACCTTTACTGGATTCTCTTCTAAAGCTGGTTCTGTTATATAGCTCTATTTTTTTCCTGCATGACCTGACAAATGAGTGTCCAGGAAAGACATGTGTTTGTCCTAGCTGCATCAGGGTCAGGGTCTGAGTTAAGATGGCTGGAGCTGGGAGTATAAGGTGATACCAATTGGCTGGTTAGCCAAATGCTCTGAATACATCTTTATTATTTTTTGCCAACTTGTAAGTTGTTTTATTATCACTGAACCAATCTGTGAGTTGCTCTCTTGTCATTTTATCAATTTAGAAGAAATGCATCATGAATCTAGGTAGTATGCAAGTGCCAACAGCAATCAAAGTGTACAATGCCTGCAAAAACTTTGTTTGATGGGCGGGGGGGCTTGAGTACAAGCTATTCCCAGTTGTACTGTGTATCTGGAGGCATCCAGCAAGCAGATAGGGTACAGGTCATATTTAATTTAATTTGCCATTCTTCTGTTATCCCATGGTTTGCTGCATTTGTACTATTATTTCGGGAGTTATTTTATACTATTACGTCAAATTATATTGCTGCTGCTTTTGTATTATCTTGTAAGGATTTATTCTGTGTCATTTTTCTACTGCAAATTTCCTCATTTTATTGTCAATTAAATAAATGTGTAATCCTACCACACTGGCCTCTTAAATCCTAATGAAGCCTACTGCCACCCAAGTGCGACACATTTTTATGATTAACTTCTTTTACTACCAAGCACTTGCAATTCTGTTATTCTCATGAATTCGGCATACCAAAATTGCCTGTTTACACAACTATTTAAGATATGGGAAAGTTGTGTTCCTTTTCCAGGTTTGAGGTGCCCTGGGCAAAATGTTCCTTAGTGGGCCCTCTCGTGCTGATGGTCTCTTCCTGGAGTTTACTAGTGATGCTCTGTGGAAAGTAGGAAACACTTATTTAATTTTCCCACAGTGTTCCTGAAGTGCCTCATGTTGCTTTAGGCGTTATGGGCAATTAAAATAGAAGTTGCAAGGCCAAGCCACTTAGCATGGAGAGTCTAAGGCATGTGCTATAGATGCCAGGTACTGATGCTAAATTTAATTCTAAATGTGGGAGTAGTGTCATGGCCTGCTATTCAGCAAACGTAGCCATGGTGTCTTTAACTTGAACTTTCACTTTATAAAATGGAAAAACTGACTTTCGTTAGCTTCAACATTATGTACTTTTCTCCTCAGCAAAGTCAGAAAGCGAAGGTTGGGTACTGCTTCTGAAACCCACCCAACACTTAGCCCTGTCACAGAGAAAGCAGGACATCATTCTCGTGCAATAGCTGCCACAGAAATGGGTGGAACTGGTAGTTTACACAGTATAATGGCAATGGCATTTGTTGATCACCAGCACATTATCCATTACTAGAACATTGCTTCAGACAATGGGCTGACAATATTTATAAGCAGTAGTATACTCTTGGACATTTGTGAGTATTAGAGTGTCAGTTTCTTTGTTTTGGTTTTGATGTCACCAGAAAACCTACTCCTTTTCTGCATCAGAAATACCTTCCTTCTTCTAAAAGCAGGTTCTTTTTCATTGATTTTCTGTGCTTTTAATGAGGTATAGATGCCTGGTTGGTATCCTATTTGCCCTAGATATGGGTAATGGCCTGTTCTGCATTAAGTTTCTTTCTGGTTGTTGCTTGCACAAGAGAGAATCCACCACTCCTTTGCAGAAGAGAAAAGCTGTGTTCAAAGCAACAGAGAGGTTTCTGGCTTGCATAACGTCAAGCTGGAAATGAGAAAGCAGAGTGCTCCAGTAACTCAACTGTTTGTTTGTTTGTTTGTTTGTTTGTTTGTTTGTTTGTTTAACTGATATGCCGCCCACTCTACCCAAAGGTCTCTGAGTGGCTTACAACAATTAAAATACAATTAAAATCAGTTCATTGATACATAAGAAAAAAATAGTAAATTCTAAATTTGTGATTCATCAACCTTGATTAATCATGAATCAAAATAAATCACCAATTTTCTGATTCATGCCCATATCTACTTCCCAGCACTCCTGCCGCTGCAGCACTGCCTCATACACTCAATTTTTAAAAATGTTATGCCCCAAAAGCCCACCCGTGGAAGCAATTTTGCCATGTCTTGAGGTCTCTCTGACACTGCTGAGGCTTCCAATCCCTGGAAGAGGGTTCTCTCTCTCTCTCTCTCTCTCTCTCTCTCTCTCTCTCTCTCTCTCTTTTTTTGGGGGGGGGGGTAAACTGGTGGTGGGCTTCATGAAAGTGAGCATAACCCCACCCCTTGGGTCCAGGGAAAAATGTGCACAACCCCAGACTTCTGGAGATTGCTCATTCTTGCTGTATAAATGTACTGGATTTGCCATACAGTATAGCAGTGCTCCCCACAACATTTATAAACTCCTGACTGTCTAAAAGCCTATGGGGAGGGAGTCTCAAATTTTGTTGTAAAGGGAGAAAGAGAATGCAAAGTATAGGATAAAATCTGTGCTTTCCACCTCTTCCTTGGAAGCCATCTGTCAAGATCCTTCATTATTCCCATAAGTCATGTATCATTTTGATTCCCATTTTCCCACAAAGGAGTTTTAAGCTCAGGCAGGGTCCTAACGCATTTGCCATCGGTTCGTTTCTCTGGCAGATGATCAGCCTTCCAGGTTGTTAGCTCTGGTTTCCAGGGAGACACAGAATGGTGCTGCCCATGGCACTCTCAACAAATCTCTCCAAGCTATGGGTGTGTGTGGCTTTACTCTCTGGTTGTTTGTGGCATCAAAAATTGTACACTGTTTTCACCCCTTGATTACTAATTAAAGAAGATTACCACAAATCTTCTTCGTAGCAGCAGCTAGTGGTGAGAATCTATCAAGGAATCTATGTGACATACCATTAGCAAAAGATGAGGTAGTAGATTTCAACCACTCTGAAAATGGTATGTACTGAGGAGAATTCTGCAAACAACTATAGATACAGACTTTTATTTATAATTAATTACATTGGAATGGATGTGGAAAAATTAGCCCTGTTCAGGTGTTCTCATATAGAACATGTTTGGTTCAAAGGGGATAGAAAGTAGACGTTGGTCTTGGCCCATTCATCTCCTCTTCACCTTCTTGATTAAAGCAGGAAAAGAAATGAGTTACAATTAAAATGGTTACCTGCATCTCAGTAAGGGTTTGGGTTTTTTCCCCTGGTAACAAATATGTAATAAATTTAGATTTCAATAGTGATATAATGAGGGGGGAACAATTTTTTTTCCAAGTTTTATGCCATTCTTAAATCGATCACAAGGTTCAGAAGAAGCATACCCAAGTGATGCAAAAGTGAAAAGAAAAACAGGTGCAATTAAAAATATTTGTCACATTAATGGTAACAAGTAAATGGAAGGAAGGGGAGCCTTGAAATCTGAGACCTTGGTCCGGCACCTTTGCGATGGAACCGTGGTGGGTCCTTGTGATGCTACAGAAGTGGAGCATTTATATGTTGGGATGGGGCTGGAATTGCTTCTGGGCCAGCTGATTCTGGGACAAGTACAAGGGAAATCTAGATGAATGGATCCCATATCTGGAGAAAACTGCTAAAGTAATCCATATGGGAACAGGAGGATAATTGACATGTGCCTGGTAGCTCTGTGGTTGTGGTCATTTCAACCCAGGCTCTTTGTCTAATCTTTCAAGCCACCTTACACAGAAAACAAATATTCTTCTCCCCTTGCATTACTTGTCCTGGAGTTTGCCCCCCTGCCTGGAGATAGCACAGCATGTTCCTGAGACTTCAGCTGACACTCTGAGACTTAGCTACCCTATGTGCCAATCCTGTCTGTCTGTCTGTCATGTATATTTATCCAGAGCCCAGGGTAATATTTCACATGTCAGGTAAATTCAGTCCATGAAAATATGCGTGACAACACATTTGTTACTCTTAGAAGCATCACAGTTCCACACACCCCAATCCTATTAACAGACCAACATGTCTGTACTTCTGGAAATATTCCAAAGAATGTCTCTTTCATGTCTGTTCTCTCCTTTAAGTAAAATGCATTTTTGGCATTTCTTGGGGAAGGGCTATTAGGAATTTGAATGTCTCTCTCCCCTTCCTCCCCTAACATCCTGTTGTCTAGTGGTGGAAGAACATTTATTTATTTATTTATTTCATTTATATCCCGCCTATCTAGTCAGTTGTGACCACTCTAGGCGGCCTCTGGGGGTTTTTTTGGACTTCAATTCCTAATGCAGCGAATGATAAGGAACTGTGGGAAGTACATACCAAAACATCTGGAGGATCAGTGGTTCTCTGCTCCTGCTGAAACTTCACAATGTTGCTTTTTGTGCTTTTGGTTCCCTGTTAATCTGTCCAACATTAAATTAAAGTTTAACTTTTTTTTACAGGTGTCAAATCAATTTTCTTGCATGTGGGATTCCAGGCTTCCATTGTTCTCCTTAAGTTCCCATGTTGCCTATGATTTCATTTCTCACCAGGAAAGGAAGCTAATCTTAACTCAATTAGAAAAAAATAATACATTTATTTTAGCCCTGTCTGTAATTGGAAAATGAATCTGCAAAATAAGTAGGTAAGATGAAAGTCATTTGCATTTCAGAAAAAGATGGGAAACCTATCTAATCAGGCCTTCTGCTTATGTTAAACAAATTGGTTCAGAATTCACTGGGGAAATAGTATAAAAGTTTTACCTCAGCTGTAATCTGTTTCTCTGGCCTGGAGGTAGCAAAATTTGAGAGGTAGCAAGCAGCGTCTTTGAACAGGATGTCTTTTCTTAAAATGCATCCTATCAGAATCGACTATTTGAAGTGTTATCTCCCTGTTTTCTTGAGACAATCAATTAGACAAAGCAAGGATGAGGTACCTATGGTTTTCCAGATGCTGTTGGGCTGCTTCTCCCATCCTTCTTGACCAGCGGCTATTCTGACCATGGTTGATGGGAAATGGAGTCTGACAACATCTGAAGGGCCACATGTTCCTCTCACCAGAGAGATCATGAAATATCAGGGGAGAAATGCTGGGAGTTTTAACCTCTGGCCTTTTTGAACCATGGTTTGGGTTAGTATTTAGGAACTGAGTGGACTCAAAATATTTGGCAAAAGAAGGACTGCTCTTCGAACCCAGAGCGACATCTTGGTTTGATCTTTGAAGAGACAGATGTGATTTTGGGACAGCAGAGAGGCCTCTGGCTTGGCCAAAGAGAAGGGCGAGTCAATGGGAAAGAGAAGAGCATCCCTCCCAAGTTGAATACAGGAATTCAAATGGGCCTCTTTCCTTGACAAAAATTGTAGCATGGTTTTCTGTGATTTAACTAGGTGGCTCCCCACCACAAGCAATAAAGTAACGATTGGTGCCCAGAATGGGAGCCCTTTCTCTCTTATGTGTGGAATGACTTAAGGAACTCAAGCAAGCTCTTTGTTCTGCTCAGTGGGTAGGCACTGGGCTTTTCCTGAGCTCTAGGTTGACAAAACAAAACAAACAAATGTTTAGGAGAAATGTATAGATTAAAACCAGACAACATAAAAATAGAGTGAAAACTACTTTTCTGGCGAAAACTGGTTAGAAGGAAACAGGCTAAAGGATAGAGTAGATATAAAATATGATAAGTGCAAAAATTAAACTAAGATGTATCTGCCCTTCTAGTTTTGTCAGCATTATTTTAAGATTTGCAGATTTGCAGAAACAAAATTAAGGCCGTATTTGCTCTCCAAAGGTGGAGGAAACTAAGGAGAATCTGTAGGAGTAAAGGATTTAGATAACAAAAAGGTCACATTTAGATTGAATGGAAAAATCTTTCAGAGCAAACACATATAGATGTTGGAAGGATAAGATTCTGAAGAGACTGTGGAATTACTATCAGTAGATTGCTTCAGAGGTTAGGTAGGGAAATGTGTGTGTGTGTGTGTCCAGTCTTACTTGTAGGCAGAGCAAGGGAAGTGCCTCAGGAGAGAGATGCTGGGGAACAGTACCAGTTCTTCCTTAGCTCCCAACCTTCTCCTTCTATTGGAGTGCTAACCCTTGTGTGTTAGATAGCTCTATGCTCTGCTCCTTTAACTGACTTGCTCTCTTTGTGTGTGGAGGACCTAGCCTTACAGTATTTACAATACTGAAGGAAGGTTCAACTACCAGTCCAGTCAACTTAAAAGATTGGAGGGAGTCACTAGCTTGTCTCTTGCTTGGAAATGCATTTTGAGAATAGTGGGCAGTGTACATGACTTACAGAGAACCAAAGATTACATGGCTCCTTTGCTTAGCTTTTTTTTTTTTTAAAGTATCATCTATAAACTGTAGAATTAAGGATATATAACGTTCTCACAGTGGTGGACTCCAGTATATGGGATGTACTATTCAGGCTGCAGGTTGGAAATCAGTGACTGTGTACACCTTATGGCTTCATTAAGTCTGCAGTCCATTCCCGACCATCTCAATGGAACCACTGTTATTCTTGCCTGCTCATCTAGATTGATTAGACCCTAAATATCCTGTGGCTCTAATTCTTTTTGGCTGCCACAAGTGACATAAATGGCATTTACTTCTGAATAAACACATTTAGACTTGCACTGTAACGCTGCAATTGTGTGCCCACATGTTTGGGAATAAGTTCCATGAAATGCAATAGGATGTATTTCTGATTAGGCATGTCTAGGACTGTACTGTAAAAACTGTTCATGTTTCAAAGGTGTATACAATTATCTAAGTCAAAAGTCACATAATTTCATGTGGTTATTTTTGAAGAGCTGGCAACATTAATTAGAAAGCTGTGCTGAGGTGAGTGAAGGTTAATGGGATTCATCAAATACCAAAAAGTAAACCAGGTCCATTTAAAAAGTTCCCATATTGTAGCTCCTTATCCAACAAAATCTTAGCTGGGGGACTTCAGTTTCTCCTTCAACCTGTAAAAACACTTTTGTGAACATATTATTGAAAAGGGATTTTTCTTTTTTTAAAATTTGATTTTAATTCTACAATGTGTTCCACATTTGTTATGTTTGTTTTGTTTCCCAGTTGTTTCTGCTTTATCTTTATGTTTCTGACTTTAAAGACCTATTTGAGATGGTAAACAATGTTGTTGTTCTTATTTTATCTTATATACTGCCCCATAGTACTGAAGCACTCTCTGAAAGTTCTACAATTTAAAGAGACCATGTGAAGTACTTCTCTTTAAAAATATGGACAGTATCTGGAATTCAAAATCATTGCCATCTAAATGGCAGAGTGGTCTGGTAGTCCAGATAGGCGGGATACAAATCAAATCAAATCAAATCAAATCAAATCAAATCAAATCAAATCAAATCAAATCAATCAATCAATCAATCAATCAATCAATAAATAAATAAATAAATAAATCTGAGGAATCTGTTTTGGCTCTAGATCAGTGTCTAGTGTCAATAATGGGCTCGATGAGGATGAATAAATTGAAACTTAATCCAGAGAAGACACAGGTGCTCCCGGTCAGTTGAAAGGCACATCAGGGAACAGTGATGCAGCCTTTGTTGGATGAGGTTAGAGTCTTCTGGAAACTCAGGTGTGCAACTTGGGGGAACTCCTGGATTTGTGTCTGAGCCTGGATGCCCAGGTTTTGGCAGTGGCCAGAAGTGAATTTGCACACTACAACTAGTGTGCCAGCTGTACCTGTTCCTGGAGAGGCCTGATCTGTCTACAGTAACACATGCCTTAGTTACATCCCAGCTGAATTACTATAATGTACTCTACGTGGGGCTGCCTATGGAAAGTGTCAGGAAACTTCAGCAGGTCCAACACAGCAACCAGGGGTCACTTAACCCCCACCCCTGTTACAGCAGCTCTTTCAGACTTTAAAGACCAAAAGCTGGTATCATGGATTAAGACTAGAATACAGCGCTGCCTCGCTAGACGATGTTAATCCATTCCATTGAAATTGCTGTGTTGTGAAAACATTGCCTAGCGAAAACTTTCCCCATTGGAATGCATTGAAACCCATTTAATGCATTCCAATGGGGAAAAATTGTCGTCGTTTTGCGAAGATTGCCCATAGGGAAGCCACTTTGCGAAGCTCCGATCAGCTGTTAAAATGGCTGTCCTGTGAAGCATCGGTCCGGAAAACACCCGTTTTGCAAAGATCACCCATAGGGAAGCCATTTTGTGAAGCCACTGGTCAGCTGTAAAAATCATCGTCTTGCGAAAGAACGGTCTGTGAAACATGGACCAAATCATCGTCCAGCGAAATCCCCCATAGGAAAAACCGTTTTGCGAATTGCTATAGCGATCGCAAAAAGTCAAAGTCTAGCGAAAAAACGTTTTGCGGGGTAATTGTCTTGTGAGGTACCACTGTAGCTTAGCTCTCTGTGAGCTCTCTGTGAGCCTGAGCTGGGTGACCCACTATCAGTTGGATCACCCTGATGGTTCTAGTCAGCCCCAAATCCCCCAGTCACCAAACATGTGAGTGATGTGCCTGCTGGGTAAATAATGAGTTTTATGAAATACATGACTAGCTTTTGGAAGTATGGCTTTTTGAAGAAGTCTATTGAACTAGACACAGCTTTAAGGTTGTGCACGTGGCACTGAACTTCGTGGTTCATTTGCTTGTCATCTGAAACTCTTTTTAGCAGCGTCACTTTTCTTGTTTCCCTGGTTTGTGCTCCCCTAGACCTTTTGCTCAAAATAAACCATTACAGAAGTCTGTCTCATATCTTTTTTCCAGGACAGATCAGGAGGCTAACAAAGCATTGAAAGAATGTTTTGTTTTTACTAATTGATGGATTCTTTTCAGACATGGTGAAAATTAGAAAGGACATCAAGAGGGCACTTCCTTTTGCATCTGACACACCTGAGTTGCTATGAGAGCCTCTTGTCATTTCTGCATGGTACCTGAGAGTGTGAACCGTAATAACTGGAGGGTCATGTTGCAAAGGAACTGTATCCTGCAGAACAGATGGGAGCTGCAATGTTCACCTACAGTGTACTGCTGACTGATGAAAACCTGGTCTTTGCATGAAGACACAGCTTGCACTTTCTGTGACCTTGCCCCCACAAAAGAAACGGGTCTAGAAGCCAATTGGCGGTAGTAGAAGCTGCCGGGGTTATTCAGTGTTCAGGGATGTGGTTGATGAAAGGAGCCTTGGGTGCAGGGGGTAGCTTTGCCGCAAAACAGAACGGTGCCTTGTCAGACCTGAAATGCGAGGCATGTTCTGTTTGTAGAGCTCTCTTAGCAGGAAAAGTAGTCTCCAAACAAAGGATATCTTCCCCTTGTCTACGACGGACCTGTGCTTCCAGAACCTAGAAGATGACACACTTTAGGGTATTTTCCAGGCTTGACCCAAGACCTTTTGCTGCCTGATGCATGGCAATCCACTTTGAGGCCACTTTGTACCCAAATTCATCCCAAAATATGAAGCAGAAAATTGCTTCCTCGGTGTTCAGGAAAGATCAGGAAAAGGCTGCAGGGTCATAGAGGTCGATTGAAGGTATCACCTCTTCCTGTATTTGCATAAAACTCAGCAGTTGGTCTTTGGCAGCTTCAACCTAATTTAACATTTGAGAATTATTAGACCAAATTGCTGCTTTGCAGTCCACGAGGGAAAATGTAATGAATATTAGGAATTGAAACGAAAGCTGTTGGAGTAAGGCAATAGTTACCTTATCAAATTTAGTGAACTCAGATCTATCCCTGGAGCATATGTATAACATGCCTAGAAGCAAAGGATGTAACTCAGCTGTTTTCTATTGAGTCAGACAGGGGAACTTTCTTTTCAAATATATCAGAAGCTAGCCTGAAGATTCCCACATTACCTTTTCATTAAAGTGTTTCCTCAGGCTCATTACATCTGACACATTATCTTAAGGTCCTAGGAGAGTATTTTCTTGACTAAATGTGGAGCACACTGTTGCAGAAGTTTGAATTGTTGGTTAAATTCCTCTAGCTGTGCAGCAGAAGTGTAGGGATTCACAGAGCAGAATAGCTTCAAGTTCTCCAAATGAGTCTACCCCTTTTCTTATTAGCTGGCACTTACATTCTCAGTATCTCACTCTGAGACATTAGTAAGAGAAAGAATAAAAGGTTTCATTGTTTCTTTTCTTTTCTTTGTTTAAAACATAAATCGAATTAAAAACATAATAAGTTAAACATTAAAAACAATTGAACTATATGTTAATTAAAATATAATCAAATAAATTAAAAGCAAGTAAACATTAAAAAGTACAGTATCTTAACTTAAAAAGGCATTCAGGGACTCAACCATGATTGCTAAAAGCCTGCCTGAAAAGATGGGTCTTCAGATGTCAGTGGAAGGATAAAAGGATGCGGGGAGCCTGATCTCTTGAGGGATAACATTGTGTAACCTGGGAGGTGCCACAGAGAAGACCCTCTCTTGTGTCCCCTTCAACCATGCCTGTGCTGGCAGTTGGAACCAAGAGGAGGGTCTCCTCCAACTATCTTAAACAGGGAGAAGGCTCATAACACTGCAAAGGCTCATACTTACAACTGACTAGATCAAACAGCAAACTGACAAACATAACTGCTTTCAGCAACAGGTCTCAACAGACAGCCACAGACTACAGAGAGGGGAAAAGCAAATCAGAAAGGTGGGGCTCCCCTTGAATCACAGACAGGTCCATTAATTTGGAAGTTGCAGTGGGATTTGGGAGACTCAGAATTCTCTCTGCATGGAGCCATTTTCTCAGTAGCCCATGGAAAATTGAAGAACTGCAGCTACCAGTCTTTAGCTGATTTTATTGCACAGTATGGAAGATTATGGTTCATCTGCTTTCCCAGAGGATCTTTGAACAGCAAAACCATTTAACTGCAGGAAGGAAGCATATTTAATTCTTGTAACAAAACAAGGAGAGTTTTAGGTCATCTGAAAGCTCAACAGTTTTATTTTATGGTATGCTTTGTGCATGGAACACAATGGATTAAAAGACAAAACTCAAAGAAAGCAAGATGGAGTTGTGTGTTGCAGTGCTATGTGGAGCATAGATGGGGAGGAGCCATGGTCTCTCCAGATGTTTTGGTAACAACTCCCTTGACCCATTTCCACCGCCAGTACTGTATGTGACTGATGGGAGTTGTAGGTCAAAATTTGGAGGATCAAAGACCCCACAGTCCAGGAATCCTGAAATACAGCTCCTTAATCATCCTTGTAATTATCTGTCAAAGAATCTCCATGGGATTACTTTTAAAATCTGTTGAAAAAACTGGTTTTCTGTCTGAAACACTAACAGAACAATCAGCAGCTAGCAGGATTATAATTAGCTTGACGTCCCCTGTATTGCAAGGTCTGATCAATCCCTAATTGCAGCAGCGCTACTTGTCTTTCAGGGTTTGAACTCAGCCAAGGCAAACAGATATGACGTTACTCAGTTGTTAAGTGGAAATGCAGCACAAAGCTTACTATAACTTTTCCAATTTCCTAAAGATTCATTTCACCCAGCTGCCCAAGTCTGCATCCTCCTAAAAAAAGAAGTGGGATAATTTTGCAATTGATGTCTTGTGCTCAATATTGAATTTTGATTAGAAAGTGAGATTGACTTAAAATGGCCTGTCAGGGTAAGAGTCATAAGGAAATGTGACTGAATATTTTGTCCCCAGGGTTGCTCAGACATTTTGTTAGTTTCCTCTCCAGACAGTGCAGACACTGGTTGGAGCTGGATTTCTTACTGTGAGAGTCACCTCAGACATTTTGTTAGTTTCCTCTCCAGACAGTGCAGACACTGGTTGGAGCTGGATTTCTTACTGTGAGAGTCACCTCTGTGAGACCCGATAATAACAGTACAAAAATGTATTAAGAACCAGAGCCACAGTTGAATATCATCAATACTTCTTTATAGGGATGTTCCTAAAAGCTACAAGTGAGAGTCATTGTGTCTATTGTAGCAATCAAGGGGAAAAATTAAGATTTCTTATATAAAATAATGTATTCATGGAAATGAGATTTTCTAGGGATAGTAAAATCTCTTAATTATAGGCAGAAATCCAGCTGCATAGCTACACCTGCACAAATTGAAGTCGAACACCAAGGCCGGAATCTTATCCAGGAACAGTTCTACAGGTGCATTTATTTATTTATTTATTTATTTATTTATTTATTTATTTATTTATTTATTTATTTATTTATTTATTTATTTATTTATTTATTTATTTATTTATTTATTTATTTATTTATTTATTTATTTACTTACTTACTTACTTACTTACTTACTTACTTACTTACTTATTTACTGCCCTTCTAGAACATGTCTACTCTGGCTAGTTTACATATACAGTGGTGCCTTGCATAGCGAGCGCCCCGTTTAACGACGAATGGGCGAAAATCGCATTGCAATGATCAGCAAGTGTTTCGCTTACCGATCTTCGCATTGCGAAGTTTCCCCAACAGTTGATCAGCGGTTCCAAAATGGCCACCGGATGAAGAAAATGGCCGCCCGCAGCGTTTTCGCACCCCGCCCTCGCTTACCGAGGCGGCGAAAATGGCGGCCGTATGGGGAATCTTCGCATAGCGGTGAGTTTTCCCCCCATAGGAACGCATTAAACAGGGTTTAATGCATTCCTATGGGGTTTTCACCCACGCATAGTGACGTTTCCGGATAGCGACAATTTATTCGGAACGGATTATTGTCGCTATGCGGAGCACCACTGTAGTACAAAAATAAACTAAGATAAAGTTACGTGGTCAGTTATGTAGTCAGTAACATGGTTAGCTTGTGCAGCCACAAAGACTGCCTGGATGTAGCTGCCCATGAACCTCTGCAGGTGTAACTTTATACAACTCCAAGTGCAGTAAGATTTTAGTTTCTTGCTTCCCTTGCCTTATGTTGTAGCAGCCAATATGTTTTAGTGGGTAGGATGTTGGACTCAGGAAATCTGGGTTCAAATTTATGTCAGCCGTGGAAACTCACTGGTGGGTAGCAATAGTACGTCACTCCCTGAACATCTCACATACTGTGAAAACACTGTAAGTGTTTGATAGTGATACATTTGTTTCATTTCGTTTATGTCTCAATGTGCCTTTCTGGGTAAAATTCTGCATGAAAGTAGTGGGGTTAATGTGATTAAAACTAGCTACATATATGTTTGCAAGCAAATTTCCCTTATGTAATGCATTTTTATGTTATTTTCACTAATATATGTACCTGCTATGCATTTTCTTCAAAGTACACCTGTTTTTCACTGGAAAAATGACAGTTAGAGAAGTGTCAGTATTGAAGTGTAACTGTGTTTTGGCTTAAGGAAGTGTGAATTACTTAAATTTGTGTGAAATTGCAAACCAAATTAACTTATCTATAGAATATGTCACTCAAAATTGTATGAGGTCATTCTGGGATCACCAAATAGCTGAGAGTACCTTTGAGTGCCTCCTACCTTCTCATAACTCATGTGAGCTTGACAACTACAGAGAAGGGTTTAGAGTTGCAGAAAGTCAGGTAGACCTCTGTCCAAGGTACTGTAGTCAAGGTCAAAACAATAAGCTCAGAGTCCTATAGAACTCTGTGGCACCCCTTAGTAGTTTAAGTCTGTGGTGGTCTGTCAGAGTTAATATTTATCCTTGAAAGGGTTAAATGCCAGTGTGAATCAAATAATTATGGCAATCATATCAAAGTTTATCGAGCATCAAGGTATGTGTCATTCATTTGCTCCTGCCTAGTTCACCAGGGACGTGGTGGCTCTGCGGGCTAAACCGCAGAAGCCTGTGCTGCAGGGTCAGAAGACCAGCAGTTGTAAGATTGAATCCACACGACAGAGTGAGCTCCTGTCACTTTGTCCCAGCTCCTCGCCAACCTAGCAGTTCGAAAGCATGCAAATGTGAGCAGATAAATAGGTACCACCTCGGTGGGAAGGTAAAAACGGCGTTCCCTAGTCACGCTGGCCACGTGACAAGGGAATCTGTCTTCGGACAAGCGCTGGCTCTACAGCTTGAAAACCAGATGAGCACTGCCCCCTCGAGTCGGAAACAACTGGACTGAAAATGTCAAGGGGAACCTTTACTTTTACCTAGTTCACCAGGAATATCAAGGTGCAATAATCAATCAATCTGGTCTCATGGTTGGTTTGAGAAAAATGTAGCTTCCAATCTTGCTCCATCTGTCCTCAGAGGATGTGAATAAATCACTGTTTTCACTCAGGGTGAAGTAAACAAACAAAAAAATAATAATCCAGACAACATTAGCTTGTCTGGACTCATTGTCTAATTCTACAAGCTTTATTCATCCACATTGCTTCTAGTATGTATAAAAATCCAGAAGTTATTGAAAACATTTACCTTTTTAATGCTTTCAATAACTTTAATGTCACACTCAGACATGTGACTTCTAGAAATCATTCTTAAAGCTATGAGCAAAGCTGTAGGTACTTATACTCAAAATAAAGATTGAATGTAAGTTGTAGGCAAATACTTTAAGTCAGATGAATATATTTCAATTGTGAGCTTTTAGCTAAAAAAGTTACGAATAAGAACTTGGATCTTATTTCATTCCAAAAATACTCTGGTTTCTCCTCAGATCGTATAAATCTTTTGCCTTTTACCAAAAATACAGAAGCTTTTAGCTTTAAAAAGCACATCTCTTGAAAAAGCTAGAATCAATATAAATAGGAATACATTTGTTAGACTTTTAGCATATTGTATTCATATGTTGGAAAATATTAAATTTTCTATGTGCTCACCTAGACATCTCCCAGTCAAAATCTATGGAGGAAAACCCATGATTTCTGCGTGCTGCTTCTGTGCTGTTATGTTTCTGTGGCTGCCATTACCTTTTCCCACTCACCAGCTTCTTGACTTGGTTTGATTCCATTGTGGCTCAGATGATTTTGCTGATGGGCAGCTTGCTTGCATTACACCAGCCCTTTTATAGGCATGGATGTGCATAAATCCTTTACTTACACAATACCTTTATTTACATATTCTTGCTAAGCTTGAAAATTACACTATTTATTTATTTATTTATTTATTTATTTATTTATTTATTTATTTATTTATTTATTTATTTATTTATTTATTTATTTATTTATTTATTTATTTATACATACCCCGGCTATCTAGATCAGTGGTTCTTAACCTTTTTGAAAGAAACGCCCCCTTGAGCCATTGAGGAAGTTATCATCGCCCCCCTCCCCACGGTGATGATATCTCATTCATTCATTCATTCATTCATTCATTCATTCATTCATTCATTCATTCATTCATTCATTCAAGACACTTAAATCCAATGACCCCTGAAAACAAAATTCAATTCCAAGAAAATGAAATGCCCCCAAAAGTAATTGCAAGCGAATTTTAAGACGCAAAAAGAAATATAAAAAGGGCATAAAAACAAACCGCAATGCAGGAACTAAAAAATTCAAGACAAAAACTCTGAAATTAAATTAAGACTGGAGGAAAATATATATTCATGCACATTGTAAAAAGGCTGCAGCCCATCTTCACAGGTTTGGCTTGCTCCACCGCCCCCTTACTGCCCCCTTCTGCTCCAACGCCCCCACGCCGCCCCTTTTCGTTCTACCGCCCCCCTGAAAAATGAAATCGCCCCTTGGGGGGCATTATCGCCCACGTTAAGAACCACTGATCTAGGTGAACGACCACTCTAGGCGGCTTCCAACACACATAACACCATATACAATATAACAACATTTTGAGACATCAATAGATAGGTTATTCAAGACTACTGGAAGTTATTCAAGGCGTAATGCAAAATCTCATAGACTCTGCTACTCAAGTGAACAATTTACTGCAAAAAGCAATCTCTCTTACCTATGTTTTGCTTTGAGCTAGCAGACTCAATACAAAATCTCAGAGTCTGCTTCTATAGCAAATGTATTCTCTGTGGGAGTTGCTACAGTTGTGGACCCAGCTAACTTTTCCATAGGCTCTGCTATTCATGCAAATTTACATTGAAATGAATGCAAGTTCTGTAATTGCTTTGCAATAGTCTCTACAAGTAATGGACCTACGATATATTGCATCTCTTTGTCCTGAAGTAACCCTTACCAGCAGTTTATTACTGTTCTAACTACCATGATACAATTATATTTCATTCTCTGAGGGTTACATTTCTTATACTTTAAATCATATAATATTTTATTTATATAAAATATTAAACTCCGACAGTCCCCTGCACCCTGTCAAGTGAGTGTGGGCGCATCTTGTTTGTAGGTTTTCTCTGTTGCTCAGTAGCCCAATATTGCAATATTGACACTGCAACTTGGTTTGTGATGGTTTGCCAGTTTAAAGTGAGACAATATCTGAAGGCAGGTAGGGCTGAAAAGGTGATGGGGATGTGGGGATGTACATAAAGCCCTTTCCCTTGTCCCCTAGGCAGTCATATTGTCCATGTAATGTGAAGGCCTTTGGCAGATCCTTCAAGTTCATTTAACTGAAGGCACTCATACTGCTTCTTTGAGAACTCTGTTTTTTCTGGTTATGGAAACACTGTAAGTGTTTTCATCTGAACCTCAAAGCCAGAAAGACTTCCAAGTGACATGGAAACCTTGTCTGTATGTGTTTTTGATTCATCCCTCTTCTGTTTAGTGCTACAGAGAATCATATATGCTGATTTGATCTGAATTGTTTGGAGGATGGGTTTCATATAAAATAAATAGTTCAAGTGTTCACAGGGAATTTTATCATAAAATCACTTCTATGTTGTGAGCTTGGAAACAACAAAGAGCCTGGGTTGATATGCAGAAGACTCTTCTTTCACTCTGTTTCAATGTTCCCTTCCTCGTTCTATTCGCACAGGGAATGTCTTGCTGCAATTTTCTTCTTATCAGCCAAGATCTGTTACCCATCGCTTTTTCTTTGGTCTTCAGAATAGAGCCTGACATTGTCTTATTTCTTTCAGTTAATTGCCATGTATTGATGATTCTTTTTTAAATCTTGGGGAACTTTAATCTTCTATCATGATAGGTGATTAATGACTTTCCATTCTCTTGACCATCTTGACAGACAGGAGAGGAATAAGTTGCCCCCAAACAGATCTTTCATTTAACCTTCCATATACCTCCGCCATTCTGGGAAGAAAGGAAAAAGTAATGAATGTTTTCATGTTCTTCAAAAAACCTTAGATGTGCAGAGATCAAGTGTTAATTGAATGAAATATTTAAATTTAAATGAATAACTGAAAAGACTTTATTTCCTCCTTCCTTTTCAACATGGGATCGAAATAGGTTTTATTAATGACTGGTTGAAAACAAAGCTTATTTTCTTTGTTGAAATTCTAGCATACTATGTTGAATTCAGGTTGCTAGCTTACTACAAAAGTTATAACCCAGGTCCTGAGAAGTTTAGTAGTTGGTTGCAAAGATACAAAGCTGGACCTTCCATTAGATAGGAGGCAAACACTCCTGAATGTAGTTTAAGAAGGCAATCTTGAAGAGCTATGTTGGCAGCTGCCAAGCTGTACCGCGTGCTTTTCTGTGGTTATTTTCTGTTGGAAAATAGAGTAGTGTCTGCTACATGATCTTCCTCAGCCCATAGACTAGTCTCAGTCCCTAAAATGTGCTGTGACAGAGGTGGTGGAAGACATAGTTTATTGCTGATGTTGAAGTCGAATCCAAATATCAGCCCAGTCAATTTCTGGGGAAGGAATGCCATTTTCACCTACTGGGGAGGCAGCAAATTTTCTCATAAGGGTTGCATTCTTTCAGAGGTGTGATGGCAAAATGCTAACGAATGAGAAAAAAATAGGTAACACAATGAGGATGCTATGAAGGACATTCTTACCCATGGAGGTACAAGACGCTGCTGTAGCATTAGAACCATGTGAATCTTCCTTTAGCCATAAAGCTCACTACAAAACTTTTGATCAAGCTAGATGTCAGGGGAATATATATGCCTCACAATTCACCACTTAAAAGGGATGGGTCTTTTGTGTCTAAACGAAGGACCTCAAACATGAAAGAGGCTGTTCTTTCAGTGGCTGCTAAAAGATAACCTCTAAAACATGAATGATTCTATGTTAATGAAAGAGTTTTACATTAAATGTTCATGTTCCTTTTGTATTCTGTCTTTTCTATAAACTTATGGCTCCCTTTCACTCTTTGTTTGTTAAACTACCCAAGAAATCTTTTATCCAATAATGTAACCAGGGTTGTCAGCAGCCAATCAGAACACTGGGGAGGGGACATTAAATTTTGTATCTGTAAAAAGGGCTCAAATCCACTAAAGAGTACTTCTGTTGGCCCTTGAGGAATTCATGTGTGCTGAGGTTCTTGTGCCCTTCTTGGACTGATGCCTGCATGCCTATCTGCTATGCCTCCATCCTGGATTTTCTCTCTCTTTTTTGCTATAAAATTAGTTTTTTTGTGGGGAGGGGGCAAATTCCTCTTCCATTTTGCTGGATTATTTTCATTGCTGCCAGGCAGCCCGCATCTTCCAATATGCCTGTTTGGGATTATTTTTGGACCCTTCTCCCTGATTTCTTTGAGAATTTCCCCCTTCTTTAGGTTTTTTAAAAAGAAATATCCTGGCTGCTAGACTCAAAGAAGAGAATGCATCCAGTAGTGTCAGGAGATAAATCTTCCTATATTCTAGTAGTTTTGGTTTGAGAGGCTTTAATTGTATTTTTTACTTTTATTTGCTGCCTTTCTAGATTTTTGGGAAGAGTGTGTGTGTGGGGGGGTGACTGTTTTGTTTGCTTTTATAGGAGTGTGTGGACTTGGAGATGGACTTTGTGACAGTGGTGTTGTGCCCCTCAGCCGTGTGAGTGTAATGGTATAAACAGGTGCCTACAGAAGTCTGATCATGACACTTTTTCTTTCTTGTCTGTACATTTGCCTCATGCTGACGATATAATGTGCTAATACAAAAAAAGTGGGGAAGAACTACATGCAAGTTCAAAACAGGTGCTGAACGCATTTTCCAGTTTGACCCACACTTTCTCAGTATATCCTACTTCACAGGTTTGCTGCTAAGGGTACAATGTGGGTGAGCACAGATCAATGCATGCTTCCTTGAACATTTTTTTTTGGTGAAGTTATGCAGCCATGAACAGAAAACGGCATCCCTCACTGTAAGCTGAATTCTTATTGGCTGCTGGTCATGGAAATGGACCAGAAGGCAGGCAGATGTTAACACCCTGTTTCACTGATGCCTCATAATCAGCCCCGTGCATTAGTATTGTTAATGGGGTTTTAGCACTGATTAACTTCACTGCCCCTAGACATTCATCTGGAGCACTCTCTACAAGCCGGATGGTTCTGCAAACAGCAGAGAAAAGGACTGTAGTAATTATGATTGTCCTCTTTGCAAATGGAATGTGATGGATTTACATGCCCTTTCTCTATCTTCACCTCTGCCTCCTCCTCTTGCCTGTTCCCCCCTGAGGCAAAAATCAGAATTCACCACTCTTCAAACCATCTAGTTGAGTAATGATCTGTCAACATTTATTGCTCACACTTGACTACAAATTGACACATCACTTTGCTTTTTATGTGTCCCACGTCGCCTCATACATTTTCCACCATGATTGGAGTCTCCGCCATTCATCACAGAAGCTCTGATCAGGGAAATGCCAACCTTCTTTCTTTGCAACACCCCCCAAACTTAGAGGACTATTAATTAAATTTGCACCTCACTGACCGGGCAGGAAGGCAGTTGACTGGCTTTCATCTGCTTTGTGTGAAGTTTGACGATCACCCACTTAGCCAGAGAACACACAGTGGCACTGCTGAAACCTAAAGTTGGTTCTGAGGTATCGTCATCAGGAGGCCTTTTTGGATTAAAATTTCAAGAATCCTTGAGGCAGCACATCCACAGAACTGTTGTCCATAAATGGCTCCTCCAAATTCTGGTTCTGCGTGTGGCAAAATGAAGAGGACACTCCAGGTGATTGCTTTTCAGTATCTTAAAAAAGTTGAGACATGATTAGTTATTCAGATTATTTTTGTTGCATTTTTACTAGGATAGAAGAGGGGATGGTGGTAATTTTTGGGGAAGAAATTGACCTTTTCTGCCTCAGGAGCCAAAATAGCTTGGTTTGCTCTGGACAGTGTGCATCTCCACTGGGTGGAGGTATTTGCTAGAGCTTGAAAAAGCTACTCTGGAACTTCCAAAATCCACAAGAAAACACAGCTGCAGAATATGTTGGCTGGGGGATTCTGGGAGATGTACCCCCCCCCCAATTATTTCTTAGTTCTGATATTTGCTCTCTGCCTTAGCAGTGTCAGAATATCTTGAGCTGGCTTTTGCTTACAGAATACAAAACATGTCTTCTCATCATAGAGTGAAGAGGGGGTGAGTGTTTTGTAAGAGCTGGGCATTAAGAGCTGAGATTTGTCCTTCTTGAATCAAGATGGCAGTGCTTTCTTCCTTGAGAGTGCAGTATTTTTTGCAAAGGGCCCAGGACAGTCATTGTTCCCTCAGTCCCTACTTTCCCCCTCAATCTCAGTTTCCCATTAGCAATACCAGGACAAGGTTAGCTAATATAGCATGGTTGTAGGGTTTACTGCAGGAGTGCTATGTTTAGTTTGATGCACCGAGACTAGTTTATCTTGTTGCTAAATGCAGAGTAGAAGGGCAATCATGTAAGTATCTCCTCAACTCTGACAGGCTCCTTGTTGTGTGCCTGTTCTCACACTGGCTGTGAGATCACAGCCTGCCAGAGGGAAGGAATGCTTATGTGTTTGCCCATGTTTGGGGAGTATGACAGTGGCCTTGGTGTATTACATCATTTGTGCAATGCGTTCCTTCCAGTGAGCTCAAGATGGCACACTTGACGATGGGGTGTTCCAGTTTATTCTCGCAACCACTCTGTGGATCAGGCTGGGGGAAAGTACAGGATGGGCTCTTTAGTGTCATGCAGGAATCTTAACTCTGAGCTCCCCAGTCAAAATCAAGCACTCTAATATTTTTCAAATAGAAATGTTGGTCTTGGTGCTTCTAAATAGGGAGATTCATGTTGGAGTTTTTTGCAGTCTCACATTTTGTCTTTAGTAGGTTTGGCCGAGAGTGACCTTTCCGGGCTGGGGTGACTGTCAATGTATCCAGCACTAACCAATATTTATCTCCTGCCTCTAAATTCAAAGAGAGTCATGCCTTCCTGCTCTGTGCCTTTCTCCTCTAAAAAGTCTTTCGAAATTTGCTGAAAGCGATTATGTTTGTCAGTTTGCTGTTTGCTCTGTTGAACTGCAGCTAAATGAAACATTTTTATTCTTTCTCTTACAAACATCTCTGAGCCATTTATAGAGAATATACAGTGGTGCCTCACTGGACAGTTACCCCGCATGACAGTTTTTTTGCTAGACATTTTTGCAATCGCTATAGCGATTCACAAAATAGTGATTCCTATGGGGGAATTTCGCTGGACAATGTGTGGTCCCTGCTTCGCAAACCAATTTTCGCTAGACGACGATTTTGACAGCTCCCTCCACATTCGCAAAACGGGTGTTTTCGGGACCTAAGCTTCGTAAGACAGCTATTTAAACAGCTGATCGGCAGTTCGCAAAGTGGCTTTCCTATGGCTGATCTTCACTAGACAATGACGATTCTTCCCCGTTGGAATGCGTTAAACAGGTTTCAATGCATTCCAATGGGGAAATACTTTTTGCTAGACAAAGATTTCGCTAAACAGCGATTTCAGTGGAATGGTTTATCATCATCTAGCGAGGTACCACTGTAAGTGCCAGTTGATGAGAAAAGGGGTGGACTACTCTGGGGGACTTGAGGCTATTCTGCTCTGTGAATCCCCGCACTTCTGCTGCACAGCTAAAGGAATGTAACAAAGAATTCAAAACTCTGCTACAATTTATTCACCTCATGACCACACAGTATAGCATATCCTGGTCTACTACTATTAACACAGTACTTGTATTCAGGCATAGTGGTTTCAGAATAATGTGAACACTCCTCCTCCTCCTCCTTTTGGGAAAGCTCTTTCCCCTGCAGGCATTTTATGTCAATTCAAGCTGCTTTGAAAAGACAGTGTGGGAGTCTTACTCTTTAGGGGAGAATATTCTAGTGACACATGATTGTCATCAACCTTGGAGGGGGAAAATGGACCAAGACATACCCTGCATAGTGACCTAGATATGCATCCATAACAAATGAGCAGTGGGTGGGAAATGGGAACTGTCCTGTTGCAGCATACGATTAGATACACAGAACTGTCTCACGGGGAGCTTTCCATGTTGTTTTCCCTTTTTCAGTTTCTCAAGCAGTGCTGTGGAAACAAACAGCACAAGACATTTATCTGCTGTGAATCCTTTTCCTCACTGCTCCTGTGGTTTTGTTTTCAGTCTTTGGCCCTCGTTTGCAGAAAGGCCCCTGGAGCAGGGATCTTTTCATTCTGCTGAAGTCTTCTGTCCCAAAGCTCAAAAGCATCTGCAGGAGTCACTACCCATCAATGTTACACTGCTAAGAGAAGAGCTGACATAGTCACCAGTGATGTATATTCAGCTGGGCAAGGAGTGATGAAAAAGATGTTTGAAGCCGAGACAAGCTAGCACATTTAACCAGGTCTGGTCCAGGATGTCTGGCTGCCTGAGGCAAAGACAAGAGAGCATCCCTTCGTGTTTCATGTACAGGAGCAAAATGGACTGGCCGGTGACTCTTACTTCAGTGCTAGTGGTGGGTTGGTTTCCTCCACTGGATATGAGGCAGCGGACTAGTTCAGTACACAGTGGTGTCCTCTAACAGTGGTGGATAATTGGTGGAACACTATTGACAGTTGGGAGCTGTTGATCCTTCTTGATAGGGTCACTTCATTTTACAGCTGGTAGGGCTGGCCTTCCTTTCAATACCTGCTATATTTGGAATAGTGCATTATTTTAATACAGTGGACCCTCGACTTACAGACGGCTCGACTTACAGACTTTTCGAGTTACAGACTTCTCTGGCTGCAAAATTTAGATTCGACTTGCAGCTGGAGAATCGACTTACAGACCAGAAAAAACCCAAAATGGAACAAAAATAGAATAAAAACCGCTGGTTATGGGATTAATCGGTTTTCAGTGCATTGTAGGTCAATGGAGATTCGACCTACAGACTTTTCGACTTGCAGCCACTATTCCAATACGGATTAATTCCTTAAGTAGAGGGTCCACTGTACAACAAAATATGAAACACAGGGTAAGTATTTGTTGTAAGCTGATTTACTGGGGGATTTATTTAGATCAGAGGTTGGAATCCTAAGAACCACGTATGATCTCTAAAGCTGTTTCAGTGCTCTATGGGAAAACTGCAATTTTAAACCCATCTCTCATTTTTTCCAAAAAATGGGAATGTCTTGCCTCCAGATGGTATTAGTCTCATCTGAAACAATGGATACAGCCCTGTTGCTTTAAATTATGCCATGTAAGGCTGATGACAACATCGGCCGCATTGGTTTTTCACAAAGTAATTTTGTTTTGAATTCCTTCTCCCGTGGGATCCCTTTTGTCATGTTGGGGGTCATGGGATGCAGAGGGGTCTTTAATCTCTGAAAACTGCCACTGGTGAGATGATATTAGTAGTGGCAGTGATTTTCAGAACGTGAACCCTTCTCCCCCTTGCAGCCCCCAGTGGCTTCCCCTTGATGAAAGAGAAGTGAGTCTCGGGACCTTTGAGAAGAGGGAAAGGGGGAACAATTACCACAGCTGATGATGTCATCAGCCTTATGCAATGTAAGTTGCACAGCAGGGTTTCAGCAACTGTGTGGGGCTTCAGGATAGGACTGTAAAGGTGGCACAGGTTAGCAGACAGAGTAACGTTTGCAGGGATGGGGAAATCTCTTTCTGTCCAGATGTTGCTAGGTCCACCTCCCATCAGCTACAGGATAGCATGGCCAATGGCTAGGGATAATCCTGGGCACAGGTATTCTATCCCTGTTCTTAATTTAGTTACAGTTTCCGGGCAGAATTCAAAGTGATGATTCTATCCTATAAAGCCCTAAATGGCTTGGACCCAAGCTATCTCAAGGATCTCATCTCCCTTTATGAGCATGTTTAAGTGTTAAGATCATCAGAAGTCTTTCTTTCAGTCCCACCACCTTCACAGATGTGTTTGGTGGGGACATGGGAGAGGGCCTTCTCTATCACTGCTATTCCAGACTCTGGAACTCCCTCTCACAGGAAGCCAGACTGGCCCCATCTTTACTGCCTTTCCAAAAGCAAAGACCTATCTTTTCAGTCAAGATTTCCCTGAGTGATTGGCTGCTGAGTCAGAATGGTTGCACCTTCCTGCATCAAATGGGTTTTGATGTTGTTTATGTTTTTTTGACATTGTATTCATTGATCCTTTTAGTATTGTATAATTGTTACTAACTTAACTACTGTCTTTTAATTGCTGTAAGGTGCCTTTATTCATTTAAAATGCTTTTGAATCCACCTTTCTCCTTAAATGAATGAATGAATGAATGAATGAATGAATGAATGAATGAATGAATGAATGAATGAATAAATAAATAAATAAATAAATAAATAAATAAATAAATAAATAAATAAATAAAGTCCAGTTCTGTACATGATTACTCAGCATTAATTCTGTATTAAATCAAGTGGGCCCTGCTCTTTGATATGTGGGTATCGGACTGAAAAAAAAGCTACTAGCAATTAGCAGCACAAATTGTTGTTAGAACTGACTTAAAAAGGCTCTAATAGAGTTCTCAAGGAATGGCTTTACCACTTCCACCCCTCCTCCTGTTCTATGGCAGAGCTAGGAAATTGAACTCAGGTCTTCCGACTCCCAGTCCTTTACTCTATCCACTATACCACACTGGATATCCATGGCCAACCCTTTGAAAATTGCTAAACTATGGCCACCCCTTTGAAAATTGCTAAACAGTTACCACACCCAAAAAACACAATGCAGTACCTTTGCGTTGCTGGATGTTATGATCACATGGGTATTCAACAAACAGGGTTTTTCCATACCAGTGCCCGTTTTCTGTCACTGACATTTTGCAAGCAGAGCATAGAATTTGTTGGAGGGACTTGGGATTTGGTTATTTGCTTTTGGTTATTTGCACCATGGGACGTGGTGGCGCTGCGGGTTAAACCGCAGAAGCATCTGTGCTGCAAGATCAGAAGACCTGCAGTCCTAAGGAGTGAGCTCCCATCAGCACGGAGTGAGCTCCCATCGTTTGTCCCAGCTCCCACCAATCTAGTGGTTCGAAAGCATGCAACATGCAAAATGCGAGTAGATAAATAGGTACCACCATGATGGAAGGTAACAGCCTTCCGTGTCTAGTTGCTCTGGCCACGTGACCACAGAAGATTGTCTTTGGACAAAATGCCAGCTCTATGGGTTGGAAACGGAGATGAGCATCACCCCCTAGAGTCAGACACGACTGGACAAATTGCAACATCTCACCCTGTCCCTTTGAACAGGAAAGAAAAATCAGTTTGGATGCTTCTTGGTTAAAAGAAAAACTTTTTCTCACAGTACATTCACATGTTCTTTCCTTGTGAAGCTACATCTCCACGTAAGTATGGAGAACAGAAAATGGAAAAGAGACTAACAAAGAATAGGAAGGAAGGGACAGTCTCAAGGCCCTAAGAGATGAGGGGAAAAAAAAGATGAGAGTTAAGTCAGTAGCAGGTACAGGGCATGCTCCCCACTAATACCCAGTGGGGGGCAAGACAGTATATTTTCCCCTCAACAGAGTAGACCTTACCTTATGTCAAGAAGCATGGCCAAGGTGTTGTGCTCTGGGTGTAAGCTGCTTGGCAGCAACACCTTTTCCTGTCTCAGCTGCGCGTTTTGAAATGTCTTGTAATGGGAGGTCATGCAGAAGTGTTTAAAATAAACATGCTGAACTTGCATATGTAAACTGAGTGCTGACAGAAATAGCTGATACTAAGCATGATATGTTTTGTATGCCAGTGGACTGCTGCCGTGGATGTTTAGTGTGAATTTTGATGGGAGAAAAAAAACCCAGAGGGAGCCTAAATGGATCCAACGGCATTGAAAATGAAACATATATTCTCTTCTTTCAGGATGAAATCTGCAACACACTCTGGAAGATATGACTTTGCTATTAGGAAGCCATTTAATGAAGAGGGAAAGCGGCATGCTCTTCAATTCTCTTTCCAGCTACTACATGCTCTTTATTAAGGAGAATATTAAATTAGATGGGAACATCTAGTTCCTAAAATTAAATTTCCCCCAGAGCTAGTGTCAGATAAAAGCTAGTCCATCCAAAGTTAATCAGTTTGTTAGTGTTAGATTCATTTGGAGCTGCACACATCAGAACAATTTTGTGGAAGAGCCTTTGCAGTACAGTAATTTACAATGTTACTAAGAGCCAATTGAAGCCGTTGATATCTGATTACCATGGGGGGGGGGAGTGGTCTTGGAGACAATGGTAGCACAAGATGTGCAAAAAGGTACTAGTGATGGGGAATGGACCGGCTCACCTAGCTTGTGGCTTGTTTTGTAAGCAACAGTTTCCCTAAATTCTCTTCTTGAATCAAGAAGGTTGTTTCCCTGAATTTCCTATGGAGGAAGAAAAGCTATCTAACAGTTTCTTGATGATGGTCCTCAAGGAATATAGTTTTTTCTCCCTTCTCTCTTCTTGTACTGCTGCTGCCTCTATTACTACAAGAAGCAGGAGCAAAAAAGGGCTAGTGTGGTGTTCTAGTTAGTGCGGTCCATAAGAATTTCAACCATTGTCATGTAATCCAATAAAACCTGCATCCCCTTCAAAGGAATGTTAAACACTCTCATGTGTAAAGCTGAGGAGTCTTGTACTTACTACTCAGCTTACTTATGAAGTAGCTGAGGAGAAAGTGTGCACATTGTGTTTCATTATCCAGTCCTCTCTGTGACAAGCTCCCACATTTTAATTAAAGCTCAGGAGAAGGTGTCGTAAGTTAACTCTTCTTGTAGGATCTTTTTCAGGTCAGGAAGAAAAGCTACAGATTGATGATGAAACATTTAACAGAAAGAACAACATGTGCAGCAATCTTGGCCACCTTGTAATGTTACAGTGAGCTCAGTAACGTCATCAAAAGAAGCTCTAAAGGGTGTAGATGATGTGCTGCCAAGTCATTTCTGATGTATGGTGATTCTTCTGAGGATGAGACAAAAACTGGAGACTTTTTTTGATAGCACAGTGGTTTAGGAATCTAGGGGACGTGGTGGTGCTGTGGGCTAAACCGCAGAAGCCTGTGCTGCAGGGTCAGAAGACCAAGCAGTCATAAGATCGAATCCATATGACGGAGTGAGCGCCCGTCACTTGTCCCAGCTCCCACCAACCTAGCGGTTCAAAAGCATGCAAATGGGAGTAGATAAATAGGGACCACCTCGGTGGGAAGGTAACAGCGTTCCGTGTCTAAGTCGCACTGGCCATGTGGCCACGGAAGATTGTCTTCGGACAAAATGCTGGCTCTATGGCTTGGAAACGGGGATGAGCACCGCCCCTAGAGTCGAACACGACTGGACAAAAATTGTCAAGGGGAACCTTTACCTTTACTTTAGGAATCTGGCTGTAGACCTAGGAGCTGAGAGTTCAATTCCCCACTGTGCCTCATTGACAGGGACTGTACTTGGTGATCCATAGGGTCCCTGCCAGCTCTGCAGTTGTAAGATTAATAATTCAAGGGGAAATAAAATTCTGGGGAAACTGGAAGGCAAATTATGCCACAATACTATTTGCAGTCTGCACACGTTAATCTGGTCATATCACTGTTCTTGTTCCTAATGGCTACAAGGGAAGGAGTTGCATCTGCAGTACACACAAAATAGTCCCTAAAATTATAACATTTGGAAAATGACACTGTGCTGATCCAAAATTTATCTGATGTCATTTTGCAAAAATAAAGGTTTCTGAGATATTTTCTTCTCTTACAAATAGGGTGCTTTGCAGAGTCCTCTTCCCCTCAAATTCCTCTGCCATTTTTGGGGTGGCTGCCTTCTCATGACCTCCATTGCCACAGTGCCCTAGAATGACACATGCCATACAAAGTAAAATGATGGACATGCTGCCACTGGCTGTGGGAGTGCAAATAACAATACAATACAAAACAAAAGTGACAGAGCCTTTAGGTATTTGGCAGGGGAAGTGCTAACAAGAATTGTGGGACCTTGGAGGAAGCCATCTTTAAGTGAGCACTAAACATGGTTACTCCCTCCACAACGAGTGTGTACAAGGGTGATGGCTAACTTCTTGACTTTGAGAGGTCTAATGAAGGGTCAGGGGATTGGCTGGTGTCTGTTTAATTTCTTATATTGCTTTTTAATAGGGAAATGTTGTATGGGTTGGAGAGAAATGAGGTGGAGTGCCCTGATGCCAATGATGATGTGGAAAACCAAGGAGGTGCAACAACCAGACAGGCTGAGATTTCGATTAGGAGAGAATGACCTGGTGGAGAGGAAAGGCTTTGACATGCATCGGAACAAGATTTCTTGAAGCTGAAAACATTGTTTCTGGAAACAGCAAAAGTCTTTTCAAATGAATTGGAGGCAAGGAACTGGCGTGGAGCTGTGGACATTGCCAGACAGAAAATAACAAAGAAGACTGGCCAGTTTTGGTGGACTTGGCCAGCAGAATGGTCTTTTCAGGTAGCTGCGTTTTTTTTTTTTGCCTGGATGGTGCCCACATTTCAGCCTAGGGGATGGACAGTTGGTTTCATGGAGTAAAAGGAGAGCTGTATGATTGCTTGCAGCTGCAGTAGCTCTGGCAGGAGGTCCTTCACACCTCTTGTGACCTTTTTTAGAATATGAGGAGAGATCCAGATGATTGGGGGAGTGCCCTTAAGTGTGGCATTCCTCTCCTAGGTGGTGCTCCTAGATGAGGTAGAGGTGGAGAGGTCATGTGCATGCCTAGCTCAGGAGCTGTTGCACACTCTCCACCTCCTTTGAGAGACAGGCAGGGCCACACAATGGCTTACATCCATGTGGTTAATCCTGATTATGTCTCCTTGGGCAGCATCACACACCAGGCAGAGTGGCTGGTGGGGATCCGTCCTCTGTGCTCACACCAGGAGATGTAACCAATAAATTTGTGGCCAGTTTTATATCAAAAGCTATGTTGTGTGTGTGCATTTATTTTGGGACCCAGCCCTGGGCCACCACCGTTTGCTGACAAAAGATAAAAGTTGTCCTTTTTAACAGAATGATATAACTAAAGGAGTCTTTTAAAAATCACTTTATTGTTTATTGCTCAGTATCAAAAGAAATGAGACATTGATTAAAGGCCATTGTGAATTGAAATTAATATTCATCTCGATCCTATGAGGCAGGACTGAAGGAAAATCTGAAATAACAGAAGCAACAGAAGTAGGACAAAATCACAGTATGTTGCATTCAAGTAAACAGCAGAACGTATGGATGGATGTATAGTTCTACGTAGTCCTTGCAGAACAAAAGACACTAACCATAGCATTAATTTTAAATTTTCAGCAGTCATTGCTGGATCCCTTGTCTCATATCAATGAATTTCAAATAAACAGATGACACAATGCAGGCTGGGCTGATAATATCTCTGCTATTCTTTGTCATGAAGATTCTTCTTTTCTAATTCTGTGTTACCTGATTTTCCTTTGCAATACGAACTGAACTGCAAAAATGTTCATAAATTTTGTTTGAAATATAATAAATATTTCTAGCATTCCTACTGTCTAAGATATGAAACTTATTCTTTTTCCCCTTTGTGGATGTTTTTTTTATTATACATACAAGACCTAGAAAACAATGGAATGGTTGTCAGTAGTATCTAAAGCCACTCCATTTAAGAACTAAAGAGCAGCAAGGTTCTTCAAGCTAATTGAGTCTATGGATCTGTAAACCTACATCTAGCCCCTATGACTGTGTTGAGGCAAGCATGCATCAAGCATTCCCATGACAGCAAGGGTAACTGCAGGTTTGGGATGCAGGTTCAAAAGCCAAAAAGTAAGTTAGTGCTGGACACAGCAGCCCTTTGCTAATACAAAGTGTGGACTAGAACTTTCCAACTGCACCGTCTCTGGTCTCAATCGCACACTGCGATTCAGCCACAGACTGGAGTGCAAGGCAAGAGGTGAAGACTGAAGTATGGCCATTGGCTGTCTGCTTAGAGTTGTCAACATCCATTTAATCCAGCAAGGTCATTCTGTGAGGATGCCAAAATCAGGAGACTCTAAGGGCTAGAGGTAATGTTCTATTATATGTAGGGATAAGAGCAGCCTGTTATTAGAAAAGGAACATTGTTTCCTCTTCTTCACATTCCAAAAAATTATCTTCACCTCCCAAGCCCCACAAATGTAAAGAGACAGGCTCTTCAATTCCCTGCTCACAGCTACATGCTTTTTATTAAAGAGAATATTAAGTTAGATGAGGACATCAAGTTTCTTAAATTAATTTCACCCCAGAACTAATGTCATTCTCTTCCTTCCATACCTTTCCCATAAATGAATTAACAATATTAAGGGGCTTAGGACTCCTTACAATACAGTGATCAATTCACATTATTTTTATGCCTCTCAACTGTGACATTCCTAACAAACATTTTCAGTTAGGACTGGGAAGGATTTGGCCCTCCAGTTGTTGCTAACCTGAAACTTCCACCAGCTGTGACTAGCATTTCCATTGATGAGATGGAATGAGAGCAGTAGTTTAACATCTGGAGGGCGACATCTTCACCACCCTGTTTCAGCCCAAGAGATCATAACCTCAGCATCCGTCCATTGACATTGGAAGAGGAAAGACAAGCTGACCACTAAGTTTAAGTCAGTTTTTGAAGAATGTTGCTTGGTTTGGGCATCAAAACAGAAATTGAAATAGAGATTGAGATTCCAACTTTGCAGCTGCAGTTTCCATCTGTGGCCACAATGTAGACCAGGCAGGCTTAAGACTGTGAAAGGCTTCAGGGTGCTTAATTCTGTGCTAGGTTGTGGCTAGTATGTGCTTCCGGGTGAACTGCCAAATACTTTGCATTTCAACATGCTAACTCAAAATGATTTTTTCCCCAGTCATTTTTTTAAAATCAGCAAGAATTTGCTCCCTTGCCTCTGTGAAACAGAATTGGTTCTTCAGAGAAGCAGGGCCATGCTATGTACATACGTGTAAAATATGTTCAAGCAGGATCAGAAAAGCAGAAAATTTCTTCAGCAGATCTGTAACCCAGCTCCATGTTTCCAGCAATAATCTTCTTTTCATAGGGATCAGGCAGCTACTTCTAACGGAGCCTGAACTGGAGGGACAGTGTCTGCTCATTAGCTGTTTAACAGCATTTACATCCAACGTGCTAAAATCTCTGCTTGTAAAGAAGAAACCCAAAGGACATACAAGCTCATCACACCAACACACGTTAAACATCACAGAGATATTAGTCGAGGCTGTCATACTTTTCCTAAACTGAGGTCAGCACAATTCACCCAAACATCTTTGCTACAAAAAAAGGTCAGAACCGAACATTGATGCTGTTTCACTAAAATCTTAGACAACATTTCAGGACCAGACTCACACTATACATTTCAAGCATCAAGCCGTAATAGTACAAGGAAAAAGTCTGAACCTTGCCCTTTCAATCACACTTCAAATGAGAAAAGAAAATTCCAAAACATTTTCCTAAGACTTGTGAACAGGGTGCAAATTTAATATTTTCAGATGTTTCTTTCCATTAGGGCAACAGTTCGCAGCCTTGCACAGAAAAATCATCCAGTTTAATATTTTCCAGGTTCTTTTTAAAAGTACAAACACTTCATCCTCCCTTTGGGACTCCTATTACGTTTGTTTCACCCCCCCCCCCCGCCCCAGTCAGGACAATGTGTGGTTCATCAATCATTTCTTGTTGCTAAAGAGCAGCTCAAATGTCTGACAGCAACTGATCCTTGTGCTTGTCTCATGATTTCTCTGTTCATCTGCAAGACGGCTTATTTGGGTTGACACAGTGCAAGATGAGGCAGACAGGCCGGGCCGGCAAACTGTCACGACTGCAGTTGGCAGCGTGGGGACAGATCAGATGTTCTCCAAGACATCGATGGGGACGAAGCCCTTTTTCTTCCCACTGCATACTTTGATAAAGCCATCATGTTCCTCTTCTGAAGTCACACAGATCTAAGACAAGAACAGAGAGGAATGTTAACATTTCCCATACTTAACAGCCATGTTTATCAAGGAAATCTTAGCAGCTCCCACTGGGATGGTGAAGCTTCGTGGCTCAGCTGAAGCCGACCTCCTCACTTTACAACTGACTTTCTTCTTGGAGGCTGCAAAGTTGGAACTCTTCTAAGAGTATTCAGACACAACCACACACATAACCTGTGGGGAAGGATTGTTGTTTTTCAGTTTGTGATTGACTAAGGAGAAAAAACTTAAACTGTACAAATAATTAGAAGATTTATTTTGAATAAAATGCATGAGTCAAAATGAGAAAGCTAACTATCCTAAACAATACATTTGCTAATACGGACCTCACAGTACAGCTAGTCAAGGTACACAAATAAAGCACACACAGAGCGTCATCTCAGAATGAAGAGAAATGTGAGGAATCAAGATAAAGGAACATGTTTCATTTTGTTACCACAGCCATGAAAGTCAAATGAAACTCACTGATCAAAGCCAGGACCTTCAAGAACTCTTGAGTACATGTTGGTTCTCATAGGAAGTCTAGCTGACAGTTGCCTGGCTTTACCAAGTAGTCTTGGCAAGACAAAATACTAAATAAAGTAGGTGTACTAGCTAAGTAATGGTTTCTAAACTGTCATGGCAAAGACTCTGCTTTGAAACAGTCTAAGGGCAAGAAACAAATGCTTAATTTCTCTGCAGCATATTAGCAACAGAAATGCTAGATAGATTACAAATAGCCACAGGGATAGTTTATTAAAAGAAATGGGGTGTGTGTTAGTTAGGCAGGGAACTTTTGCCCCACAATCTCACCCAGTTATGCTCTGAGTTTTTTTTATGGGCAAGAGTTTTCATATAGTCTTCTCACCTATAAGCTATTCATTTAACCAAAGAAGTCACTGGAACATTTTTGGTGGGCTGGGCACACAGATAACTTTATCTTGGAGTCAGCACATTTAGATTGTGGATTTGTGTGTACTGTACCTGTCTTACATTGTGCCACTGTGAATCCAAACATATAATATGTGAACTGTACAGACAATTTTGAGTATCTAATGAAGGTTAACTTTCCAAGTGTACTAAAGTGGACAGAGTGATGGATTAGGACTCTGGGTTCAAATCTCCATTCAGCCATGGAAACTGAGCAGGGGAGTGCAATTGGTAAAACCACTCCCTAAATATCTCTTACCATGAAAGCCCTATTAAGGATGCTATAAATTGGTTCTGACTTGATGGCACAGAAGGCAATGAAAGATAAACAAAAATAAATGAATACTGATCACACACCTCAGACTAAATTCTCTAATTACCCAGAGAATTGCTCCTCAGTCTATGGAAGGTGTAAGTGGGATAGCAACTGTAACACTGTTTCTTCAGATCTATCTTTTGATTCTTCTTCTTCTTCTTTTTAAACAAACCATGAAAGAGGATTTGGAAATCATTCCCCCCCACAATTATTCACTTTCACAGAAATTAACAACATGCACTGACGTTGAAGTACACAGAAACTGTCTAGAAGACCATATAGTTCATAGGCTATTTCTGAACTGGCCTTGTTGGTCTTGACAGATTGTAAACATGGTCTAATATTAGCAGTCTTTTCCTATCCCTGCTTTTCCCTAAAAATAAATTGTCTTGGGTTCTGCCTGTTCCATGAGCTTGGGAATGTCTTCAGAGTGATAGCCTTTTCCCCAGAACATTGGTCAATCAGTGCTCATTCCTTAAGGCAGATCTTCATACTCTGTGGTCTGCCAAGCCAAACATCCTTCATCAACCATGTATGTATGGAGCTCAGCAGGGCCTCAATGAACACCTGGCTCTTCCTGCTTGACTGGAATTGCAGAGGTGAGCGTGCTGTCAAGTACTTGGCAGGATAGAAGACATGGTTGCTAAAACGGCACTAGATTTATAAAGGGTAATAAAAAGACATCCCATCACTAAGAGAAACAATGATAAGGGTTGGGAAGTGGCATATGTCTTGAAGCTGCCAATTAGAATTAGAGAGGTTACACGGGTAGACTACAATTATATAGTATAATATGTTCTTGTCATGTTTTGGAACAATAAAGTATATCCTTATGATTTGTTGTTGTGAACATCATCAGTACCAAAGGTTACAGTAAGGTAAAAGGTGGATACAGGTAGTTTTAAATTGGCTAGAATAAATTCCAAGGAAATATAACATCTGATGTAATATTGTGTTCATAGCAATGTTAATAAAAATATTTGAAAAGAAGAAACTGTTGCAATATTAACTTTACAATTTTCAACATGCCAGAAATAACAGATAATTTAGTTTTCTTATGCTGAAAAAACACGACTACTGTGCAACTCTGAAGGTCAAATAATATATTATAGATAGAATGTTTTTAGAACCTGAAATCACATCAGTGTTTTATCAGTCCTTCATACCTGAGTAACTATACTTGCAAGCAAAGCCTGTGTTTACCTCTCAATGATCTATCAAAAAAGAAAGCTAGCTAACTGGATGTGTGTGAAAAGCTCATGCAGTAACAATCAGACATCTTTCAATACTTAATGAATTCTTGCTTCTAATGATGTGTAGCATTCTAATTATGTTTAGGTTCACCTTCAAAAGCTAAAGAAATAGTGTTTGACTTAACATGCTATATCCATATATTTCTTTTTTTGGAACCATATTCTATGATCAGTAAAATGAACAAACAAATGGTAGAGTGTTAAAAAAACCTTTTGTTCTTTCTGGATTAGAAAAATAATCTGGGAGGCTACAATACATTGCTGGTTGATCACAATGTGCAGAAATGCATTGTTCAGATCTGCCTTGAAGAAGAGTCCACAGACATTATTAGCCAATGACCTGTTGAACTGCAGAGCTAACCCTTCCTGCTAAGAAAAATGCATGTCATTTATAAGGGTTATCTCAGGTCTCATTTTTAAAAAAAGTCTGGCTGTATTTAAAGCACAGTGCCTTATTCTAGAGTTTTACATCTTCATTGCTCTTTCAGTTTATGTGAATTAATGCATTTCCTGCAACTTCTTTAGTACAGTCATTTTTTTTTTATTACAGGAAAAGATCATAAATCAGAATTATTCTGTAGGCCTTCTTGGAGCAGCAGTCATATAAATAACTCAGTAAATATTTCAGTGTTATTTCTAAACTATTCGTAAAAGAAAATTAAACAGAAAAATTGAAGTTGTAAAGTATATGCCCACTAGATAAACTAAATTTTTTTAGGGTACTGTAAATTCTATAGGAATAACCCTGTCTCAAATAATTTTTTTCAAAAAAACCCTTAACCCCCCTCAATAGGAAGACAAAGTTGTTTTAACAGCAAGAGAATATTAAGCACTTTGAACTAGACACAGGCACGACCTCGGTTCAGAGGTTCATGCTGTTTCATACGAGTGACCTTCCCCCACTTCCCCGGCTGGATCCCTCACTCACCAGCCAACAAGTGCTCCTCTCCTCCTCCTCTTCAGCTGTTCAACCAGTGTCCGGCAGCAGCACAGGCTTCCCTGCCCCACCTCCTTGGCTGATCGCCCACCCAGACAATGAGGCAGGACAGGCAAGGTTGCCTCTAAGCAGTCCTTCCCTTCTGTGCAGTGATTGTTTTCAGGCCCTTTAGTTACAGTCACAATGGAGCACCATACCCACAGGGGTAGAGTTGCTCGCCCACACAGGGGCTGAAAATTAGAGGGAATGTTGAGGACAGGCAAACTCATGCTTCTGCTGGGCACTGGAGAGGAGTGTGCTCCAACTGGTGATTAGGTCATTGGCTGGGGAGGCAGGGGAAGGGAATGAGTGGAACCTCTGGTGCCACACATACAAACTAGGATGAACCTCTGAACTGAGGGCTACAACTTCTAGGTTTCCTTTTGGAGACGATGGGCAATTGAGCAAAAGCTACACAAGAGCTGATTCCCGAATCAAACATTTTAATATAATTGAAGCATAGCTGCCTGCTATATATGGCACACTAATTTCTTTTGTATTTCTGTTATCTTTGGTTTGCAGTTTTAAAAACAAATATAAGGATTAGACAGTGATATGGAATAGATATATGCCCTAAATCTATTGTTGTCTCTACCAAGCGGATCTTGGTTTTTATCATGCTTCTAAAATCTGACAAAACTTTTTGACTTGCAGCGAAAATGTGACAAATCACATGTGCATGCACACCGTAGGCAATTTTGCAGCTGTCATACCACTTCCAGCACTAAAATACTGTTGTCAATGCCAGCCTTTGAAAACCTGCAAAGTTTGTGAACAGGCACCACACTGGAATGAGTACTCATACCGCGAGCAAAGATGGCTGCATAAAATCACTTTGACACTCTGTCTGGAGGCAAAATTTGTGATGAGGACATTCATAATCAATAAGCTGCAACTGAAAGCAGGACTCCTCTTTCCACAAATTCCTAATGTTTCAGGTATGTTACTGAAATACAGTGTTCCCTAAACTGAGATGTGGCAAAAGCAAGGTTCATTAGGCCAGTCCTATGAAGACCAGAATGTTCCTAAAGTCCCCTTAGATTATCTCAGAAATTATCCAAAAATTTCAATTTTTCCCCTGGGAAAATCTGGATATGTTCCACCTGTACATGCATGGACTGCATATTCTTATTTATAGCTAGGATTTCTTTTAAAAAAAAGAAATAAAAGAAACTGACAATATCTAACAAATACAACCTGAGCAGAATGATGTCAAGACTGGCTAAGCACTCTTTCCCATCTCTTACCATGCCTTCTTTCCAGCTGTTTCTATCACTCCACACAGCCCATACATTATATGCTCAGCCTTACATCATAAGAACATGTGGGCCAAAGGCCCATCTAGTCCACCTTCCTGTATCTCACAGCGGCCCCACCAGATGCCTCTGAGAGCATACAAGACAACTAGATACCTGTCTCCTGATACTACTCCCTTGTGTCTGGCATTTTGAGGTACCTTCCTTTTAAGCTTGGGGATTATACATCTCCAACATGGCTTGTAACCTGCGATAGACTTTTCCTCCAGAAATCTGTCCAATCCCCTTTTAAACACATTTGCCATTTTACCGCCCATTCTCCCAGTTTGGAGAGATCCTTCTGGAGCTCTTCACAATCCCTTCTGGTCTTCACCAGCCAGAAAAGTTTCATATCATTTGCAAATTTGGCTACTCGACTGTTTATTCCTGTCTCCAGGTCATTTATGAACAGGTTGAAAAGCACCGGTCCCAGGACAGATCCCTGGGGCACACCACTTTTCATCTCTCTCCATTGTGAAAATTGCTCATTGACACCTACTCTCTGTTTCCTGGTTATCAACCAATTCTCAGTCCATAAGAGGCCCTGCTCTCTTAACCCCTGATTGTGGAGTTTCCCTTTGGTGAGGGACTGCATCAAACGCCTTCTGAAAATCCAGATAGACAATATCCACTGGTTCGCCAGCATCCACATGCCTGTTGACCTTTTCAAAGAATTCTAAATGGTTTGTGAGGCAAGACTTACCCTTACAGAAGCCATGCTGATTTTCCCTCAGCAAGGCTTGTTCTTCTATGTACTTTAAGATTTTATCTTGGATGAGGCTTTCCACCATCTTCCCTGGAACAGACTTTAGGCTAACCGGCCTTTAGTTTCTCAGGTCCCCCCTCCTTCCCTTTTTAAAGATTGGTGTGACATGCTATCCTCCAGTCCTCTGGCACTGTGGCCATTTTAAGGGACAAGTTGTATGTTTCAGCTAAGAGATCAGCAACCTCATTCCCAGGTTCCTTAATAACCCTTGGATGGATGCCATCTGGGCCCGGTGACCTATTGATCTTCAATTTATCAATCAGATCTAAAACATCCTCTCTTTTAACCTGTATCTTTAATTCATTAGTCAATGGGGGATGTTTGGGCAGTGGAATCTGCCCAAGGTCTTCTGTCGTGAAGACAGATGTGAAGAACTCATTTAATTTCTTGGCAATTTCCAAGTCCCCCTTTCTGTCCCTCACCATCCAGAGGGCCAACCACTTCTCTGGCAGGTTTCCCGCTTCTAACATATTTAAAGAAGCTTCTATTATTCCCCTTTATATTGCTGGCCATACATTCCTCAAAGTCTTTCTTTGCCTTCTGTATCATCTTCTAACATTTCTTTTGCCAGAGTTTGTGTTCCTCTTTACTTCCCTCATTTGGGAAGGATTTCCATTTATGGAAGGACCCCTCCTTGCCCTTTAAAGCCTCTGTAACTCTGCTGATTCACCATGCTGGCACCTTCTTGGACTTAATTGAGCCATTCTTTCTTTGTGGTATAAACTTCCGCTGGGCCTCACAGGGGTTCAATATTGAATTCACTCCTATTGGTGATTGTAAAGTTGTTTATTTGTGAGAATCTTTTCAAGGAAGGCCTTGTGCAATAGCTCCAAAAGCCTATGCACAAAACAAGCTGTTTTCTGTTTCTCTATGCCTGAGTTTAGCTCCAAAGGTTTACATCAACTTGAAAGCAGAAGGGTACAAAGCCATATAAACACCAATTGCCTTGCTGTCTAGGCCAAGCAATCTGGCATGTGTAAGGGCTACTAAAAATATCTGTGCCCATCTGAATAATGTTATGCATTACTGCTGTTGATATAACACCGTGCATAAAAACTTCCCTCGTTTCCTGCAAGGAGCACTTTACGGTTTGTATATTCACAACTTGCTGCACCATATCAATGTACTGGAGATTCTGTGGAAAGGTTAGCACTGGATGTATTTCTGTTTGCGACATTCAGCACGAGCTAAAAACAAAGAAGGAAACCACCGTAGGCTCAGGGAACAAATGATCATGTGAGTGTTTCCATTCAGCAGTGAGTTGAACACAGATCTTAATCTCTGTATAATCTTCAGAAGACAGAACACTGCTTCATCTTGTAAATTTAAATGTACATGATTTAGCGAAATCAACCTGCCAGCAGAACTAAAGGGAAGACACTCTTTCCAACGGTGTGTTTCTGCTGACCCAGGTAATGAGCCACTAATGGGCAGGATCTCACCATAGGAATCTGCCAACACTTTTTCAGCATTCTGCCATGAAATGGAGGGGGCCTGATTCTGAGCAGTCTGCATGAATGGATTTCCGTAATTAAAGCCCAGCTTCTTGCATTGCTTGTTTTCTCTGTCTTGAATCAGTGATAATCCGTAGTCATTTTTCAAATTTTGGAAAACATTATATTTTTACATTATAACTCTCAGAATCATCTGAGAGATTTTGGGAGTTTTTCTCCAAAAAACCAAAATTCCCAAAGCTTTGATGTTTAGCAATCCTTACACATATCTACACTCATGAACTGCATGTACCTTGAAGCACCAGAAGCACCTCTTTCTTTAATGCCTTTTTGAGCTTTGTTCTTTCCTTTGTGTACACAAGGTTCAATAATACCAAAATCTAATGCCAAAATCTGGGATGCACGGCTCCATGTCAGAGGCAACAAAGGCACTGTCAAAACGGACTACAGCTTTCTTAATAATGTCTTTTAATAAACAGATAATGAGTCACTCATGCCTTATTATGGAATAGCTTTGTATTAATTGAGTTAATTGTCCAGTGTCAGCCAGATTACCATGGGTTGATGGGAAAAAATAGCCCTATATGTTTTGTTATCGTAAACATTTTCATAACCATTATGCCTCAATCTAAGCCCCTTTCCTTGGACCTTATTGGCAATTTGTATTTACAAATTCAACATCACCTGGCTGCAACATCTGGGAGAATTACGTAACTCCTTCTGAAGTGATTATTTCACAAGTTATTACTGAAAGCTGCTATCACAGAAGGAGGAATATGCCCTTGTGAACTTTCCTATTTTTAAAAAATACATGGATGCAACTGCTTCTGAAACTATCATGACTGATCGCCTTGATCTTCATATATGAATAGAATTTCTGGGAGCATGAATATGGGCTGAAAAGGAAGTAATTCATGAAAATGTTAATACGGAGGAAACAGTTCCAAGTTTACTCACTTGATTCTCTTTCAGAGTTATCTGTCCCTGCTCCTTGCACCCAATAAATGTTCTGATACATCTGAAAACCTTTTCATTTTGTAATCTTTGGACAAAATTGGCAGGAAAAAAGCCAACTCGATCTTCTATTTTTCCCTGGAAAGAGAACATACAGGATATTATAGCACATCATTTTGCTATGTATCTCTTACTTTTATAGCTTGCTTCTTCTCTCTGGTGTTCACAGTAAGACCATAGAAATGATTACTAGCCCAGAAATTATCCAGTGAGAACCATAAATGAAAAGAGATTAGAACTGAAGCTCCACTAGTCCTCGTCTGCTGCTCCGACCATTGCACTAGGAATTTCATTGCCACATCACTTGACCGGATGCCTGGAGGTTTGAGTGGCTGCACGGAAGTGGCATCTTATCCCGAGGATGAAGGGAAAAGTTCTTAAATGCTGGATTGGCTAGGATGATGCTAGGCATACAGGGCTCCCAAGGATATGGTGCTTCTTACAATATCCTCTTGCCATGATATGGTGGTGGGTGTTACAAGCAGTCCTCTCTACCCCCCCCCCCCCATCTCCTTCACTGCCAAAGCCCCTTCACTGATGGGGATCCAAGGCAGCTTACAATATTAAGACACACAATATTAACTTTATTTTTAAAAACCTCATCAGCTCTGTTTTTATTTTGACAGCAAGTAACAGAGAAAATGCCTGCTTGAACAGAAAGGTCTTTGCCTGCCTGTGAAAAAACAGTAAAGGGGAGGCCTGCCTGGCCTCCTGTGGGAGGGAGTCCCACAGTGATAGAGAAGGCCCTCTCTCGTATCTTTACCAAAGACACCTACGAGGATGGCTGGGCTGAGAGAAAAGTTTCCCCTGATGTTTTTAAAACTGCAGTCTTTCAGGTATCTGAGTTGCTATCTAAGTTGTATTATTATTATTATTATTATTATTATTATTATTATTATTATTATTATTATTATTATTATTATTATTATTATTATTATTATTATTATTATTGTTGTTGTTGTTGTTGTTGTTGTTGTTGTTGTTGTTGTTGTTGTTGTTGTTGTTGTTGCTGCTGCTGCTGCTGCTGCTGCTGCTGTGCCTCTCTTTAAGAATGAAGCTAAACAACTGGATCTCAAGCTTCCAAAGTGCTGCTCCAGTGCAGCAACACATAGGATTCGGTGCCAAATACATTTGTACTGATGCATTCCAGTTCAAGTGCACATTATGATGCTGTGCTGATAATTACTGACAATATTTTGATAGTACCTTCCACCAGTCTTCATTTGAATCCTCCAGAAGTGTGATTCTATCTCCTGGCCTATAATTAGAAAACAGAAACATAAGGAAGATTGCAGTGCATGTCAATTAATGTGTCAGTATACAATGTGCAGATCAATGTACAGTGGTGCCCTGCATAGCATCGTTAATCCATTCCGGATTAATCGTCGCTATGAGGAAACATCGCTAAACGGAACGGAAAAAGCCATAGGAACGCATTTGGGGCCCAAACTCACCGTTCAGCGAAGTTCCTCCATAGCGCCGCCAATTTTTGTGCCCTCGGTAAGCGAGGGCAGGGCACGAAAACACTTGCGATAGCCATTTTGGGCACCCGGCGGCCATTTTGGAACCGCCGATCAGCTGATCTAGGAACATCACAATGCGAAGATCGGTAAGCGAAATGCTTACTGATCATCACAATGCGATGTTTTACCCATTAAAACATTGCAATGCAATTGCATTAGCGATCTAAAAAAAATAGATCGCTATGCGGATTCGTCGTTAAACGGTGCACTCGTTATGCGAGGCACCACTGTATAATAAGGTCAGTGAATCCTACAGTTTCTCATTCCAACAATGTGCCATGTAGAATTATTTGTAATTTTTAGCCACAGTCATCCAGTTCTGGGTCTTAAATCTGTTGCCCATTATCAAGCTAAAGTGCCTACCAAAGTCAATAGAATAAACTAGCAAAATTGACTAACATAAACCTCATTGCACTCAACTGGATTTGCCAACAGTTTTACACGGGCTAGAATCAAGCTCTTGGGCTGTCCTTATCAGGGTCAGTGAACAAATTATACATTATTCAGTCATTTTAGATGGTGCCGATGTATATGATACACCTTTCTTAGGAAGAGCAAAAGAAAGCATACACATGGTTACTAGGCAACTCTGTTCCTGAACTCTGATTTTTCGTTCTCCAGCTGATCAAGAGATGGCAGTGGCAGTGATAGGGGTGATTAAGTGGCAGGACAAAATGGGTGTTGGCAACCGGGGCTCAGAAGTGTGAAGCTGAGCAATTGCCAGAGCGATTCACTCAGTAGCCTCTAGTTCTCAGTTGTTGTCATGTGTTGTCAAGTCAGAACCAAATTACAGAGACCCTCATAGGGATTTCAAAATAAGTGAGATATTTAAGGAGTAGTTTTACCAGTTTCATATCTCCATGGTGGGGATTTGAACTCAGGACTTGTGGTCCTAGTCCATCATTCTATCCACCACACCACACTGGGTGTCAGCTCTGAGTATAAGGATTTTATTCAAGTTTGGCCCAAAGTATTCTTCCTATGCAAACATGTAACTTGCAAACATATGGCTTCTTAGGAGCAGGAAACTGGGACTGTGGAAGCGGCAGGGTGAGAGGTTAAAGACATGCATGGAATCCAAAGCAATGAAAAGTTGTTGTTGGTGGGGATTTGGAATTGGTAAAAGGTTAAGCATCCCCATCCCAGCTACTTTTCTGATCCTACCCATCTTCCCCTTAAAGGTTTGCAATTCTAAAGTAGGACTATTAGGACTGCTTAGATGCTTTGGCTGGTAACAACCTGGCACCTCCCAAAGATTCAATGAAAAAAGGGGCACTTCATAGTCATAACTAAGTCTCATTGATTTCAGTGGGTGTACTGTAAATAGAGCTAATTTTGGACAGGGCTGTTTGCTCATACATTCTGTTAATCTGTTGACCAATTTCAACATAGCAGGGCCTTATAGAGAGGCAGAATGATCACCATTGTATGAATATGCCTACAACAAAACACACCTCTCTGCATTCCAAGAAATCAAATATCCCACTATACAAAACTTTACCTCATTTCCAAATCTTCATTTTCTTGTGGTGCAAATTTGTACAAGGCAACATAGGTGTTCATCTGTACTTTGTCTTTATTATGAGATCCCTTCAATAAGAGGCGAAAAAGAAGAAGACATCTTGGTATCTATTTGGTCATGAAGTGTCTTGAACAGACCAGGGCAACAGGCAAAATTCACACATAACACTCTCTGGAAATAAGATGCTGTTTTGAATCAGGATATTTTGTTTGTAGAGATAGGAGGATGAATAGCCATGGCTGATTTCAATCTTTTCTATTTCCATTTTACTCAGCTCCTGGTTACAGAACATTATTGCTGATGTTTATTATTTGACTATGTCCAAATGGATTTTGAAACACAACTTCTAAACTTTCAAGTGTGCTACATGCTCCACAGCAGCCTTCTATCACTTAGTTCTCTCCAGACATTTTACCCCTCCATAGCCACCATGTTCAAGCATAATACAGTGGTGCCTCGACTTATGATTGTCCCTACTTATGACCATTTCGAGCTACGACCAGCTCTGGCTGCAAAATTTTGTGTAGAGTTGCATCCAGAGCGTCCACTTATGACCAGGAAAAGGCAGGGGAAAGGGGCGGGAAATGTACTACCATTGATGGCGAAGAGGCTGCTTCTTTGTAGCTCTTTCACCCCAACAGTTAGAGAAAGGGATGCAGTGGCAGTGTCCCTCGGTGTTCCTTGTCGCCCTTCATGGGGCCGATGCCACTGCTGCTGCTGAGTTCCGGTCCTCGGCCTCAGGAGGAAGGGTCCTCCCGTGCCTCCGCCCTTAGCATGGTGGGGGCGTGCTTATCCCTTGGCCCCGTGGGGGCAGCTCCCCTTCTCTACCGGTGGGCGGCTCCTGAGCAGCAGGTGGCTCACCCACCAGTGGTGTCCGATGCTGCCTCCTGCTCCACCACTGGCAATGGCTCCAGCGGCTGCTCGCTGGGGTGGCTGTGTCAAGCTTTGGCACTCCTTGCCTCTCCTCAGCACGGGGCCGGAAAGGCCCCCAATCCTGGCTCCCGGAGGGGGCACCGAAGGAAGCCTGCTAAAGTAAGATGCTGCTTTTTGCTTTTCAAAAAACTGTTCTGGGTAGGTTTTGCAGGGTGGTCTTGGGCTGGGGTGTTTATGTTTCTATGCTGTGTTTGTTTTTAGGTTGTTTTTTTTTTTTTTTGCAGCCCCAGCATATTCCTATGGGGCTTGCAGTGTTTTATTTTTATTTTATTTTGGGTTTTTTTGGGGCTGGAATGGATTAACTGCATTCCCTGGAATGGATTAATTGCATTGGATTAATGGACTTAAAGACCATTTGGTCTTAAGTCCAAAATGGACTTAAGACCATTTTGAGTTACGTCCATCTTCTGGAATGGATTATGGTCATAAGTCGAGGCACCCCTGTAGATAAGAAGAGTAGTTCTTCAGTACCCGAGGGACCATAGTTTCCTCAGCTCTGCTCTAAAGTCTTCAGATGACCCATTTTATTAGGGACATAAATAAGGCCTAATTTATAAGAAACTACAATTGAGTGGGGGCTGTTTTCCTACTATGCAATCCCAGGGTAGCCAGAAATTTGGATGAATGAATGGATCAAAGGATGGAGCCAATATCAAGGACAACCATCAGGTGGGGACATCCCATGGTGTGAGATCATTTATCCATTTTAGGTAAATGGCTTCTACATCACTGTGAGTTCACCTGAATCATGTCCATGAGACAAAATCCTGATAATAAGCACTGAATATTTTCTAGAGATAAGACTCTTTCGGAATTCCTGGAAGCATTCCACATGTGAATGGTGCATTCTTTAATTGTGGATAATTATACAGCTGAAATGGTGTCATCCATGCACACTAGGAAAGTATCAGAAGTTTGGAGAAGTACAAAATGTCTTTCTGGAAATATAGACATCCAAATAGCCCAATGAAGACTGATTGAGCACACCTGGTGGCTACAAAATGGAAACAGACTGTAATATTCTGAATAGAGTAGGGTGATAACTTTATCAAACCACTAAAATATCAAACAAATTGCCAGCTTTCATGGATAAAGCTTCCTCAGGCTGAACAACACTCCTTCAATACTGCAGAAAAATTACAGAGAAGAGTTAATGGCTGCCTAAGAGGACCAATGTGGACTCTCTTGACAGTAGCTATGAAGTCTTCTGAGGTGGCTACAAACTGAAGAAAAATATACTCACCAGGTAAAACTATTAATTTGACTACTTTGGCTATAATTTGCTCCTATTACCTGGTGAATAAACTAAAATATAACCTCAATTTTCTAACAGAGATTGCTATACTGTTTTCTCCCCGTCAGCCCAGAAGACACTTCATGTTTCAGGAGCAAGCAATATGATGGTGTGTGTGGCAGTCACAGAGAAATTAGCAAATCCTTTGTCTAAAGTTTGAGATGGAAAATTCAAGCCATGCTGCAAGGGATGGTTCTTGAGATTGCACTGCCCTCACCTCCACAGTTAACTTTACAACCAAAGTCTGAATTCACTGCACACAAGCAGACTCACCATAGACATTGGCCATGAATTTTTGGGATTCTTATCTACAGTTTTACTGCACTATCCATAGTGCCCAGCCTGAGGAAGTGGGATTTTATCCATGAAATCTTGTAATTTGTGTGATTTTTCAGTGGCTCAATAAAGGTATCACCCTACTCTTGTATTTGTGTAACCCTGAACCACATAGCTTGATTCTGAAAAGAGGAATGGTTGACTGGAATCCTGAAAAGCAGCACTCCATACTGCTACATTTTGTTGCAGATCCTACCTATTTTCACCAAATGGCTATGTAGTCAAAGCAATCTCACACATCTTCCTTCAGAAGGAAAGGCAAATCTTAAAATCATATAATAATGAAATTGGCAGGGGCCTATAAGGCCATTGGGTCCAACCCCCTGCTCGATGCAGGAATACAAATCATAAGTGGACTGTTTTGCTGTGGCCTCAAAACATCAACCAATGAGCTCCATACCCAAAAATAAATGTTCATGGCATTATCAAGATGTTAGAATCAAATGACGCCTTTACCTATTGCCAATGTATTCTAGAGGGCAAAATGCCTTAGAAATAGCCTCTACTAACACAGTGTTTGTTGTATAAGATCAACCTTCTTTAAAATGTGGCATTTAATTATAAGTATGTTTGTTACTATTTACAATTTGAAATCACAATAAAAAGTCACCTGTAGAGTAGAGTTTATTTTCTTCGGTTCATCTGCAAAGTCTGTGGTACCATTCACTGAATATGTAAACACTGCAATCAAAGACAGAAGAAATATTAGGACCAGCAGCCCAACTGCAGGGGAAAATGCCCCCGAAATAACTGTTTGCTTTGATTTTTTAAAATCCAAATCCCATTATTTTCTTACTTTCGTTTTTCTCTTTTGCTGTAGAGATTTTGTAACTTTCCCTTCCCTTTCCCTGAATCTGCCAGACCAGCTGCTGGGATGTACACCTCTTGACCTCATTAGAAGACTTAAAAGGTGGGTGTGTAAGCATTGATCATATCAGTGCTACGGAAAAGATGCCTTTAAGGAAACAAATTCACTGATTCCATCACTTTTCTGACCTGCTTGCAATAATCACATTCCAGGACTGTCAGCACTCATCCGTGATGTGTCTCTGTTTTCTGACATTCTGTCTGGGAGTTCAGTTTTATTGAAAGCTACCCAAACCGATTTTAATATACCACTCAATCTACTATAGCTTTTCAGGATGCATACTCTCATACTGCTGGAAAGATAAGAAATCAGCTTTAGCACACTATTTGCCTTTTCCCTAGCAAAAAGCTAGCAAAAATCATTGCTTCATATGATTTACCAGCAAGGATATCAGATAAAAGATACTAGTGTCCTATGCTGAAGTTTGGAATGTATACATAGCTTGGCATCAGGTTTGTATACTCTGTGCATGTATTATGTGCCACAAGTCACATATAACTGACAGTCATTCTAATAGGGTTTTCGAAGATAAGTGAGATATTTGAGGAGTACTTTTGTCAGCCCCGGTCCAGTGAGTTTCCATGACAAGCAGTATTTCAAGCCCAGATCTACTGAGTCTTAGCTTGTCACTGTCCATTACACCACACTGGGTACCCCTGTATAGGAACTTACATGTGTGGAATCCAACATGCATCTGTCCAAACTGTACAGTTTGTGCAAATGTGAGAGACACTTGGTAAACAATGAGCTGGGAGAGAGTATCCAACTCCCCATATATGTTCCACATACCAGTACACAGCTAAACACTAATATGTATGGGCAACTTTTGATGGGCTTGGTGACCAAATTTAAGCAGCTAGTCCCTTCTGTACCCAGCCCAGGAAAATGTTGAAAGCTGCAATTTCTTTTTGGGGAGTGGGGATGGGGAAGCTAACAATGAAACAGTGTTCATATGAACAACATTAGTTTTGATTTTTCAGTTTTTTGCAAACAGGAAAGACCATGTCTCTAGTGTCAAAATGGCTATTCCTAGAGGATTTGAGGAATGGATTTAGGCCTTCTTGCTCCCTCCAAGTTTTTTTTCCTTTCATTTTAAAAATGGGAGAATTCTGGGGTGGTCTTAGTAGCTCTATAAATGCTTCTGAAGGAGCTGAATGTGGCCCACAGATTGCACTGTGCCCATCCAAATACATAATACAGTGGTGCCCCGTTTGATGACATTAATCCATTCTGTTAAAATCACTGTTAAGCGATATTGTCATCAAGTGAAAGAAAAAAAAACCCATTGAAATCCATCGAAAACTGGTTCAATGCGTTCCAATGGGCGAAATACCTCATCGTAAAGCGAAGATCCTCCATAGGAGAAGCCATTTTTGATCGCTGTCTTCCGGAAATAGGTCCGGAAAACAGCGGGTGGCCATTTTGAAAACCCGACGATCAGCTGTTTTTGATCATTGGAAGCGAAAAATCAGTTCCCGAAGCAGGGAACCGATCGTCGTGAAGTGGATTTTCCCCATTGAAACATCGTTTTGCGATCGTAATAGCGATTGCAAAAACCTCATCGTGAAGCGATTTCGTCATCTACCGGGGTAATCGTCAAGCAGGGCACCATTGTACAAATAACTAGTTCATGTTTATCAGGAATCAGGAGATGGCTGAGACTTGGAACAGCAGCAATGAAGGAATTAGAAAAGATTATTAAGTATGAAGATGTGTCGTTGCAGGCTAAGACACTAAGAACATCCACATTACTCTATTCCCAATCACTATGTATGAGTTTGAAAGTTGGACAGTAAAGGATGTTGATAGGAAAAAAACTGATTACTTTGAATTATGGTGCTGGAGGAGAGCTTTGTGAATACTCTGGATCGGCAGAAAGATGAATAAGAGAGTTCTAGATCAACTCAAGCCTGAACTCAAGCCTGAAAATAATGAAACTGAGGCTGGCACATCATGAAAAGGCAAGATTCTCTGGAAAAGACAATGCTGGGAAAAATGGAAGGCATAAGGCTAAGAGAAAGAGCAAATACAAGATGTACTAACTCCCTAAAGGAAGCTACAGGCTTGAGTTTACAAGAACTGAGCAGGGCTGTTGAGGACAGGATATTTTGGAGGCTTTCATTCATAAGGTAACCATAAGTTGGAGATGATTTGATGGCATGTGACAACAACATTTGATGTTGGTGGTCCTGAAAGAATTTTTTATTAATCTACTCTACATGCCAGAAACCATGAGGAATTCATATGGGAACTTTGGGAACATGGTAAAGGTTTTGCAATAAGCATAGCTTTTGCACCCCTTCATGGATTGCTGCCTTGTCGTGGCGAAGGGGCTTGAGCAACTCAGAGAAGCTATGGGCTATGCCGTGCAGGGCCACCCAAGACGGACAGGTCATAGTGGAGAGTTCCAACTAAACGCAATCCACCTGGAGTAGGAACCGGCAATTCCACTCCAGTATCTTTGCCAAGAATGCCTCATGATCAGAAACAAAAGGCTAAAAGATATGACGCTGGAAGATGGGCCCCTCAGGTCGGAAGGCGTCCAACATACTAAGGGGACGACAGAGGATGAGATGGTTGGACAGTGTCACCGAAGCAACCAACATGAATCTGACCCAACTCCGGGAGGCAGTGGAAGACAGGAGGGCCTGGCGTGTTCTGGTCCATGGGGTCACGAAGAGTCGGACATGACTAAACGACTAAACGAAACGATAGCTTTTGCACAGGGCAGGAGCAATTTTCCTATTTTGCTAAGGAAAATAAAATATAAACTGGCTCCTATATAATTAATATGCTGAGCTTCTGGCAAGCTTCTGATAGGATGATAGTAAAGAAGTCCAATGCTAATCAACAGAATGATTAAAATACTGCTGATATTTGTTGAGACATACGCATATAGAACTCTGTCAAGTATGGTACTGAAAACATTTAACGTGAGACAGCAATGAGAAATTTCACAATTCTGGGGAGGTGGAGGTGAGGCTGCTTCTCAAGATACATCTGCAAGGTTATGGAGGTAAGTCCAAAATCTGGCTCACATATGGTGTCTATTTCTAATTTTCCACAGTATGTTTGGACTTATGAGGGAGAAATGGCATTTTTCAATTTGTAAACATTTGCTGGGGGGGGGGGAAGGAGGAAGAAATAAATAAAAGATATGTGAACACTTTGATTTGAAGGAACCGAAAGACTCATGCTTACCGCTATTGCTGCGCTTCCTGTTCATGTCAAGCATGCTTCCTGGATTGTTCCCTTCTTCAGGAACTTCTGCCAAATCTGATGTCTGTGAGGAAGGAGAAGAAAAGGGAAGGGAGTGAAAATGAGCAGTCATGTGAATAGAATATAACTTTCATTGAGGAGGTCAAGTAGGGTGGTATCATTATTGGACCACTAAAAAAATCAAACAAATTGCAAACTTCCATGGAGAAAGTTCTACTTCATTGGGTGGGGAACCACCATTTCATGGATAGTGGAGAAAATAATCTCCATAAGGTGGACTTCAGATCCTGGAGAAGAGAACAGCAGGAAACCTGAGATTAGTACTACATCTAGATGTTCATTTAAAGCAAAGAGAGCTTGAAATCTTGCACAGCTCCAGCTCCTCATTGTGAATTCTGTCATGGCTGGACAAACCTCAGATTTGTAGAATCTCTTTTTCTTCACCAGAAACCCAAGAGCCACCAGCTGGAGCCAGAGACGAAAGAGAACAGCCCCATTCAGATGTTTGGTTTGTGTTTAGAATAAACACTTGAAGAGAGGGAGCATGCTAGCCCCACCTCCCTTTGCCTTCTACATATGTAGGGTGTCAGTGAGCAGCAGAGAGCCTCTTCTATCCAGGACATTTGCATAGGGGGCTCTCCATGTGAGTCAGAAACCTGGAAAATCCCTAGCTAGAGCCCTGGGAAATCAGGGCTCCAACTAGGGATGGGAAACGTCATCCCCATATTCAACTATTTTAAACTTCAACTTATTTCCATGCTAATACGTGATTTAAGAATTTTAGTAAAATCCTAAAAAACAGAACTGGACATATTCAACAGGTACAACAGGTTGTGGCATAAAGGAAACCACGGTGCACTTGCTTGTCATCTATGTGTTAAAGATGAGGTGGGTATAGATAAAAGAGGAGGCAACCCTAATTCAGCACTCCAAATGCAGACCAATACACAGTGATGCAAACCCAGACTTCTGAGAGTTAAGCACCCACTGAAAGTAGGCAAAAAGGTAAGCTCACACACTCTTTCTCCTTCTCATTTAATCCACACACAAAAGAAACCTCCACACATGGAAGAATTTAAGTACTAGAACAGGATCTCCCTAGCCAGTGTCTGTCTAAGCATGTCCTACTATATTAGGAAAAACCCACTGGACTTTGTACTGATTTGGGCTAGCTGGAGCCATGGAGCTGGACTGGATGGCACTACAGGCATAGGGTTGTCTATCATGGTGCATATCATTATTGTGTTTAAAATAACAGTACAGTGTAATAGGCCACAGGATGAGGAAGGAGGAAATCACGGCTGAAATCTCAGCTTAGCTAGGAAGTTTAGTGAACCACACTGGCCCAGCCATACTAAGGCTAATCTATCTTCACAGTTTTTGTGAAGATAAAATGGAAGAGGGGAGAAATATAGCATGCTGCCTTGGAGAAAGGCAGGCTAAGAGGAATACTAGGCTACTTCTATAACAAATCCTGCAGCCCTTCATCCTAGTTATTTGAAGATCATGTGTACGCTTTCAAAACAACTGTGGTCTTCAATACTGCTCTCTTGCTCATAATCTGATACTCAACAGCCTGAGTTGCTGAGGAGTAAATCCCACGATTAATTGGCACTCAATACTTCCTCCCACTCCCCATCTGATCAAAATGTTAAGGCAAGCTGACAATATGTTCATATTTTGTATGCTTAAGTAACCATTCATTATTTAACAAAATACTTTACAGGTATGACAAGAAATAATGACATTTGTGGAAACTGGGGTCCCTCATTGAGACAATGGAACAAAATGGAAAGATCACAACATTTGAACAAAGCTATCTCTGTGTTTAATGAAACAAAAACTGACAAGGTGTGATGTTTCCTGTAGGCATATGGAAGCTTGTGTGAAGCACAGAACTCTCCTCCATGCAGATGAGTTCTTTAGAAGAAGAGAAATAATATATTCATAGACCTGTGAGCAGAGGAGTAGCTACAGCAGAGGAGAAACAGATACAGATTGAGAAACTGTCAATAGACCTCTAAAAACAGGTAAAAACTGAGGATGCAATCAAGCAGAGAAATAGCATACATTTTGGATCCTTTGTGGCATGGTCTGGTGTGAGCCATTTTCCGGTGATCACATGATGCACCGGAGATTGGGAACCAGCCCAACTCTGCTCCATGCCTGAATCAGACCCTTTTTGGTCTAGCAGCCAGGTTACTATTTTTGGAGGTCAGGCTGGATCGATTCCCACATAGATGGAAGAGCCACTTTTAGGGAGATCAGTCCCAGCAAAGCAACCCTTTCAGACACAATCCTTTCTCACTATATGGTCACACCCTAAGAGACTATCTAGACCACTGGTTCTTAACCTTGGGTTACTCAGTAGTTTTGGACTGCAACTCCCAGAAGCCTTCACCACCAGCTGACCTGACTGGGGTTTCTGGGAGTTGCAGTTCAAAAGCATCCAAGTAACAAAGGTTAAGAACCACTGGTCTAGACCTTTAGGCTGGCACTTGCTACTCACCAGAAAGCTTTACTCCTAACCCATCTTAATGGTAGAAAATACCAACCAGAGATCACGTTATGGTATAAACCAACACATAACACCTGGATTAAACTTCGGGGAACATGGGCATTGGAGGATTTCCGTCAGTCTTATATCGCCCATGTCTGTTTGTGCTGTTGAAATGTCAAGAACAAAAAATATTCAGTGGTGGGATGTGTGTGGAGATTTTTGTCTGAGAGATCTAATCAGCTTCTCTGACAACATATGACACCAGTCTGCCTACAGAAAAAAATCACCTTACAGCATGTCTTTGTTTCATTGTTTTTGCCTGTAAAGGAAGCACTGATTACCATCCACTTCCCTAACTGTGTAGTGTATACTGAATTCATTTCAAAGAAGCAAACATTTCAAATGTTTTGAAATGGTTCATTTCCCCATAATTATCAAAAATAGTTCTGGTCCTGTTGTTTCTGGTAAAATATCAGTGTTCTAAAATCAAACCCTTTAAACAGGATTCCCCATCTGTTCCATTTCTGTCTCTTTCTCCTACAGCTTTTTAAAAGGCTGCCTTTTTTGTTTTGCTTGATATGCTAGCTAGAATGTAATGTGGATGGAACAGAACTGGCTTCAAAGCTTTATTTTGGGCTTTCTCATGATAAGTGCTGTTTCATCGATGCCACTTTTCTTAGCTAGCAAAAGGTCTCACTCTCTCTGAAATGATTTTGTCTGCTCCCATTTGCTGCCCCTTGTATAAGGACAACTCCATGGAGTCACCCCGTTACTCTTCTGCAGAGAGCTCCTTACTTCTATAAAGCTTAACCCTTTACTTCCAAAGTTTCAGTTCTTTTAATTTTATTTTTTTCATTGGAGCTATCAGCAAGTTTGGGTAACTAGGGTGTTGAACCAGGCTGGTGTTATTTAGAGGGGAGGAAAAAATGCTCCTGGAAGGGCACAAATATATCCAACCTGAGCATATACATCAGTTCCAGCCACTCCTCCCTTGGTAGAAGGAAACACAAAACAGGGGAGCTCAACACAGAACCAACATGGCCATCACTCACGCTTCCTAATTCCATCATACTTTCCCTGCATATCCCACTCTCACATGAATCAAACTGTACCAATACGACAGACAAAACATAGGTACCAAAATTGCTACCAATGACTCCAATCTTCATATTCATGCTTCCTTACCTTTGTCCTCCCCCCACCCCCAATACTTTGTGTGATGTAGTGGATAGAATGATGGACTGGGATTAGGAGACCTGAGTCTCCACTCAGCCATGGAAACTCACAGTGTGTGTGTGTATGGAACTGGAAAAACTACTCCTTACAAATCTCACTTACTTTGAAAGCCTCGTTAGAGTCACTACAAATCAGAAGCAACTTGATGGAATGTAAAACACACATACTCCCTATTATTTACCATGTTTGGCCCTCCCTTTCTTCTGTTACCCCTCTTTCCCAGTATTTTAAAACTGAAAAGTAGACTATAAAGTTTTGGGGGCAAGGACCTGCTGGTGCATGTATGAGTGTAGGAGGGCTTATGTTATTCTGTAAGCACTTCATACACTGTTAGCATTATGAAAAAAAAGTCTTCCTCCACTGCCACTATGTGAGCCAACATCACACTACTGAGCAAATATTAAAAACAAGTAGGCAAAATAGCGTAGTTACAGAATTCCTCTTTGGTGAATCTGTTGTACTGCCAGTACTGCCTTTCTTGGTCTTCTGGGCTAAAGAAGTTCCAAAACGAAGCGTCTCATAGACAGGATCAACTTTATTGCCACATGCTGGAAAAAAGCAAAACAGAGATCGGAAATAAGGGAAAAGAAATAAGATAAAACAAGGCCTCTCTTTTCTCGCTGGGAAATATAACTTATCCTTTCAAGATGCAAACCACCTTCTCATCTTCTGACCAAAAGAGATGTTCAGCAGAAGGTCTGATACTGGAATCAGCTCCTAAACATTGAACATTAAAAAGAGACCCTGTCTGGTACACCGGTTAGAAGAATCCGAATAAGACAGACCCCAATCCAATCACAACTCAGCCGTAAAACTCACTGGGTGACCTTCCTGTTCCTGACACTGTGTCACAACCATCTTTATGGTTGTTGTACATTTTTTTGGGCTGTTTGGCCGTGTTCTGAAGGTTGTTCTTCCTAACGTTTCACCAGTTTCTGTGGCCAGCATCTTCAGAGGACAGGAGTCAGAACTCTGTGCTCTGTTGCATTTTGTGGGATAGTTGAGTATTTATAGCTGTGGGATCAGCTTTTGTCCTTCTTAGGAGATTGGGAACCTCTATCGAATGATTTGTTGTTTTACACAGATGCAAATTTTGGTAACCATTAGGCAGCAGAGCTTCTAATCTGTACAGTAAATGCTTTTGCTATAAAGCACATTCAGTTTGTTGATTAATCCAGCCTTGATATTGCTACCATGATGATGGTAGACCATAATGATTCACTATATAATGGTTTTTGGATTTTTCTTCAAAAAGCCTATAAAACACTTAGCTCCTTTGTCGTTTAGTCGTTTAGTCATTTCCGACTCTTCGTGACCCCATGGACCAGAGCACGCCAGGTCCGCCTATCTTCCACTGCCTCCCGGAGTTGTGTTAAATTCATTCTGGTAGCGTCGATGACACTGTCCAACCATGTCGTCCTCTGTCGTCCACTTCTCCTCTTGCCTCCACACTTTCCTAACATCAAGGTCTTTTCCAAGGAGTCTTCTCTTCTCATGAGATGGCCAAAGTATTGGAGCCTCAGCTTCAGGATCTGTCCTTCCAGTGAGCACTCAGGCTTGATTTCCTTTAGAATTGATAGGTTTGCTCTCCTTGAGTCCAGGGGACTCTCAAGAGCCTCCTCCAGCACCACAATTCAAAAGCATCAATTCTTCGGCAGTCAGCTTTCTTTATGGTCCATCTCTCACTTTCATACATCACTACTGGAAAAACCATAGCTTTGACTATGCGGAACTTTGTCGACAAGGTGATGTCTCTGCTTTTTAGGATGCTGTCAAGGTTTGTCATCGCTTTCCTCCCAAGAAGCAGGTGTCTTTTAATTTCGTGGCTGTTGTCCCCATCTGCAGTGATCATGGAGCCCAAGAAAGTAAAATCTGTCACTGCCTCCATATCTTCCCCTTCTATTTCCCAGGAGGTGATGGGACCAGTGGCCATGATCTTAGTTTTTTTGATGCTGAGCTTCAGACCATTTTTTGCACTTTCCTCTTTCACCTTCATTACAAGGTTCCTTAATTCCTCCTCACTTTCTGCCATCAGAGTGGTATCAACTGCATATCGGAGGTTGTTGGTATTTCTTCTGGCAATCTCAATTCTGGCTTGGGATTCCTCCAGTCCAGCCTTCCGCATGATGTATTCTGCATATAAGCTGAATAAGCAGGGGGACAATATACAGCCTTGTCGTACTCCTTTTCCAATTTTGAACCAATCAGTTGTTCCATATCCAGTTCTAACTGTTGCTTCCTGTCCCATGTATAGGCTCTTTAGACCTGATCAGATACTGTTGGTCTACAGCTCCCACCATCCCTAGCAACAGGCCATGCTCCTAAGCAGCTGATTGGAGATGCAGTCCATCAATAGCTGGAGGTTCCCAGGTTTCCCAGACCTGGCTTAAAGAGAAAGCCATACAAATCCCTCTGTGGGCAAGCATCCCTAACAGAAACACAGGAAGATCTGTGTATTTGGCCTGCATGCTGGAAACTGCAAAATGGAAAAACAGAGGAAAAATTAAAACTCCCTCTGCACTTACCAATAGGCATAACTTCTTTGATGCATCCAAATTGCTCATGAATTAGCAATGGAGAGCTGTAGTAGCGGCGGAAACCTTTGGGCTAAAGAGAGAGAAACAGTAAGAGAGAAAATTCACAAGTGGCCCATGTTGTAATGGAGCTTGGCAAGATTAAAATGCCAGGACTCTATAATGAGCATACTTCAGCTTCCCCCTCCCATCCAGCCTCTCCATTCTTTCTGAACTTAGCTACAATCTTCAGGGTTGTTGGGATGAATTTTCCAAATTTATTGTTTTGTAACGCAAAATGTCTGTCTATGTCTATTGACAACATATATAACACATATTGACAATGGTGCCTGCACTTTCAAAATCTCTCTGCATGAAGCAATGTAAGAACACTTTTTATCTCTATTGGAGTGGAGCCTCTGTTTCTCATTTCTCCATTTCTCTGGGGCTTAATGGCTGAAATCCAGGACTAAATTACAACTATAGTAGGTCCACCAAATCAATTGGACTTTCAGAGGAGTGGACTCACCAAATCCTCATGGATTCAATGGGCCTGCTCTAGTTGTGACTCACTACTGGAGTTTAGCCAATAATTAGCAAGGACAGTAATGTCTTCTGCCTATCACCTTCAATTTTACTGTTCCTTCTACCCTTAGCTGTAATCCTGACAGCAACTGAGGGAGAAAAAGGCATTGCCTAGCCATATTGTCGTAAGCTTCCTATGAGGGAAAGTATGGTGTGGCAGTGATGGTCCTGAATGGGCCATAAGATCCATTATCTTTGTAAAAGACTTGCTTTGGGTGGAGATGAAGGCTGCTAGAATTGACTCATTGACATAGATCAACACAACAGCCTGCTTTGGCAGGTGGGAAAGATGGGAATTGTTGCGAGGGTCACATATACTTCGAAATTTAACAACCTTTTTGTGAATAACTGCCTTGAAAGGAAGTGTGAGGCACTTGGTAGGCACTGTTCTATCTCCTTGTCATGTCATTGCTCAGGGGATATTCAGAAAGTGCTTGTGAGCAAGGATTCTGCCACAGCAAGGACAGAAAGGAACCAGGGAAACCAAAGGTAGGCAACTGACCCCCAACCCTGAGCAGAACTGTGGTTATTGGCAGGGGATCAGCAATATTGTCTTCCTAATGCTAGCTTATCTCTAACATGGTATAAAAACCACTTTTCCTTACAGCTCCAGTAAGCTATTTCTCTGAAGTAAAGTTGCCAGAATCCTTCATTCTGGCTGGGGAATTCTGGGATATGTAGTCTAGAAAAAGGCAACCTTTTCTGAGCTATGCCCTTCCTCAGTTGTGTTTGTCTGGTCTTGGCCTGATCTGGTTTTTGCATTATTGCCTTGATCTGTATGTTTCTATCCTATCAACACTGGAAGTTCATTTTTTCTGCTTTGCTGAAATGACGGGCCTTGATTTCAGTGACATGCTGAAATACCCCTTGCACAGCTATAGCTTTTTGCTGTAATTGGTCCCATTCTTTTGGCTTACCAGTTTACCCATGCAGCGTTGCTGTCCAATGCTCTCTGCACATTTGTGATGAATGCTCAGCTTACATGCCTTACAGCGCAGTCCGTGTTTAGCATTTGTCCCTGGTAGGTGGGGGGAAAGCACAGAAACAATGTAATTACAGAACATCAATAGTTTCCATGCACTCACTAAGTGACCTGGCCTAAAATTTTCAAAAGGGTTCCATTCTTACAGGACTACATAAAATCCCAATCTTATTTCAAGGGAATAGAATCAGTGTGACTTTTTAAAGCTTCTTCCAGTTTGGTGCTTTTCTTTCAGAATTCCCTGTATTTCATAGAAGAGCTATAGCTTAGTCCTTAGTGGTAAATAATTCTGTGTATTTACAATAACTGTAATCCAAAATGGAGCCCTATATTGTGTGGAAGTAGTTCTGAGTTGTTAAGTTGCTTTGGTATTTGCTTCATAACTGCATTAGATTTTGCCAGCATAATTTGCAAGCCCACCCCCCACCCCCCAGATGATGACTTTTAAAATATTCTCTGCCCCATCAATCTTGGAACATCCAGTCACGCTTGCTATTTGGTAATGCTATCTCACTTTGTTCACAAGTAATACAGCAGCAAATGAAATGGTAGCAGTATTGTTAAAAATGAAGCAATGTGGCATGAAATGCAATTAATTGCACAATCCAAAACTCAGCTGCTCATTAGGTAAAGAGTACTATGATAAGGTGGAAGTACAGATGCACCACATGAACACATCTACAGAAAACCCCCTATTTGCTTTGGAAAGCCTCTGCCAGTAAAGCCACTCCACCAGGGTTCTGCCCATAAAATCCTGAAACCAGGGTGGTATCAGGGCAAACTCGACCAGTAGAGAAGCGGAACACACCTCCATTCAATCCTAACCACCCACATTAAATGAACTCATCCACAAACATGGAAATCCCATGAAAAGGTGTGATGTAAGATAAGCAACTGGCCTCTCATTCATTCCAGCAGTGGTGGTGGTGGTGGAGGAGGAGGAATAAGATTTCTCCCCCTGCTTCTCATGAGAGTTTTTCCTAACTCTGCTCCATGTCCAAGCTAGGGATGGTTTTGATAGACTAGTTTACTTAGTGACACAATTATGGTCATGGATATATGAGACTTACTCCCCTGTAAGTAAGTATAAGGACTGCAGGCTAAAATATCATGGTCCTGATCCAGAAAGAGAAGAAACACCAAGAGAGGCCCGGAAGGAAAAAACAAGAAACCAGGCCTTCTCGGCGGTGGCCCCTCGGCTGTGGAACACAATCCCTACTGAGTGGTATAAATATACAGCTCAGAGTGGTATAAATATACCAGATGGGCAGGATATAAATCAAATAAATAAATAAAATGAAATTTGGCTGGCACCCTTGCTGGGTGTTTTCAAAAACCAGTTGAAAACTTGGTTGTTTAAACAGGCCTTCCCTCCAGTCAATTAAGTGTTTTCTTTTTTCTTCCTTTTTTGAGTCTTGCCATCTTGGAAATTTATTGTGTAAAAATTTAAAATTAATTGTAATAATGGTATTTTATATACAGTGGACCCTCGACTTACAGACGGCTCGACTTACAGACTTTTCGAGTTACAGACTTCTCTGGCTGCAAAATTTAGATTCGACTTGCAGCCAGAGAATCGACTTACAGACCAGAAAAAAACCAAAATGGAATAAAAATAGAATAAAAACCACTGGTTATGGGATTAATCGGTTTTCAGTACATTGTAGGTCAATGGAGATTCGACTTACAGACTTTTCGACTTGCAGCCACCATTCCAATATGGATTAATTCCTTAAATAGAGAGTCCACTGTATGTTATCTTGTGTTTTAACCTATATAAGCTGCCCCGAGTAGATGTTGTCTAGAGGGGCGGGGTAAAAATTGAATAAACAAACAAACAAACAAGAGGGCTGTTGTAGTAGCACTCCACTGACAGACCAGGGGGAAGCAAAAAAGGGCAATTTGATCGCTGCGATTGGTGGGTTATTTCATTGCCATGATCTATGGCCCTAAGTTACCCCTTTTTCTCAGAGGCAAGCATTACTTCACACAGAGCTGAAGCAACATCCTTCAGTTTTCCAAACAGTTACACCTTATGGCTGAATAAGCAATCTGATCCCTGCAGACTGCTGAAAGGGAGGCTCATGGAGACTTCAGAAGAACTCAACAGCTTGCTGTTGTGGAAATATAATGGATTCTAATAAAGGCATTAGGATAATTAGGAGCTGAGATTTTGTTTTGTTCTTCTGGTTCAATGCAGCAACATCCGTCTCCACATTCATAGCAATATATGTCTGTTCCCCTCTCCTCAGTTCTACATCCAGGAACCATTACAGGAAAGAAGATGTTGCGCCTTGATTAGCAATGAACAACCCTGTGAAGCAGCCCCTGAGACTGTATGTAGAAATCCATTTCACAGGAGACAGTGTGCAGATGGTCTCTTCCAGGAAGGCTCCTTTCACTTATTAGATAATAATAAGCTTAGAACTGCAGAGCCAAAATGGACCCTATAGATCATCAGAACAAGCGCCTGTCAAGGAGGCACAGTGGGGTTTTGTATTCCCTGCCTTTGACTCCATAGCAAGATACCTGAGCCACTGAGCTATCGGCAGTTCATCTTATTTATCGAGACACACAGAGGTGCATCTTCTCCCTAGTGATTTGCAGAAGCATTCATTCACATTCTAAGGTAGATATTCACTAGACAATGCTGCCCAACTTGATTTTTAGGCTGGGAAAACATCTATTGAGCTTCTACCTGTCAAGTACACTTGCCCTAACTGTTATTCACCAAGCACCTTTCTGTGATAAAGCAGAATTCATACACTGAAATTCTCTCTTACCACCAAAGGGGGAGGGAGAGGGGGGGGGACAGAGAGAGAACTGTGTTTGGCCATCTACAGAGCGCCTACTTCCAGATACATGTGCTGCTCTTAACACTGCCACAAAAGTCATCCTTTTAAAACACCCTCCTTCCTCCCACCTTCCAAATGTCTGGGCAATCAATTCACTACTGCTGAGAGCACCCAGCTGTAGATTGCATCATGTGACAGAGTAATGTTATACAACACTAAGAGAAATTACTTGAGAGAGAATGGAAGATTAATGATTAAAGAAAGATGTTCTTAACTATTAAGTGGTTTAGGGAGGATCTACAGGGAGAGTTTAATGGGTGGCATGCAGTAATTTCCCTACTCCTCCCCCTGCTTATGGGGAGGACACAATTGTCCTGTGTGCAGAGGGAGGACTCATGCTTCTCAGTGAGGATTTAATGCAAATTGTACATCCTGCCCCTCCCCATCTAGGAGAAAAGAAATCCCCACTGGAGCGAATGGGGACTTTCGCTTTTAAAGATCAGCTGTACCAATGAGAAGGGGCATTTTTTTTGTTACAACAAGAGCTGAAGGGGGAAGAGAGATGCCATTTAGGACTCCCCTGACTAAACCAATAATTAGGGAAAAAGAATACAGTTTGGTCCTTTTGAGGTACAGATGCTTCTCATTAACCCTAGCTGAGATAGTACTGTACATCTGTCCCTGGATTGCATCTTTATCCCAGTACAGGTTACAGGGACAGGAATCTTATGGCTCACTGCTCCCCCACAGAGACCTAAATTCCATCTTCCCCAAGCTTTCTGTCTGACATGGTAGTTTTCTAGATGCCAGCTTTTTCTTTTTTCTCTTAAAACATGGAAGCATTCAACTCATAATCCCCTCCTTGTTAATTTGCAGTAGTACAATTCAGAACCAGGTTTGCTGTTTCCCCTTGCAGCAAACTTGCAACCAGCACTGCTGGTAGGACACTGAAGATGGTGGTGCTCACTGAAGCTGATGGGAGGAGAGAAAGCAAAACCCTCCTTCATGTGGCGAGTTCAGAGTTCAGTGAAAATAGGAGCTCTCCACTCCCACCCCAAGAATCTTTGGATCTCAGCTGATAAACTTTTTCATTCCTGCTTGCTTGTGTATCTTTGTGAATGTTTATTTGGTGTACCTGTGCATGCATGTAGGCAAAGGAGGGGTTCCAAGGCCAAAAATGTTGACCACCCCTGCCCTCCATGAATGAAAAGTGGATTTGTTATTGCTTTAATACAGTATTATGGTTGGCTTTGCTGCATTTAAACAGTGATAATCTCTTGTTTTCATTTATACTTGCTTTTAACCTTTTTGTAAATGGCTTTCCATCTAAGTTCTGGGACAAAAGTAGGATATAAATCAATTCAATAAATCAACCAATAAAATACTACCCACCATTTTCAAAATGGCACATGTACATTCTCTGTGTCTGCATTACTAGGAAAGAAACATACCATTAAGTTGGATCCAGACTTGGTAATGCTTAAAGCAGAACCCACTGCCATCAGTGGGAGTTATGAGATTAAAGTTCCTCACAGCGTCCAACAGGTTTACTTGTCTAAATTCAGATTTATTCCTAGCAGTATATCAGATATTATTTCATCTGTTTTAAATCAGAACCTTTCTTTTTCTTTTGGTATCTTAGTTTTACATTTGTGTAAAAATGCAAGCTCCAACTACCTCAATAGGATGAATTCCACATCCATGGATTATTTATATTTCTGCTACTGCTAGTCTGTGGGTATGTTAGTAAGTTTCAGAGATGTATCACTGATACATACTGGGGGCCTAAAGACAATCTTTGTAAGTTAAAATAAAGTTTCCTTTAACAATTGTATTTTTCCATAACTCTGCAGACTGAGGCATAAGTAAGGAAGAACTTTTGTCATGCGTCATATTTTCAAGCAAATACTATAATTTACATTTCACTGTCATTTCTCCTACTCTTGGGGAAAAAGGTAATTTCTGTCTCATGTATTTTATAGCATGGTTTTTGTTCCAATTTCTGATATTTAGCATTCCAGCCATACCTTATGCTAGGAACAGAGATCAATGCCTTCCTGAAGCCAGAGGAGCAGGTATATTTTAAAAGGCAGTGAACAATGACACTTCTTGGTACTTAGATGCTGAAGATTAATGGTTTACATAAGTATAAATGTGATCTGAGTTATTTATGGAAAGTGATTTCCTCAAATAAAAGGTCTACAAGAATATCTGTAAGACAACACTTTATAACTGTGAGACCCCTAAAGACAAGAAACCTTGTCTAAGGCCTATCCCATGCAGATTTATTGACGAGCAAATCCCACTGAACATGATGTGACTAAGAGTGAGTAAACATCAACAGGTAGAATATAAGAGAACCAAATTGCCACTACCTGTCCTAAAATCTCATGTTAAGCATGCCATAAGTTAAAGCACAAGAACAAATCTAAAAAAGATAGAGATGAGTTCAACCAACCAACTAACCAATTAAAGCCACTGTCCCCTTGAGACAGGGACGTGGTGGCGCTGTGGGCTAAACCGCAGAAGCCTGTGCTGCAGGGTCAGAAGACCAAGCAGTCGTAAGATCGAATCCACGCGACGGAGTGAGCTCCCGTCGCTTGTCCCAGCTCCCGCCAACCTAGCGGTTCGAAAGCATGCAAATGCAAGTAGATAAATAGGGACCACTTTGGTGGGAAGGTAACAGCGTTCCGTGTCTAAGTCGCACTGGCCATGTGACCACGGAAGATTGTCTTCAGACAAACGCTGGCTCTATGGCTTGGAAACGGGGATGAGCACCGCCCCCTAGAGTCGAACACGACTGGACAACAATTGTCAAGGGGAACCTTTACCTTTACCTTTTACCCCTTGAGAAATATAATATTAATAACAATAACAAGAATAAAGATGATGACGATGACGACAGTGATAATACTTTGAGACTGTAATAGTCTGAGAATTGGACAGTCATGAGATTGTGGGATGGTAATGGCAAAGCACTCCTTGAACACCCCACTTTACCTTGGCAACCCTATTAAGACTGTCATAAACTGGAAGCAACTTGATGACACATAATACATTACATTCAAGTACCCAGTGTATATTTATCATGCATATGTGAATGAGCTATGATAAATATAACACACAGCCTGAACAACTTTTGTGACTCCTGATATTTGCCTTAAACATAATGGCTAGAATCCTGCCAAGGAAACTGAGAAGGGCAATTCTGCAAGCTGTTCCCTCGCTTCAACAGTCTGTACTTTGTTTTTACTGCTCATGTATTGGCTGTCAAACCGGGGACATACTGGGGGTCATGTAACTGATCGGTTGCACAAAGGACGGTCCTTGTATGATTTCCCTGATGTGTGCAGTTTTTCCCAAACAGGGTTTTGGCCTCAGTCTGCACATTCTATTGCTAGCCATCAACTTCACATTCCTCATCCAGCTGGTATTGGGCACATTCAGTTTTGCTATTTGGACTAGGGTAAGCGGGTTTTCTTGTCTGATGCACATATGGATTTTTTTTAAAAGTCGACATTGAGATTTATGCTTGCAGGATACACAAAAATCCAACTGTAAGCTAGGTATTTTTGAAGTGTTCCTAAAATTATTTGAGAGGCCATCATAAACAAGTGACTCATTAAGAAGCATGATAATTTGTTTTGTTTCTGGGGATGACTCTTTTCACACTGACATCCTGCTCTTGGCAAGATTTTCTGGATGAGTGCAGATGAGAATACGCCAATCACTGTCAACATGCCTCAAATCTTAATACAGCCATTGTTCCTGAATTCTTGGACTATCTGGAATGCAGATAATTGGCAATGGCTGGTGATGATGGAATTTGTAGTCAACACATTAGGAGGACATCTTTTCAAAGAAGGCTCTATCACTGGACTCAGAGTAAAGCATTTAAGTCAACAAATTCAGGAAATTCTAGAGTTTGTTGAAATATAACGGAACACATTTATTTCTTTATGTTTAATTTATATAGTTCCTTTCAGTTAAAAAATACATTATTCATCAGTAGAGAGGAACTAAGATGGGGTGGCTTTTGGCTGGTTTATTGAATGGCCAACTCTAATTTTTTATTCACCAGTTTTCCCATTAAAAGAAATGCCTTGGCCTGGCTTTTCTTTCTGTCTGTGTATTTGTGCAGAAGGGCTGGTGTGTACTAACTGCCATTTGGGAACAAGTGTACTGTATATAATGATCCCATATATAAATTCTTCCTCAGTAGCTATACAGTGGGAGAAAACCTAAATTGCAGGCTGTTCTTCATCTAGCCACATACTTTTACATTTAATGGAATCACTCTTAAATGTTTCTTGTAGATGGATCTCCCTCCCTCTCTGTGTCACCCTACTCCAGTGTTTCCCAACCTGGGAATCGTGACCCATTTGGGGTGTGTGTTGTGGGTCACCTTATATGTGTTATAGCCCTTGTTAAATAATTTCTTCCTTGACTTTTCAGAGTGGGATATTAAAGTTAGTGTGTATGTGTATGAGAAACAGGCCCTTTGGGGAAGAAAGAAGCCTCTACTTTCTGAGAATGGATGAAGCTACCCTATTAAAAATGCCTTTTTATGCAAACATGGTGGTGAGGGTTTGCAAGTTATTTGGCTATTATAAAAGGGGGTCAGAACTTGAAAATGGTTGAGAACCACTGCCCTATAGTGACTACATTCCAATGTAATGCAAAACCATGATTTAAACAGGGTTTAATTGGAACTCTGGCTACCTTTTGTATTACATAAATTGTGCAAAACTATCTGTACTTTTGCAAACTTAGATGAATGGTTGTGAATTTCTAACTGTGGTGTAAATTAAATCAAAGGAATATTGTGCCATTGTTTTCTTGAAAGATCCAAGATGAAAACTAAAAGAAGAACTTCTGATCCTCTCTTTGTGGCCTCATCAAAGCACACACGAGAAAAGGCAGAACTACACAAGGGCATTGGTAGTGCATAGAATACTGAAACACAATTTCATGTTATTGGTATTAGACCAATCTGTCCATTTCCTTGATAGCTCAGCCCATTTCTTCTACAGTTATGCATTCTGCCTTGACTCTGTGAGTCAAAGTAGACAACATACTCAGCTCACATTTAAAAGAGGAGTGGGAAAAAAATGATTGCCCAGTATGAACTTTTATCACCTTTGTGTCTTACAAATTAGGATGCTTTGTTTGTGATTGGTCACTGGGAGATTAACATGGGTTTAGTATGCAAATCTAAAAAACAGACTTTATAGATTACAGCAGTTGTTCCCAACTTTGAGTCTCCAAATGTTCTTGGATTACAACTCCCAGAAATCCTGGCCAGCACAGCTAGTGGAGAAGGAAGACTTCAATTTCAGACCTCTACTGCCTTGTGGCTATATCCACCAATGAAAAGGCTTCAGGAGTTAACCTTGAAGCAAAATCCAGAGCCAGAGTCCCAGAGGCAGTTTGTGACTGTGCACAGTCACATTCTGGCAACTCCTGCAATGTTGCTGGAACCAGTTGTATTGGCTCTTGCCTTTCCATTGGACTACTTCAGTGACATGGAGAGGGGGGATTTTCTGCTTGGGTAACAGTCTATCCTCCATATTATTTTACCCAGGCTTTGTGCTCTGGAGAGGACACTCCAGCTTCGCATACAGCATTGAAACAACACGGGAAATAGCAGTTACCAGTTACAAGTCTTTCCTCGATTGGCATATAGCATGACGCCAGGGGCTACTTCCTACGGTGGGAGAGGTCATCACATCTCACTAGCAGCTACTTCCTGCCTTAAGCTGGGCAGTCCCCAGCCAGTAAGGTGCTGCCTCTCCATGGTCTGTTAACCTCATGGAGTGCGTACGGTTTAGGGTGAAAGCGAACAAGCAGATTGATAACTGTGCACCATGCAACAATCATAAGAAAACTTCTGCCCTAAAGTCGGGCACCTGGAATGTTCGGACAATGACCCCTGGCTTTTCTGATGACCTGCAGGAAACAGACGGCATGCGCAAGACAGCTGTAATCAACATGGAACTGAGTAGGCTGCAGATGGACATTACTGCCCTGCAAGAGACGAGATTGCCAGACACGGGATCTGTCACAGAAAAAAAAAATCTCATTCTTCTGGCAGGGAAAAGCTTTGAATGAGACCAGGGAATATGGTGTTGGCTTTGAAGTTAGAAATACTCTGCAGAGATCCATTGTTTCACCTACCGTGGGGAGTGAAAGAATCCTGCCTCTGTAGCTCCATTCATCAGCATATTAGTGCATATGGACCAACACTGTCATCTACAGCAGAAGTGAAAGACAAATTCTATGATGATCTGGCAGCTACTATCAAAAAAATCTCAGAGAGCGAGCCGCTGTTTATTTTCGGGGACTTTAACGTTAGAGTTGGTGCTGATTACAATTCTTGGCCCACTTGTCTAGGCTGCTTTGGCACTGGAAAGATGAATGAAAATGGCCAACACTTGCTAGACTTTTGCTATTATTCTGGTCTTTATGCCAGCAATACATTCTTTGATATGAAGTTTTGACACAGAGTCTCTTGGAGACATCCAAAATTGAAGCAGTGGCATCAGCTTGATTTGATCCTCATTAGATGCTCTAGCCCTCCTAGTATTACAATCACACACAGTTATCAGGATGCTGATTGCGATACTGATCACTCCCTGGTGTGTAGCAGAGTAAAACTGTGAATAAAGAGACTGTATCACACAAAAAATGAAGGAAGGCCACATATTGACATCAGCAAGACTCACAATCAGAGAAAAGTGGAGGAATTTGCCCAAACTCTTCAGGAAACTCTTCCAGGCCCGGCTGGTACAAATGCACCTGAACGATGGGAACATTTCAACAATGCTGTTTATAACACCGCCTTGTCCACATTTGGCAAGACAATAAAAAAATGGCAGACTGTTTCAAAGCCCATTTGGAGGAGTTGATGCCAGCCATCGAGGATAAGAGGAGAGCTCTAGCAGCATACGAAGCCTGTCCTAGTGAGTGCAACTTGCAGGTTCTTCAAGTTGCTCATGGCAAAGTCCAACAGGCTGCCAAGTGATGTTCTAACAATTATTGGCTTCAGCTCTGCTCCCAGATACAGACAGCAGTGGACACAGATAACATCAAGGGAATGTATGATGGTATCAAGCAGGCTTTAGGTCCAATAGATAAGAAATCTGCTCCTTCGATAAGAAATCTGCTACAAGAGTGATCATCCAGGACCTTGCACAGCAGATGGAACACTGGGTGCAGAACTGCTCTGAGCTATATTCTAGAGAGAATGTAGTAACTGAAGAGGCAATAAATAACATCGAGTGCCTGCCTGTCTTGGAATAGTTGGACAGCGAACCAACTTTAGCAGAAATAAAAGCGGCCTTGAATACCCTCACCTCCGGCAAGGCACCTGGGAAGGATAACGTCCCCGCTGAAGTCCTGTAAAGAGATCATCCTCTCTCTCTCCACCAGCAGCAGAAGTGCGCAGCCGCCCAGGGGCCTGTGGAGCCAGAATCCATGTCAAAGAAAAGGACTGTTGAATCCCTGCAAAAACTGTGCTTGGTGAATGTGGCTGAGCATATGGAGCCTGTCTGGGTCAAGGATTATACCATGGTCAGTTACTGGGAAGGGTATCATTGCCGCTACACTGTGGGTCCCTTCAGTGTGTTGACTGATGTTTTATTTTCCTGCTATTCCCTATTTTTCAACTAGGCAGATTAGAAGAAATCAGGCAGATGAGTAAGCAAATAGGCCAGTAAAACAAGCCATGTGAAAAAAAACTACAATTAAATTTACAATAGGTTTTAAATGACTAATGAAATAGGTTTTCCCTTCAGTACGGCTGATGGTGACCTTTCTCTCCTGTGGTGAAGACCTCCTTCCTTCATCTGACATGTGCTAGAAAGAATTTTGAATGAGAGTGACAGAAACTTGCAATCACATCCCACTGGATCATATGAAAAGGCCCTGGATCTTTCCTGGAATGGTGTGTCTACCTCCAGCTGGCAAGGAAGAAGACTAAGCATCAAACTGCTTTATCTCAATGACACTGTCAAGAATATCTCTTGTAACAGGGAGACACACAGTCTTGTGGTTTTGCAGCCTGCTATGTAGCCCTTCCAGTGGATGTCCCTCTAAATCAAACTTAAAGCACCTCTGGAAGGGTTAGTACATATAATGATCAGAACATGCATTGCCCTTACTAGCCAGAAGAAGTCATACTATTTCAACACTGTGAGGCATCACTGCAATGGGGAACCAAAATTACACAGTACAGAGGAAAATCAAGCAGCTTGTTCAACTGCTATTCTGGATTGCTCTAGAGAGGTAGTGTGTTTGAGGGTGTATGCTGTCCAAGTTATAACTTAGGGCAATCATGATAATTTAAGGTTCAGTGTACCTTTTGAATCACTTGTAATGTACACAGAAATGGGGAATAGTCACTTTATTCCAGTTTGTAAGAACACTAAAGGAAATGACTCTATATATAGTTTCATTCCTTACCAGTGTTCTGATTAAAGCCAAATATGACATTTCCTATGTTCCTTTCAATACATGTTAATGACTGCTTCCTGTAGGAAAGGACTGGAGAACCTTTGGCCCTCCAACACTGCCAGATTCTCTCTCATCAGTCCTTAACTGTGGAGGATGATGTGGCTAAGTAGTTCATCACCATCTGGAAGGCCACAGGGCCTGTTGTAAAAGTCTGAGGGCCCAGTTCATACCTCAACTATGCATCTGAGGTGACCATAAGCAGGACTGTCAGCATCAGTATCTCATCTGTAATGAGAATTGAAACTGGATTTTCTTTCAAGCTTATTTTAGAGAATGATACAATCCACACTTTCAACATTTGAAATTTACCGATGTGAATTTTGGGATCCTTTTATCAACAGCGGTTATGTCAGTGCTGCTGCTGCTTTAAGTTTTCACAACCACAGTTTCATTTGATAGCCAGCAATAATTATAACCACAATAAAGCACCACTGTTGCTTTTATGCTTTGTTCTAAGCTCTTTGGATGATCCTACAGAGCTAAAGTTATGCATTCTAACAAACAAAGCAGCTACTTATTTCTTATAGAAGTTGAGTTAAAAGTCACCCATTGGAGCACAAAATAGCCATTTTACATATAATACTAGAACACAAGAAAAACATGCATACCCTAAAATGTCTATTCCTCTTTGTGCAAATTTCTATGAGCAAGGTTGAGATCTTTTATAGCACTTTAATAGCATTAGATGGGCTATTATACCCATGTTTCTGAATGTAAGAAGCCCACTGAATTCGACTAAAGATACCAGAAGCCTGCTTCTCACAAGAAATAACTGTAAGTGTCCTCTCACTCATATTCCCCTTCATATTCCCTTCAACCTGGGGAGAAATACATGAAGACTAGGTGCCACTGGTAACCTCCATGGCCGCTATAATCTCTTTGGGTCACCAATTCTTTAAGTTAACCATGCACTATATGTTTACCTTATGTAGTTGTACTGTACTTGGTTTTATTTTTATTCCCCCCCCCCCCCCCCGGAGTTCTTTGGATCAAACTGATGGTAATGATTTTTTTTTAATTGTATGAAACTACATGTGGACGGTTTGTGCCTCCATTGTTCAGAAAGAAAGGCAGCACATCTGTGTACTATTTGTGAGACTCCCAGCAGACATTTCCAGATCCCTAATTCCACAAGGAGATCTCGGCCTATTATGGTGGGCACATAGCAGTCAAAGATGAAAAATGTTTTTGAATTCTCAGAGATTACAGAAGAACAGTGTGGTTCAGACAAAAGGTTTCAGATTAGCTACTCAGCTTAAGATGCTTGCAAAGCACAACTTGTGTGCTTTTGTTATGTCAGTGTGGAGGAAGATAAGATGGTTTCTAAAGCTTCAGTGCAGTTGCAAATGAGATTGTCAAGCAAACAACAAAAACCAATGAGGAATGGAAGGCGAAGACTGTAAAGACAGTTTTTAAAGAAACAGTCCCAGCTGGTTGTGTGGTAAAAATCAATAAAGCTCACACTCTTTCAATAAAAATCATTTCCGTTTGTTTTAAAAATGGAGCTAAAGCCTTTTGAGGAGATGTCAGGCACAAGGAGGAAGTTAGCTACAGCTTTTGAATTAAAGAAAGTGTATGTCTTCTAAGGATAACTGCACACTAGTCTGCTGCAGTAAAAACAACAGAGTCTCACAGCATATTAAAGACTAATAAATGCACTATAGTCTAAAATTTTGTAAGAAATATCTTGCTGTAGCCCACTGAAGAGAAATGTATTTTATTAAGTGGGTAGCAAAGGAAAGAATAAGGCACTATGTATGGATTCACATGGAGAGCGATTTCCTCATCAATTACCCTAAGTACACAGTTATAAGCAGGTCAACGATACCATATGTTCAACTAGATTCTGAACTATAACAACATGTCCACTGGAATCCAGTGGCATGTTGGCATGTTCTGAGGCCTGTGGGCATGTTCTGTGGGCATGTTCTGAGGCCTGTGGGCATGTTCTGTGGACATGTTCTGAGGCCTGTGCTTTCCGTGGTCTCCTACCAACAGTGGTCCTTGCTGTGGCTTCTGTTCTATAACACAGACAGCCAAACCCTTAGACCTTGGTCTTATATTGATATACTTGTTGTTTTAGATATTTTGTCTTTTGTTTGTCCGGTTTGGCTTTTTGCAGTATACTGTATGACAGCTCTTGAAGTTTTGTATTCAATTTTGCCTTATGTATGGCTTGATGCCATAACAATAAAGTATGTATGTTCTATAGCACAGCAGGCATGCACACACAACAAGAACCATTTTGTAAAGCCCACAATACCCCAGTGGGATGGAATGGCTGAGGCACTACAAGACAGAGAAACTATGGCGGCCCTTGCAAGTGCAGCCAATGTGGCCCATTGGGCCTCAGACAGATCCTTTGGTAGCCACTTTCCTGGGAAGCCCAGTGGTGGTTTGAGTGATTACCCTTGGCACTCTGATCCACTGGGTTACACTAACTCTCAGGTAACAATACTGAGCTGTACAGCAACTGGAAGAGGTCTGGTAAGATTTTAGAACGATACATATTTCACCCTTCTATTATCATTAGCTGCCATCCAGAATGCTCCGTCAACCTAGATTCTGATGATTGTTTAAATCCCTAATGGAAACAGCTGAATATGTTATTACATACAGGCATATGAGAAACAAGGTTAAAAATAGAACTTAATTCCCAAGTGACAGCTTTATTCAGCAACCAAGTAAAAAATGCAGCATTACTGTGAGCTTACTCCTTTAGAGACTTTTTTTTAAAAAAGCAAATAGTTTCCCACAATTAATATATATTGCTCTTCAACTTCTGGAAGCCTAAGAAAATTCAGCAATACTGTGTGTTTTAGCTTGCCTACAAGCATGTAGAGAATTGTATGTGCAACATTTATTTTCTTTCATATAGCAAAGGTGACATACAGTTGGGGCTTCTTCCATGCTCTCACGCTATGAGAGTGTGGAAGAAGCACTGGGAAAAGTGATCCTGGGTGTAATATCCACAGAATCCCATCTTTCTTCTTTTATTCAAATCACGTTTCTAGCCCATATGGCAAAGAAAGTATGTGGACATGGTTGATTAACATCTAAGAAGCCTGTGATTTACACAGAACTTCAGTCAAGTCTGTAGATCCTTGGTCTCACCCATTATTATTAAAACATGGGTTGGTAGAGCTGCAGAATAAAATACGCCAAACAAAATAAATTATGCATACACTATTGGATAATTCTAGAGGTTTCATTGATCCTCTAATGTGACTACAGTGACCACCGAACAGTGTTATGCTTAACTCCGAGCATTTCACCAGGAATCTACCAATCATGCAAAAATTTCATCAGTCATGCAAGTATAAATGATCCATCCATTCATTAATTGGTCCAATTAAAGAGCATTCCACCAATCATGTAAAACCACCAACTTAAACAACTCCTTCTCCGAAAAAAAGAAAGATAAATTTCTGAAAAGCAAGTCCTCATTTCTCTTCAACTTCTTTAATAGTTACTAACTATTCTAAATGAGGCAGACCTTTGAACATCACAGTACTCCAACATCACACCAACCGCCAATGCTGAAGAGGCTGAAACTGACCAATTCCATGAAAACTTACAACACCTTCTAGAACTGACACCAAAGAAAGATGTTCTTCTCATTCGAGGGGATTGGAATGCTAAAGTAGGGAGTCAGGAGATAAAAGGAACAACAGAAAAGTTTGGCCTTGGAGTTCAAAATGAAGCAGGGCAGAGGCTAATAGAGTCTTGTCAAGAGAACAAGCTGGTCATCACAAACACTCTTTTCCAACAACACGAGGCAACTCTATACATGGACATCACCAGATAGGTAATACTGAAATCAGATTGATTATATTCTCTGCAGCCATAAAGGGAAAAACAAGGGATCTGCTCAAGAAAATTGGAGATATGAAAGGAATATTTTGTGCAAAGATGGTCATGATAAAGGACAAAAATGGGAGGGACCTAACAGAAGTAGAAGACATCAAGAAGTGGCACAAATACACAGAGGAATTATAACAGAAAGATCTGGATGTCCCGGACAACCCAGATAGTGTGGTTGCTGACCTTGAGCCAGACATCTTGGAGAGTGAAGTCAAATGGGCCTTAGAAAGCATGGCTAACAACAAGGCCAGTGGAAGTAATGGCATTCCAGTCAAACTATTTAAAATCTTAAAAAACAATGCTGTTAAGGTGCTGCACTCAATATGCCAGCAAGTTTGGAAAACTCAGCAGTGGCCAGAGGATTGGAAAAGATCAGTATACATCCCAATCCCAAAGAAGGGCAGTCTGAAAGAATGCTCCAACTACCGTACAATTGCACTCATTTCACAAGCTGGCAAGGTTATGCTAAAAATCCTACAAGGTAGGCTTCAGCAGCATGTGGACCGAGAACTCCCGGAAGTACAAGTTGGATTTTAAAGGGGTAGAGGAACTAGAGACCAAATTGCCAACATGCGTTGGATTATGGAGAAAGCCAGAGAGTTCCAGAAAAACATCTACTTCTGCTTCATTGACTATGGAAAAGCTTTTGACTGTGTGGACCATAGTAAACTATGACAAATTATTAAAGAAATGAGAGTGCCTGACCACCTTATATATATCCTGAGAAACCTATATGTGGGACAAGACACAACAGTTAGAACTGGATATGGAAACACTGATTGGTTCAAAATTGGGAAAGGAGTACAACAAGGCTGTAGATTGTCCCCAAGCTTATTTAACTTATATGCGGGATACATCATGCGAAAGGACGGACTGGAGGAATCCCAATCCAGAATTAAGACTGCCGGAAGAAATATCAACAACTTCAGATATGCAGAAATGAGAAGGAATTAAAGAACCTCTTAATGAGGGTGAAAGAGGAGAGCACCAAAAATGGTCTGAAGCTCAACATCAAAAAAACTAAGATCATGGCCACTGGTCCCATCACCTCCTGGCAAATAGAAGGGGAAGATATGGAGGCAGTGACAGATTTTACTTTCCTGTGCTCCATGAGCACTGCAGATGGTGGCAGCAGCCACTAAATTAGAAAATACCTGCTTCTTCGGAGGAAAGTGATGACAAACCTAGATAGCATCTTAAAAAGCAGAGAAATCACCCTGCCAACAAAAGTCTGAATAGTCAAAGCTATGGTTTTTCCAGTAGTGATGTATGGAAGTGTGAGCTGGACCATAAAGAAGGCTGACCACCAAAGAATTGATGCTTTTGAATTGTGGTGCTGGAGGATTCTTGAGAGTCCCCTGGACTGCAAAGAGAACAAACCTATCCATTTCGAAGAAAATCAACCCTGAGTGGTCACTGGAAGGACAGATCCTGAAGCTGAGGCTCCAAAACTTTGGCCATCTGATGAGAAGAGAAGACTCCCTGGAAAAGAGTCTGACGTTGGGAAAGTGTGAAGGCAAGAGGAGGAGGGAACAACAGAGGACGAGATGGTTGGACAGTGTCATTGAAGTTACCAACATGAATTTGACCCAATTGCGGGAGGCAGTGGAAGACAGGAGGGCTTGGCATGCTCTGGTCCATGGGGTCACAAAGAGTCAGACACGACTAAATGACTGAACAACAACAACAAAAATTCTAAACAGTGAGCTCAAGTGTTTAGAGCCAATGCTCAGCATATCCTTCTCTTCAATTTCTGGCAAATTCATGTAATAAAAGTCTGGTTGGATCAGACCAAAGACCTATGTAGTGCAGCAGTAAATTTCTCATAGTGTACAAAAAAGAAAAAGAAAAAGAAAAAAGAAAAAAGAAAAAAGAAAAGGAAGCTAACTGGCAGGAAAGGAAGACAACATAGTTCCCTGTGCCATGCTTCCCCTCTTTCATATACATCTTTAATATCAGTGGCAGTACTGTGCCCTGAAATCTGCACACAACAATAAGCTGTGTACATATGATTATATGTAAGAAAGCCCATATAATCTGTGAAACATATACTTCATGCAAAGGTGGAAAGAGGAGAAAGGGCGGTTGCAAGCTTGACCAGAAAAAATGAAGATATATTCTTTCTCCCAACAATGACAATATAACATCTCTGAGCAGGATAATTGATCTTGGAGAGCTGTGATGTTGGATGCCGAGAGCACTGCTGTGTTTTGCAGGGCTGAGGTGAAGTTATAGCAGTGTTTCTTCACTGACATCAGTGACAAAGAATAGATCTGTGCCAGCTGCCAGGCTGGCATAGTCTAGTAATCTGTTCTAGGGCAGATATGGGTGCACATGCCACTTTCCCAGCATGCCTTCTTCCCTCTTTTTGATACTGGAGTTTCAATAATGATTCTTTAGCTTCATGAACCTCTGTATGATGTCAGCTGGAATACTGTGTCAAGTTCTGGCCATTACTATTTAAGAAAGATGGAATATGTCTAGAGGAAGGCAACAGACTGGAAATGAATCCTTCTGAGGAACAGCTGAGGGAGTCAAGTATATTTAGCCTGGAGAAGAGGCCATGTGACAGCTACTTCCCAATTTCTGAAATATGCCAAATGGAAGATGGAGCAAACTTGATTCTGCTGGTTCAGATGTTGGGACCCAAAGTAAAGGCTAAAATGACAAAAAAAGAGGGATTTCAACTGCATATTAGAATGAACCTCCTGACAGTACCAGCTGCTTCGTGGCACAGTGGTTAAACTGCTGTACTGCAGCCAAAACTGTGCTCATGACCTGGGGTTCAATTCCAGGTAGTGGTCTCAAGGTTGACTCAGCCTTCTATCCTTCCGAGGTCGATAAAATGAGTACCCAGCTTGCTGGGGGGCAATGTGTAGCCTGCATAATTAACTTGTAAACTACCTAGAGAGTGCTTGAAGCACTATGGGGTGGTATATATATAAGCAGCATGCTTTGCTTCAGCAACAGAATAAGCTACTTTGGAAGAAGATGCACTTTCTTTAATTGGAGGCTTTTAACAGAGGTTGGAGAGCCATCTGTTTGGGATGATTGGGATGATTTAGCTGTAGTTCTTCTGCCCGGATGGGGGTAGGTGGGATTGGTGACTCTTGGGAGTCCCTGTCAGCTCTACAGTTTCATGATTCTAAGATTCTATTATCATGTCTTTTCTGAATGTGGAACTGTTCCCCCTTATGCAGGAGACATATAGCCTATGTCAGGCACTGTCTCTTGATTTTCCAGTTATGTTGTATAACCAATTTTGGTCTGTATAACCAATTTTAGATAGATCTACACTCATGCTGAACTTACACTTTTTGTGTACTAACATATTTAGGAATCATTATGTTTGAGACATGGTATGCAAAGAATGTAGGGAAAACTCAGATTTTTTTTCCCATTGGAGTCACTACAGGAAAAATAATACAGGGAAAAATGTTTTTCTTTCCAGCACTGGTACATTGTTTTCTTTAGTGCACAACTGTATGAATTAAAGCAGTACAGACTAAAGGAGAAAGAAGGGAACAGAGACTGAGTACATAAAAATAACGGCCTCCTGTTTCAACATGGTGGTGATTTTGTTCTAGACTGGCCTTTAAATAACGTCTTCCTGAGGAATCGTGTCTCGTGCCTGCTTTTCCACCCCTAATATAAGTTAATACATAATAAGTAAAATGTGACTAAACCAAAACACAAGCAATACTGGATGGGGCAGGATAGGGACAGAGTGCATGGCTCTTTTACTCTTTTACCGTACATTCATTTCATGCTCCTCAGTAATTCATAAATAAATCACATCAGCTAGTTTCCTTGAACAAATTCACTAGATGCAATGATTCCGCACTTTGGAATCTCTTATATTTCCAAGTATCAAGATTGTTGGGTTTTCCATTTATGAAAACTGTTTATTTTTATTGTCATCCCATATTCATTTCATATAACTCAGAGTGTACTCCACAAAATAACAGAGTAGAGATATTGTAGTGCTTTAGAAAAGTTTACCACGCAGTTTGCAGGATTTATGGACTCCTTGAATTTCTTCAAGTGATCATAATAGTAGTCTGAAAATCTAATTCTCAGGGAAACATCAAATACAGCATTTTCAGTGCATTTGACTCTGATTACGTTAGACAATAAACATGTAGACAATAAAGCCTAGGAAAATACCATCATGATAAATCGAGCTTGTGCAAAACTCAAAGTATCTGCGCATTCTGAATGCATGTTAGACTCAGCAACTAGCCTTTGGTTGGTGTGGTGTGTCTCGGAGCGGTTGCACATGCATCAGGACTTCACCCCTATGCCACTGAAGTTTTTTCTGGCCCTTCTGAGATAGCCTCCAGTGTTTTCCAACTTTGGGAAATGTCAGTCAGGTTGCAATGGGCTGTGACTGCTGTAAGGAGTCTGATTCTCCATAGGGCCTCTCAGGAAGAGAGACCCAGTCTGTGTAGCCATGGTAAAGGTGCACAGTCCCAGAACGCAACCAGAAAAAGGGAATGGTAAACCACTTCTGAATACTTCTAGAAAAGCCTGGAAAGAGTTACTGTAAGGCAGAATCAACTTGACAGCACATCATTATTAAAATTAAGTGTGCATTAGACCTCCTTATATTGCCTTTAGAACTATTTTTGCATTTACAGTCGTGCCCTGCTGGACAATTACCCCACTCTATGATGAATCCGCTTTACGTTGACGTTTTTGTGATCGCTTTTGCAATCACAAAACAATGTTTTAAATAGGATTTTTTCACTGTGTGATGATCGGTTCCCTGCTTCAGGAACCGATTTTCACTTTACGATGATCAGCAAGCAGTTGATCATCGGGTTTCAAAATAACCACCGGCTGAAGAAAATGGCTCCCCACTGTTTTCTAGATTCCTCGCTTTACAGGCACCGAAAATGGCCGCTGTATGGAGGATCTTCGCTGGACGAGCAGGTATTCAGCCCATTAGAACGCACTGAACGGTTTTCAATGCATTTCAATGGGGTTTTTTATTTCGTTTGATGACGTTTTCACTCTACAGTGATTTCACTGGAACAAATTAATGTCGTCAAGCAAGGCACCACTGTATTACTTTTCAAAATGACAACATTTTCATTTTAACAGACTGCTATAATGGAATGTTTCAAATAAGTATGTTATTCTTTAATCAGAGGTCCAGGCTTTTCTTCCACTTTACTGTCTGTCTGCTGCTTGTGGTGGTTTTGAGGGAGCATTTGTATTTCACCACATCTATTCCCATTTTTCACAAATATTTCTCCATGTGCTTTTTAAAAGATTCAATGATCATATCTTAACATGATGTCCATATATAAAAAGATCCTGAAGAAGAACAAGAGGGTTTTTAGGGAAACATTTTGTTGTGTTCTTTTCTCTGCCCTTACAATTGGCTCCTAATTTAACCATGATTCAAAGGACACCAGTTGAATATTCATTGTGAGGAACATGAAAGACAGGGTGCATATTAACTGAATCTTAGTTGAAAACAATGGTAATAGAAAGACACTCTACTTTCTCATGAAGTTCTTATAAGTATTTAAATAGCAGAGAGTTGTACACTTCAAACCAGAATCCATTTCCTATATTTTCCTCCACTTCGTGGAAAGAAAAAAAAGGGAGTTTGTCATCACTTCTTGAAAAATCTTTCTCTTCCCTTAAATCAACTGTTGTCAGTCTTTGCAAAGGACACTGAGAAATACTACAAGTAAGAATTTCCTGATATATTTTTGGGAGGAGAGGAGAGATACATTTTATTCGTAAAAACTACACAATGCAAACTTGACATTCTCTTGATAGAGATGAGCACAAACCTTGGTTTGGAGGTTCGTGGCACTTTGTATGTGTCGCACCACAGGTGCCACATGTTCCCTTCCCCCACCTTGCTGGTTGGATCCCTCACTCACCAGCCAGTTCACCCTCCTCACCTCTTTGGCTGTTTGACCAGTCTCTGGCAAGAGCACGGGCTTTCCTGCCCCTCCTCCTTGGCTGATTGCCCACTAAGACAAGGAGGCAGGATAGGCAAACTTGTGCTCCTCCTGGGGACTAGTCAACTAACCAAAGAGGAGGAGGAAAGGGGTGCTTGCTGGCTGGTGAATGGGTCATTGGCCAGAGAAGCAGAGGAAGGAATGCACAGCACTGAGGATGTGTACGAACTAGCACGAACCTCCAAACGAAGGTTTGTGTCCATCTTCATCCTTTGACATATTAACTGTGGAACCTGAAAATCTTTTGGTGAGTAGGCTGATGAAAATCCACAGGAAAGTGGAATCTTTATTCCTGCCCCATAAAGGTTCAGGAATTTTCTCACAACTCACTAGGCTGAAGCACCTGGCTAGGGTTGGGAGCTCCAGAATTCCTGCCTGAAGTTTATTTCCAGTAGCTAATAAGTATAAAACTGGCTGTATAGCTCAGTGAATTAGGAATCCGGCTGTGGAACTAGAGGTTGGGAGATGAGTTCCCCACTATGCATCTCAAAAGAGTCAGCCTGTTCTGGCCTTGGGCATGCTGCACAGTCCCAGGGTGTCTCCAGAAGAAGGGAATGGCAAATGACTTCAGAGTATTCACTACCAAAAAACAAAACAAAACGACAAACCTGGAAGGGGTTGGCAGAAGTCTGAATTGACTTGACAGCTCATTATTATTATTATTATTATTATTATTATTATTATTATTATTATTATTATTATTATTATTATTATTATTATTATTATTATTATTATTATTATTATTATTAAAGTACAAGGAAAGGAAAGGAATGCTTGGACAAAAATGTGTCTTGCTATTTTGTATGCAACCTCAAAATGAGGCAAAATGAATTGGTGTAAATTCCTTTGGGCTAGAACTCCCAAACCCCTGGGAATGAGAACTATACATCAATACTGAATATTTCTCACCAACAATCATGTGGTTGCAGATGTCACAGAATGTTGGTTTCTTGAAGATGTGTTCTTGGAAAATGTGAGCCTTGTTGTTGTCCTGTTGCGGTTGGGCTTTGGTTGGAGTAGACGTTTGACTGTCAGAGTCTGGGAGCTGGCCTGTTCTGGAGCCAATTTCTGATAACAAATCTACTTGCAATTTCATGTCACTGTTTGTCCGTTGGAAGAAGTTGTCTGCACTTTTGCTCCGTAAACTTTTGGTCTTGAAGGAAAGCGATCGCTTCAGTTTCTGGAGCTGAAATGCAACAAAACACTGTTGTAAATTTTCATATGTGGTCTATGATTCTACTTAGAATGATACACACTTCCTGCTGACATTAATTGCAAACAACAGCTGAAATCCTGTTGCATAGCATGAAAAAAAAACATCCATTTCTAGCCAGCAGTCTCCAAAATGATTCCTGGGTGTGTGTGCATGACCCCCCCCTTCCTCTGAGAACTGCGAATTGTGGCAGAGACTTTTTATTTGTCAGTTGGCAATACACTGAAAGCTGTGAATTTTCAGGCAAAAACAAAATAAAAATAAAAAAAGACATGAGACAAAAATGTGGCACCTTAAATACTAAATGCTAGATTTTAATGGGAGCATTTGTGGAAAAGCCCACTTCCATGGTCTGAGAGTCGAAAGCTGCCTCTACAGCATTCTGCATCTGGACTGGTCCATGAAAGCTCACATTAAAATATAACACTCAGTCTTTAGGGTGACACAACATTTTTGTTTCTTTTTCCTTTTGCCAGTCTGATATACTAGCACAGAACAACTATCTCTTCTACAACTGAATTTTCGTATTGGATTTCATCCAATGAATATAATCCCAAATGCTGGGGGTTTAATTAATTTTGTCCAGAGACAGCAGTAGAAGGCCGAGTGCAAAAATGTGTACCTGGAGGTCACAATGAGGTCTAGAATAGTCTACAGGTATGCCTTTGGTCACCCTTCATGGATTTGCTGCCTTGTCGTGGTGAAGGGCTTGCGTAATTCAGAGAAGCTACGGGTTATGCTGTGCAGGGACACCCAAAACGGACCGATCATAGTGGAGAGTTCTGACTAAACGTGATCCACCTGGAGTAGGAATTGGCTAGCCACTCCAGTATCTTTGCCAAGAAAACCCCATGAACAGAAACAAAAGGCTAAAAGATGACGCTGGAAGATGAGCCCCTCAAATTGGAAGGTGTCCAACATGCTACTGAGGAAGAGTGGAGGACAAGTAAAAGGAGCTCCAGGGCTAATGAAGAGGTTGGGCGAAGCTGAAAGGATGCTCAGCTGTGGATGCGCCTGGAAGTGAATGGAAAGTCCAATGCTGTAAAGAAAAATACCGCATAGGAACCTGGAATGTAAGATCTATGAACCTTGGTAAGCTGGATGTGATCAAACAGGAGATGGCAAGAATAAACATTGACATCCTGGGCGTCAGTAAACTAAAATGGACAGGAATGGTCAAATTCGATTCAGACAAGTATCATATCCACTATTGTGGGCACGAATCCTGTAGAAGAAATGGATTAGCTCTCATAGTCAACAAAAGAGTGGGAAAAGCTGTACTGGGATATAATCTCAAAAATGATAGAATGATTTCAATACGAATCCAAGTCAGATCTTTCAACATCACAGTAATCCATGTTTATGCACCAACCACCAATGCTGAAGAGGCTGAAACTGACCAATTCTATGAAGACTTACAACACCTTCTAGAACTGACACCAAAGAATGATGTTCTTGCCATTAAGCTGGTCATCACAAACACTCTTTTCCAAGAACACAAGAGGTGACTCTGCACATGGAAATCACCAGGTGGACGATACCGAAATCAGATTGATTATATTCTCTGCAGCTCTATACAGTCAGCAAAAACAAGACCTGGAGCTGATTGTGGCTCTGATCATCAACTTCTTATACCAAATTTAAGCTTAAACTGAAGAAAATAGGAAAAACCACTGAGCTAGTCAGGTATAATCGAAACCAAATCCCTTATGAATATACAGTGGAGGTGAAGAACAGATTTAAGAAAATCTTCAAAGGCGATGCTGTCAAGGTGCTACGCTCAATATGCCAGCAAGTTTGGAAAACTCAGCAGTGGTCAGAGGACTGGAAAAGATCAGTCTGCATCCCAATCCCAAAGAAGGGCAATGCCAAAGAATGCTCCAACTATCGTACAATTGCATTCATTTCACACGCTAGCAAGGTTATGCTGAAATCCTACAAGGTAGGCTACAGGAGAATATGGACCAAGAACTCCCAGAAGTACAAGCTGGATTTCAAAGGGGCAGAGGAACTAGAGATTTGCTAACATGCTCTGGATTATGGAGAAAGCCAGAGAGTTCCAGAAAAACATGTACTTCTGCTTCATTGACTATGCAAAAGCCTTTGACTGTCTGGACCACAGCAAACTATGGCAAGTCCTTAAAGGTGCCTGACCACCTTATCCATCTCCCTGCTTATATAACTTATGTGCAGAATACATCATGCAAAAGGCTGGACTGGATGAATCCCAAGCTGGAATCAAGGTTGCTGGAAGAAATATCAACAACCTCAGATATGCAGATGATACCACTCTGATGGCAGAAAGTGAGAAGGAATTAAGGAACCTTGTAATGAGAGTGAAAGAGGAGAGTGCAAAAAATGGTCTGAAGCTCAACATAAAAAAACCCCTAAGATCATGGCCACTGGTCCGATCACCTCCTGGCAAATAGAAGTGGAAGAAATGGTGGTGGTGACAGATTTTACTTTTTTGGGGTCCATGATCACTGCAGATGGTGACAGCAGCAACGAAATTAAAAGATGCTTGCTTCTTGGGAGGAAAGTGATGACAAACGTAGACAGCATCTTAAAAAGCACATACCTCACCTTGCCGACAAAGGTCCACATAGTCAAAGCTATGGTTTTTCCAGTAGTGACGAATGGAAGTGAGAGCTGGACCATAAAGAAGGCTGACTGCCGAAGAATTAATGCTTTTGAATTGTGGTCCTGGAGAAGACTCTTGAGAGTCTCCTGGACTGCAAAGAGAACAAACCTATCCATTTTGAAGGAAATCAACCCTGAGTGATCACTGGAAGGACAGATCCTGAAGCTGAGGCTCCAATGCTTTGGCCATCACATGAGAAGAAAAGACTCCCTGGAAAAGAGTCTGACGTTGGAAAAGTGTGAAGGCAAGAGGAGAAGGGGACGACAGAGGACGAGATGATTAGACAGTGTCACCGAAGCTACCAACATGAATTTGACCAAACTCCGGGAGGCAGTTGAAGACAGGAGGGCCTGGCGTGCTCTGGTACATGGGGTCACAAACAGTCGGACACGACTTAACGACTAAACAACAACAACATTCCTTTGGTCTAGATGGGCAGGATAGAAATCTAATAAAGAAATAAATACAGTGGTGCCTCGCATAGCGATCGCTTCGCTTTACGACGAAATCACTTTGTGACACATTTTTTGTGATAGCAAAAGGGATCGCTTTGCTATGTTCCCTATGGGGGAATTTCAATTTGCGATGATTGGTTCCCTGCTTCGGGCACCGATCATCGCAAAGCGATGATTTTTTAAACAGCTGATCGGCGGTTTCAAAATGGCCACTGGGTAAACAAAATGGCCACACGCTGTGTTTAGGGACTGATTCCTCGCTTTAGAGGCACCGAAAATGGTGGCGCTATGGAGGATCTTCGCTGAACAGCGAGTTTTAAGCCCATAGGAATGAACTGAAGGGGTTTCAATGCATTTCTATGGGCTTTTTAATATCGCATAGTGACGTTTTCGTTCTGCAGCGATTTTTGCGGAACGAATTAACATCGCTATGCGAGTCACCACTGTAAAATAAAAATATAATGTACAGCTGTAAGCTTGATGACAGTTCAACTGCCATAGCTCCATCCTAGAGAATCTTAGGACTTATAGTTTGGTGTGGTAACACTGAATTTCTTGCTAGAAAGCTCCAGTACTATTGTTCAGGAGAATACACTAGAGCTCTCCAGCAGAAAATTCATCGTTAAGTTACACATCTCACCAACTTATACATCTCAAGATTCTGAAGAATGAAGCTGTGGTGGTTCAAGTGGTATTGATTTGTTGTAATTATAGTAGTAGAGATATCTTCTTAATCACATTTCAGTCCAGTGAAGTGTGCGAGAATTGTCTGCATATCTAGTCTATCCAAGCAGGCCACAGAATGGCATTTTGACACATTTCCTGCACTGTCCACACTGGCATCTCTATGCCATTGCCTGGCTGCTTGCCAATCTCTGCCGGCTGTGTTGTGGGCAGAGAGCTTCTACCCTTCACACAGAATGAGTTTTTAACCACAGTGAAGTATAATTTTCTTGGCTAATGTGATGTACCATGAAATTCTGTAAGAACCTGCAACAGCCTGTCTGAGGTAACCAGCAGCAATTGTTTACAAGACACTCGAAAATATTTATAAAATATACAGTAGCAGTTGGAACTGATCACTGTCTTAAATATAACAGAACACGTTATATTTAAAGTAGTCATTTTGTGATTCTTTGTCATTTTTATAACTTCTCATTTGTTGATTTTAATGTGCACCTGTAGATATTTACTCTTCCTCTTTGTTTTTTAAATTTATTTAGTGGTTGAACATGCAGGATACAAACTTGAAAGCTGCCTCTATAGTCTACAATAGGTTTATTTCTCATGTAGACATACTGGTTAAATGACAGAAGACAGTTAATCTTTCTCTGGACATTGAACACAACCCCCACTTTTTTTTTTAAAAAAAAGGAAATGACTGATAATTTTACTTTTTCAGTCCTTTTAGTGGTGTGGTGACAATGAGAAGGGGGATAAGTAAAGCTGAGAATTAATACTGGCTCCAACAGTGTCCTTCAGACCACCACTAAGATCCTCACATGAGCCCATTAGAAAAACTTCCATGACACATTAAATCTTTCCTATTACACTTAAAGCACATGTGCAAGAGTTAATTTAATTTTTACACTTCTGTGCCTGCACCACTGGGTCACACAAATCTGCATTTTGTTTAGTTCTCTTAGGGCAGTGGTAGCGAACCTGAGTGCCCAAACTGGGGGGGGGGGGGGAACAAAAGCCACAGGTGGTGTGCTGCGGTGGCAGCAGAACTGGAAGTGGCAGTGGAGGTACCGGACGGGGAATCCTGGGTACGGAGGTGCCTCCACACCCCACTCCGGATCCGCAGCCAGTGCCAGCTGCTCCAGATCTTGGCACACAGCCGGCCAAAGCACCAGCACCATGGCTGCAAGGGGAGAGTAGCAATCTGGCGACTTACGGTTCGCGTGCCCACAGAAAGGGCTCTGCAGGGCAGCTGTGGCACGCGTGCCATAGGTTCGCCATTGTTGTCCTAGGGTTTTGGAGCCAAAAGTGCAGCTAGATGTTTTCCTACTTATTTCACATGAAAGGTTAAGACAACAAGAGAACAAACATATTACGTGAAAAATGGTCTCAGTACCTACACAATGGCAAGCGTATTCCTAAGAATCAAAAGAGTAACAACCAATAGCAGTTCCCTTCGCATGACCCTATTGAAAGGGAGTCTTGTGATCTTGTGCACTTCTCATTCATTTTGAAGGTGTGGTTTTCCTGTACATTGAGTCACTTGTGTTCTCTGAAACACAACATACAGCATCTAACATTCAGGCCACCAGTTGTCAGAAAGACAACCATAATGATTTGCCATCCTTCCATATAGCAAAATGCAGAACCTGGAGAAGTTACCATTTGGATTACAACTCCCAGAATCCCCCAGACAGTGGGCATATTTGCTGGAAGATTCCAAAAGCTTTCTTATACTTTGGAAAACTATTATTGGAATGATGTCAAAATAACTTTTGAAACCCCAACCATCCACAGGTGCAGGAAGAGAAACATTTTATGCAACCTTTGTTCATAATGCACAAATGTCTTTTGACTATATCTCACACCTTATTTTTAATTTTTTTTAAAAAATCTTCCTAACACACTAGCACCAGAAAGAATGTTTCATGTATACAGGAGGCAGAAACTGGGAACCAGGAGGTTAACCACCAAGAAGAGAAGACCTGCTGATTTCTTGATATATTACAGCTGAAACTTAATTGTAGGATTTTTAGTTGAAGGTAAATACATGGCAAGACCATAAACAGTATCCTCCCTCTTGTGTGTCTCCAGTCGCTGGCTCTCTTGCTCAGATAGATCTGTAGCTAGGAACCTTCAGTCCTCCAGTGAGAGTGTAACGCTTGGTAACTAATCACCTGCCTACTACTAACATTGTTCTTGCCGGAATCCAGGCTCATTATCTTTTGCCCTCTTCCAAAACACAGAACTCCAGTTGTGCAAGGTGACTGTAATGACATTCATTATTGATTTGCCATCCATTCCTGCCATGCCACATGAGGTTAATTAAATGGTAAACATTATTCTTTTTTGCCTCTGTAATGAGACAAAGCAGTGCAACAAAGTTACGTTTTTTAAAAATAACTGCCCTCTTGCTAGCTCAGCAATAAGCCCCAAGAAGCTAATTTAATATACTAAGCACAGTCTCAGCCATAGCATGATTTGCTAATGAGCTCCAAAGGAACCATTTGCTGGTTTGTATAGGAAGGTATAAGGTTTGTTTGTGCATGACAAGTGTGGTCCAAGGCAAACTGACTATGATTTCCAGTTGGCAATAGTAATCTTCATGCAGAAAAGAAAAGAACCCTTCCTTTTATTAGTAATCATGTCCGTCATTGCTTCAGATCCAGTGATGTTGCTGGGAGGACATGAAGCAAAATATCTCACACTTTCTGTTATTCTGTGTTCCCATGTTCTCTAAAATGGAACATTTATATCTCCATCATAGCTCAAAAACTGTCAATGGAGGTTCCGTTTGTGGACCTCCTTGGTAGAGGGCAACCATATGTCGTCTTTCACAGATGATACAGTAGTGCCTTGACTTACGACCGTTCCAAGTTATGAGCATTTAAAAATATTGCTTCGACTTGTGGCCGGAGCTTCGAGTTACGAACACAAAAAAAGGCAGGGGAAAAAGCCAGGAAATTCAAATTGATAACCATTGGTGGCGAAGAGGCTGCTTCTTTGTAGCTCTTTCGTCCCAACAGTTAGAGTGAGTGCAATCAGAGGAGGCTTCGGACTGCCTGGTAAGGTAAGGTGCTGCTTTCTGCTTTTTAAAAACTGTTCTGGGTGGGTTCTGCAGGGTGGGTTTGGGCTGGGAGCGTATGTTTCTGTGCTGTGTTGTTGTTTTGTTTTTTGGTGATTTTTTTCTTGCAACTCCAGAGGCTTGCTTCGGGGCTTGCTCTGCTGTTTATTTTTGGTTTTTTTTTTTTTTTGCAGACCCAACACTTTCAGGGCTTGCTTTGCTGTTTATTTTTGGTTTAGGTGTTTTTTTTAAAGCCCCAGCGTTGTCTTTTGAACAGCTGCCACTGAACAATATTATATTTGAAAGCACCAACTAGTTAAGTGGTTTTTCATTAGAGGTTTTTAAGTGGTTTTTTAATCAGAGGTGCCCGTACTAGTAGTAGCTGGCAGAAACCTAGGTCACACACTGGATTTTCATAGAAATTATGAACAACATAGTCATCTTTCTGTTTCAGGGAAATAGCAGTAAAATTTATATACAACACTACTCCCACAATTTAAGTGATAAGCACTCCCTCTGGAGGGATGAAGGTTCCTAACTGAAAATCTTTCTAAGCAAGAAAGCCAGTGAGTGGAGACACACAAGAGGGAGTGGGATCCATCAATCTCATGAAGAAAGAGGGAGGCTACTGTTCACTGACTTGTGAGTTTTTGTTCACATAGCTTTATTTCACACAAATCTATTGCAGTTTCTGTACTCTTCAAATTTTGTTGTAGTGTGGTTGCTAAATCGTGTCCGACTCTTCGTAACCACATGGAGCAGAGCACACCAGGCCTTCCTTTCTTCCACTGCCTCCCAGAGTTTGGTCAAATTCAAATTAAAGTATTGGAGCTTCAGCTTCAGGATCTGTCTTTCCAGTGATCACTCAGGGTTGATTTCCTTCAAAATGGAAAGGTTTGTTCTCTTTGCAGTCCAGGGGACTCTCAAGAGACTCTTCCAGCACTTTCGCATGATATATTCTGCATATAAGTTGAATAAGCAGGGGGACAATATACAGCCTTGTTGTAATCCTTTCCCAATTTTGAACCAATCAGTTGCTCCATATCCAGTTCTAACTGTTGCTTCCTGTTCCACGTATGGGTTTCTCACGAGATAGATAAGGAGATAGAACCTAGAGAGTACAAAACACATGCTAAAGACAATATGGAGCTAGAGAGATAAATGGTCTGGGAGTGAGACCAAGGCACCTCCCTGTCTTCCTCTGATTGCTCATACAGTGGACCCTCTACTTACGGAATTAATCCGTATTGGAACGGTGGCTGCAGGTCGAAAAGTCTGTAGGTCGAGTCTCCATTGACCTACAATGCATTGAAAACAGATTAATCCATAACTGCCCATTTTTGTTCCATTTTTGTTCCATTTTGGTTTTTTTCTGGTCTGTAGGTCGAGTTTCCAGCTGCAAGTCGAACCTAAATTTTGTGGCCAGAGAAGTCTGTAACTCGAAAAGTCTGTAACTCGAGCCATCTGTAAATCGAGGGTCCACTGCAGTCTACTGTAAAGTACCATCCTTGGGGATTAAGTATTGTCTGATTAATTTCTTTATTAGTGAAGTGGTTCCAGATCAGAAATCTAAAAGGCAGGTGTGTTCTTTTCTTTAAAAGCTGAATACTTCCTTCTCAACACTGTTGTATACCAGCTACAAGATGGTCCTCAGTCGATGTGATATCAATGGAATGCACACCAAATCTGCAATATTAGTTTTACTGGCATGCAGTAGTGTTTCATCTGGCTTTCTAATCTTCCTCCCAAGGTGCACTTGCTGTGAAATGCCATATGTTTTTTAGCCAGCCTTTTCAGACATAGGAAGTTCTTGAAGATGAGCTATAGGGAAATATAGTGCTGTGCTTATAGTGCTGTGCTGTTGTCAATAGCAGTGACCAAAGTCATCCACAGCATGAGCATTCAGAGCACTTAGGTTCATGGCCTGATTTGAACAGATAATCACAGAGGGGGCAATGCAATTGGTCACAAATAAATCCTCATTAAAGGCATGTTATCATTTGGGTAAATTTCCATAGGTCGCAGAAATTTACTCTGCTGTTGTTCTGGCTCTCTTTTTTTCAGAATAACTTATACTACAAATTTCCTTAATAGCGTATATTGCAATTTTCTTCTTTACCATCATCTTGACACAGTACATTCTTATTTTCTGAAAAGCACAATGCAGGGCAACATTGGGCACATTTGAAAGAGGAAACTTTCCATGTAACTTTTCTGTTGGGTTTCTGGCCTGGTTGAAGCTCTTGAGATCTCTAGCGGATGACCTGCATCTAGAGCTTCCTTGGGGAATTGCTCCCTGTTAGAACTTCTGATCTTTTGAACAGCAACACTGTGGCAGCAATAGCAAAAGACACCTCCTGTTGCTCACATCTATTGCATAATCTCTATCCCCTTTTTGAAGGAGGAGGATCTTGCTTATTCATGTATATGTCATCGCAAAGGTTGACTGATCCAGCATGCTCTATGAGGGGCTACCCTTCAATCAACTGGGAAGTTTCATCTAATGTAAAATGCTGCTGCCTACCTCCTGAAGCACTACATGCAGTGCTCCACATGTTGTTGGACAACTGCCATCACCACTTTGGAAGTCAATAGACTTCTTTCAGTATTATGGATACCTTAGAGTCTCCACAACAGGGCAATTTAAGGGGTTCAGTACAAGAGGAAGAGCTGAGAGACTCAGGAGGAACAACATCTGCCTTCACCAACGGCTGCTGCCTGGAGGCAGTCATATCACTCTGCCTATTAAAAGGGCTGGTCCTGACAATAGAGGTTTAGTTACTTCATGTTGGCATTGTTTTTGTTTCTATAGTACTAGGCTGCTTACCTGAAATATTCTAAGGATGCAGATAAGAAATATTTCTGGGGAACATTATAAGATCATTTCTTTTCCTACAATGGCAAAATTCCAATTACTTTGAATCCATCCTGTTATAACTTAACTGACAGTGGTCTTAGAGTTTTTTCATTGCTGTGCTTTTTGGTTTGGTCTGAGTTTTTGGTAAAGAAACCTTGCTTCTGTTCAGAGTGAAAAAAAGGAAGAGAAGTGAGTGGGTGATTGAAATGTTATATCAGTTTCATCTAAATAAATGAAATGAATAAAATGTAGAGGAGGTAGACTTTAAATATGTGTAGTTAGGGGAAATCTAAATACGTGGCTGAGAAATCTACAGAATGCTAGTTTCCTAATGTTTTTATATCCAAGATGTAAAACAACAGATATTTTAAAATTAAAACAAGCAATATGAATGAAAACCCTGGAAAAGTTTGTTGTGCTTTCTTTATTCCCAGGGAAATGTTCAAATTCTTATAGTTGCTTAGCCAAGCCTTCTCTGACATGATGCTCAATAAATCTGTTGGACTACAACCCCCATCCTCCCCAGCCATGCTGGGGAGGATGGCTTGGTTGGGGCATCAACTTGGTTGGGGCACCAAGTTGGGGCACAGAAGCTTGGACTATATGAGCTTTTCCAAAAAGATACATCACCTTACTTTTCTTTATGTATTACAATTATTATTTAAGCTATAACCTGTGTTTACTTGTTTTGATTTGTTGTCTTGCTTGTGGATCATATCTTGGAACAATGGGCAATGATATAAACCATCATGAGGGTGAGGAAGGTTAATGGCATCTGCAGTACAAAAACATCTGGGGGCCACAGTTGGTCACTGCAACAGATGATGCTAAAACTTAATAAAGTCTGTACCCTACCTGTGATCCTTGCAATACTGTATTTCATATTCCCATCATTACCAACCATCATAGCCAGTGGTCAGCGATAATAGAAGTAGTAGTTAACCATATCTGATGGGATATAGGTTTCACAAAGGTCTGTGGGATGAAAGCTGATAAATTTTCATCAGGAAGAAATTCAGCAGGATGGATCTGTGTATTCTCACATGACACGCCACCTTGTTTGATCTCTCCAATATATAAAATATTGTCTAATAATAATATAGGCATAGAAACCTATTATCCTCACTGCCTTTCCCCATGCAGTCTTTTGTAATGAATTTCACATTGGCCTCAGTGTTTTCTTTTCACAGGTTTGGATTCAGGATCTCTTTTATTTATTTATTTATTTCAAATATTTTTACCCTGCCTTTCTCCTTAAAAGGACCCAAGGTAACTAATTTCTATGATCATAAAGGCATCACTTATGTAAGGTGCTGCCACCCAATTTTTCAAAGATTCATTCTCTTCCACACCTCACTTCACAAGGTCCAAAAAACTCTGAGTAACATTTCTCAAGTGGAGTTTCCTGTGCTGTTATGTGCAAGAAAGCACATTTATTTGAGCAGTCTTCCCTTCTTAGTGGGCTGCAGGCCACAACGTGCATCCCAAATTAAAGTCTTTAAGCTGCCATGAGGCTCTTTTTTTTAAAATCAGGGATGTAAAAGAAAGTTTTGGCAAAGAAGCTAGTGTAATGGCTAGCAGTCTTGTCTGATGACTGATGAAGCTGTGCAACGCTGCTATCTGCATTGAATCCTGAGAAATGTTGAAAGTGAAACCCATTCTTGCTCCGTTTTCAGATAAGGTACTTTGCTTCTTGATGTGCTGTTGGAGCAACAGCAGGAGGAGCTTCAGACAATGTTCATTCATAAGGTGCCATTATTTCTGCTTGATCAGAGGATGCCCTGATCTCTTCTTAAGTTTGACATCCCAGAATTTGTGAATGAGTCACTAAAACCCCATATTTTATTTCAATAATTGTTAAAAAGGAGTCTTCCCCTGCCCTGAAAAAGATGTCTTCAAAGTGTGATGGGTGTGGGATATACAGGC